>NW_027362770.1:147044120-147644120 GCF_046119375.1 Phyllobates terribilis | reverse complement strand
GGATATGGAGGAGACCTATGTTTTTTAACTTTATTTTTAGGTGTGCAACAGCTTATTTGCTGATAACTTTGGAAAAGTAGCTACAAATCAATGAAACTGTCAAAATTGTTAATTTTAAAGATGTGTAATGTGTGAAAATATGTTTTTTTGTCTGTAATATGCTTTATACACCATAGAAGAAATTTTACCGATTCTGTAAATGTGGATAAGATCCGACTACACTGTAATGTGCATTATGTATTTCTCCGACCTTTTACGTCTAAGTGGCTTAAAAGATTACTTTCAAAGATACATATGCTAGACAGATGTTTTAAGTAGACATTGCAGAGCTGTGTACAACATTCTTCTACTTTTCCTAAATTACTACCAAATTGCTGTTTTTTTTCTACCAAAATGGTAGAAAACACACCTATATTGGCGATGGAAAGGAGGCTTTGAGGGGATATGGAGGAGGCCTATGTTTTTTAACTTTATTTTTAGTAGTGCAATAGCTTATTTGCTGATATCTTTGGAAAAGTAGCTACAAATCAATGAAACTGTCAAAATTGTTAATTTTAAAGATGTGGAATGTGTGAAAATATGTTTTTTTGTCTGTAATATGCTTTATACACATATTGAACAAATTTTGCCGATTCTGTAAATGTGGATGAGATCTGACTACACTGTAATGTGCATTATGTGTTTCTCCGACCTTTTACGTCTAAGTGGTCTAAAAGATTACTTTCAAAGATACATATGCTAGACAGATGTCTGAAGTAAACATTGCAGAGCTGTATACAACATTCTTCTACTTTTCCTAAATTACTACCAAATTGCTGTTTTTTTTCTACCAAAATGGTAGAAAACACACCTATATTGGCGATGGAAAGGAGGCTTTGAGGGGATATGGAGGAGGCCTATGTTTTTTAACTTTATTTTAGGTGTGCAATAATCTGTTTGCTGGCAATTTTGGAAAAGTAGTTACAAATCAATCAAACTATCATAATTGTTAATTTTAAGAATGTGGAATGTGTGAAAATATGTTTTTTTTTGTCTGTAATATGCTTTATACACAATAGAAGAAATTTTGCCGATTCTGTAAATGTGGATGAGATCCGACTACACTGTAATTTGCATTATGTATTTCTCCGACCTTTTTCGTCTAAGTGGTCTAAAAGATTACTTTCAAAGATACATATGGTAGACATATGTCTGAAGTAGACATTGCAAAGCTGTGTACAACATTCTTCTACTTTTCCTAAATTACTATCAAATCGCTGTTTTTTTCTACCAAAATGGTAGAAAACACACCTACATTGGCGATGGAAAGGAGGCTTTGAGGGGATATGGAGGAGGCCTATGTTTTTTAACTTTATTTTTAGGTGTGCAATAGCTTATTTGCTGATAACTTTGGAAAAGTAGCTACAAATCAATGAAACTGTCATAATTGTTAATTTTAAAGATGTGGAATGTGTGAAAATATGTTTTTTTGTCTGTAATATGCTTTATACACAATTGAACAAATTTTGCCGATTCTGTAACTGTGGATGAGATCCGACTACACTGTAATTTGCATTATGTGTTTCTCCGACCTTTTACGTCTAAGTGGTCTAAAAGATTACTTTCAAAGATACATATGCTAGACAGATGTCTGAAGTAGACATTGCAGAGCTGTTTACAACATTCTTCTACTTTTCCTAAATTACTATCAAATTGCTGTTTTTTTTCTACCAAAATGGTAGAAAACACACCTATACTCGCGATGGAAAGGAGGCTTTGAGGGGATATGGAGGAGACCTATGTTTTTTAACTTTATTTTTAGGTGTGCAACAGCTTATTTGCTGATAACTTTGGAAAAGTAGCTACAAATCAATGAAACTGTCATAATTGTTAATTTTAAAGATGTGTAATGTGTGAAAATTTGTTTTTTTGTCTGTAATATGCTTTATACACCATAGAAGAAATTTTACCGATTCCGTAAATGTGGATAAGATCCGACTACACTGTAATGTGCATTATGTATTTCTCCGACCTTTTACGTCTAAGTGGCTTAAAAGATTACTTTCAAAGATACATATGCTAGACAGATGTTTTAAGTAGACATTGCAGAGCTGTGTACAACATTCTTCTACTTTTCCTAAATTACTACCAAATTGCTGTTTTTTTTCTACCAAAATGGTAGAAAACACACCGATATTGGCGATGGAAAGGAGGCTTTGAGGGGATATGGAGGAGGCCTATGTTTTTTAACTTTATTTTTAGGTGTGCAATAATCTGTTTGCTGGCAATTTTGGAAAAGTAGTTACAAATCAATCAAACTATCATAATTGTTAATTTTAAGGATGTGGAATGTTTGAAAATATGTTTTTTTTGTCTGTAATATGATTTATACACAATAGAAGAAATTTTGCCGATTCTGTAAATGTGGATGAGATCCGACTACACTGTAATTTGCATTATGTATTTCTCCGACCTTTTTCGTCTAAGTGGTCTAAAAGATTACTTTCAAAGATACATATGGTAGACAGATGTCTGAAGTAGACATTGCAAAGCTGTGTACAACATTCTTCTACTTTTCCTAAATTACTATCAAATCGCTGTTTTTTTCTACCAAAATGGTAGAAAACACACCTACATTGGCGATGGAAAGGAGGCTTTGAGGGGATATGGAGGAGGCCTATGTTTTTTAACTTTATTTTTAGGTGTGCAATAGCTTATTTGCTGATAACTTTGGAAAAGTAGCTACAAATCAATGAAACTGTCATAATTGTTAATTTTAAAGATGTGGAATGTGTGAAAATATGTTTTTTTGTCTGTAATATGCTTTATACACAATTGAACAAATTTTGCCGATTCTGTAACTGTGGATGAGATCCGACTACACTGTAATTTGCATTATGTGTTTCTCCGACCTTTTACGTCTAAGTGGTCTAAAAGATTACTTTCAAAGATACATATGCTAGACAGATGTCTGAAGTAGACATTGCAGAGCTGTGTACAACATTCTTCTACTTTTCCTAAATTACTATCAAATTGCTGTTTTTTTTCTACCAAAATGGTAGAAAACACACCTATACTGGCGATGGAAAGGAGGCTTTGAGGGGATATGGAGGAGACCTATGTTTTTTAACTTTATTTTTAGGTGTGCAACAGCTTATTTGCTGATAACTTTGGAAAAGTAGCTACAAATCAATGAAACTGTCATAATTGTTAATTTTAAAGATGTGTAATGTGTGAAAATTTGTTTTTTTGTCTGTAATATGCTTTATACACCATAGAAGAAATTTTACCGATTCCGTAAATGTGGATAAGATCCGACTACACTGTAATGTGCATTATGTATTTCTCCGACCTTTTACGTCTAAGTGGCTTAAAAGATTACTTTCAAAGATACATATGCTAGACAGATGTTTTAAGTAGACATTGCAGAGCTGTGTACAACATTCTTCTACTTTTCCTAAATTACTACCAAATTGCTGTTTTTTTTCTACCAAAATGGTAGAAAACACACCGATATTGGCGATGGAAAGGAGGCTTTGAGGGGATATGGAGGAGGCCTATGTTTTTTAACTTTATTTTTAGGTGTGCAATAATCTGTTTGCTGGCAATTTTGGAAAAGTAGTTACAAATCAATCAAACTATCATAATTGTTAATTTTAAGGATGTGGAATGTTTGAAAATATGTTTTTTTTGTCTGTAATATGATTTATACACAATAGAAGAAATTTTGCCGATTCTGTAAATGTGGATGAGATCCGACTACACTGTAATTTGCATTATGTGTTTCTCCAACCTTTTACTTCTAAGTGGTCTAAAAGATTACTTTGAAAGATACATATGCTAGACAGATGTCTGAAGTAGACATTGCAGAGCTGTGTACAACATTCTTCTACTTTTCCTAAATTACTATCAAATCGCTGTTTTTTTCTACCAAAATTATAGAAAACACACCTATATTGGCGACGGAAAGGAGGCTTTGAGGGGATATGGAGGAGGCCTATGTTTTTTAACTTTATTTTTAGGTGTGCAATAGCTTATTTGCTGATAACTTTGGGAAAGTAGCTACAAATCAATGAAACTGTCATAATTGTTAATTTTAAAGATGTGGAATGTGTGAAAATATGTTTTTTTGTCTGTAATATGCTTTATACACCATAGAAGAAATTTTGCCGATTCCGTAAATGTGGATAAGATCCGACTACACTGTAATGTGCATTATGTATTTCTCCGACCTTTTACGTCTAAGTGGTTTAAAAGATTACTTTCAAAGATACATATGCTAGACAGATGTTTTAAGTAGACATTGCAGAGCTCTATACAACATTCTTCTACTTTTTCTAAATTACTACCAAATTGCTGTTTTTTTTCTACCAAAATGGTAGAAAACACACCTATATTGGCGATGGAAAGGAGGCTTTGAGGGGATATGGAGGAGGCCTATGTTTTTTAACTTTATTTTTAGGTGTGCAATAATCTGTTTGCTGGCAATTTTGGAAAAGTAGTTTCAAATCAATCAAACTATCATAATTGTTAATTTTAAGGATGTGAAATGTTTGAAAATATGTTTTTTTTTGTCTGTAATATGCTTTATACACAATAGAAGAAATTTTGCCGATTCTGTAAATGTGGATGAGATCCGACTACACTGTAATTTGCATTATGTATTTCTCCGACCTTTTACTTCTAAGTAGTGTTGAGCCACCCCCGTAGTGCTCGAGTTCGGTTCGGTTCGTCGAACACCCGTGTGTTCGCCGAACTGTTCGTCGAACTGTTCGTCGAACACCTTCGAACACCGTTAAAACCAATGGCAGGCAAACAAAAACACATAGAAACACATAGAAAACACCTTCAAAGGTGTCCAAAAGCTGACAAACTGCTCAGAAGACATAACTAACACATGGAAAAGTGACAAGTACATATAGTCATGCGAAAATAAAAGAGGTGGAGGAGTAAAAGGAGGGGGAGACACAGATATAGGCATGTCATGCCCTTCTAAAATCCAAAAAGTGAGAAGCCGACACGGCCAGTCCGCTCCTGCCCGTGCCACCTCCGTGTCGCCGGGTTTGTGCCAGAGCCGCGGTGAACCCTGACGGCCAGCCCCCCTCTCCCAATACTGGTGCCTGTCCGCTGGTGGGTCGAGCGAGCCCCCCTGTGGTGGAGGCAGCTCTAAGCTTTTTAATTTAAATTGTCTCTCTAATTTGAATGAATACACTTTAAATCCATTTACAAGGATCTATTGGAGGGCAAGTCTCATGCCAGCAGCCGCGGTAATTCCAGCTCCAGTAGCGTCCACTAAAGCTGCTGCAGTTAGAAAGCTTTTATAAGGATCGAGCTCGGCTGTCCACCGCAAGGCATCCTACTGCCAGTCCCAGCCCCTATGCCTTGGGGTGCCTCCTGATGCTCTTCACTAAGTATCCCATGGTCCCGAAGCATTTCCTTTGAAAAAATTAAGTGTCTAAACTACAGGTGGTGCAGCTTGCTTAACAGCCGGGATAATCCGCTCACTAGCAGACACTGCTACTAGGCACAAAGTATTTCCTGGGCTAGATGCAGTTAAAAATTTGTAATTAGATACTCTCGTTGGATGCTGAGAAAGCATTCCATAGAGTCTCCTGGCACGCCATATATGATTCTCTTAAAAAGCTTGGGGTAGGGGTCTAGGGGACCCTTTTATAGCCAAAATCACGGCCCTGTATCGAAATACGTCACCTAGGCTGAAGATAAATGGAACTGTAGCACCCTGAGGGCTCGGTTGCTACAGACGTATTGCACCTCACCCAGAGGTGTGATATCTCACTCTCAGGTAAGGATGGAGTGTGGATCAGGACCCGACACCTGCATGCATTACACCACATTGCCGTGGGGCAGGGCGACCAATATGCCCCTGAGATGGGCACGACAGTCCCTGTCCCTGGCTGGAGTGGGGGGAGGGAACACTGAGGAAGGGGATCCCTGTAGTGCAGGAGCAGGGAGGAAGCAGTTCCTGGGTGCATTGAGAAGGGAGTATAAAAGGTGGGCACCATCTTAGTTCAGTGCAGAGAAGTCTGAGCAGAAGTGGCAGGGAGCAGGGGCTCTGCATGAGCTCTGCTCCGGAGGCGGGCCTAGTAACAGAGGCCCAGGCCTGGAAGAGGGAGAAGGAAGGAAGAGGAGCGGAGAAGGCTCCAGGAACGAGGAATGAAGGGATCCCAGGGGTGCGGATGGGCGAGTCGCCACCGCACGCCCGAATCCACCTGCGTGGAGGGGTCAGGCCAAAGGGGGAGACCGGTCCCCGAACTAGTGGAGGCAGGAAACGACCCTCAGCTAGAAACCGGAGGCTCTGACATTTTATGTGGCGCAGCCCCTCGCTACATCCGCTAGGAAGGCACCACATAGGGTCAGGGAAACTGGCGCCAAGTTTACCAAGAGGAGGCCCGAGGCAGCCGGACAGAAGTGTTGGTAAGAAAGGCCAGACAAAGGACACACAAAGGGGGTCCTGTGAAGTGCTCCAAAGTTATCTGGGAGTTGTCTGAGCCCCTCACCTGGTGAGCACAGTACGACGTGGGCAGCCGTTACCTGCAGACGTGGTCTGGATAATAAGAACTGTGAGTAAAGGCCCTGAACTGCATCACTGACTCCGTGTCGTTACTGCTGCTGCCCTGCACCATCACCCCCATCCTCCGCATACACTGCCCTGAGGCTATACTCCTCCCGTGGGGAGTTATGCTACGCTCTGCTGCACCCACAACACCAGCCTCAGTGGTCTGCCCTGTAGCGGCGGTTCAGTCTGACCGCAATCCACGGGTGGCGTAGTCGGACATTTAAACATGAAAACCACATAAATAGTTCCGCCACTGGTTTGACCGCCCTGAGCCACGGAACTGGGTCGCCGCCACGAAGACTACAACCACCAGCATCCACCAAAAAGGGTCCGGCTCCGGGTGTCCCAAGGCCCAGGGGGTGCGTCAGAACATTTTCATCACCTTTCACAATCACCAATGGGACAAGGCAGTGATGTCCTCTGTCCCCTCTCTTATACATCCTAGTGACGGAGCACCTGCTCTCATCAATTCGCCATAAGCCCAATATTAGGTGGATTGAGGTGGGAGGCACCGAGTACAAGTGCTCTCTATTTGCTGATGATGTCCTAGTATATATCACTCAATCACATATATCCATCCATGCTGTTATGGCTGAAATAGATCACTTTGTTACATGGTAAAATTTTAAAATCAATGCAGCGAAGTCTGAGGCCCTCGATGTCTCCCTCCCCAAATCCATATAGGATTCCATCCAGTCCAACTTTCCCTTTGCCTGGCCCTCACAGGGTATCAAATACTTAGGAATTCCTATTCATAGAGACCTCTCCCATCTATGTTATCTTAATTTTGGGCCCTTTATTGAACAACTCCATACAGACCACGGTTGGCAAGTTAGAACTGTAAGATTCACTACGTGAACCACTGGTGTTTTGTGGAAAAGCACATGTACACTGCGTTCCAAATTATTACACAAAAAGTGTTTAGGAGTGATAAGGGAAGAATTTGTTTGTTTGTCAGTTAAACTCATTGATGGTGATGTGTGTCAGGGCTCTTTATATCACTGTAAGCAATTGCAGACACCTGTGCTAATTAGTTTGGCAGGTGTGTCCAATGAAAGGCAAGACTACTTAAGAAGGCTCTCTCACATTATTAAGCAGGATACATTTTCTGCCAAAATGGGAAAGAAAAAGGATGTGTCGGCTGCTGAGAAGCAACAAATTGTGGAGTGTTTAGGTCAAGGCATGACTACAATCAACATTGTGCGATGATCAGGATGAAGTGTCTTGGCAATCAAGAAGTATGTAGCTGATTCACAGTACACACGTGTGCGTGCTGATAAGGGCAAATTGAGGACTCTTTCCTACAGGCAATTACGTCAGGTTGAAAGAGCAGCGGCAAAAAAGCCTTGTCATAGCAGCAGACAAGTTTTTGAAGCTGCTTGTGCCTCCAACGTCCCCCGAACAACAAGATGCAGGGTCCTTCAGAGGTTTGCAGCTGTGCATGCGCCATCCTGTCGACCTCCTCTATCCACTTCACACAAGCAGAAACGGCTCCAGTGGGCCAAACATTACATGAAGACTGATTTCAAAACTGTTTTGTTCACGGATGAGTCCCGTGCAGCGCTCGATGGTCCAGATGGATGGAGTGGAGGATGGCTGGTTGATGGACACCCCACGCAAACACGGCTACAGCGCCAACAAGGAGGAGGTGGAGTAATGTTTTGGGCTGGAATCATGGGGAGAGAGATTGTCGGCCCCTTTAGGATCCCTGAAGGCGCTAAAGATGAACTCCATAATGTATGTGGATTTTCTCAAACAGCACTTCCTGCCATGGTTCAAGAAGAAGAACCGTGTATTTCACAGCAAGATCATTTTTCTGCATGATAATGCACCATCTCATGCTGCACATAAAACATCTGCATCTCTGGCTGATATGGGCATAAAAGGGGACAAACTTATGGTGTGACCCCCATGCTCCCCTGACCTCTACCCCATTCAGAACCTTTGGAGCATCATTAAAAGGAGTGTCTATGATGGCGGGAGGCAGTTCACATCTAAGCAACAGCTCTGGGAGGGTATTCTGTCCTCATGCAAAACAATTGAAGCAGAAACCATCCAAAACCTGACAAATTCAATGGACGAGAGAGTTCAGAAGCTCCTTTCGAACAAGGGGTCCTATGTGAAAATGTAACATCACCTAGAATAAAGTTTTGAGTTGAAAACTGTTTGATTTCAGTTTCTAACAACCTGCTAATGCTTATAATTTCAAAAATGACCATTTTTTTGGTCTTTATTAAAATGAAAAGGTTGATCGAAAAGTTTGGGGGATCTAAGAGTGTGGCAACCCAGTAGTCATGATTACTTCGAATTCTGACAATATGAGGGTCATGCTGCAGGTAGTGCAGCAAGAAGGCACTTATGTGCCTTGCGCATCTCGGAGCCCCAAAATTATTTTCCGGGCTAGATGCAGCTAAAAATTATTTTTAATTTTAAATCTGGTGAAGCTTTAGTATAGATGGCCTAATAGGATCAGTGCTGCACACTGCTACAAAGCCCAAATTATTTTCCAGTCAAGATACAGATAAACATGATTAGTAATTTGAAAGCTTAAAACGGTTGGTAGGGTGATTTTAACCAATCATCAAGCTTTTACTCTCCCCAGGATGACACAGGGGTAGAAAAGTCGTTTCGGATCCATGATTTGTTCATCTTTATGAACGTGAGTCTGTCTACATTATCAGTGGAGAGCCGCGTGCGCTTATCTGTCAGCACACCACCAGCAGCGCTGAACACACGTTCAGACAGAACGCTGGCTGCGGGGCATGACAAGATCTCCAAGGCGTAAGTGTCTAGCTCCGGCCATTTATCCAGATTGGAAGCCCAAAAAGAGCAAGGGTCCAGTGACACAGTCGTGGCTTCAATGTTTACTTGGAGATACTCCTGTACCATCGTCTCTAGGCGTTGACTATGTGTCAGACTTCTTGTCTCCTGTGGCCTTGCAAAGGATGGGCTAAAAAAGTGGTGAAATGATTCCGCAAAATTGATGTTACCAGCAGATACTGTGGTTCTGTTACGGTTTGAGTGCTGAACACTTGACGGTCCCACGGTTGGCAAGTTGGAACTGTGAGATTCACTACGTGCACCACTGGTATTTTGTGGAAAAGCACATGTAAGATTCTGCAACAGTCTCTGCTGATACTCCTGCATGCGTGCATCCCTTTCTATGGCAGGAATAATTTCTGCAAATTTACTTTTGTACCGGGGATCTAACAGTGTGGCAACCCAGTAGTCAGGATTATTTCTAATTCTCACAATTCGAGGGTCATGTTGCAGGTAGTGCAGCAAGAAGGCACTCATGTGTGTTGGGCATCCAGGAGCACCAAGTCCCTGTTGTGTTGGTGGCGAGGTAACAATCATGCTTCCTTCCTCTGTCCTCTCCCCCCAACCTCGCACAACAGAAATGTGATCAAGGTCTTCCTCATCTGATGAGTCTTCCATCAGTTCGTCCTCCACTTCTTCCTGGGCTCCTGCACCTTCCTCACTAGTTTGGCTGCTACCATGCGCCCTGGTAAAACCATCTCCCCCACCCTCACATGCCTGCCGCCTTGGTGCTGCCGACCGTCTGGACCTTGCAGATGTTAGCCCTTCCTCATACAACTCCTCCTCCTCTACTTCCTCCACCTCCTCTTGTGCCACCACCTGACTCCGAATTCTGTTTAACATGTGCTCCAGCATGTAAATCACCGGAATAGTCATGCTGATAATGGCATCGTCAGCACTAAACATCTTCGTCGCCATTTCAAAACTGTGCAGAAGGGTGCATAGGTCCCTGATCTGAGACCACTCCTCCAGCGTGATTTGCCCCACCTCTGAATCTCGTTGGCCCAGGCTATACGTCAGAACGTATTGCACCAGGGCTTGTCGGTGCTGCCACAGTCGCTGCAACATGTGCAGAGTTGAATTCCACCGGGTAGGCACATCGCATTTTAGCCGGTGAAGTGGCAGGCCCAACGACTTCTGTAGAGATGTAAGTCGCTGAGCTGCGGGATGCGAACGGCGGAAGTGAGCACACAGCGACCGTGCCCTCTGCAGAAGGCCATCTAGTCTGGGATAGTGGGCTAAAAATTGCTGGACAACCAGGTTCAACACGTGAGCCATACAAGGCACGTGTGTGACATTGCCCCAGCGAAGGGCCGCACCCAGGTTTGCAGCATTGTCGCACACGGCCTTCCCTGGTTTCAGGTCCAGTGGAGACAACCATTCATGAAATTGGTTCTCCAGAGCTGACCACAACTCCTCAGCTGTGTGACTCACATTTCCCAGACATTTCAATGTAAAAACCGCCTGATGACGTTGAGCCCTACTGCCAGCATAGTAAGGAGGTGTGCAGGATCCCTTCTGCGCAGTTAGAAAGCTTGTGGCATGACCAGACAGGCTTTGGGTGCAGGTGGAAGACCGAGAGGAGGTTGAGGAGGCAAAAGCAGTGGAGGAACTTTGACATAAAGAGGATTGACGCACAACTCGTGGGGACGGCAAGACTTGGACAGCAGCCCCTTGTCCTGCTGTCACCATAGTTACCCAGTGCCCAGTCAGCGACATGTAACGCCCCTGTCCATGCCTACTCGTCCAAGTGTCTGTGGTGAAATGCACCCTGTCACACACAGAGTTTCTCAAAGAAGCGGTGATGTTGTGTGCGACATGCTGGTGGAGCGCAGGCACACCTTTCTTTGAGAAGTAGTGCCGACTGGGCATCTGGTACTGGGGCACTGCGACGGACATAAGGTCTCGAAAATCCTCTGTGTCCACCAGGCGGAAAGGCAGCATTTCTGTAGCCAAGAGCTTGCAGATGGTGAAATTCAACCTCTTAGCTTTCTCATGGCTAGAAGGAAATGGTCTTTTACTTGTCCACATCTGAGGGACCGAGGGCTGGCTATTGTGCTTAGATGGGGTTGATAAGGGTGTCCCCGGCAAACTGCCGGTCTGTGAGGAAGATGCAGGCGGACATGTTAGGTTGCCTTGATCCAAAGGTGGTGCTATCGATGTCGGACAGCGCTCAACACCAGCTGGTGTTACCACCTCCAAAGAAAATGATGACCTGCCAATCACGCTGGCTGTTGCGGGTAAAGAGGTGGCAGGTCTGCGCCCCAAAACAGGTGTGACTGCTGTCCCCCCAGTCACAGAGGATGAAGAGGCCGCGGATGCACAAGATATGGCAGACGGTGATTGGCCCGGCCGGCTAGGCCGCATTGTAGCACACTGAGCTTCCCACTGCAACTTATGCTTCATGTCCATGTGCCGGTTCATGCATGAAGTACTCAAACTATGTATTTTTTGGCCTCTACTTAGCTTTTGCTGACAAATGTTACAGATAACACGAGTTGGGTCATCTTTATCGATCTGAAAAAATGCCCAGGCTATGCAAGGCTTAGCACCCATGCGACCTGAAGAGCCACCACGACTTGTGGTGAGAGGCAGAGTTGTGTTTGAGGATGCAGTTGTTGACGTGCTTCCAGTACTACGTCTCTGTCCAGGAAGGCGCAACCTGACCTCATCGTCACTAGCAACTTCCTCCACCTCCTCTGCTGACCTCATCTCTTGGCTGACTGTGGGTTGACAGTAAGTGGGATCTCCGACCTCATCATCATCACCCTGTGCGTTATCACACCCGTCGTCCTCAGAGCCAACCTGTTCCTGCCCTGACAAAAAACTAAAGTTGTCACTCCAATCAGGTATTTGAGTCTTATCATCGTCTTCCTCATTGTCTCCACCAACAGGAGTTACAGTTTGGGAATGAGGGTCTACATTATGGTCAGAACCTTCTGCGTCTGGTCCTGGATCCGACTCATAAAGATTCTGGGCATCAGTGCAGATCATTTCCTCGTCTGGATTCACAGAAGCGCTGGAGTCGACCTCTGATTCCCAGGCTATAGTATGAGTAAACAGCTCTGCAGACTCAACCATCTGTTCTACCTCATACTCAGACGGGCAGCTGGAGATTTGGGAGCTGTGAGGAAGCAAGTGCGATTTGGGTGACACCTTTGAGGACTGGAGTATTTGTGATGTTGAAGTTGATGTGGAGGAGAGCCCACTTAAAGGAGCACTTGATATCCGTTGAAGCACCTGCTGTTTTTGTGCCTCATCTGGAATTTGTAGCGATTGGCGTGGCCGTAAGAAAGGGATCTTATCACATTGTCCGCTAAAAGAAGTAGACATTTTAGTTTGGCTGGAAGATGGTCTTTCTTCTGCAGATGTTACTGTTGCTTTAACACCTACCCCACGGACACAACCTTTTTTCCCCTTCCCAACACGCCTATTCCCCTTTCCACCAGCAGCAGGCCTTTTTCCACTCATTTTGGTGGTTAACTAATTCACAACTCTGGAGTTGTTTGCACAAAAAAACAATGGATGGTAACCGAGCAGAGCTGAGTGGCCAAACTGTGGTATTAGGCCAAAACTATTGGCTGGGTTAGATGCAGAAAAAAATTATTTTGAATTTGCAACCTGATGGAGGTCAGTATAGATGGACTAATACAAATAGTCCCACACACTGCTAGAAGCCCAAATATTTTTTCAGAGGTACTGTAGATGCAGATAAAAATTACTTTTAATTTGCAACCTGATGGAGGTCAGTATAGATGGACTAATAGACCAAGTCCCACACACTGCTAGAAGCCCAAATATTTTTTCAGAGCTAGATGCAGAAAAAAATTATTTTGAATTTGCAACCTGATGGAGGTCAGTATAGATGGACTAATACAAATAGTCCCACACACTGCTAGAAGCCCAAATATTTTTTCAGAGGTACTGTAGATGCAGATAAAAATTATTTTTAATTTGCAACCTGATGGAGGTCAGTATAGATGGACTAATAGACCAAGTCCCACACACTGCTAGAAGCCCAAATATTTTTTCAGAGCTAGATGTAGAAAAAAAATATTTTTAAATTGCAACCTGATGGAGGTCAGTATAGATGGACTAATAGACCAAGTCCCACACACCGCTAGAAGCCCAACTATTTTTTCAGCGCTAGATGCAGAAAAAAATTATATTCAATTTGCAACCTGCTGGAGGTCAGTATAGAAGGACTAATAGAACAAGTCCCACACACTGCTAGAAGCCCAAATATTTTTTCAGAGCTAAATGAAGAAAAAAATTATTTTTAATTTGCAACCTGATGGAGGTCAGTATAGATGGACTAATAGACCAAGTCCCACACACTGCTAGAAGCCCAAATATTTTTTCAGAGCTAGATGCAGAAAAAAAATATTTTTAATTTGCAACCTGATGGAGGTCAGTATAGATGGACTAATAGACCAAGTCCCACACACCGCTAGAAGCCCAAATATTTTTTCAGAGCTAGATGCAGAAAAAAATTATTTTTAATTTGCAACCTGCTGGAGGTCAGTATAGATGGACTAATAGACCAAGTCCCACACACTGCTAGAAGCCCAAATATTTTTTCAGAGCTAGATGCAGAAAAAAAATATTTTTAATTTGCAACCTGATGGAGGTCAGTATAGATGGACTAATAGACCAAGTCCCACACACCGCTAGAAGCCGAAATATTTTTTCAGAGCTAGATGCAGAAAAAAATTATTTTTAATTTGCAACCTGATGGAGGTCAGTATAGATGGACTAATAGACCAAGTCCCACACACTGCTAGAAGCCCAAATATTTTTTCAGAGCTAGATGCAGAAAAAAATTATTTTTAATTTGCAACCTGATGGAGGTCAGTATAGATGGACTAATAGACCAAGTCCCACACACCGCTAGAAGCCCAACTATTTTTTCAGCGCTAGATGCAGAAAAAAATTATATTCAATTTGCAACCTGCTGGAGGTCAGTATAGAAGGACTAATAGAACAAGTCCCACACACAGCTAGAAGCCCAAATATTTTTTCAGAGCTAAATGAAGAAAAAAATTATTTTTAATTTGCAACCTGATGGAGGTCAGTATAGATGGACTAATAGACCAAGTCCCACACACTGCTAGAAGCCCAAATATTTTTTCAGAGCTAGATGCAGAAAAAAATTATTTTTAATTTGCAACCTGATGGAGGTCAGTATAGATGGACTAATAGACCAAGTCCCACACACTGCTAGAAGCCCAAATATTTTTTCAGAGCTAGATGCAGAAAAAAATTATTTTTAATTTGCAACCTGATGGAGGTCAGTATAGATGGACTAATAGACCAAGTCCCACACACTGCTAGAAGCCCAAATATTTTTTCAGAGCTAGATGCAGAAAAAAATTATTTTTAATTTGCAACCTGATGGAGGTCAGTATAGATGGACTAATAGACCAAGTCCCACACACCGCTAGAAGCCCAACTATTTTTTCAGAGCTAGATGCAGAAAAAAATTATATTCAATTTGCAACCTGCTGGAGGTCAGTATAGAAGGACTAATAGAACAAGTCCCACACACTGCTAGAAGCCCAAATATTTTTTCAGAGCTAAATGAAGAAAAAAATTATTTTTAATTTGCAACCTGATGGAGGTCAGTATAGATGGACTAATAGACCAAGTCCCACACACTGCTAGAAGCCCAAATATTTTTTCAGAGCTAGATGCAGAAAAAAATTATATTCAGTTTGCAACCTGATGGAGGTCAGTATAGATGGACTAATAGAATGATGCTATGCCCAAAAGATTTTACTTCACTAGGTGCAGTAAAAAAATTGGTATTCTATACACAGGTGTTATATCTTGCAACACAGATAGGCTACTCCACTGACTAACACACTCTGCAATAGGCCAAAAAGGATTAGCTTTGCTAGATTCAGCCAAATGCTGTGAAAAAAACTTGCACAGCACTGGCACAGACCTGCCTGGCAAAAACTGATAGGAACTCATGTAACCTAGTCCTGAAAAGGACTCCAATTACAATTAGTCTTTGCTCCCACAACCTATCTATTTAAGAGCACAGACCTCCCTGATAAAATTCGTAGGAAATGCTGTAACCTAGTCCTTAAAAGGACTGCAATCACAACTATTCCCTACTCCCAAGCTATCTGTATATTTGTGCGAAAATTGGCTTGAAATTAACAAGGTATAGCGCACACAGCAACAGCGGTGCCGTCTAACACGCAGCTGCAGCAGTGAGAAAATGGTGGCGACGGGGAAAATGGCTTGGTCTTATAGGGCAAGGACATGTGACATACACTGCCAATGACACATGCCCTTGCTTGTGTGAAAAAAAGCACTTCGCTCCGTGTGTGCGCTGCTGATAGGCTGACAGATTGCACCTCCCCACTGCAAATGCGGGAAAGAGAAAAAAAAATGGAGATCTTCATTGTTCCTGCAGAGATCCATCCCCTGCCCCTCCCCCCACCCCGCTGTACACTCAAATTGCGTATTAACATTAATTTTCATCATTACTGAGAAAAAATCCAGTTATGATTTTGGTGCACGAACAGTTATCGAACATAACCTCGAACAGCCGAATTTTTCTCAAATTGTTCGTGTTCGCCGAACGGCTCGAACACCGCCCAAAACAGCTCGAATTTGAGATTGGCGAACAGTTCGAGTAGAACAACGCTCATCTCTACTTCTAAGTGGTCTAAAAGATTACTTTCAAAGATACATATGCTAGACAGATGTCTGAAGTAGACATTGCAGAGCTGTGTACAACATTCTTCTACTTTTCCTAAATTACTATCAAATCGCTGTTTTTTTTCTACCAAAATGGTAGAAAACACACCTATATTGGCGATGGAAAGGAGGCTTTGAGGGGATATGGAGGAGGCCTATGTTTTTTAACTTTATTTTTAGGTGTGCAATAGCTTATTTGCTGATAACTTTGGAAAAGTAGCTACAAATCAATGAAACTGTCATAATTGTTAATTTTAAAGATGTGGAATGTGTGAAAATATGTTTTTTTGTCTGTAATATGCTTTATACACAATTGAACAAATTTTGCCGATTCTGTAAATGTGGATGAGATCCGACTACACTGTAATTTGCATTATGTGTTTCTCCGACCTTTTACGTCTAAGTCTAACCAGGGGAGGAGTCCTGAGGAGATAATTTGCATATTCCCACTGCATTTTGGGGTAAGTGAATAGTCTCCGCGAGCTCAAAGAACACTGGATTTTGGCTGTTGGAGCTGAAAAGAGGACATCGGTAAACCAGGGGAGGAGTCCTGAGGAGATAATTTGCATATTCCCACTGCATTTTGGGGTAAGTGAAGAGTCTCCGCGAGCTCAAAGTACACTGGATTTTGGCTGTTGGAGCTGAAAAGAGGACATCGGTAAACCAGGGGAGGAGTCCTGAGGAGATAATTTGCATATTCCCACTGCATTTTGGGGTAAGTGAAGAGTCTCCGAGAGCTCAAAGAACACTGGATTTTGGCTGTTGGAGCTGAAAAGAGGACATCGGTAAACCGCGCTCCGGCCGGCGCGCGCATTTTGAAGCTTTTTTTGAAGCTTTTTTCACTGTTTTCAGAACATTAACAGTAAGAACATGGAAGAGTCCAGGAGCCATTTGGTGAGCTGCATATCCTGCTACATGTTCACAGACTTGCCAGTGGAAAAGCCAAACTTCACATGCCAGAAATGCAAGCTTGTGTCCCTGTTGGAGGAAAAGTTGCGAAATCTAGAAGAGAGGTTAACTACCTTGAAAAACATTAAGGAAGGTGAAGAGTTCTTAGACAGAGCAGAATTATCTCTTCATGATTCAGAAAGAGAAGAAATTCGAACTGCACCTGAGGAAACAGAGGAATGGAAGCATGTGACCCACAGAAGCTGGAGGATCGAGAGGCAGTCAGCACCCATACTGCTCAGGAACCAGTACCAGGCTCTCACACAGGAGAACCATGAAGAAATACAGCAAAATAAGACTTTGCCAGCAATGAATAACCTTGTAAGCCCTCAGAATCCTCCTGGATGGAGAAAGAAGAATTTTGTTAAGAAAAAACGGAGAGTGGTGGTCATGGGGGATTCCCTGTTAAGAGGAACAGAGGCCGCTATCTGCAGACCAGACATAACCTCAAGAGAAATGTGCTGTCTTCCAGGAGCAAAAATTAAAGATGTGTCTGACAGGATATCAAGACTCTTCAGACCTACAGATCACTACCCATTCCTGCTAATACATGTGGGGACAAATGACACCGCAAGAAAGGACCTGGAAACCATCTGCAGAGACTTTGAAGACTTAGGCAAGAAAGTGAAAGAATTGGGAGCGCAGGTGGTCTTCTCATCCATCCTCCCAGTGGATGACCATGGAACAATGAGGTGGAATAAGATTCTACAGGTGAACAACTGGCTACGTCGATGGTGCCGTCAACAAGGATTTGGATTTCTGGATCACGGAATGAATTACCTATACGATGGACTACTTGCTAGAGATGGGGTGCACCTTACGAAGACTGGAAAACATGCATTTGGAAGTCGCCTTGCTAAACTCATCAGGAGAGCTTTAAACTAGAACAATGTGGGAAGGGAAGCAAAAGGCCAGAAAAAGCCATACAGCTGACAAATACTATTGAGATCTCTGCTACTGGAAGTGGAAAGGAAAAACAAAGACAAAACAATTTAAATAATAAAAATATGGGAGGAAGAGAAACCAATCACAAACTAAAATGTTTTTATACAAATGCACAAAGCATGGGCAACAAACAAGGAGAATTGGAACTACTAATGCAGGAAAAGGAATATGATGTCATTGGAATCACTGAAACTTGGTGGGACGATACACATGATTGGAATAAAAGGCTAAAAGGATATAACTTATTTGCAAGAAACAGACTTGATAAACGAGGACGAGGTGTCGCATTGTATGTTAGAAAAGCGTATATCTGCACAGAGATTGAAGCTTCAGAGACTGGGAGTTCTGTGGAAACTGTTTGGTTAAGAATACAAGGATAGAACAACGGAAAGGACACCATTGTAGGCATTTACTACAGGCCACCTGGGCAAGCTGAAGATATGGATGAACTCTTTATGCATCAAATGACCAAGTTCTCCAAAAAATATGACGTAGTGGTCATGGGAGATTTCAACTATCCAGACATTTGTTGGGAATCTCTCTCAAGTAAAACTAACAGGTCAAGCAAATTCTTATCCTCTCTTGCTGACAACTTTATCTTCCAAAAGGTAGGGGAGAAAACAAGGGGATCTGCTACATTGGATCTAATCCTTATAAACAGGGAGGAAATGGTTGAGGAGGTAAAGGTGGCTGGGACCCTAGGAGGCAGCGATCATGCTATTATAGAATTTTGGATAACTAGAGGAGGAAGACATGTGAAGACTCAAACTTCAAGGTTAGATTTTAGAAAGGCAGATTTTAAGAGACTCAGAAAGAGAATAGGAGGGATCCAATGGCTGGATGTCCTTAAGGACAAAAATGTCCAGGAAGGATGGGAAATTTTTAAAAATGAGATTCTCAAAGCACAATCGTTAACAATCCCGAAAAGTAGGAAGAATGGGAAGCATTTAAGGAAACCAGGATGGATGAGCATAGAACTTAAACACATGCTAAAAAGAAAGAAAGAAATGTTTATTAAATGGAAAGAGGGAGGCATATCTAAAGAAGATTATAATGCAGTCTGCAGATCCTGTAGGGCACGTATCAGGTTAGCTAAAGCTGACAATGAATTAAGGCTTGCAAGAGATGTCAAAAGCAATAAAAAAGGATTTTGGGGGTATGTCAAAAGTAAAAGAAAAGTCAAAGATGCTATAGGATTTTTACAGGATGAAAATGGAGAAATGGTAAGAGAGGATGTTGAGAAGGCCGAACTTTTTAATTCCTATTTTGCATCTGTTTTCTCTCAGAAAGAAAATGTAACATCAACTGATCTTCACTGTCCTTTTAAAGGAATAGAAGAATCCAAGTTATCTGTAAACAGAAAGATTGTGAGGGAATATTTAGCTAACATAAATGAGTTCAAGTCTCCAGGTCCAGATGAATTACACCCCAGAGTACTGAAGGAGATCGTAGAAGAAATTTTAGAACCACTCTCCATAATCTTTGAAAATTCTTGGAGAACAGGAGAAGTCCCAGAAGACTGGAGAAGAGCAAATGTTGTTCCTATCTTCAAAAAGGGGAAGAAGGTGGACCCAGGGAACTATAGGCCGGTGAGTCTGACTTCTATACCAGGAAAGATCTTTGAACAAATTATTAAACAACATGTATGTAAGTACCTGGATAAGAATGAAGTGATTAACCAGAGTCAGCATGGGTTTGTAACTAACAAGTCATGTCAGACTAACTTAATTTCCTTCTATGACAGAATCACTGACTGGGTGGATCAGGGAAATGCTGTAGTTATAGTATATCTTGACTTCAGCAAAGCATTTGACAAAGTATCTCACACCATCCTTATTGAAAAAATGACCAAGTATGCAATGGACCAGGCAACTGCTAGGTGGATTCATAACTGGCTTAGTGAGCGGACTCAAAGGGTGGTTGTAAATGGCTTCACATCCAGCTGGATGAATGTCTCAAGTGGGGTACCACAGGGCTCCGTCCTGGGACCTGTATTGTTCAACATCTTTATCAATGATTTAGATGAAGGAATTGAGGGTAAACTGATTAAATTTGCTGATGACACAAAGCTAGGAGGGATAGCTAATACTAGAGAAGAGAGAGAGAGGATTCAAAAAGACCTAAATAAACTGGAGCAGTGGGCAGCAACCAACAGAATGGTTTTTAACAGGGAAAAATGCAAAGTACTACATCTGGGCAATAAAAATGAAAAAAGCATATACAGAATGGGAGGAATAGAGCTAAGCAACAGTACATGTGAAAAAGACTTAGGTATACTAATAGATCATAGACTGAACATGAGTCAACAGTGTGATGCAGCAGCAAAAAAGGCAAATACAATTCTGGGATGTATTAACAGAAGCATACAGTCTAGATCACGTGAAGTAATTATCGGTCTTTACTCCTCTTTGGTCAGACCTCATCTGGAATACTGTGTACAGTTTTGGGCACCACATTTTAAAAAAGACATAGACAAACTGGAGCAAGTTCAGAGAAGAGCGACCAGAATGGTGACTGGTCTGCAAACCCTGTCCTATGAGGAACGGTTGCAGGATTTGGGAATGTTTAGCTTGCAAAAAAGAAGACTGAGAGGAGACTTAATAGCTGTCTACAAATATGTCAAGGGCTGTCACATTGTAGAAGGATCATCTTTATTCTCATTTGCACAAGGAAAGACTAGAAGCAATGGGATGAAACTAAATGGGAGGAGACACAGATTAGATATTAGAAAAAACTTTTTGACAGTTAGGGTGATTAATGAGTGGAACAGGCTGCCATGAGAGGTGGTGAGTTCCCCTTCAATGGACGTCTTCAAACAGAGGCTGGACAGACATCTGTCTGAGATGATTTAGTGAATCCTGCTTTGAGCAGGGGGTTGGACCAGATGACCCAGGAGGTCCCCTCCAACTCTACCATTCTATGATTCTATGATTCTATGATATGAAGTGGTCTAAAACATTACTTTCAAAGATACATATGCTAGACAGATGTCTGAAGTAGACATTGCAGAGCTGTGTACAACATTCTTCTACTTTTCCTAAATTACTATCAAATCGCTGTTTTTTTTCTACCAAAATGGTAGAAAAAACACCTATATTGGCGATGGAAAGGAGGCTTTGAAGGGATATGGAGGAGGCCTATGTTTTTTAACTTTATTTTTAGGTGTGCAATAGCTTATTTGCTGATAACTTTGGAAAAGTAGCTACAAATCAATGAAACTGTCATAATTGTTAATTTTAAAGATGTGGAATGTGTGAAAATATGTTTTTTTGTCTGTAACATGCTTTATACACCATAGAAGAAATTTTGCCGATTCCGTAAATGTGGATAAGATCCGACTACACTGTAATGTGCATTATGTATTTCTCCGACCTTTTACGTCTAAGTGGTTTAAAAGATTACTTTCAAAGATACATATGCTAGACAGATGTTTTAATTAGACATTGCAGAGCTGTATACAACAATCTTCTACTTTTCCTAAATTACTACCAAATTGCTGTTTTTTTTCTACCAAAATGGTAGAAAACACACCTATATTGGCGATGGAAAGGAGGCTTTGAGGGGATATGGAGGAGGCCGATGTTTTTTAACTTTATTTTTAGGTGTGCAATAGTTTGTTTGCTGATAACTTTGGAAAAGTAGCTACAAATCAATGAAACTGTCATAATTGTTAATTTTAAAGATGTGGAATGTGTGAAAATATGTTTTTTTTTGTCTGTAATATGCTTTATACACAATTGAACAAATTTTGCCGATTCTGTAAATGTGGATGAGATCCGACTACACTGTAATTTGCATTATGTGTTTCTCCGACCTTTTAAGTCTAAGTGGTCTAAAAGATTACTTTCAAAGATACATATGCTAGACAGATGTCTGAATTAGACATTGCAGAGCTGTGTACAACATTCTTCTACTTTTCCTAAATTACTACCAAATCGCTGATTTTTTTCTACCAAAATGGTAGAAAACACACCTATATTGGCGATGGAAAGGAGGCTTTGAGGGGATATGGAGGAGGGCTATGTTTTTTAACTTTATTTTTGGGTGTGCAATAGCTTATTTGCTGATAACTTTGGAAAAGTAGCTACAAATCAATGAAACTGTCATAATTGTTAATTTTAAAGATGTGGAATGTTGGAAAATATGGTTTTTTTGTCTGTAATATGCTTTATACACAATTGAACAAATTTTGCCGATTCTGTAAATGTGAATGAGATCCGACTACACTGTAATTTGCATTATGTTTCTCCGACCTTTTACGTCTAAGTGGTCTAAAAGATTACTTTCAAAGATACATATGCTAGACAGATGTCTGAAGTAGACATTGCAGAGCTGTATACAACATTCTTCTACTTTTCCTAAATTACTACCAAATTGCTGTTTTTTTTCTACCAAAATGGTAGAAAACACACCTATATTGGCGATGGAAAGGAGGTTTTGAGGGGATATGGAGGAGGCCTATGTTTTTTAACTCTATTTTTAGGTGTGCAATAGTTTGTTTGCTGATAACTTTGGAACAGTATCTACAAATCAATGAAACTGTCATAATTGTTAATTTTAAAGCAGAGGAATGTGTGAGAATATGTTATTTTTGTCTGTAATATGCTTTATACACAATTGAACAAATTTTGCCGATTCTGTAAATGTGGATAAGATCCGACTACACTGTAATTTGCATTATGTATTTCTCCGACCTTTTTCGTCTAAGTGGTCTAAAAGATTACTTTCAAAGATACATATGCTAGACAGATGTTTTAAGTAGACATTGCAGAGCTGTATACAACATTCTTCTACTTTTCCTAAATTACTACCAAATTGCTGTTTTTTTTCTACCAAAATGGTAGAAAACACACCAATATTGGCGATGGAAAGGAGGCTTTGAGGGGATATGGAGGAGGCCTATGTTTTTTAACTTTATTTTTAGGTGTGCAATAATCTGTTTGCTGGCAATTTTGGAAAAGTAGTTACAAATCAATTAAACTATCATAATTGTTAATTTTAAGGATGTGGAATGTGTGAAAATATGTTCTTTTTGTCTGTAATATGCTTTATATACAATTGAAGAAATTTTGCCGATTCTGTAAATGTGGATAAGATCCGACTACACTGTAATTTGCATTATGTATTTCTACAACCTTTTTCGTCTAAGTGGTTCAAAAGATTACTTTCAAAGATACATATGCTAGACAGATGTCTGAAGTAGACATTGCAAAGCTGTGTACAACATTCATCTACTTTTCCTAAATTACTACCAAATCGCTGATTTTTTTCTACCAAAATGGTAGAAAACACACCTATATTGGCGATGGAAAGGAGGCTTTGAGGGGATATGGAGGAGGACTATGTTTTTTAACTCTATTTTTAGGTGTGCAATAGTTTGTTTGCTGATAACTTTGGAAAAGTAGTTACAAATCAATGAAACTGTCATAATTGTTAATTTTAAAGCCGAGGAATGTGTGAGAATATGTTTTTTTTGTCTGTACTATGCTTTATACACAATTGAAGAAATTTTGCCGATTCTGTAAATGTGGATAAGATCCGACTACACTGTAATTTGCATTATGTATTTCTCCGACCTTTTTCGTCTAAGTGGTCTAAAAGATTACTTTCAAAGATACATATGCTAGACAGATGTTTTAAGTAGACATTGCAGAGCTGTATACAACATTCTTCTACTTTTCCTAAATTACTACCAAATCGCATATTTTTTTCTACCAAAATGGTAGAAAACACACCTATATTGGCGATGGAAAGGAGGCTTTGAGGAGATATGGAGGAGGCCGATGTTTTTTAACTTTATTTTTAGGTGTGCAATAGTTTGTTTGCTGATAACTTTGGAAAAGTAGCTACAAATCAATGAAACTGTCATAATTGTTAATTTTAAAGATGTGGAATGTGTGAAAATATGTTTTTTTTGTCTGTAATATGCTTTATACACAATTGAACAAATTTTGCCGATTCTGTAAATGTGGATGAGATACAACTACACTGTAATTTGCATTATGTGTTTCTCCGACTTTTTACGTCTAAGTGGTCTAAAAGATTACTTTCAAAGATACATATGCTAGACAGATGTCTGAAGTAGACATTGCAGAGCTGTGGGCAACATTCTTCTACTTTTCCTAAATTACTATCAAATCTCTGTTTTTTTCTACCAAAATGGTAGAAAACACACCTATATTGGCGATGGAAAGGAGGCTTTGAGGGGATATGGAGGAGACCTATGTTTTTTAACTTTATTTTTAGGTGTGCAATAGCTTATTTGCTGATAACTTTGGAAAAGTAGCTACAAATCAATGAAACTGTCATAATTGTTAATTTTAAAGATGTGGAATGTGTGAAAATATTTTTTTTTTGTCTGTAATATGCTTTATACACAATTGAACAAATGTTGCCGATTCTGTAAATGTGGATGAGATCCGACTACACTGTAATTTGCATTATGTGTTTCTCCGACCTTTTACGTCTAAGTGGTCTAAAAGATTACTTTCAAACATACATAGGCTAGACAGATGTCTGAAGTAGACATTGCAGAGCTGTGTACAACATTCTTCTACTTTTCCTAAATTACTATCAAATCGCTGTTTTTTTTCTACCAAAATGGTAGAAAACACACCTATATTGGTGATGGAAAGGAGGCTTTGAGGGGATATGGAGGAGACCTATGTTTTTTAGCTTTATTTTTAGGTGTGCAATAGCTTATTTGCTGATAACTTTGGAAAAGTAGCTACAAATCAATGAAACTGTCATAATTGTTAATTTTAAAGATGTGGAATGTGTGAAAATATGTTTTTTTGTCTGTAATATGCATTATACACCATAGACGAAATTTTGCCGATTCCGTAAATGTGGATAAGATCCGACTACACTGTAATGTGCATTATGTATTTCCCCGACCTTTTACGTCTAAGTGGTTTAAAAGATTACTTTCAAAGATACATATGCTAGACAGATGTTTTAAGTAGACATTGCAGAGCTGTATACAACATTCTTCTACTTTTCCTAAATTACTACCAAATTGCTGTTTTTTTTCTACCAAAATGGTAGAAAACAGACCTATATTGGTGATGGAAAGGAGGATTTGAGGGGATATGGAGGAGGCCGATGTTTTTTAACTTTATTTTTAGGTGTGCAATAGTTTGTTTGCTGATAACTTTGGAAAAGTAGCTACAAATCAATGAAACTGTCATAATTGTTAATTTTAAAGATGTGGAATGTGTGAAAATATGTTTTTTTTTGTCTGTAATATGCTTTATACACAATTGAACAAATTTTGCCGATTCTGTAAATGTGGATGAGATCCAACTACACTGTAATTTGCATTATGTGTTTCTCCGACTTTTTACGTCTAAGTGGTCTAAAAGATTACTTTCAAAGATACATATGCTAGACAGATGACTGAAGTAGACATTGCAAAGCTGTGTACAACATTCATCTACTTTTCCTAAATTAATACCAAATCGCTGATTTTTTTCTACCAAAATGGTAGAAAACACACCTATATTGGCGATGGAAAGGAGGCTTTGAGGGGATATGGAGGAGGACTATGTTTTTTAACTCTATTTTTAGGTGTGCAATAGTTTGCTTGCTGATAACTTTGGAAAAGTAGCTACAAATCAATGAAACTGTCATAATTGTTAATTTTAAAGCTGAGGAATGTGTGAGAATATGTTTTTTTTGTCTGTAATATGCTTTATACACAATTGAAGAAATTTTGCCAATTCTGTAAAAGTGGATAAGATCCGACTACACTGTAATTTGCATTATGTATTTCTCCGACCTTTATCGTCTAAGTGGTCTAAAAGATTACTTTCAAAGATACATATGCTAGACAGATGTTTTAAGTCGACATTGCAGAGCTGTATACAACATTCTTCTACTTTTCCTAAATTACTACCAAATCGCTGATTTTTTTCTACCAAAATGGTAGAAAACACACCTATATTGGCGATGGAAAGGAGGCTTTGAGGGGATATGGAGGAGGGCTATGTTTTTTAACTTTATTTTTGGGTGTGCAATAGCTTATTTGCTGATAACTTTGGAAAAGTAGCTACAAATCAATGAAATTGTCATAATTGTTAATTTTAAAGATGTGGAATGTTGAAAATATGTTTTTTTTGTCTGTAATATGCTTTATACACAATTGAACAAATTTTGCCGATTCTGTAAATGTGAATGAGATCCGACTACACTGTAATTTGCATTATGTTTCTCCGACCTTTTACGTCTAAGTGGTTTAAAAGACTACTTTCAAAGATACATATGCTAGACAGATGTCTGAAGTAGACATTGCAGAGCTGTGTACAACATTCTTCTACTTTTCCTAAATTACTATCAAATCACTGTTTTTTTTCTACCAAAATGGTAGAAAACACACCTATATTGGCGATGGAAAGGAGGCTATGAGGGGATATGGAGGAGGCCTATGTTTTTTAACTTTATTTTTAGGTGTGCAATAGCTTATTTGCTGATAACTTTGGAAAAGTAGCTACAAATCAATGAATCTGCCACAATTGTTAATTTTAATGATGTGGAATGTGTGAAATTATGGTTTTTTTGTCTGTAATATGCTTTATACACCATAGAAGAAATTTTGCCGATTCCGTAAATGTGAATAAGATCCGACTACACTGTAATGTGCATTATGTATTTCTCCGACCTTTTACGTCTAAGTGGTTTAAAAGATTACTTTCAAAGATACATATGCTAGACAGATGTTTTAAGTAGACATTGCAGAGCTGTATACAACATTCTTCTACTTTTCCTAAATTACTACCAAATTGCTGTTTTTTTTCTACCAAAATGGTAGAAAACACACCTATATTGGCGATGGAAAGGAGGTTTTGAGGGGATATGGAGGAGGCCTATGTTTTTTAACTCTATTTTTAGGTGTGCAATAGTTTGTTTGCTGATAACTTTGGAACAGTATCTACAAATCAATGAAACTGTCATAATTGTTAATTTTAAAGCTGAGGAATGTGTGAGAATATGTTATTTTTGTCTGTAATATGCTTTATACACAATTGAAGAAATTTTGCCGATTCTGTAAATGTGGATAAGATCCGACTACACTGTAATTTGCATTATGTATTTCTCCGACCTTTTTCGTCTAAGTGGTCTAAAAGATTACTTTCAAAGATACATATGCTAGACAGATGTTTTAAGTAGACATTGCAGAGCTGTATATAACATTCTTCTACTTTTCCTAAATTACTACCAAATTGCTGTTTTTTTTCTACCAAAATGGTAGAAAACACACCTATATTGGCGATGGAAAGGAGGCTTTGAGGGGATATGGAGGAGGCCTATGTTTTTTAACTTTATTTTTAGGTGTGCAATAATCTGTTTGCTGGCAATTTTGGAAAAGTAGTTACAAATCAATCAAACTATCATAATTGTTAATTTTAAGGATGTGGAATGTGTGAAAATATGTTTTTTTTTGTCTAATATGCTTTATACACAATAGAAGAAATTTTGCCGATTCTGTAAATGTGGATGAGATCCGACTACACTGTAATTTGCATTATGTGTTTCTCCGACCTTTTACGTCTAAGTGGTCTAAAAGATTACTTTCAAAGATACATATGCTAGACAGATGTCTGAAGTAGACATTGCAGAGCTGTGTACAACATTCATCTACTTTTCCTAAATTACTATCAAATTGCTGTTTTTTTTCTACCAAAATGGTAGAAAACACACCAATATTGGCGATGGAAAGGAGGCTTTGAGGGGATATGGAGGAGGCCTATGTTTTTTAACTTTATTTTTAGGTGTGCAATAATCTGTTTGCTGGCAATTTTGGAAAAGTAGTTACAAATCAATCAAACTATCATAATTGTTAATTTTAAGGATGTGGAATGTGTGAAAATATGTTCTTTTTGTCTGTAATATGCTTTATATACAATTGAAGAAATTTTGCCGATTCTGTAAATGTGGATAAGATCCGACTACACTGTAATTTGCATTATGTATTTCTACAACCTTTTTCGTCTAAGTGTTTCAAAAGATTACTTTCAAAGATACATATGCTAGACAGATGTCTGAAGTAGACATTGCAAAGCTGTGTACAACATTCATCTACTTTTCCTAAATTACTACCAAATCGCTGATTTTTTTCTACCAAAATGGAAGAAAACACACCTATATTGGCGATGGAAAGGAGGCTTTGAGGGGATATGGAGGAGGACTATGTTTTTTAACTCTATTTTTAGGTGTGCAATAGTTTGTTTGCTGATAACTTTGGAAAAGTAGTTACAAATCAATGAAACTGTCATAATTGTTAATTTTAAAGCCGAGGAATGTGTGAGAATATGTTTTTTTTGTCTGTACTATGCTTTATACACAATTGAAGAAATTTTGCCGATTCTGTAAATGTGGATAAGATCCGACTACACTGTAATTTGCATTATGTATTTCTCCGACCTTTTTCGTCTAAGTGGTCTAAAAGATTACTTTCAAAGATACAAAGATACATATGCTAGACAGATGTTTTAAGTAGACATTGCAGAGCTGTATACAACATTCTTCTACTTTTCCTAAATTACTACCAAATCGCATATTTTTTTCTACCAAAATGGTAGAAAACACACCTATATTGGCGATGGAAAGGAGGCTTTGAGGAGATATGGAGGAGGCCGATGTTTTTTAACTTTATTTTTAGGTGTGCAATAGTTTGTTTGCTGATAACTTTGGAAAAGTAGCTACAAATCAATGAAACTGTCATAATTGTTAATTTTAAAGATGTGGAATGTGTGAAAATATGTTTTTTTTGTCTGTAATATGCTTTATACACAATTGAACAAATTTTGCCGATTCTGTAAATGTGGATGAGATCCAACTACACTGTAATTTGCATTATGTGTTTCTCCGACTTTTTACGTCTAAGTGGTCTAAAAGATTACTTTCAAAGATACATATGCTAGACAGATGTCTGAAGTAGACATTGCAGAGCTGTGTGCAACATTCTTCTACTTTTCCTAAATTACTATCAAATCGCTGTTTTTTTCTACCAAAATGGTAGAAAACACACCTATATTGGCGATGGAAAGGAGGCTTTGAGGGGATATGGAGGAGACCTATGTTTTTTAACTTTATTTTTAGGTGTGCAATAGCTTATTTGCTGATAACTTTGGAAAAGTAGCTACAAATCAATGAAACTGTCATAATTGTTAATTTTAAAGATGTGGAATGTGTGAAAATATTTTTTTTTTGTCTGTAATATGCTTTATACACAATTGAACAAATTTTGCCGATTCTGTAAATGTGGATGAGATCCGACTACACTGTAATTTGCATTATGAGTTTCTCCGACCTTTTACGTCTAAGTGGTCTAAAAGATTACTTTCAAACATACATATGCTAGACAGATGTCTGAAGTAGACATTGCAGAGCTGTGTACAACATTCTTCTACTTTTCCTAAATTACTATCAAATCGCTGTTTTTTTTCTACCAAAATGGTAGAAAACACACCTATATTGGCGATGGAAAGGAGGCTTTGAGGGGATATGGAGGAGACCTATGTTTTTTAGCTTTATTTTTAGGTGTGCAATAGCTTA
Source organism: Phyllobates terribilis (assembly GCF_046119375.1). Classification (NCBI taxonomy): domain Eukaryota; kingdom Metazoa; phylum Chordata; class Amphibia; order Anura; family Dendrobatidae; genus Phyllobates; species Phyllobates terribilis. The sequence continues at coordinate 147,614,581 of NW_027362770.1, read as the reverse complement.
TTTGCTGATAACTTTGGAAAAGTAGCTACAAATCAATGAAACTGTCATAATTGTTAATTTTAAAGATGTGGAATGTGTGAAAATATATTTTTTTGTCTGTAATATGCGTTATACACCATAGACGAAATTTTGCCGATTCCGTAATTGTGGATAAGATCCGACTACACTGTAATGTGCATTATGTATTTCCCCGACCTTTTACGTCTAAGTGGTTTAAAAGATTACTTTCAAAGATACATATGCTAGACAGATGTTTTAAGTAGACATTGCAGAGCTGTATACAACATTCTTCTACTTTTCCTAAATTACTACCAAATTGCTGTTTTTTTTCTACCAAAATGGTAGAAAACACACCTATATTGGTGATGGAAAGTAGGCTTTGAGGGGATATGGAGGAGGCCTATGTTTTTTAACTTTATTTTTAGGTGTGCAATAATCTGTTTGCTGGCAATTTTGGAAAAGTAGTTACAAATCAATCAAACTATCATAATTGTTAATTTTAAGGATGTGGAATGTGTGAAAATATGTTCTTTTTGTCTGTAATATGCTTTATACACAATTGAAGAAATTTTGCCGATTCTGTAAATGTGGATAAGATCCGACTACACTGTAATTTGCATTATGTATTTCTACAACCTTTTTCGTCTAAGTGTTTCAAAAGATTACTTTCAAAGATACATATGCTAGACAGATGTCTGAAGTAGACATTGCAAAGCTGTGTACAACATTCATCTACTTTTCCTAAATTACTACCAAATCGCTGATTTTTTTCTACCAAAATGGAAGAAAACACACCTATATTGGTGATTTAAAGGAGGCTTTGAGGGGATATGGAGGAGGACTATGTTTTTTAACTCTATTTTTAGGTGTGCAATAGTTTGTTTGCTGATAACTTTGGAAAAGTAGTTACAAATCAATGAAACTGTCATAATTGTTAATTTTAAAGCCGAGGAATGTGTGAGAATATGTTTTTTTTGTCTGTACTATGCTTTATACACAATTGAAGAAATTTTGCCGATTCTGTAAATGTGGATAAGATCCGACTACACTGTAATTTGCATTATGTATTTCTCCGACCTTTTTCGTCTAAGTGGTCTAAAAGATTACTTTCAAAGATACAAAGATACATATGCTAGACAGATGTTTTAAGTAGACATTGCAGAGCTGTATACAACATTCTTCTACTTTTCCTAAATTACTACCAAATCGCATATTTTTTTTTACCAAAATGGTAGAAAACACACCTATATTGGCGATGGAAAGGAGGCTTTGAGGAGATATGGAGGAGGCCGATGTTTTTTAACTTTATTTTTAGGTGTGCAATAGTTTGTTTGCTGATAACTTTGGAAAAGTAGCTACAAATCAATGAAACTGTCATAATTGTTAATTTTAAAGATGTGGAATGTGTGAAAATATGTTTTTTTTGTCTGTAATATGCTTTATACACAATTGAACAAATTTTGCCGATTCTGTAAATGTGGATGAGATCCAACTACACTGTAATTTGCATTATGTGTTTCTCCGACTTTTTACGTCTAAGTGGTCTAAAAGATTACTTTCAAAGATACATATGCTAGACAGATGTCTGAAGTAGACATTGCAGAGCTGTGTGCAACATTCTTCTACTTTTCCTAAATTACTATCAAATCGCTGTTTTTTTCTACCAAAATGGTAGAAAACACACCTATATTGGCGATGGAAAGGAGGCTTTGAGGGGATATGGAGGAGACCTATGTTTTTTAACTTTATTTTTAGGTGTGCAATAGCTTATTTGCTGATAACTTTGGAAAAGTAGCTACAAATCAATGAAACTGTCATAATTGTTAATTTTAAAGATGTGGAATGTGTGAAAATATTTTTTTTTTGTCTGTAATATGCTTTATACACAATTGAACAAATTTTGCCGATTCTGTAAATGTGGATGAGATCCGACTACACTGTAATTTGCATTATGTGTTTCTCCGACCTTTTACGTCTAAGTGGTCTAAAAGATTACTTTCAAACATACATATGCTAGACAGATGTCTGAAGTAGACATTGCAGAGCTGTGTACAACATTCTTCTACTTTTCCTAAATTACTATCAAATCGCTGTTTTTTTTCTACCAAAATGGTAGAAAACACACCTATATTGGCGATGGAAAGGAGGCTTTGAGGGGATATGGAGGAGACCTATGTTTTTTAGCTTTATTTTTAGGTGTGCAATAGCTTATTTGCTGATAACTTTGGAAAAGTAGCTACAAATCAATGAAACTGTCATAATTGTTAATTTTAAAGATGTGGAATGTGTGAAAATATGTTTTTTTGTCTGTAATATGCGTTATACACCATAGACGAAATTTTGCCGATTCCGTAATTGTGGATAAGATCCGACTACACTGTAATGTGCATTATGTATTTCCCCGACCTTTTACGTCTAAGTGGTTTAAAAGATTACTTTCAAAGATACATATGCTAGACAGATGTTTTAAGTAGACATTGCAGAGCTGTATGCAACATTCTTCTACTTTTCCTAAATTACTACCAAATTGCTGTTTTTTTTCTACCAAAATGGTAGAAAACACACCTATATTGGTGATGGAAAGTAGGCTTTGAGGGGATATGGAGGAGGCCTATGTTTTTTAACTTTATTTTTAGGTGTGCAATAATCTGTTTGCTGGCAATTTTGGAAAAGTAGTTACAAATCAATCAAACTATCATAATTGTTAATTTTAAGGATGTGGAATGTGTGAAAATATGTTCTTTTTGTCTGTAATATGCTTTATACACAATTGAAAAAATTTTGCCGATTCTGTAAATGTGGATAAGATCCGACTACACTGTAATTTGCATTATGTATTTCTACAACCTTTTTCGTCTAAGTGTTTCAAAAGATTACTTTCAAAGATACATATGCTAGACAGATGTCTGAAGTAGACATTGCAAAGCTGTGTACAACATTCATCTACTTTTCCTAAATTACTACCAAATCGCTGATTTTTTTCTACCAAAATGGAAGAAAACACACCTATATTGGTGATGGAAAGGAGGCTTTGAGGGGATATGGAGGAGGACTATGTTTTTTAACTCTATTTTTAGGTGTGCAATAGTTTGTTTGCTGATAACTTTGGAAAAGTAGTTACAAATCAATGAAACTGTCATAATTGTTAATTTTAAAGCCGAGGAATGTGTGAGAATATGTTTTTTTTGTCTGTACTATGCTTTATACACAATTGAAGAAATTTTGCCGATTCTGTAAATGTGGATAAGATCCGACTACACTGTAATTTGCATTATGTATTTCTCCGACCTTTTTCGTCTAAGTGGTCTAAAAGATTACTTTCAAAGATACAAAGATACATATGCTAGACAGATGTTTTAAGTAGACATTGCAGAGCTGTATACAACATTCTTCTACTTTTCCTAAATTACTACCAAATCGCATATTTTTTTTTACCAAAATGGTAGAAAACACACCTATATTGGCGATGGAAAGGAGGCTTTGAGGAGATATGGAGGAGGCCGATGTTTTTTAACTTTATTTTTAGGTGTGCAATAGTTTGTTTGCTGATAACTTTGGAAAAGTAGCTACAAATCAATGAAACTGTCATAATTGTTAATTTTAAAGATGTGGAATGTGTGAAAATATGTTTTTTTTGTCTGTAATATGCTTTATACACAATTGAACAAATTTTGCCGATTCTGTAAATGTGGATGAGATCCAACTACACTGTAATTTGCATTATGTGTTTCTCCGACTTTTTACGTCTAAGTGGTCTAAAAGATTACTTTCAAAGATACATATGCTAGACAGATGTCTGAAGTAGACATTGCAGAGCTGTGTGCAACATTCTTCTACTTTTCCTAAATTACTATCAAATCGCTGTTTTTTTCTACCAAAATGGTAGAAAACACACCTATATTGGCGATGGAAAGGAGGCTTTGAGGGGATATGGAGGAGACCTATGTTTTTTAACTTTATTTTTAGGTGTGCAATAGCTTATTTGCTGATAACTTTGGAAAAGTAGCTACAAATCAATGAAACTGTCATAATTGTTAATTTTAAAGATGTGGAATGTGTGAAAATATTTTTTTTTTGTCTGTAATATGCTTTATACACAATTGAACAAATTTTGCCGATTCTGTAAATGTGGATGAGATCCGACTACACTGTAATTTGCATTATGTGTTTCTCCGACCTTTTACGTCTAAGTGGTCTAAAAGATTACTTTCAAACATACATATGCTAGACAGATGTCTGAAGTAGACATTGCAGAGCTGTGTACAACATTCTTCTACTTTTCCTAAATTACTATCAAATCGCTGTTTTTTTTCTACCAAAATGGTAGAAAACACACCTATATTGGCGATGGAAAGGAGGCTTTGAGGGGATATGGAGGAGACCTATGTTTTTTAGCTTTATTTTTAGGTGTGCAATAGCTTATTTGCTGATAACTTTGGAAAAGTAGCTACAAATCAATGAAACTGTCATAATTGTTAATTTTAAAGATGTGGAATGTGTGAAAATATGTTTTTTTGTCTGTAATATGCGTTATACACCATAGACGAAATTTTGCCGATTCCGTAATTGTGGATAAGATCCGACTACACTGTAATGTGCATTATGTATTTCCCCGACCTTTTACGTCTAAGTGGTTTAAAAGATTACTTTCAAAGATACATATGCTAGACAGATGTTTTAAGTAGACATTGCAGAGCTGTATGCAACATTCTTCTACTTTTCCTAAATTACTACCAAATTGCTGTTTTTTTTCTACCAAAATGGTAGAAAACACACCTATATTGGTGATGGAAAGTAGGCTTTGAGGGGATATGGAGGAGGCCTATGTTTTTTAACTTTATTTTTAGGTGTGCAATAATCTGTTTGCTGGCAATTTTGGAAAAGTAGTTACAAATCAATCAAACTATCATAATTGTTAATTTTAAGGATGTGGAATGTGTGAAAATATGTTCTTTTTGTCTGTAATATGCTTTATACACAATTGAAGAAATTTTGCCGATTCTGTAAATGTGGATAAGATCCGACTACACTGTAATTTGCATTATGTATTTCTACAACCTTTTTCGTCTAAGTGTTTCAAAAGATTACTTTCAAAGATACATATGCTAGACAGATGTCTGAAGTAGACATTGCAAAGCTGTGTACAACATTCATCTACTTTTCCTAAATTACTACCAAATCGCTGATTTTTTTCTACCAAAATGGTAGAAAACTCACCTATATTGGCGATGGAAAGGAGGCTTTGAGGGGATATGGAGGAGGCCTACACTTTTTAACTTTATTTTTAGGTGTGCAATAGCTTATTTGCTGATAACTTTGGAAAAGTAGCTACAAATCAATGAAACTGTCATAATTGTTAATTTTAAAGATGCTTAATGTGTGAAAATATGTTTTTTTTGTCTGTAATATGCTTTATACACCATAGAAGAAATTTTGCCGATTCCGTAAATGTGGATAAGATCCGACTACACTGTAATGTGCATTATGTATTTCTCCGACCTTTTACGTCTAAGTGGTTTAAAAGATTACTTTCAAAGATACATATGCTAGACAGATGTTTTAAGTAGACATTGCAGAGCTGTATACAACATTCTTCTACTTTTCCTAAATTACTACCAAATTGCTTTTTTTTTCTAACAAAATGGTAGAAAACACACCTATATTGGCGATGGAAAGGAGGCTTTGAGGGGATATGGAGGAGGCTTAAGTTTTTTAACTTTATTTTTAGGTGTGCAATAGTTTGTTTGCTGATAACTTTGGAAAAGTAGCTAGAAATCAATGAAACTGTCATAATTGTTAATTTTAAAGATGTGGAATGTGTGAAAATATGTTTTTTTTGTCTGTAATATGCTTTATACACAATTGAACAAATTTTGCCGATTCTGTAAATGTGGATGAGATCCGACTACACTGTAATTTGCAATATGTGTTTCTCCGACCTTTTACGTCTAAGTGGTCTAAAAGATTACTTTCAAAGATACATATGCTAGACAGATGTCTGAAGTAGACATTGCAGAGCTGTGTACAACATTCTTCTACTTTTCCTAAATTACTATCAAATCGCTGTTTTTTTTCTACCAAAATGGTAGAAAACACACCTATATTGGCGATGGAAAGGAGGCTTTGAGGGGATATGGAGGAGGCCTATGTTTTTTAACTTTATTTTTAGGTGTGCAATATCTTATTTGCTGATAACTTTGGAAAAGTAGCTACAAATCAATGAAACTGTCATAATTGTTAATTTTAAAGATGTGGAATGTGTGAAAATATGTTTTTTTTGTCTGTAATATGCTTTATACACTATTGAACAAATTATGCCGATTCTGTAAATGTGGATGAGATCGGACTACACTGTAATTTGCATTATGTGTTTCTCCGACTTTTTACGTCTAAGTGGTCTGAAAGATTACTTTCAAAGATACATATGCTAGACAGATGTCTGAAGTAGACATATCAAATCGCTGTTTTTTTCTACCAAAATGGTAGAAAACACACCTATATTGGCGATGGAAAGGAGGCTTTGAGGGGATATGGAGGAGACCTATGTTTTTTAACTTTATTTTTAGGTGTGCAATAGCTTATTTGCTGATAACTTTGGAAAAGTAGCTACAATCAATGAAACTGTCATAATTGTTAATTTTAAAGATGTGGAATGTGTGAAAATATTTTTTTTTTGTCTGTAATATGCTTTATACACAATTGAACAAATTTTGCCGATTCTGTAAATGTGGTTGAGATCCGACTACACTGTAATTTGCATTATGTGTTTCTCCGACCTTTTACGTCTAAGTGGTCTAAAAGATTACTTTCAAACATACATATGCTAGACAGATGTCTGAAGTAGACATTGCAGAGCTGTGTACAACATTCTTCTACTTTTCCTAAATTACTATCAAATCGCTGTTTTTTTTCTACCAAAATGGTAGAAAACACACCTATATTGGCGATGGAAAGGAGGCTTTGAGGGGATATGGAGGAGACCTATGTTTTTTAGCTTTATTTTTAGGTGTGCAATAGCTTATTTGCTGATAACTTTGGAAAAGTAGCTACAAATCAATGAAACTGTCATAATTGTTAATTTTAAAGATGTGGAATGTGTGAAAATATGTTTTTTTGTCTGTAAAATGCGTTATACACCATAGACGAAATTTTGCCGATTCCGTAAATGTGGATAAGATCCGACTACACTGTAATGTGCATTATGTATTTCCCCGACCTTTTACGTCTAAGTGGTTTAAAAGATTACTTTCAAAGATACATATGCTAGACAGATGTTTTAAGTAGACATTGCAGAGCTGTATACAACATTCTTCTACTTTTCCTAAATTACTACCAAATTGCTGTTTTTTTTCTACCAAAATGGTAGAAAACACACCTATATTGGTGATGGAAAGTAGGCTTTGAGGGGATATGGAGGAGGCCTATGTTTTTTAACTTTATTTTTAGGTGTGCAATAATCTGTTTGCTGGCAATTTTGGAAAAGTAGTTACAAATCAATCAAACTATCATAATTGTTAATTTTAAGGATGTGGAATGTGTGAAAATATGTTCTTTTTGTCTGTAATATGCTTTATACACAATTGAAGAAATTTTGCCGATTCTGTAAATGTGGATAAGATCCGACTACACTGTAATTTGCATTATGTATTTCTACAACCTTTTTCGTCTAAGTGTTTCAAAAGATTACTTTCAAAGATACATATGCTAGACAGATGTCTGAAGTAGACATTGCAAAGCTGTGTACAACATTCATCTACTTTTCCTAAATTACTACCAAATCGCTGATTTTTTTCTACCAAAATGGTAGAAAACTCACCTATATTGGCGATGGAAAGGAGGCTTTGAGGGGATATGGAGGAGACCTATGTTTTTTAACTTTATTTTTAGGTGTGCAAAAGCTTATTTTCTGATAACTTTGGAAAAGTAGCTACAAATCAATGAAACTGTCATAATTGTTAATTTTAAAGATGTGGAATGTGTGAAAATATTTTTTTTTTGTCTGTAATATGCTTTATACACAATTGAACAAATTTTGCCGATTCTTTAAATGTGGATGAGATCCGACTACACTGTAATTTGCATTATGTGTTTCTCCGACCTTTTACGTCTAAGTGGTCTAAAAGATTACTTTCAAACATACATATGCTAGACAGATGTCTGAAGTAGACATTGCAGAGCTGTGTACAACATTCTTCTACTTTTCCTAAATTACTATCAAATCGCTGTTTTTTTTTTTACCGAAATGGTAGAAAACACACCTATATTGGCGATGGAAAGGAGGCTTTGAGGGGATATGGAGGAGGCCTACACTTTTTAACTTTATTTTTAGGTGTGCAATAGCTTATTTGCTGATAACTTTGGAAAAGTAGCTACAAATCAATGAAACTGTCATAATTGTTAATTTTAAAGATGTGGAATGTGTGAAAATATGTTTTTTTTGTCTGTAATATGCTTTATACACCATAGAAGAAATTTTGCCGATTCCGTAAATGTGGATAAGATCCGACTACACTGTAATGTGCATTATGTATTTCTCCGACCTTTTACGTCTAAGTGGTTTAAAAGATTACTTTCAAAGATACATATGCTAGACAGATGTTTTAAGTAGACATTGCAGAGCTGTATACAACATTCTTCTACTTTTCCTAAATTACTACCAAATTGCTTTTTTTTTCTAACAAAATGGTAGAAAACACACCTATATTGGCGATGGAAAGGAGGCTTTGAGGGGATATGGAGGAGGCTTAAGTTTTTTAACTTTATTTTTAGGTGTGCAATAATCTGTTTGCTGGCAATTTTGGAAAAGTAGTTACAAATCAATCAAACTATCATAATTGTTAATTTTAAGGATGTGGAATGTGTGAAAATATGTTTTTTTTTGTCTGTAAAATGCTTTATACACAATTGAAGAAATTTTGCCGATTCTGTAAATGTGGATAAGATCCGACTACACTGTAATTTGCATTATGTATTTCTCGGACCTTTTTCGTCTAAGTGGTCTAAAAGTTTACTTTCAAAGATACATATGCTAGACAGATGTTTTAAGTAGACATTGCAGAGCTGTAAACAACATTCTTCTACTTTTCCTAAATTACTACCAAATCGCTGATTTTTTTCTACCAAAATTGTAGAAAACACACCTATATTGGCGATGGAAAGGAGGCTTTGAGGGGATATGGAGGAGGCCGATGTTTTTTAACTTTATTTTTAGGTGTGCAATAGTTTGTTTGCTGATAACTTTGGAAAAGTAGCTAGAAATCAATGAAACTGTCATAATTGTTAATTTTAAAGATGTGGAATGTGTGAAAATATGTTTTTTTTGTCTGTAATATGCTTTATACACAATTGAACAAATTTTGCCGATTCTGTAAATGTGGATGAGATCCGACTACACTGTAATTTGCAATATGTGTTTCTCCGACCTTTTACGTCTAAGTGGTCTAAAAGATTACTTTCAAAGATACATATGCTAGACAGATGTCTGAAGTAGACATTGCAGAGCTGTGTACAACATTCTTCTACTTTTCCTAAATTACTATCAAATCGCTGTTTTTTTCTACCAAAATGGTAGAAAACACACCTATATTGGCGATGGAAAGGAGGCTTTGAGGGGATATGGAGGAGGCCTATGTTTTTTAACTTTATTTTTAGGTGTGCAATAGCTTATTTGCTGATAACTTTGGAAAAGTAGCTACAATCAATGAAACTGTCATAATTGTTAATTTTAAAGATGTGGAATGTGTGAAAATATTTTTTTTTTGTCTGTAATATGCTTTATACACAATTGAACAAATTTTGCCGATTCTGTAAATGTGGTTGAGATCCGACTACACTGTAATTTGCATTATGTGTTTCTCCGACCTTTTACGTCTAAGTGGTCTAAAAGATTACTTTCAAACATACATATGCTAGACAGATGTCTGAAGTAGACATTGCAGAGCTGTATACAACATTCTTCTACTTTTCCTAAATTACTATCAAATCGCTGTTTTTTTTCTACCAAAATGGTAGAAAACACACCTATATTGGCGATGGAAAGGAGGCTTTGAGGGGATATGGAGGAGACCTATGTTTTTTAGCTTTATTTTTAGGTGTGCAATAGCTTATTTGCTGATAACTTTGGAAAAGTAGCTACAAATCAATGAAACTGTCATAATTGTTAATTTTAAAGATGTGGAATGTGTGAAAATATGTTTTTTTGTCTGTAATATGCGTTATACACCATAGACGAAATTTTGCCGATTCCGTAAATGTGGATAAGATCCGACTACACTGTAATGTGCATTATGTATTTCCCCGACCTTTTACGTCTAAGTGGTTTAAAAGATTACTTTCAAAGATACATATGCTAGACAGATGTTTTAAGTAGACATTGCAGAGCTGTATACAACATTCTTCTACTTTTCCTAAATTACTACCAAATTGCTGTTTTTTTTCTACCAAAATGGTAGAAAACACACCTATATTGGTGATGGAAAGTAGGCTTTGAGGGGATATGGAGGAGGCCTATGTTTTTTAACTTTATTTTTAGGTGTGCAATAATCTGTTTGCTGGCAATTTTGGAAAAGTAGTTACAAATCAATCAAACTATCATAATTGTTAATTTTAAGGATGTGGAATGTGTGAAAATATGTTCTTTTTGTCTGTAATATGCTTTATACACAATTGAAGAAATTTTGCCGATTCTGTAAATGTGGATAAGATCCGACTACACTGTAATTTGCATTATGTATTTCTACAACCTTTTTCGTCTAAGTGTTTCAAAAGATTACTTTCAAAGATACATATGCTAGACAGATGTCTGAAGTAGACATTGCAAAGCTGTGTACAACATTCATCTACTTTTCCTAAATTACTACCAAATCGCTGATTTTTTTCTACCAAAATGGTAGAAAACTCACCTATATTGGCGATGGAAAGGAGGCTTTGAGGGGATATGGAGGAGACCTATGTTTTTTAACTTTATTTTTAGGTGTGCAAAAGCTTATTTTCTGATAACTTTGGAAAAGTAGCTACAAATCAATGAAACTGTCATAATTGTTAATTTTAAAGATGTGGAATGTGTGAAAATATTTTTTTTTTGTCTGTAATATGCTTTATACACAATTGAACAAATTTTGCCGATTCTTTAAATGTGGATGAGATCCGACTACACTGTAATTTGCATTATGTGTTTCTCCGACCTTTTACGTCTAAGTGGTCTAAAAGATTACTTTCAAACATACATATGCTAGACAGATGTCTGAAGTAGACATTGCAGAGCTGTGTACAACATTCTTCTACTTTTCCTAAATTACTATCAAATCGCTGTTTTTTTTTTTACCGAAATGGTAGAAAACACACCTATATTGGCGATGGAAAGGAGGCTTTGAGGGGATATGGAGGAGGCCTACACTTTTTAACTTTATTTTTAGGTGTGCAATAGCTTATTTGCTGATAACTTTGGAAAAGTAGCTACAAATCAATGAAACTGTCATAATTGTTAATTTTAAAGATGTGGAATGTGTGAAAATATGTTTTTTTTGTCTGTAATATGCTTTATACACCATAGAAGAAATTTTGCCGATTCCGTAAATGTGGATAAGATCCGACTACACTGTAATGTGCATTATGTATTTCTCCGACCTTTTACGTCTAAGTGGTTTAAAAGATTACTTTCAAAGATACATATGCTAGACAGATGTTTTAAGTAGACATTGCAGAGCTGTATACAACATTCTTCTACTTTTCCTAAATTACTACCAAATTGCTTTTTTTTTCTAACAAAATGGTAGAAAACACACCTATATTGGCGATGGAAAGGAGGCTTTGAGGGGATATGGAGGAGGCTTAAGTTTTTTAACTTTATTTTTAGGTGTGCAATAATCTGTTTGCTGGCAATTTTGGAAAAGTAGTTACAAATCAATCAAACTATCATAATTGTTAATTTTAAGGATGTGGAATGTGTGAAAATATGTTTTTTTTTGTCTGTAAAATGCTTTATACACAATTGAAGAAATTTTGCCGATTCTGTAAATGTGGATAAGATCCGACTACACTGTAATTTGCATTATGTATTTCTCGGACCTTTTTCGTCTAAGTGGTCTAAAAGTTTACTTTCAAAGATACATATGCTAGACAGATGTTTTAAGTAGACATTGCAGAGCTGTAAACAACATTCTTCTACTTTTCCTAAATTACTACCAAATCGCTGATTTTTTTCTACCAAAATTGTAGAAAACACACCTATATTGGCGATGGAAAGGAGGCTTTGAGGGGATATGGAGGAGGCCGATGTTTTTTAACTTTATTTTTAGGTGTGCAATAGTTTGTTTGCTGATAACTTTGGAAAAGTAGCTAGAAATCAATGAAACTGTCATAATTGTTAATTTTAAAGATGTGGAATGTGTGAAAATATGTTTTTTTTGTCTGTAATATGCTTTATACACAATTGAACAAATTTTGCCGATTCTGTAAATGTGGATGAGATCCGACTACACTGTAATTTGCAATATGTGTTTCTCCGACCTTTTACGTCTAAGTGGTCTAAAAGATTACTTTCAAAGATACATATGCTAGACAGATGTCTGAAGTAGACATTGCAGAGCTGTGTACAACATTCTTCTACTTTTCCTAAATTACTATCAAATCGCTGTTTTTTTCTACCAAAATGGTAGAAAACACACCTATATTGGCGATGGAAAGGAGGCTTTGAGGGGATATGGAGGAGGCCTATGTTTTTTAACTTTATTTTTAGGTGTGCAATATCTTATTTGCTGATAACTTTGGAAAAGTAGCTACAAATCAATGAAACTGTCATAATTGTTAATTTTAAAGATGTGGAATGTGTGAAAATATGTTTTTTTTGTCTGTAATATGCTTTATACACTATTGAACAAATTTTGCCGATTCTGTAAATGTGGATGAGATCCGACTACACTGTAATTTGCATTATGTGTTTCTCCGACCTTTTACGTCTAAGTGGTCTAAAAGATTACTTTCAAAGATACATATGCTAGACAGATGTCTGAAGCAGACATTGCAGAGCTGTGTACAACATTCTTCTACTTTTCCTAAATTACTATCAAATCGCTGTTTTTTTTCTACCAAAATGGTAGAAAACACACCTATATTGGCGATGTAAAGGACGCTATGAGGGGATATGGAGTCGGCCTATGTTTTTTAACTTTATTATTAGGTGTGCAATAGCTTATTTGCTGATAACTTTGGAAAAGTAGCTACAAATCAATGAAACTGTCATAATTGTTAATTTTAAAGATGTGGAATGTGTGAAAATATGTTTTTTTTGTCTGTAATATGCTTTATACACAATTGAACAAATTTTGCCGTTTCTGTAAATGTGGATGAGATCCGACTACACTGTAGTTTGCATTATTTGTTTCTCCGACCTTTTACGTCTAAGTGGTCTAAAAGATTACTTTCAAAGATACATATGCTAGACAGATGTCTGAAGTAGACATTGCAGAGCTGTGTACAACATTCTTCTACTTTTCCTAAATTACTATCAAATCGCTATTTTTTTTTTTACCAAAATGGTAGAAAACACACCTATATTGGCGATGGAAAGGAGGCTTTGAGGGGATATGGAGTAGGCCTACGCTTTTAAACTTTATTTTTAGGTGTGCAATAGCTTATTTGCTGATAACTTTGGAAAACTAGCTACAAATCAATGAAACTATCATAATTGTTAATTTTAAGGATGTGGAATGTGTGAAAATATGTTTTTTTTTGTCTGTAATATGCTTTATACACCATAGAAGAAATTTTGCCGATTCCGTAAATGTGGATAAGATCCCACTACACTGTAATGTTCATTATGTATTTCTCCGACCTTTTACGTCTAAGTGATTTAAAAGATTACTTTCAAAGATACATATGCTAGACAGATGTTTTAAGTAGACATTGCAGAGCTGTATACAACATTCTTCTACTTTTCCTAAATTACTACCAAATCGCTGATTTTTTTCTACCAAAATTGTAGAAAACACACCTATATTGGCGATGGAAAGGAGGCTTTGAGGGGATATGGAGGAGGCCGATGTTTTTTAACTTTATTTTTAGGTGTGCAATAGTTTGTTTGCTGATAACTTTGGAAAAGTAGCTAGAAATCAATGAAACTGTCATAATTGTTAATTTTAAAGATGTGGAATGTGTGAAAATATGTTTTTTTTGTCTGTATTATGCTTTATACACAATTGAACAAATTTTGCCGATTCTGTAAATGTGGATGAGATCCGACTACACTGTAATTTGCAATATGTGTTTCTCCGACCTTTTACGTCTAAGTGGTCTAAAAGATTACTTTCAAAGATACATATGCTAGACAGATGTCTGAAGTAGACATTGCAGAGCTGTGTACAACATTCTTCTACTTTTCCTAAATTACTATCAAATCGCTGTTTTTTTCTACCAAAATGGTAGAAAACACACCTATATTGGCGATGGAAAGGAGGCTTTGAGGGGATATGGAGGAGGCCTATGTTTTTTAACTTTATTTTTAGGTGTGCAATATCTTATTTGCTGATAACTTTGGAAAAGTAGCTACAAATCAATGAAACTGTCATAATTGTTAATTTTAAAGATGTGGAATGTGTGAAAATATGTTTTTTTTGTCTGTAATATGCTTTAAACACTATTGAACAAATTTTGCCGATTCTGTAAATGTGGATGAGATCCGACTACACTGTAATTTGCATTATGTGTTTCTCCGACCTTTTACGTCTAAGTGGTCTAAAAGATTACTTTCAAAGATACATATGCTAGACAGATGTCTGAAGCAGACATTGCAGAGCTGTGTACAACATTCTTCTACTTTTCCTAAATTACTATCAAATCGCTGTTTTTTTTCTACCAAAATGGTAGAAAACACACCTATATTGGCGATGTAAAGGACGCTATGAGGGGATATGGAGTCGGCCTATGTTTTTTAACTTTATTTTTAGGTGTGCAATAGCTTATTTGCTGATAACTTTGGAAAAGTAGCTACAAATCAATGAAACTGTCATAATTGTTAATTTTAAAGATGTGGAATGTGTGAAAATATGTTTTTTTTGTCTGTAATATGCTTTATACACAATTGAACAAATTTTGCCGATTCTGTAAATGTGGATGAGATCCGACTACACTGTAGTTTGCATTATTTGTTTCTCCGACCTTTTACGTCTAAGTGGTCTAAAAGATTACTTTCAAAGATACATATGCTAGACAGATGTCTGAAGTAGACATTGCAGAGCTGTGTACAACATTCTTCTACTTTTCCTAAATTACTATCAAATCGCTATTTTTTTTTTTACCAAAATGGTAGAAAACACACCTATATTGGCGATGGAAAGGAGGCTTTGAGGGGATATGGAGTAGGCCTACGCTTTTAAACTTTATTTTTAGGTGTGCAATAGCTTATTTGCTGATAACTTTGGAAAACTAGCTACAAATCAATGAAACTATCATAATTGTTAATTTTAAGGATGTGGAATGTGTGAAAATATGTTTTTTTTTGTCTGTAATATGCTTTATACACCATAGAAGAAATTTTGCCGATTCCGTAAATGTGGATAAGATCCCACTACACTGTAATGTTCATTATGTATTTCTCCGACCTTTTACGTCTAAGTGATTTAAAAGATTACTTTCAAAGATACATATGCTAGACAGATGTTTTAAGTAGACATTGCAGAGCTGTATACAACATTCTTCTACTTTTCCTAAATTACTACCAAATTGCTGTTTTTTTTCTAACAAAATGGTAGAAAACACACCTATATTGGCGATGGAAAGGAGGCTTTGAGGGGATATGGAGGAGGCCTATGTTTTTTAACTTTATTTTTAGGTGTGCAATAATCTGTTTGCTGGCAATTTTGGAAAAGTAGTTACAAATCAATCAAACTATCATAATTGTTAATTTTAAGGATGTGGAATGTGTGAAAATATGTTTTTTTTGTCTGTAATATGCTTTATACGCAATTGAAGAAATTTTGCCGATTCTGTAAATGTGGATAAGATCCGACTACACTGTAATTTGCCTTATGTATTTCTCCGACCTTTTTCGTCTAAGTGGTCTAAAAGATTACTTTCAAAGATACATATGCTAGACAGATGTTTTAAGTAGACATTGCAGAGCTGTATACAACATTCTTCTACTTTTCCTAAATTACTACCAAATCGCTGATTTTTTTTCTACCAAAATGGTAGAAAACACACCTATATTGGCGATGGAAAGGAGGATTTGAGGGGATATGGAGGAGGCCTATGTTTTTTAACTTTATTTTTAGGTGTGCAATAGTTTGTTTGCTGATAACTTTGGAAAAGTAGCTACAAATCAATGAAACTGTCATAATTGTTAATTTTAAAGATGTGGAATGTGTGAAAATATGTTTTTTTTGTCTGTAATATGCTTTATACACAGTTGAACAAATTTTGCCGATTCTGTAAATGTGGATGAGATCCGACTACACTGTAATTTGCATTATGTGTTTCTCCGACCTTTTACGTCTAAGTGGTCTAAAAGATTACTTTCAAAGATACATATGCTAGACAGATGTCTGAAGTAGACATTGCAGAGCTGTGTACAACATTCTTCTACTTTTCCTAAATTACTATCAAATCGCTGTTTTTTTTTTACCAAAATGGTAGAAAACACACCTATATTGGCGATGGAAAGGAGGCTTTGAGGGGATATGGAGGAGGCCTACGCTTTTTAACTTTATTTTTAGGTGTGCAATAGCTTATTTGCTGATAACTTTGGAAAAGTAGCTACAAATCAATGAAACTGTCATAATTGTTAATTTTAAAGATCTGGAATGTGTGAAAATATGTTTTTTTTGTCTGTAATATGCTTTATACACCATAGAAGAAACTTTGCCGATTCCGTAAATGTGGATAAGATCCGACTACACTGTAATGTGCATTATGTATTTCTCCGACCTTTTACGTCTAAGTGATTTAAAAGATTACTTTCAAAGATACATATGCTAGACAGATGTTTTAAGTAGACATTGCAGAGCTGTATACAACATTCTTCTACTTTTCCTAAATTACTACCAAATTGCTGTTTTTTTTCTAACAAAATGGTAGAAAACACACCTATATTGGCGATGGAAAGGAGGCTTTGAGGGGATATGGAGGAGGCCTATGTTTTTTAACTTTATTTTTAGGTGTGCAATAATCTGTTTGCTGGCAATTTTGGAAAAGTAGTTACAAATCAATCAAACTATCATAATTGTTAATTTTAAGGATGTGGAATGTGTGAAAATATGTTTTTTTTGTCTGTAATATGCTTTATACGCAATTGAAGAAATTTTGCCGATTCTGTAAATGTGGATAAGATCCGACTACACTGTAATTTGCCTTATGTATTTCTCCGACCTTTTTCGTCTAAGTGGTCTAAAAGATTACTTTCAAAGATACATATGCTAGACAGATGTTTTAAGTAGACATTGCAGAGCTGTATACAACATTCTTCTACTTTTCCTAAATTACTACCAAATCGCTGATTTTTTTTCTACCAAAATGGTAGAAAACACACCTATATTGGCGATGGAAAGGAGGCTTTGAGGGGATATGGAGGAGGCCTATGTTTTTTAACTTTATTTTTAGGTGTGCAATAGTTTGTTTGCTGATAACTTTGGAAAAGTAGCTACAAATCAATGAAACTGTCATAATTGTTAATTTTAAAGATGTGGAATGTGTGAAAATATGTTTTTTTTGTCTGTAATATGCTTTATACACATTTGAACAAATTTTGCCGATTCTGTAAATGTGGATGAGATCCGACTACACTGTAATTTGCATTATGTGTTTCTCCGACCTTTTACGTCTAAGTGGTCTAAAAGATTACTTTCAAAGATACATATGCTAGACAGATGTCTGAAGTAGACATTGCAGAGCTGTGTACAACATTCTTCTACTTTTCCTAAATTACTATCAAATCGCTGTTTTTTTTTTTACCAAAATGGTAGAAAACACACCTATATTGGCGATGGAAAGGAGGCTTTGAGGGGATATGGAGGAGGCCTACGCTTTTTAACTTTATTTTTAGGTGTGCAATAGCTTATTTGCTGATAACTTTGGAAAAGTAGCTACAAATCAATGAAACTGTCATAATTGTTAATTTTAAAGATCTGGAATGTGTGAAAATATGTTTTTTTTTGTCTGTAATATGCTTTATACACCATAGAAGAAACTTTGCCGATTCCGTAAATGTGGATAAGATCCGACTACACTGTAATGTGCATTATGTATTTCTCCGACCTTTTACGTCTAAGTGATTTAAAAGATTACTTTCAAAGATACATATGCTAGACAGATGTTTTAAGTAGACATTGCAGAGCTGTATACAACATTCTTCTACTTTTCCTAAATTACTACCAAATTGCTGTTTTTTTTCTAACAAAATGGTAGAAAACACACCTATATTGGCGATGGAAAGGAGGCTTTGAGGGGATATGGAGGAGGCCTATGTTTTTTAACTTTATTTTTAGGTGTGCAATAATCTGTTTGCTGGCAATTTTGGAAAAGTAGTTACAAATCAATCAAACTATCATAATTGTTAATTTTAAGGATGTGGAATGTGTGAAAATATGTTTTTTTTTGTCTGTAATATGCTTTATACGCAATTGAAGAAATTTTGCCGATTCTGTAAATGTGGATAAGATCCGCCTACACTGTAATTTGCCTTATGTATTTCTCCGACCTTTTTCGTCTAAGTGGTCTAAAAGATTACTTTCAAAGATACATATGCTAGACACATGTTTTATGTAGACATTGCAGAGCTGTATACAACATTCTTCTACTTTTCCTAAATTACTACCAAATCGCTGATTTTTTTTCTACCAAAATGGTAGAAAACACACCTATATTGGCGATGGAAAGGAGGCTTTGAGGGGATATGGAGGAGGCCGATGTTTTTTAACTTTATTTTTAGGTGTGCAATAGTTTGTTTGCTGATAACTTTGGAAAAGTAGCTACAAATCAATGAAACTGTCATAATTGTTAATTTTAAAGATGTGGAATGTGTGAAAATATGTTTTTTTTGTCTGTAATATGCTTTATACACAATTGAACAAATTTTGCCGATTCTGTAAATGTGGATGAGATCCGACTACACTGTAATTTGCATTATGTGTTTCTCCGACCTTTTACGTCTAAGTGGTCTAAAAGATTACTTTCAAAGATACATATGCTAGACAGATGTCTGAAGGAGACATTGCAGAGCTGTGTACAGCATTCTTCTACTTTTCCTAAATTACTATCAAATCGCTGTTTTTTTTTTTACCAAAATGGTAGAAAACACACGTATATTGGCGATGGAAAGGAGGCTTTGAGGGGATATGGAGGAGGCCTATGCTTTTTAACTTTATTTTTAGGTGTGCAATAGCTTATTTGCTGATAACTTTGGAAAAGTAGCTACAAATCAATGAAACTGTCTTAATTGTTAATTTTAAAGATGTGGAATGTGTGAAAATATGTTTTTTTTGTCTGTAATATGCTTTATACACCATAGAAGAAATTTTGCCGATTCTGTAAATGTGAATAAGATCCGACTACACTGTAATGTGCATTATGTATTTCTCCGACCTTTTACGTCTAAGTGGTTTAAAAGATTACTTTCAAAGATACATATGCTAGACAGATGTTTTAAGTAGACATTGCAGAGCTGTATACAACATTCTTCTACTTTTCCTAAATTACTACCAAATAGCTGTTTTTTTGCTAACAAAATGGTAGAAAACACACCTATATTGGCGATAGAAAGGAGGCTTTGAGGGGATATGGAGGAGGCCTATGTTTTTTAACTTTATTTTTAGGTGTGCAATAATCTGTTTGCTGGCAATTTTGGAAAAGTAGTTACAAATCAATCAAACTATCATAATTGTTAATTTTAAGGATGTGGAATGTGTGAAAATATGTTTTTTTTTGTCTGTAATATGCTTTATACACAATAGAAGAAATTTTGCCGATTCTGTAAATGTGGATGAGATCGGACTACACTGTAATTTTCATTATGTATTTCTCCGACCTTTTACGTCTAAGTGGTCTAAAAGATTACTTTCAAAGATACATATGCCAGACAGATGTCTGAAGTAGACATTGCAGAGCTGTGTACAACATTCTTCTACTTTTCCTAAATTACTATCAAAACGCTGTTTTTTTTCTACCAAAATGGTAGAAAACACACCTATATTGGCAATGGAAAGGAGGCTTTGAGGGGATATGGAGGAGTCCTATGTTTTTTAACTTTATTTTTAGGTGTGCAATAGCTTATTTGCTGATAACTTTGAAAAAGTAGCTACAAATCAATGAAACTGTCATAATTGTTAATTTTAAAGATGTGGAATGTGTGAAAATATGTTTTTTTTGTCTCTAATATGCTTTATACACAATTGAAGAAATTTTGCCGATTCTGTAAATGTGGATAAGATCCGACTACACTGTAATGTGCATTATGTATTTCTCCGACCCTTTACGTCTAAGTGATTTAAAAGATTACTTTCAAAGATACATATGCTAGACAGATGTTTTAAGTAGACATTGCAGAGCTGTATACAACATTCTTCTACTTTTCCTAAATTACTACCAAATTGCTGTTTTTTTTCTAACAAAATGGTAGAAAACACACCTATATTGGCGATGGAAAGGAGGCTTTGAGGGGATATGGAGGAGGCCTATGTTTTTTAACTTTATTTTTAGGTGTGCAATAATCTGTTTGCTGGCAATTTTGGAAAAGTAGTTACAAATCAATCAAACTATCATAATTGTTAATTTTAAGGATGTGGAATGTGTGAAAATATGTTTTTTTTGTCTGTAATATGCTTTATACGCAATTGAAGAAATTTTGCCGATTCTGTAAATGTGGATAAGATCCGACTACACTGTAATTTGCATTATGTGTTTCTCCGACCTTTTACGTCTAAGTGGTCTAAAAGATTACTTTCAAAGATACATATGCTAGACAGATGTCTGAAGGAGACATTGCAGAGCTGTGTACAGCATTCTTCTACTTTTCCTAAATTACTATCAAATCGCTGGTTTTTTTTTTACCAAAATGGTAGAAAACACACGTATATTGGCGATGGAAAGGAGGCTTTGAGGGGATATGGAGGAGGCCTATGCTTTTTAACTTTATTTTTAGGTGTGCAATAGCTTATTTGCTGATAACTTTGGAAAAGTAGCTACAAATCAATGAAACTGTCTTAATTGTTAATTTTAAAGATGTGGAATGTGTGAAAATATGTTTTTTTTGTCTGTAATATGCTTTATACGCAATTGAAGAAATTTTGCCGATTCTGTAAATGTGGATAAGATCCGACTACACTGTAATTTGCATTATGTATTTCTCCGACCTTTTTCGTCTAAGTGGTCTAAAATATTACTTTCAAAGATACATATGCTAGACAGATGTTTTAAGTAGACATTGCAGAGCTGTATACAACATTCTTCTACTTTTCCTAAATTACTACCAAATCGCTGATTTTTTTTCTACCAAAATGGTAGAAAACACACCTATATTGGCGATGGAAAGGAGGCTTTGTGGGGATATGGAGGAGGCCGATGTTTTTTCACTTTATTTTTAGGTGTGCAATAGTTTGTTTGCTGATAACTTTGGAAAAGTAGCTACAAATCAATGAAACTGTCATAATTGTTAATTTTAAAGATGTGGAATGTGTGAAAATATGTTTTTTTTGTCTGTAATATGCTTTATACACAATTGAACAAATTTTGCCGATTCTGTAAATGTGGATGAGATCCGACTACGCTGTAATTTGCATTATGTGTTTCTCCGACCTTTTACGTCTAAGTGGTCTAAAAGATTACTTTCAAAGATACATATGCTAGACAGATGTCTGAAGTAGACATTGCAGAGCTGTGTACAACATTCTTCTACTTTTCCTAAATTACTATCAAATCGCTGTTTTTTTTTTTACCAAAATGGTAGAAAACACACCTATATTGGCGATGGAAAGGAGGCTTTGAGGGGATATGGAGGAGGCCTACGCTTTTTAACTTTATTTTTAGGTGTGCAATAGCTTATTTGCTGATAACTTTGGAAAAGTAGCTACAAATCAATGAAACTGTCATAATTGTTAATTTTAAAGATGTGGAATGTGTGAAAATATGTTTTTTTTGTCTGTAATATGCTTTATACACCATAGAAGAAACTTTGCCGATTCCGTAAATGTGGATAAGATCCGACTACACTGTAATGTGCATTATGTATTTCTCCGACCTTTTACGTCTAAGTGGTTTAAAAGATTACTTTCAAAGATACATATGCTAGACAGATGTTTTAAGTAGACATTGCAGAGCTGTATACAACATTCTTCTACTTTTCCTAAATTACTACCAAATTGCTGTTTTTTTTCTAACAAAATGGTAGAAAACACACCTATATTGGCGATGGAAAGGAGGCTTTGAGGGGATATGGAGGAGGCCTATGTTTTTTAACTTTATTTTTAGGTGTGCAATAATCTGTTTGATGGCAAATTTGGAAAAGTAGTTACAAATCAATCAAACTATCATAATTGTTAATTTTAAGGATGTGGAATGTGGGAAAATATGTTTTTTTGTCAGTAATATGCTTTATACACTATTGAACAAATTTTGCCGATTCTGTAAATGTGGATGAGATCCGACTACACTGTAATTTGCATTATGTGTTTCTCCGACCTTTTACGTCTAAGTGGTCTAAAAGATTACTTTCAAAGATACATATGCTAGACAGATGTCTGAAGTAGACATTGCAGAGCTGTGTACAACATTCTTCTACTTTTCCTAAATTATTATCAAATCGCTGTTTTTTGCTACCAAAATGGTAGAAAACACACCTATATTGGCGATGGAAAGGAGGCTTTGAGGGGATATGGAGGAGGCCTATGTTTTTTAACTCTATTTTTAGGTGTGCAATAGTTTGTTTGCTGATAACTTTGGAAAAGTAGCTACAAATCAATGAAACTGTCATAATTGTTAATTTTAAAGCTGAGGAATGTGTGAGAATATGTTTTTTTTGTCTGTAATATGCTTTATACACAATTGAAGAAATTTTGCCGATTATGTAAATGTGGATAATATCCGACTACACTGTAATTTGCATTATGTGTTTCTCCGACCTTTTACGTCTAAGTGGTCTAAAAGATTACTTTCAAAGATACATATGCTAGACAGATGTCTGAAGGAGACATTGCAGAGCTGTGTACAGCATTCTTCTACTTTTCCTAAATTACTATCAAATCGCTGTTTTTTTTTTACCAAAATGGTAGAAAACACACGTATATTGGCGATGGAAAGGAGGCTTTGAGGGGATATGGAGGAGGCCTATGCTTTTTAACTTTATTTTTAGGTGTGCAATAGCTTATTTGCTGATAACTTTGGAAAAGTAGCTACAAATCAATGAAACTGTCTTAATTGTTAATTTTAAAGATGTGGAATGTGTGAAAATATGTTTTTTTTGTCTGTAATATGCTTTATACACCATAGAAGAAATTTTGCCGATTCCGTAAATGTGAATAAGATCCGACTACACTGTAATGTGCATTATGTATTTCTCCGACCTTTTACGTCTAAGTGGTTTAAAAGATTACTTTCAAAGATACATATGCTAGACAGATGTTTTAAGTAGACATTGCAGAGCTGTATACAACATTCTTCTACTTTTCCTAAATTACTACCAAATAGCTGTTTTTTTACTAACAAAATGGTAGAAAACACACCTATATTGGCGATGGAAAGGAGGCTTTGAGGGGATATGGATGAGGCCTATGTTTTTTAACTTTATTTTTAGGTGTGCAATAATCTGTTTGCTGGCAATTTTGGAAAAGTAGTTACAAATCAATCAAACTATCATAATTGTTAATTTTAAGGATGTGGAATGTGTGAAAATATGTTTTTTTTTGTCTGTAATATGCTTTATACACAATAGAAGAAATTTTGCCGATTCTGTAAATGTGGATGAGATCGGACTACACTGTAATTTTCATTATGTATTTCTCCGACCTTTTACGTCTAAGTGGTCTAAAAGATTACTTTCAAAGATACATATGCCAGACAGATGTCTGAAGTAGACATTGCAGAGCTGTGTACAACATTCTTCTACTTTTCCTAAATTACTATCAAAACGCTGTTTTTTTTCTACCAAAATGGTAGAAAACACACCTATATTGGCAATGGAAAGGAGGCTTTGAGGGGATATGGAGGAGTCCTATGTTTTTTAACTTTATTTTTAGGTGTGCAATAGCTTATTTGCTGATAACTTTGAAAAAGTAGCTACAAATCAATGAAACTGTCATAATTGTTAATTTTAAAGATGTGGAATGTGTGAAAATATGTTTTTTTTGTCTCTAATATGCTTTACACAATTGAAGAAATTTTGCCGATTCTGTAAATGTGGATAAGATCCGACTACACTGTAATGTGCATTATGTATTTCTCCGACCCTTTACGTCTAAGTGATTTAAAAGATTACTTTCAAAGATACATATGCTAGACAGATGTTTTAAGTAGACATTGCAGAGCTGTATACAACATTCTTCTACTTTTCCTAAATTACTACCAAATTGCTGTTTTTTTTCTAACAAAATGGTAGAAAACACACCTATATTGGCGATGGAAAGGAGGCTTTGAGGGGATATGGAGGAGGCCTATGTTTTTTAACTTTATTTTTAGGTGTGCAATAATCTGTTTGCTGGCAATTTTGGAAAAGTAGTTACAAATCAATCAAACTATCATAATTGTTAATTTTAAGGATGTGGAATGTGTGAAAATATGTTTTTTTTGTCTGTAATATGCTTTATACGCAATTGAAGAAATTTTGCCGATTCTGTAAATGTGGATAAGATCCGACTACACTGTAATTTGCATTATGTATTTCTCCGACCTTTTTCGTCTAAGTGGTCTAAAATATTACTTTCAAAGATACATATGCTAGACAGATGTTTTAAGTAGACATTGCAGAGCTGTATACAACATTCTTCTACTTTTCCTAAATTACTACCAAATCGCTGATTTTTTTTCTACCAAAATGGTAGAAAACACACCTATATTGGCGATGGAAAGGAGGCTTTGAGGGGATATGGAGGAGGCCGATGTTTTTTCACTTTATTTTTAGGTGTGCAATAGTTTGTTTGCTGATAACTTTGGAAAAGTAGCTACAAATCAATGAAACTGTCATAATTGTTAATTTTAAAGATGTGGAATGTGTGAAAATATGTTTTTTTTGTCTGTAATATGCTTTATACACAATTGAACAAATTTTGCCGATTCTGTAAATGTGGATGAGATCCGACTACACTGTAATTTGCATTATGTGTTTCTCCGACCTTTTACGTCTAAGTGGTCTAAAAGATTACTTTCAAAGATACATATGCTAGACAGATGTCTGAAGTAGACATTGCAGAGCTGTGTACAACATTCTTCTACTTTTCCTAAATTACTATCAAATCGCTGTTTTTTTTTTTACCAAAATGGTAGAAAACACACCTATATTGGCGATGGAAAGGAGGCTTTGAGGGGATATGGAGGAGGCCTACGCTTTTTAACTTTATTTTTAGGTGTGCAATAGCTTATTTGCTGATAACTTTGGAAAAGTAGCTACAAATCAATGAAACTGTCATAATTGTTAATTTTAAAGATGTGGAATGTGTGAAAATATGTTTTTTTTGTCTGTAATATGCTTTATACACCATAGAAGAAACTTTGCCGATTCCGTAAATGTGGATAAGATCCGACTACACTGTAATGTGCATTATGTATTTCTCCGACCTTTTACGTCTAAGTGGTTTAAAAGATTACTTTCAAAGATACATATGCTAGACAGATGTTTTAAGTAGACATTGCAGAGCTGTATACAACATTCTTCTACTTTTCCTAAATTACTACCAAATTGCTGTTTTTTTTCTAACAAAATGGTAGAAAACACCTATATTGGCGATGGAAAGGAGGATTTGAGGGGATATGGAGGAGGCCTATGTTTTTTAACTTTATTTTTAGGTGTGCAATAATCTGTTTGATGGCAAATTTGGAAAAGTAGTTACAAATCAATCAAACTATCATAATTGTTAATTTTAAGGATGTGGAATGTGGGAAAATATGTTTTTTTGTCTGTAATATGCTTTATACACTATTGAACAAATTTTGCCGATTCTGTAAATGTGGATGAGATCCGGCTACACTGTAATTTGCATTATGTGTTTCTCCGACCTTTTACGTCTAAGTGGTCTAAAACATTACTTTCAAAGATACATATGCTAGACAGATGTCTGAAGTAGACATTGCAGAGCTGTGTACAACATTCTTCTACTTTTCCTAAATTATTATCAAATCGCTGTTTTTTGCTACCAAAATGGTAGAAAACACACCTATATTGGCGATGGAAAGGAGGCTTTGAGGGGATATGGAGGAGGCCTATGTTTTTTAACTTTATTTTTAGGTGTGCAATAGTTTGTTTGCTGATAACTTTGGAAAAGTAGCTACAAATCAATGAAACTGTCATAATTGTTCATTTTAAAGCTGAGGAATGTGTGAGAATATGTTTTTTTTGTCTGTAATATGCTTTATACACAATTGAAGAAATTTTGCCGATTATGTAAATGTGGATAATATCCGACTACACTGTAATTTGCATTATGTGTTTCTCCGACCTTTTACGTCTAAGTGGTCTAAAAGATTACTTTCAAAGATACATATGCTAGACAGATGTCTGAAAGAGACATTGCAGAGCTGTGTACAGCATTCTTCTACTTTTCCTAAATTACTATCAAATCGCTGTTTTTTTTTTTACCAAAATGGTAGAAAACACACGTATATTGGCGATGGAAAGGAGGCTTTGAGGGGATATGGAGGAGGCCTATGCTTTTTAACTTTATTTTTAGGTGTGCAATAGCTTATTTGCTGATAACTTTGGAAAAGTAGCTACAAATCAATGAAACTGTCTTAATTGTTAATTTTAAAGATGTGGAATGTGTGATAATATGTTTTTTTTGTCTGTAATATGCTTTATACACCATAGAAGAAATTTTGCCGATTCCGTAAATGTGAATAAGATCCGACTACACTGTAATGTGCATTATGTATTTCTCCGACCTTTTACGTCTAAGTGGTTTAAAAGATTACTTTCAAAGATACATATGCTAGACAGATGTTTTAAGTAGACATTGCAGAGCTGTATACAACATTCTTCTACTTTTCCTAAATTACTACCAAATAGCTGTTTTTTTACTAACAAAATGGTAGAAAACACACCTATATTGGCGATGGAAAGGAGGCTTTGAGGGGATATGGATGAGGCCTATGTTTTTTAACTTTATTTTTAGGTGTGCAATAATCTGTTTGCTGGCAATTTTGGAAAAGTAGTTACAAATCAATCAAACTATCATAATTGTTAATTTTAAGGATGTGGAATGTGTGAAAATATGTTTTTTTTTGTCTGTAATATGCTTTATACACAATAGAAGAAATTTTGCCGATTCTGTAAATGTGGATGAGATCGGACTACACTGTAATTTTCATTATGTATTTCTCCGACCTTTTACGTCTAAGTGGTCTAAAAGATTACTTTCAAAGATACATATGCCAGACAGATGTCTGAAGTAGACATTGCAGAGCTGTGTACAACATTCTTCTACTTTTCCTAAATTACTATCAAAACGCTGTTTTTTTTCTACCAAAATGGTAGAAAACACACCTATATTGGCAATGGAAAGGAGGCTTTGAGGGGATATGGAGGAGTCCTATGTTTTTTAACTTTATTTTTAGGTGTGCAATAGCTTATTTGCTGATAACTTTGAAAAAGTAGCTACAAATCAATGAAACTGTCATAATTGTTAATTTTAAAGATGTGGAATGTGTGAAAATATGTTTTTTTTGTCTCTAATATGCTTTACACAATTGAAGAAATTTTGCCGATTCTGTAAATGTGGATAAGATCCGACTACACTGTAATGTGCATTATGTATTTCTCCGACCCTTTACGTCTAAGTGATTTAAAAGATTACTTTCAAAGATACATATGCTAGACAGATGTTTTAAGTAGACATTGCAGAGCTGTATACAACATTCTTCTACTTTTCCTAAATTACTACCAAATTGCTGTTTTTTTTCTAACAAAATGGTAGAAAACACACCTATATTGGCGATGGAAAGGAGGCTTTGAGGGGATATGGAGGAGGCCTATGTTTTTTAACTTTATTTTTAGGTGTGCAATAATCTGTTTGCTGGCAATTTTGGAAAAGTAGTTACAAATCAATCAAACTATCATAATTGTTAATTTTAAGGATGTGGAATGTGTGAAAATATGTTTTTTTTGTCTGTAATATGCTTTATACGCAATTGAAGAAATTTTGCCGATTCTGTAAATGTGGATAAGATCCGACTACACTGTAATTTGCATTATGTATTTCTCCGACCTTTTTCGTCTAAGTGGTCTAAAATATTACTTTCAAAGATACATATGCTAGACAGATGTTTTAAGTAGACATTGCAGAGCTGTATACAACATTCTTCTACTTTTCCTAAATTACTACCAAATCGCTGATTTTTTTTCTACCAAAATGGTAGAAAACACACCTATATTGGCGATGGAAAGGAGGCTTTGAGGGGATATGGAGGAGGCCGATGTTTTTTCACTTTATTTTTAGGTGTGCAATAGTTTGTTTGCTGATAACTTTGGAAAAGTAGCTACAAATCAATGAAACTGTCATAATTGTTAATTTTAAAGATGTGGAATGTGTGAAAATATGTTTTTTTTGTCTGTAATATGCTTTATACACAATTGAACAAATTTTGCCGATTCTGTAAATGTGGATGAGATCCGACTACACTGTAATTTGCATTATGTGTTTCTCCGACCTTTTACGTCTAAGTGGTCTAAAAGATTACTTTCAAAGATACATATGCTAGACAGATGTCTGAAGTAGACATTGCAGAGCTGTGTACAACATTCTTCTACTTTTCCTAAATTACTATCAAATCGCTGTTTTTTTTTTTACCAAAATGGTAGAAAACACACCTATATTGGCGATGGAAAGGAGGCTTTGAGGGGATATGGAGGAGGCCTACGCTTTTTAACTTTATTTTTAGGTGTGCAATAGCTTATTTGCTGATAACTTTGGAAAAGTAGCTACAAATCAATGAAACTGTCATAATTGTTAATTTTAAAGATGTGGAATGTGTGAAAATATGTTTTTTTTGTCTGTAATATGCTTTATACACCATAGAAGAAACTTTGCCGATTCCGTAAATGTGGATAAGATCCGACTACACTGTAATGTGCATTATGTATTTCTCCGACCTTTTACGTCTAAGTGGTTTAAAAGATTACTTTCAAAGATACATATGCTAGACAGATGTTTTAAGTAGACATTGCAGAGCTGTATACAACATTCTTCTACTTTTCCTAAATTACTACCAAATT
This sequence comes from Phyllobates terribilis, assembly GCF_046119375.1. NCBI lineage: Eukaryota > Metazoa > Chordata > Amphibia > Anura > Dendrobatidae > Phyllobates > Phyllobates terribilis. The sequence goes on along the minus strand of NW_027362770.1, from coordinate 147,585,183 downwards.
GCTGTTTTTTTTCTAACAAAATGGTAGAAAACACCTATATTGGCGATGGAAAGGAGGATTTGAGGGGATATGGAGGAGGCCTATGTTTTTTAACTTTATTTTTAGGTGTGCAATAATCTGTTTGATGGCAAATTTGGAAAAGTAGTTACAAATCAATCAAACTATCATAATTGTTAATTTTAAGGATGTGGAATGTGGGAAAATATGTTTTTTTGTCTGTAATATGCTTTATACACTATTGAACAAATTTTGCCGATTCTGTAAATGTGGATGAGATCCGGCTACACTGTAATTTGCATTATGTGTTTCTCCGACCTTTTACGTCTAAGTGGTCTAAAACATTACTTTCAAAGATACATATGCTAGACAGATGTCTGAAGTAGACATTGCAGAGCTGTGTACAACATTCTTCTACTTTTCCTAAATTATTATCAAATCGCTGTTTTTTGCTACCAAAATGGTAGAAAACACACCTATATTGGCGATGGAAAGGAGGCTTTGAGGGGATATGGAGGAGGCCTATGTTTTTTAACTTTATTTTTAGGTGTGCAATAGTTTGTTTGCTGATAACTTTGGAAAAGTAGCTACAAATCAATGAAACTGTCATAATTGTTCATTTTAAAGCTGAGGAATGTGTGAGAATATGTTTTTTTTGTCTGTAATATGCTTTATACACAATTGAAGAAATTTTGCCGATTATGTAAATGTGGATAATATCCGACTACACTGTAATTTGCATTATGTGTTTCTCCGACCTTTTACGTCTAAGTGGTCTAAAAGATTACTTTCAAAGATACATATGCTAGACAGATGTCTGAAAGAGACATTGCAGAGCTGTGTACAGCATTCTTCTACTTTTCCTAAATTACTATCAAATCGCTGTTTTTTTTTTTACCAAAATGGTAGAAAACACACGTATATTGGCGATGGAAAGGAGGCTTTGAGGGGATATGGAGGAGGCCTATGCTTTTTAACTTTATTTTTAGGTGTGCAATAGCTTATTTGCTGATAACTTTGGAAAAGTAGCTACAAATCAATGAAACTGTCTTAATTGTTAATTTTAAAGATGTGGAATGTGTGATAATATGTTTTTTTTGTCTGTAATATGCTTTATACACCATAGAAGAAATTTTGCCGATTCCGTAAATGTGAATAAGATCCGACTACACTGTAATGTGCATTATGTATTTCTCCGACCTTTTACGTCTAAGTGGTTTAAAAGATTACTTTCAAAGATACATATGCTAGACAGATGTTTTAAGTAGACATTGCAGAGCTGTATACAACATTCTTCTACTTTTCCTAAATTACTACCAAATAGCTGTTTTTTTACTAACAAAATGGTAGAAAACACACCTATATTGGCGATGGAAAGGAGGCTTTGAGGGGATATGGAGGAGGCCTATGTTTTTTAACTTTATTTTTAGGTGTGCAATAATCTGTTTGCTGGCAATTTTGGAAAAGTAGTTACAAATCAATCAAACTATCATAATTGTTAATTTTAAGGATGTGGAATGTGTGAAAATATGTTTTTTTTTGTCTGTAATATGCTTTATACACAATAAAAGAAATTTTGCCGATTCTGTAAATGTGGATGAGATCGGACTACACTGTAATTTTCATTATGTATTTCTCCGACCTTTTACGTCTAAGTGGTCTAAAAGATTACTTTCAAAGATACATATGCTAGACAGATGTCTGAAGTAGACATTGCAGAGCTATATACAACATTCTTCTACTTTTCCTAAATTACTACCAAATCGCTGATTTTTTTTCTACCAAAATGGTAGAAAACACACCTATATTGGCGATGGAAAGGAGGCTTTGAGGGGATATGGAGGAGGCCGATGTTTTTTAACTTTATTTTTAGGTGTGCAATAGTTTGTTTGCTGATAACTTTGGAAAAGTAGCTACAAATCAATGAAACTGTCATAATTGTTAATTTTAAAGATGTGGAATGTGTGAAAATATGTTTTTTTTGTCTGTAATATGCTTTATACACAATTGAACAAATTTTGCCGATTCTGTAAATGTGGATGAGATCCGACTACACTGTAATTTGCATTATGTGTTTCTCCGACCTTTTACGTCTAAGTGGTCTAAAAGATTACTTTCAAAGATACATATGCTAGACAGATGTCTGAAGTAGACATTGCAGAGCTGTGTACAACATTCTTCTACTTTTTCTAAATTACTATCAAATCGCTGTTTTTTTTTTTACCAAAATGGTAGAAAACACACCTATATTGGCGATGGAAAGGAGGCTTTGAGGGGATATGGAGGAGGCCTACGCTTTTTAACTTTATTTTTAGGTGTGCAATAGCTTATTTGCTGATAACTTTGGAAAAGTAGCTACAAATCAATGAAACTGTCATAATTGTTAATTTTAAAGATGTGGAATGTGTGAAAATATGTTTTTTTTGTCTGTAATATGCTTTATACACCATAGCAGAAACTTTGCCGATTCCGTAAATGTGGATAAGATCCGACTACACTGTAATGTGCATTATGTATTTCTCCGACCTTTTACGTCTAAGTGGTTTAAAAGATTACTTTCAAAGATACATATGCTAGACAGATGTTTTAAGTAGACATTGCAGAGCTGTATACAACATTCTTCTACTTTTCCTAAATTACTACCAAATTGCTGTTTTTTTTCTAACAAAATGGTAGAAAACACCTATATTGGCGATGGAAAGGAGGATTTGAGGGGATATGGAGGAGGCCTATGTTTTTTAACTTTATTTTTAGGTGTGCAATAATCTGTTTGATGGCAAATTTGGAAAAGTAGTTACAAATCAATCAAACTATCATAATTGTTAATTTTAAGGATGTGGAATGTGGGAAAATATGTTTTTTTGTCTGTAATATGCTTTATACACTATTGAACAAATTTTGCCGATTCTGTAAATGTGGATGAGATCCGGCTACACTGTAATTTGCATTATGTGTTTCTCCGACCTTTTACGTCTAAGTGGTCTAAAACATTACTTTCAAAGATACATATGCTAGACAGATGTCTGAAGTAGACATTGCAGAGCTGTGTACAACATTCTTCTACTTTTCCTAAATTATTATCAAATCGCTGTTTTTTGCTACCAAAATGGTAGAAAACACACCTATATTGGCGATGGAAAGGAGGCTTTGAGGGGATATGGAGGAGGCCTATGTTTTTTAACTTTATTTTTAGGTGTGCAATAGTTTGTTTGCTGATAACTTTGGAAAAGTAGCTACAAATCAATGAAACTGTCATAATTGTTCATTTTAAAGCTGAGGAATGTGTGAGAATATGTTTTTTTTGTCTGTAATATGCTTTATACACAATTGAAGAAATTTTGCCGATTATGTAAATGTGGATAATATCCGACTACACTGTAATTTGCATTATGTGTTTCTCCGACCTTTTACGTCTAAGTGGTCTAAAAGATTACTTTCAAAGATACATATGCTAGACAGATGTCTGAAAGAGACATTGCAGAGCTGTGTACAGCATTCTTCTACTTTTCCTAAATTACTATCAAATCGCTGTTTTTTTTTTTACCAAAATGGTAGAAAACACACGTATATTGGCGATGGAAAGGAGGCTTTGAGGGGATATGGAGGAGGCCTATGCTTTTTAACTTTATTTTTAGGTGTGCAATAGCTTATTTGCTGATAACTTTGGAAAAGTAGCTACAAATCAATGAAACTGTCTTAATTGTTAATTTTAAAGATGTGGAATGTGTGATAATATGTTTTTTTTGTCTGTAATATGCTTTATACACCATAGAAGAAATTTTGCCGATTCCGTAAATGTGAATAAGATCCGACTACACTGTAATGTGCATTATGTATTTCTCCGACCTTTTACGTCTAAGTGGTTTAAAAGATTACTTTCAAAGATACATATGCTAGACAGATGTTTTAAGTAGACATTGCAGAGCTGTATACAACATTCTTCTACTTTTCCTAAATTACTACCAAATAGCTGTTTTTTTACTAACAAAATGGTAGAAAACACACCTATATTGGCGATGGAAAGGAGGCTTTGAGGGGATATGGAGGAGGCCTATGTTTTTTAACTTTATTTTTAGGTGTGCAATAATCTGTTTGCTGGCAATTTTGGAAAAGTAGTTACAAATCAATCAAACTATCATAATTGTTAATTTTAAGGATGTGGAATGTGTGAAAATATGTTTTTCTTTGTCTGTAATATGCTTTATACACAATAAAAGAAATTTTGCCGATTCTGTAAATGTGGATGAGATCGGACTACACTGTAATTTTCATTATGTATTTCTCCGACCTTTTACGTCTAAGTGGTCTAAAAGATTACTTTCAAAGATACATATGCTAGACAGATGTCTGAAGTAGACATTGCAGAGCTATATACAACATTCTTCTACTTTTCCTAAATTACTACCAAATCGCTGATTTTTTTTCTACCAAAATGGTAGAAAACACACCTATATTGGCGATGGAAAGGAGGCTTTGAGGGGATATGGAGGAGGCCGATGTTTTTTAACTTTATTTTTAGGTGTGCAATAGTTTGTTTGCTGATAACTTTGGAAAAGTAGCTACAAATCAATGAAACTGTCATAATTGTTAATTTTAAAGATGTGGAATGTGTGAAAATATGTTTTTTTTGTCTGTAATATGCTTTATACACAATTGAACAAATTTTGCCGATTCTGTAAATGTGGATGAGATCCGACTACACTGTAATTTGCATTATGTGTTTCTCCGACCTTTTACGTCTAAGTGGTCTAAAAGATTACTTTCAAAGATACATATGCTAGACAGATGTCTGAAGTAGACATTGCAGAGCTGTGTACAACATTCTTCTACTTTTTCTAAATTACTATCAAATCGCTGTTTTTTTTTTTACCAAAATGGTAGAAAACACACCTATATTGGCGATGGAAAGGAGGCTTTGAGGGGATATGGAGGAGGCCTACGCTTTTTAACTTTATTTTTAGGTGTGCAATAGCTTATTTGCTGATAACTTTGGAAAAGTAGCTACAAATCAATGAAACTGTCATAATTGTTAATTTTAAAGATGTGGAATGTGTGAAAATATGTTTTTTTTGTCTGTAATATGCTTTATACACCATAGCAGAAACTTTGCCGATTCCGTAAATGTGGATAAGATCCGACTACACTGTAATGTGCATTATGTATTTCTCCGACCTTTTACGTCTAAGTGGTTTAAAAGATTACTTTCAAAGATACATATGCTAGACAGATGTTTTAAGTAGACATTGCAGAGCTGTATACAACATTCTTCTACTTTTCCTAAATTACTACCAAATTGCTGTTTTTTTTCTAACAAAATGGTAGAAAACAAACCTATATTGGCGATGGAAAGGAGGCTTTGAGGGGATATGGAGGAGGCCTATGTTTTTTAACTTTATTTTTAGGTGTGCAATAATCTGTTTGATGGCAATTTTAGAAAAGTAGTTACAAATCAATCAAACTATCATAATTGTTAATTTTAAGGATGTGGAATGTGGGAAAATATGTTTTTTTGTCTGTAATATGCTTTATACACTATTGAACAAATTTTGCCGATTCTGTAAATGTGGATGAGATCCGACTACACTGTAATTTGCATTATGTGTTTCTCCGACCTTTTACGTCTAAGTGGTCTAAAAGATTATTTTCAAAGATACTTATGCTAGACAGATGTCTGAAGCAGACATTGCAGAGCTGTGTACAACATTCTTCTACTTTTCCTAAATTATTATCAAATCGCTGTTTTTTGCTACCAAAATGGTAGAAAACACACCTATATTGGCGATGGAAAGGAGGCTTTGAGGGGATATGGAGGAGGCCTATGTTTTTTAACTCTATTTTTAGGTGTGCAATAGTTTGTTTGCTGATAACTTTGGAAAAGTAGCTACAAATCAATGAAACTGTCATAATTGTTAATTTTAAAGCTGAGGAATGTGTGAGAATATGTTTTTTTTGTCTGTAATATGCTTTATACACAATTGAAGAAATTTTGCCGATTCTGTAAATGTGGATAATATCCGACTACACTGTAATTTGCATTATGTGTTTCTCCGACCTTTTACGTCTAAGTGGTCTAAAAGATTACTTTCAAAGATACATATGCTAGACAGATGTCTGAAGGAGACATTGCAGAGCTGTGTACAGCATTCTTCTACTTTTCCTAAATTACTATCAAATCGCTGTTTTTTTTTTTACCAAAATGGTAGAAAACACACGTATATTGGCGATGGAAAGGAGGCTTTGAGGGGATATGGAGGAGGCCTATGCTTTTTAACTTTATTTTTAGGTGTGCAATAGCTTATTTGCTGATAACTTTGGAAAAGTAGCTACAAATCAATGAAACTGTCTTAATTGTTAATTTTAAAGATGTGGAATGTGTGAAAATATGTTTTTTTTGTCTGTAATATGCTTTATACACCATAGAAGAAATTTTGCCGATTCCGTAAATGTGAATAAGATCCGACTACACTGTAATGTGCATTATGTATTTCTCCGACCTTTTACGTCTAAGTGGTTTAAAAGATTACTTTCAAAGATACATATGCTAGACAGATGTTTTAAGTAGACATTGCAGAGCTGTATACAACATTCTTCTACTTTTCCTAAATTACTACCAAATAGCTGTTTTTATACTAACAAAATGGTAGAAAACACACCTATATTGGCGATGGAAAGGAGGCTTTGAGGGGATATGGAGGAGGCCTATGTTTTTTAACTTTATTTTTAGGTGTGCAATAATCTGTTTGCTGGCAATTTTGGAAAAGTAGTTACAAATCAATCAAACTATCATAATTGTTAATTTTAAGGATGTGGAATGTGTGAAAATATGTTTTTTTTTGTCTGTAATATGCTTTATACACAATAGAAGAAATTTTGCCGATTCTGTAAATGTGGATGAGATCGGACTACACTGTAATTTTCATTATGTATTTCTCCGACCTTTTACGTCTAAGTGGTCTAAAAGATTACTTTCAAAGATACATATGCTAGACAGATGTCTGAAGTAGACATTGCAGAGCTGTGTACAACATTCTTCTACTTTTCCTAAATTACTATCAAAACGCTGTTTTTTTTCTACCAAAATGGTAGAAAACACACCTATATTGGCAATGGAAAGGAGGCTTTGAGGGGATATGGAGGAGTCCTATGTTTTTTAACTTTATTTTTAGGTGTGCAATAGCTTATTTGCTGATAACTTTGAAAAAGTAGCTACAAATCAATGAAACTGTCATAATTGTTAATTTTAAAGATGTGGAATGTGTGAAAATATGTTTTTTTGGTCTCTAATATGCTTTATACACAATTGAAGAAATTTTGCCGATTCTGTAAATGTGGATAAGATCCGACTACACTGTAATTTGCATTATGTATTTCTCCGACCTTTTTCGTCTAAGTGGTCTAAAAGATTACTTTCAAAGATACATATGCTAGACAGATGTCTGAAGTAGACATTGCAAAGCTGTGTACAACATTCATCTACTTTTCCTAAATTACTACCAAATCACTGATTTTTTTCTACCAAAATGGTAGAAAACACACCTATATTGGCGATGGAAAGGAGGCTTTGAGGGGATATGGAGGAGGCCTATGTTTTTTAACTCTATTTTTAGGTGTGAAATAGTTTGCTTGCTGATAACTTTGGAAAAGTAGCTACAAATCAATGAAACTGTCATAATTGTTCATTTTAAAGCTGGGGAATGTGTGAAAATATGTTTTTTTTGTCTGTAATATGCTTTATACACCATAGAAGAAACTTTGCCGATTCCGTAAATGTGGATAAGATCCGACTACACTGTAATGTGCATTATGTATTTCTCTGACCTTTTACGTCTAAGTGGTTTAAAAGATTACTTTCAAAGATACATATGCTAGACTGATGTTTTAAGTAGACATTGCAGAGCTGTATAGAACATTCTTCTACTTTTCCTAAATTACTACCAAATTGCTGTTTTTTTTCTACCAAAATGGTAGAAAACACACCTATATTGGCGATGGAAAGGAGGCTTTGAGGGGATATGGAGGAGGCCTATGTTTTTTAACTTTATTTTAGGTGTACAATTATCTGTTTGCTGGCAATTTTGGAAAAGTAGTTACAAATCAATCAAACAATCATAATTGTTAATTTTAAGAATGTGGAATGTGTGAAAATATGTTTTTTTTTGTCTGTAATATGCTTTATACACAATAGAAGAAATTTTGCCGATTCTGTAAATGTGGAATAGATCCGACTACACTGTAATTTGCATTATGTATTTCTCCGACCTTTTACGTCTAAGTTGTCTAAAAGATTACTTTCAAAGATACATATGCTAGACAGATTTCTGAAGTAGACATTGCAGAGCTGTGTACGACATTCTTCTAATTTTCCTAAATTACTATCAAATCCCTGTTTTTTTTCTACCAAAATGGTAGAAACACACCTATATTGGCGATGGAAAGGAGGCTTTGAGGTGATATGGAGGAGGCCTATGTTTTTTTACTTTATTTTTAGGTGTGCAATAGCTTATTTGCTGATAACTTTGGAAAAGTAGCTACAAATCAGTGAAACTGCCATAATTGTTAATTTTAAAGATGTGGAATGTGTGAAAATTTGTTTTTTTTGTCTGTAATATGCTTTATACACAATTGAAGAAATTTTGCCGATTCTGTAAATGTGGATAAGATCCGACTACACTGTAATTTTCATTATGTATTTCTCCGACCTTTTTCATCTAAGTGGTCTAAAAGATTACTTTCAAAGATACTTATGCTAGACAGATGTTTTAAGTAGACATTGCAGAGCTGTATACAACATTCTTCTACTTTTCCTAACTTACTACCAAATTGCTGTTTTTTTTCTACCAAAATGGTAGAAAACACACCTATATTGGCGATGGAAAGGAGGCTTTGAGGGGATATGGAGGAGGCCTATGTTTTTTAACTTTATTTTTAGGTGTGCAATAATCTGTTTGCTGGCAACTTTGGAAAAGTAGTTAAAAATCAATGAAACTATCATAATTGTTAATTTTAAGGATGTGGAATGTGTGAAAATATGTTTTTTTTTGTCTGTAATATGCTTTATACACAATAGAAGAAATTTTGCCGATTCTGTAAATGTGGATGAGATCCGAGTACACTGTAATTTGCATTATGTATTTCTCCGACCTTTTACGTCTAAGTGGTCTAAAAGATTACTTTCAAAGATACATATGCTAGACAGATGTCTGAAGTAGACATTGCAGAGCTGTGTACAACATTCTTCTACTTTTCCTAAATTACTATCAAATCGCTGTTTTTTTTCTACCAAAATGGTAGAAAACACACCTATATTGGCGATGGAAAGGAGGCTTTGAGGGGATATGGAGGAGGCCTATGTTATTTAACTTTATTTTTAGGTGTGCAATAGTTTGTTTGCTGATAACTTTGGAAACATAGTAACATAGTTTGTAAAGCCGAATAAAGACTTGCGTCCATCAAGTTCGACCTGTTAGCTCTGTAATTGCTAAAGTTGATCCAGAGGAGGTCAAAAACCCCAAATGATTTAGCCAATCTTCACCTGAGGAAAAATTCCCTCCCGACTCTGAAACCAGCAGTCAGAATAAATCCCTGTATCAACCTACTATTTTATTTTATTTTTAAGTATACGCTGAAATCTGCCTGGTATCTAGAAATGCATCCAGTCCCCGCTTGAACTGGTGTAGTGAATCTTACATTACCATCTCCTCACTCAGTGAATTCCATATTCTCACTGCTGTTACCGTAAAGAACCCCTTCCTATGCTGGTGCTGAAACCTTTTCTCTTCCAGTCTTAGTGAATACCCTCTTGTTACCGTAATATCCCTCCTTTTGAACAAATCCCGGGCAAGATCTCCATACTGTCCCCTAACATATTTGTACACATTTATTATGTCCCCCCTCAACCTTCTCTTTTCCAGGCTGAATAGTCCTAGTTTTGCCAACCTCTCTGGGTATTGCAGTCCCTCCATTCCCTTTATTAATTTTGTTGCCCTCCTTTGTACCTTTTCAAGCTCGTTTATATCCTTTCTATATATTGGGGCCCATAACTGAGCACAGTATTCCAAGTGTGGTCTGACCAGTGCTTTGTACAGTGGAAGAACAATGTTCTCATCCTTTGCAGCTATGCCTCTTCTGATACATCCCATTACCCTGTTTGCCCTTACAGCAGCGGCCTGACTTTGGGCACTCCAATTTAGTTTGCTATCAATCAAGATGCCCAAGTCCTTCTCCATCTCTGAATTCCCCAATGATTTCCCATTCAGTGGGTACTGGTGACTTCCATTTTTCCTTCCCATATGTATGACCGTACATTTCTCCTCGCTAAACCTCATTTGCCATTTAATGCTCCACCTACCCAGCTTATCCAAATCCCTCTGTAGGTCTGCACTGTCCTCTTTTGTATTAATTGTTTTACATAACTTTGTGTCATCTGCAAATATTGATATTTTACTATTTATCCCGTTGACTATGTCGTTAATAAAGATATTAAATATCAGTGGGCCTAGTACAGACCCCTGTGGTACCCCACTAGTGACGCTTACCCAATCTGAGTATATTCCATTTATAACCACCCTCTGCCTTCTATCCTTTAGCCAGTTAGCTACCCACTTGCAGACATTTTCCCCCAGCCCCGTCATTCTCATTTTGTATACCAACCTATTATGTGGCACGCAATCGAACACTTTTGAGAAGTCGAGATACACGACATCCACTGGTTCCCCCTGATCTACTCAAGAGCTAACCTCCTCGTAGAAGTCAATCAGGTTTGTTTGGCAGGAGCGATTCCTCATGAATCCATGTTGGTTCGGGATTAAAAGATTATTAGCATCAAGATGCTCCGTAATTGCCTCTTTAATGAAGCTTTCAAAAATTTTGCCCACAACGGACGTCAGACTCACCGGCCGATAGTTTCCGGCGTCATTTTTCGCTCCCTTTTTGAATATTGGCACTACATTCGCCTGTCTCCAATCAAGTGGTACAGACCCAGTCTCAACAGAGTCCTTAAATATAAGATATAACGGTCTGTCTATCACATTACTTAGTTCCCTTAGTACCCGTGGGTGTATGCCATCAGGTCCTGGTGATTTGTTTATTTCAACGTTACTGAGGCGTTTCTGTACCTCAGCTTGGGTTAGATTTGTCATACTTAGTGGAGGATTAAGCTTGTCACTTCTCATTTCGCCGGTTAGTTCTATTTCCTTTGTGAAAGTTGTCGAAAAAAAAATATTTAATAGATTAGCTTTATCCTCATCTTTCTCTATGATTTTGCCTTCCTCACTTTTTATCAGTCCAATATTATCAGATTTAATCCTTTTACTATTTCTATACGTAAAGAACAGTTTGGGATTTGATCTACTTTCCCTAGCAATACGTTTCTCTGTCTCCTCCTTCGCTATTTTTATTTGTTTTTTACAGGTTCTCGTTTTTCCTTGTAACACATTAGTGCCTCCTTACTGTTTTCCTGTTTTAATCTCTTGAATGCCTCTCTTTTGCTATTTAACGCCCCTTTTACGTTCTTGTTCAACCATATTGGTTTCCTCTTATTTCTGGCCCTTTTATTCCCATACGGTATATACCTCTCGCACTGAGTATTCAGAATTCTTTTGAAGGTTTCCCATTTACTATTCGTATTCCTTTGATTAAGTACTTTGTCCCAGTCAATAAGTTGAAGGTTTTCTATCAGCTGATCAAACTTCACCCTCCTAAAGTTTAATGTTTTTGTTGTTCCCTTATTGATAACCCTACTGAAGGGCATTTTGAAGTCGAAAATATTATGATCACTATTACCTAGGTGCCCCCCTATCTGTACCTCAGTTATTCTATCAGGCCTATTAGTCAATATTAAGTCCAACACGGCCTTCCCTCTCGTTGGTTCCTGCACTAGTTGGGAGAGATAATTATCCTTAATATTTGTCAAGAACCTTTTTCCTTTCTGAGATCTACAGGTTTCTGTTTCCCAGTCAATATCCAGGTAGTTGAAATCCACCATTACAATCACTTCATTATGTTTTGCTACTTTGTCTATTTGTCCTAATAGCAGATTCTCATTCTCCTCTGTTATATTTGGTGGCTTATAGCAGACCCCCAGTAATATTTTATTATTATTTTTTGCCCCCTCTATATCTACCCACATGGACTCGACCCCCTCTTCTCCCTCTCCTATATCTTCCCTTATTCTGGGTTTTAGACATGACTTTACATAAAAGCAGACTCCTCCGCCTTTCCCCTGTTTCCGGTCCCTTCTAAATAAACTATAATCTAATAAATTTACCGCCCAGTCGTAGCTATCATCTAGCCAAGTCTCTGTTATACCTATGATGTCATACCTCTCCTCCGATATAAGCGCCCGCAGCTCATCCGCCTTATTGGTCAGGCTTCTTGCGTTGGTCAGCATGCAAGATAAAACTTTGGGGTTATTTAGCATCCTATTCTTCTCTAACGATCTAACTGTACTATCCCCACCCCCTCTCATTATATTCACTTCTCCCCTTCCCCCTTGCTTGCCTCACATCCCACCTATTTCTTTATTTCCACTCCCCGTCTCTAGTTTAAAAACTCCTCCAACCTATTAGCCATCTTCTTCCCCAGCACTGCTGCACCCTCCCCATTGAGGTGCAGCCCGTCCCTACGGTGGAGCCTGTAGCCGACCGCGAAGTCGGCCCAGTTCTCCATGAACCCAAACCCTTCTGCCTTGCACCAACTTTTTAGCCACTTATTCACCTCCCTAACTTCCCGTTGGCGCTCCTGTGTGGCTCGCGGGATTGGTAGTATTTCTGAGAAAACTACCTTGGAGGTCCTTGCCCTAAGCTTTCTACCTATAATCAATGAAACTATCATAATTGTTAATTTTGAAGATGTGGAATGTGTGAAAATATGTTTTTTTTCTCTGTAATATGCTTTATACACAATAGAAGAAATTTTGCCGACTTCGTAAATGTGGATAAGATCCGACTACACTGTAATGTGCATTATGTGTTTCTCCGACCTTTTACGTCTAAGTGGTTTAAAAGATTACTTTCAAAGATACAAATGCTAGACAGATATTTTAAGTAGACATTGCAGAGCTGTATACAACATTCTTCTACTTTTCCTAAATTACTACCAAATTGCTGTTTTTTTCTACCAAAATGGTAGAAAACACAGCTATATTGGAAATGGAAAGGAGGCTTTGAGGGGATATGGAGGAGGCCTATGTTTTTTAACTTTATTTTTAGGTGTGCCATCATCTGTTTGCTGTCAATTTTGGAAAAGTAGTTACAAATCAATGAAACTATCACAATTGTTAATTTTAAGGATGTGGAATGTGTGAAAATATGTTTTTTTTGTCTGTAATATGCTTTATACACAATAGAAGAAATTTTGCCGATTCTGTAAATGTGGATGAGATCCGACTACACTGTAATTTGCATTATGTATTTCTCCGACCTTTTACGTCTAAGTGGTCTAAAAGATTACTTTCAAAGATTCATATGCTAGACAGATGTCTGAAGTAGACATTGCAGAGCTGTGTGCAAAATTCTTCTACTTTTCCTAAATTACTATCAAATCGCTGTTTTTTTTCTACCAAAATGGTAGAAAACACACCTATATTGGCGATGGAAAGGAGGCTTTGAGGGGATATGGAGGAGGCCTATGTTTTTTAACTTTATTTTTAGGTGTGCAATAGCTTATTTGCTGATAACTTTGGAAAAGTAGCTACAAATAAATGAAACTATCATAATTGTTAATTTTAAAGATGTGGAATGTGTGAAAATATTTTTTTTTGTCTGTAATATGCTTTATACACAATTGGAGAAATTTTGCCGATTCTGTAAATGTGGATAAGATCCGACTACACTGTAATTTGCATTATGTATTTCTCCGACCTTTTTCGTCTAAGGTGTCTAAAAGATTACTTTCAAAGATACATATGCTAGACAGATGTCTGAAGTAGACATTGCAGAGCTGTGTATATCATTCTTCTACTTTTCCTAAATTTCTACCAAATCGCAGATTTTTTTTCTACCAAAATGGTAGAAAACACAACTATATTGGCGATGGAAAGGAGGCTTTGAGGGGATATGGAGGAGGCCTATGTTTTTAACTTTATTTTTAGGTGTGCAATAATCTGTTTGCTGATAACTTTGGAAAAGTAGCTACAAATCAATGAAACTATCATAATTGTTAATTTTAAAAATGTGGAATGTGTGAAAATATGTTTTTTTTTGTCTGTAATATGCTTTATACACAATAGAAGAAATTTTGCCTATTCTGTAAATGTGGATGAGATCCGACTACACTGTAATGTGCATTATGTATTTCTCCGACCTTTTACGTCTAAGTGGTTTAAAAGATTACTTTCAAAGATACATATGCTAGACATATGTTTTACGTAGACATTGCAGAGCTGTATACAACATTCTTCTACTTTTCCTAAATTACTACCAAATTGCTGTTTTTTTTCCACCAAAATGGTAGAAAACACACCTATATTGGCGATGGAAAGGAGGCCTTGAGGGGATATGGAGGAGGCCTACGTTTTTTAACTTTATTTTTAGGCGTGCAATAGTTTATTTGCTGATAACTTTGGAAAAGTAGCTACAAATCAATGAAACTGTCATAATTGTTAATTTTAAAGATGTGGAATGTGTGAAAATATGTGTTTTTTGTCTGTAATATGCTTTATACACAATAGAAGAAATTTTGCCGATTCTGTAGATGTGGATGAGATCCGACTACACTGTAATTTGCATTATGTATTTCTCCGACCTTTTACGTCTAAGTGGTCTAAAATATTACTTTCAAAGATACATATGCTAGACAGATGTCTGTAGTAGACATTGCAGAGCTGTGTACAACATTCTTCTACTTTTCCTAAATTACTATCAAATCGCTGTTTTTTTTCTGCCAAAATGGTAGAAAACAGACCTAAATTGGCGATGGAAAGGAGTCGTTGAGGGGATATGGAGGAGGACTATGTTTTTTAACTTTATTTTTAGGTGTGCAATAATCTGTTTACTGGCAATTTTGGAAAAGTAGTTACAAATCAATTAAACTATCATAATTGTTAATTTTAAAGATGTGGAATGTGTGAGAATATGTTTTTTTTGTCTGTAATATGCTTTATACACAATAGAAGAAATTTTGCCGATTATGTAGATGTAGATGAGATCTGACTACACTGTAATTTGCATTATGTATTTCTCCGACATTTTACGTCTAAGTGGTCTAAAAGATTACTTTGAAAGATACATATGCTAGACAGATGTCTGAAGTAGATATTGCAGAGCTGTGTACAACATTCTTCTACTTTTCCAAAATTACTATCAAATCGCTGATTTTTTTCTACCAAAATGGTAGAAAACACACCTATATTGGCGATGGAAAGGAGGCTTTGAGGGGATATGGAGGAGGCCTATGTTTTTTAACTTAATTTTTAGGTGTGCAATAGTTTGTTTGCTGATAACTTTGGAAAAGTAGCTACAAATCAATGAAACTATCATAATTGTTAATTTTAAAGATGTGGAATGTGTGAAAATATGTTTTTTTTGTCTGTAATATGCTTTATACACAATAGAACAAATTTTGCCGATTCTGTAAATCTGGATAAGATCCGAATACACTGTAATGTGCATTATGTATTTCTCCGACCTTTTACGTCTAAGTGGTTTAAAAGTTTACTTTCAAAGATACATATGCTAGACAGATGTTTTACGCAGACATTGCTGAGCTGTATACAACATTCTTCTACTTTTCCTAAATTACTACCAAATTGCTGTTTTTTTCTACCAAAATGGTAGAAAACACACCTATATTGGCGATGGAAAGGATGCTTTGAGGGGATATGGAGGAGACCTATGTTTTTTAACTTTATTTTTAGGTGTGCAATAGTTTTTTTGCTGATAACTTTGGAAAAGTAGCTACAAATCAATGAAACTGTCATAATTGTTAATTTTAAAGATGTGGAATGTGTGAAAATATGTTTTTTTTGTCTGTAATATGCTTTATACACAATTGAAGAAATTTTGCCGATTCTGTAAATGTGGATAAGATTCGACTACACTGTAATTTGCATTATGTATTTCTCAGACCTTTTTCATCTAACTGGTCTAAAAGATTACTTTTAAAGATACATATGCTAGACAGATGTCTGTAGTAGACATTGGAGAGCTGTGTACAACATTCTTCTACTTTTCCTAAATTGCTACCAAATCGCTGATTTTTTTCTACCAAAATGGTAGAAAACACACCTATATTGGCGATGGAAAGGAGGCTTTGAGGGGATATGGAGGAGGCCTTTGTTTTTTAACTTTATTTTTAGGTGTGCAATAGTTTGTTTGCTGATAACTTTGGAAAAGTAGCTACAAATCAATGAAACTATCATAATTGTTAATTTTAAAGATGTGGAATGTGTGAAAATATGTTTTTTTTGTCTGTAATATGCTTTATACACAATTGAAGAAATTTTGCCGCTTCTGTAAATGTGGATGAGATGTGACTACACTGTAATGTGCATTATGTATTTCTCTGACCTTTTTCATCTAAATGGTCTAAAAGATTACTTTCAAAGATACATATGCTAGACAGATGTCTGAAGTAGACATTGCAGAGCTGTGTACAACATTCTTCTACTTTTCCTAAATTACTACCAAATTGCTGTTTTTTTTCTACCGAAATGGTAGAAAACACACCTATATTGGCGATGGAAAGAAGACTTTGAGGGGATATGGAGGAGGCCTATGTTTTTTAACTTTATTTTTAGGTGTGCAACAATCTGTTTGCTGGCAATTTTGGAAAAGTAGTTACAAATCAATGAAACTATCATAATTTTTAATTTTAAGGATGTGGAATGTGTGAAAATATGTTTTGTTTTGTCTGTAATATGCTTTATACACAATAGAAGAAATTTTGCCGATTCTGTAAATGTGGATGAGATCCGACTACACTGTAATTTGAATTATGTATTTCTCCAACCAATTACGTCTAAGTGGTCTAAAAGATTACTTTCAAAGATACATATGCTAGACAGATGTCTGAAGTAGACATTGCAGAGCTGTGTACAACATTCTTCTACTTTTCCTAAATTACTATCAAATCGCTGTTTTTTTTCTACCAAAATGGTAGAAAACACACCTATATTGGTGATGGAAAGGAGGCTTTGAGGGGATATGGAGGAGGCCTATGTTTTTTAACTTTATTTTTAGGTGTGCAATAGTTTGTTTGCTGATAACTTTGGAAAAGTAGCTACAAATCAATGAAACTATCTTAATTGTTAATTTTAAAGATGTGGAATGTGTGAAAATATGTTTTTTTTTGTCTGTAATATGCTTTATACACAATAAAAGAAATTTTGCCGATTCTGTAAATCTGGATAAGATCTGACTACACTGTAATGTGCATTATGTATTTCTCTGACCTTTTACGTCTAAGTGGTTTAAAAGATTACTTTCAAAGATACATATGCTAGACAGATGTTTTATGCAGACATTGCAGAGCTGTATAAAACATTCTTCTACTTTTCCTAAATTACTACCAAATTTTTTTTTTTTCTACCAAAATGGTAGAAAACACACCTATATTGGCGATGGAAAGGATGCTTTGAGGGGATATGGAGGAGACCTATGTTTTTTAACTTTATTTTAAGGTGTGCAATAATCTGTTTGCTGGCAATTTTGGAAAAGTAGTTACAAATCAATGAAACTGTCATAATTGTTAATTTTAAAGATGTGGAATGTGTGAAAATATGTTTTTTTTGTCTGTAATATTCTTTATACACAATTGAAGAAATTTTGCCGATTCTGTAAATCTGGATAAGATCCGACTACACTGTAATCTGCATTATGTATTTCTCAGACCTTTTTCATCTAAGTGGTCT
The DNA here is from genome assembly GCF_046119375.1 of Phyllobates terribilis. Lineage (NCBI taxonomy): Eukaryota > Metazoa > Chordata > Amphibia > Anura > Dendrobatidae > Phyllobates > Phyllobates terribilis. The sequence goes on along the minus strand of NW_027362770.1, from coordinate 147,567,338 downwards.
AAAACATTACTTTTAAAAATACATATGCTAAACAGATGTCTGAAGTAGACATTGCAGAGCTGTGTACAACATTCTTCTACTTTTCCTAAATTACTACCAAATCGCTGATTTTTTTCTACCAAAATGGTACAAAACACACCTATATTGGTGATGGAAAGGAGGCTTTGAGGGGATATGGAGGAGGCCTATGTTTTTTAACTTTATTTTTAGGTGTGCAATAGTTTGTTTGCTGATAACTTTGGAAAAGTAGCTACAAATCAATGAAACTATCATAATTGTTAATTTTAAAGATGTGAAATGTGTGAAAATATGTTTTTTTTTGTCTGTAATATGTTTTATACACAATAGAAGAAATTTTGCCGATTCTGTAAATGTGGATAAGATCCGACTACGCTGTAATGTGCATTATGTATTTCTCCGACCTTTTACATCTAAGTGGTTTAAAAGATTACTTTCAAAGATACATATGCTAGACAGATGTTTTACGCAGACATTGCAGAGCTGTATACAACATTCTTCTACTTTTCCTAAATTACTACCAAATTGCTGTTTTTTTTCTACCAAAATGGTAGAAAACACACCTATATTGGCGATGGAAAGGATGCTTTGAGGGAATATGGAGGAGGCCTATGTTTTTTAACTTTATTTTAAGGTGTGCAATAATCTGTTTGCTGGCAATTTTGGAAAAGTAGTTACAAATCAATGAAACTATCATAATTGTTAATTTTAAGGATGTGGAATGTGTGAAAATATGTTTTGTTTTGTCTGTAATATGCTTTATACACAATAGAAGAAATTTTGCCGATTCTGTAAATGTGGATGAGATCCGACTACACTGTAATTTGCATTATGTGTTTCTCCGACCTTTTACATCTAAGTGGTCTAAAAGATTACTTTCAAAGATACATATGCTAGACAGATGTCTGAAGTAGACATTGCAGAGCTGTATACAACATTCTTCTACTTTTCCTAAATTACTATCAAATCGCTGTTTTTTTTCAACCAAAATGGTAGAAAACACACCTATATTGGCGATGGAAAGGAGGCTTTGAGGGGATATGGAGGAGGCCTATGTTTTTTAACTTTACTTTTAGGTGTGCAATAGTTTGTTTGCTGATAACTTTGGAAAAGTAGCTACAAATCAATGAAACTATCATAATTGTTAATTTTAAAGATGTGAAATGTGTGAAAATATGTTTTTTTTGTCTGTAATATGCTTTATACACAATTGAAGAAATTTTGCCGCTTCTGTAAATGTGGATGAGATGTGACTACACTGTAATGTGCATTATGTATTTCTCTGACCTTTTTCATCTAAATGGTCTAAAAGATTACTTTCAAAGATACATATGCTAGACAGATGTCTGAAGTAGACATTGCAGAGCTGTGTACAACATTCTTCTACTTTCCCTAAATTACTACCAAATTGCTGTTTTTTTTCTACCGAAATGGTAGAAAACACACCTATATTGGCAATGCAAAGAAGACTTTGAGGGGATATGGAGGAGGCCTATGTTTTTTAACTTTATTTTTAGGTGTGCAACAATCTGTTTGCTGGCAATTTTGGAAAAGTAGTTACAAATCAATGAAACTATCATAATTCTTAATTTTAAGGATGTGGAATGTGTGAAAATATGTTTTGTTTTGTCTGTAATATGCTTTATACACAATAGAAGAAATTTTGCCGATTCTGTAAATGTGGATGAGATCCGACTACACTGTAATTTGAATTATGTATTTCTCCAACCATTTACGTCTAAGTGGTCTAAAAGATTACTTTCAAAGATACATATGCTAGACAGATGTCTGAAGTAGACATTGCAGAGCTGTGTACAACATTCTTCTACTTTTCCTAAATTACTACCAAATTGCTGATTTTTTTCTACCAAAATGGTAGAAAACACACCTATATTGGCGATGGAAAGGAGGCTTTGAGGGGATATGGAAGAGGCCTATGTTTTTTAACTTTATTTTTAGGTGTGCAATAGTTTGTTTGCTGATAACTTTGGAAAAGTAGCTACAAATCAATGAAACTATCATAATTGTTAATTTTAAGGATGTGGAATGTGTGAAAATATGTTTTTTTTTGTCTGTAATATGCTTTATACACAATAGAAGACATTTTGACAATTCTGTAAATGTGGATGAGATCCCACTACACTGTAATTTGCATTATGTATTTCTCCGATCTTTTACTTCTAAGTGGTCTAAAAGATGACTTTCAAAGATACATATGCTAGACAGATGTCTGAAGTAGACATTGCAGAGCTGTGTACAACATTCTTCTACTTTTCCTAAATTACTACCAAATTGCTGATTTTTTTCTACCAAAATGGTAGAAAACACACCTATATTGGCGATGGAAAGGAGGCTTTGAGGGGATATAGAGGAGGCCTATGTTTTTTAACTTTATTTTCAGGTGTGCAATAGTTTGTTTGCCGATAACTTTGGAAAAGTAGCTACTAATCAATGAAACTATCATAATTGTTAATTTTAAAGATGTGGAATGTGTGAAAATATGTTTTTTTTTGTCTGTAATGTGCTTAATACACAATAGAAGAAATTTTGCCGATTCTGTAAATGTGGATAAGATCCGACTACACTGTAATATGCATTATGTATTTCTCCGACCTTTTACGTCTAAGTGGTTTAAAAGATTACTTTCAAAGATACATATGCAAGACAGATGTTTTAAGTAGACATTGCAGAGCTGTATACAACATTCTTCTACTTTTCCTAAATTACTACCAAATTGCTGTTTTTTTTCTACCAAAATGGTAGAAAACACACCTATATTGGCGATGGAATGGAGGCTTTCAGGGGATATGGAGGAGGCGTATGTTTTTTAACTTTATTTTTAGGTGTGCAATAGCTTATTTGCTGATAACTTTGAAAAAGTAGCTACAAATCAATGAATCTGTCATAATTGTTAATTTTAAAGATGTGGAATGTGTGAAAATATGTTTTTTTTGTCAGTAATATGCTTTATACACAATAGAAGAAATTTTGCCGATTCTGGAAATGTGGATAAGATCCGACTACACTGTAATGTGCATTATGTATTTCTCCGACCTTTTACGTCTAAGTGGTTTAAAAGATTACTTTCAAAGATACATATGCAAGACAGATGTTTTAAGTAGACATTGCAGAGCTGTATACAACATTCTTCTACTTTTCCTAAATTACTACCAAATTGCTGTTTTTTTTCTGCCAAAATGGTAGAAAACACACCTATATTGGCGATGGAATGGAGGCTTTGAGGGGATATGAAGGAGGCCTATGTTTTTTAACTTTATTTTTAGGTGTGCAATAATCTGTTTGCTGGCAATTTTGGAAAAGTAGTTACAAATCAATGAAACTATCATAATTGTTAATTTTAAGGATGTGGAATGTGTGAAAATATGTTTTTTTTGTCTGTAATATGCTTTATACACAATAGAAGAAATTTTGAAGTTTCTGTAAATGTGGATGAGATCCGACTACACTGTAATTTGCATTATGTATTTCTCCGACCTTTTACGTCTAAGTGGTCTAAAAGATTACTTTCAAAGATACATATGCTAGACAGATGTCTGAAGTAGACATTGCAGAGCTGTGTACAACATTCTTCTACTTTTAATAAATTACTATCAAATCGCTGTTTTTTTTCTACCAAAATGGTACAAAACACACCTATATTGGCGATGGAATGGAGGCTTTGAGGGGATATGGAGGAGGCCTATGTTTTTTAACTTTATTTTTATGTGTGCAATAGCTTATTTACTGATAACTTTGGAAAAGTAGCTACAAATCAATGAAACTGTCATAATTGTTAATTTTAAAGATGTGGAATGTGTGAAAATATGTTTTTTTTGTCTGTAATATGCTTTATACACAATTGAAGAAATTTTGCCGATTCTGTAAATGTGGATAAGATCCGACTACACTGTAATTTGCATTATGTATTTCTCCGACCTTTTTCGTCTAAGTGGTCTAAAAGATTACTTTCAAAGATACATATGCTGGACAGATGTCTGAAGTAGACATTACAGAGCTGTATACAACATTCTTCTACTTTTCCTAAATTACTACCAAATTCCTGTTTTTTTTCTGCCAAAATGGTAGAAAACACACCTATATTGGCGATGGAATGGAGGCTTTGAGGGAATAAGGAGGAGGCCTATGTTTTTTAACTTTATTTTTAGGTGTGCAATAATCTGTTTGCTGCCAATTTTGGAAAAGTAGCTACAAATCAATTAAACTATCAAAATTGTTAATTTTAAGGATGTGGAATGTGTGAAAATATGTTTTTTTTTGCCTGTGATATGCTTTATACACAATAGAAGAAATTTTGCCGATTCTGTAGATGTGGATGAGATCCGACTACACTGTAATTTGCATTATGTATTTCTCCGACCTTTTACGTCTAAGTGGTCTAAAAGATTACTTTCAAAGATACATATGCTAGACAGATGTCTGAAGTAGACATTGCAGAGCTGTATACAACATTCTTCTACTTTTCCTAAATTACTATCAAATCGCTGTTTTTTTTCTACCAAAATGGTAGAAAACACACCTATATTGGCGATGGAAAGGAGGCTTTGAGGGGATATGGAGGAGGCCTATGTTTTTTAACTTTATTTTTAGGTGTGCAATAGCTTATTTGCTGATAACTTTGGAAAAGTAGCTACAAATCAATGAAACTGTCATAATTGTTAATTTTAAAGATGTGGAATGTGTGAAAATATGTTTTTTTTGTCTGTAATATGCTTTATACACAATTGAAGAAATTTTGCCGATTCTGTAAATGTGGATAAGATCCGACTACACTGTAATTTGCATTATGTATTTCTCTGACCTTTTACGTCTAAGTGGTTTAAAAGATTACTTTCAAAGATACATATGCTAGACAGATGTTTTAAGTAGACATTGCAGAGCTGTATACAACATTCTTCTACTTTTCCTAAATTACTACCAAATTGCTGTTTTTTTTCTACCAAAATGGTAGAAAACACACCTATATTGGCGATGGAAAGGAGGCTTTGAGGGGATATGGAGGAGTCCTATGTTTTTTAACTTTATTTTTAGGTGTGCAATAATCTGTTTGCTGGAAATTTTGGAAAAGTAGCTACAAATCAATGAAACTATCATAATTGTTAATTTTAAGGATGTGGAATGTGTGAAAATATGTTTTTTTTTGTCTGTAATATGCTTTATACACAATAGAAGACATTTTGACAATTCTGTAAATGTGGATGAGATCCCACTACACTGTAATTTGCATTATGTATTTCTCCGACCTTTTACGTCTAAGTGGTTTAAAAGATTACTTTCAAAGATACATATGCAAGACAGATGTTTTAAGTAGACATTGCAGAGCTGTATACAACATTCTTCTACTTTTCCTAAATTACTACCAAATTGCTGTTTTTTTTCTGCCAAAATGGTAGAAAACACACCTATATTGGCGATGGAATGGAGGCTTTGAGGGGATATGGAGGAGGCCTATGTTTTTTAACTTTATTTTTAGGTGTGCAATAATCTGTTTGCTGGCAATTTTGGAAAAGTAGTTACAAATCAATGAAACTATCATAATTGTTAATTTTAAGGATGTGGAATGTGTGAAAATATGTTTTTTTTGTCTGTAATATGCTTTATACACAATAGAAGAAATTTTGCCGTTTCTGTAAATGTGGATGAGATCTGACTACACTGTAATTTGCATTATGTATTTCTCCGACCTTTTACGTCTAAGTGGTCTAAAAGATTACTTTCAAAGATACATATGCTAGACAGATGTCTGAAGTAGACATTGCAGAGCTGTGTACAACATTCTTCTACTTTTCCTAAATTACTATCAAATCGCTGTTTTTTTTCTACCAAAATGGTACAAAACACACCTATATTGGTGATGGAATGGAGGCTTTGAGGGGATATGGAGGAGGCCTATGTTTTTTAACTTTATTTTTAGGTGTGCAATAGCTTATTTACTGATAACTTTGGAAAAGTAGCTACAAATCAATGAAACTGTCATAATTGTTAATTTTAAAGATGTGGAATGTGTGAAAATATGTTTTTTTTTGTCTGTAATATGCTTTATACACAATTGAAGAAATTTTGCCGATTCTGTAAATGTGGATAACATCCGACTACACTGTAATTTGCATTATGTATTTCTCCGACCTTTTTCGTCTAAGTGGTCTAAAAGATTACTTTCAAAGATACATATGCTGGACAGATGTCTGAAGTAGACATTACAGAGCTGTATACAACATTGTTCTACTTTTCCTAAATTACTATCAAATCGCTGTTTTTTTTCTACCAAAATGGTAGAAAACACACCTATATTGGCGATGGAAAGGAGGCTTTGAGGGGATATGGAGGAGGCCTATGTTTTTTAATTTTATTTTTAGGTGTGCAATAATCTGTTTGCTGGCAATTTTGGAAAAGTAGTTACAAATCAATGAAACTATCATAATTGTTAATTTTAAGGATGTGGAATGTGTGAAAATATGTTTTTTTTGTCTGTAATATGCTTTATACACAATAGAAGAAATTTTGCCGATTCTGTAAATGTGGATGAGATCCGACTACACTGTAATTTGCATTATGTATTTCTCCGACCTTTTACGTCTAAGTGGTCTAAAAGATTACTTTCAAAGATACATATGCTAGACAGATGTCTGAAGTAGACATTGCAGAGCTGTGTACAACATTCTTCTACTTTTCCTAAATTACTATCAAATCGCTGTTTTTTTTCTACCAAAATGGTACAAAACACACCTATATTGGCGATGGAATGGAGGCTTTGAGGGGATATGGAGGAGGCCTATGTTTTTTAACTTTATTTTTAGGTGTGCAATAATCTGTTTGCTGGAAATTTTGGAAAAGTAGCTACAAATCAATGAAACTATCATAATTGTTAATTTTAAGGATGTAGAATGTGTGAAAATATGTTTTTTTTTGTCTGTAATATGCTTTATACACAATAGAAGACATTTTGACAATTCTGTAAATGTGGATGAGATCCCACTACACTGTAATTTGCATTATGTATTTCTCCGACCTTTTTCGTCTAAGTGGTCTAAAAGATTACTTTCAAAGATACATATGCTGGACAGATGTCTGAAGTAGACATTGCAGAGCTGTGTACAACATTCTTCTACTTTTCCTAAATTACTGCCAAATTGCTGATTTTTTTCTACCAAAATGGTAGAAAACACACCTATATTGGCGATGGAAGGGAGGCGTTGAGGGGATATGTAAGAGGCCTATGTTTTTTAACTTTATTTTTAGGTATGCAATAGTTTGTTTGCTGATAACTTTGGAAAAGTAGCTACAAATCAATGAAACTATCATAATTGTTAATTTTAAAGATGTGGAATGTGTGAAAATATGTTTTTTTTGTCTGTAATGTGCTTAATACACAATAGAAGAAATTTTGCCGATTCTGTAAATGTGGATAAGATCCGACTACACTGTTATGTGCATTATGTATTTCTCCGACATTTTACGTCTAAGTGGTTTTAAAGATTACTTTCAAAGATACATATGCTAGACAGATGTTTTAAGTAGACATTGCAGAGCTGTATACAACATTCTTCTACTTTTCCTAAATTACTACCAAATTGCTGTTTTTTTTCTACCAAAATGGTAGAAAACACACCTATATTGGCGATGGAAAGGAGGCTTTGAGGGGATATGGAGGAGGCCTATGTTTTTTAACTTTATTTTTAGGTGTGCAATAATCTGTTTGCTGGAAATTTTGGAAAAGTAGCTACAAATCAATGAAACTATCATAATTGTTAATTTTAAGGATGTAGAATGTGTGAAAATATGTTTTTTTTTGTCTGTAATATGCTTTATACACAATAGAAGACATTTAGACAATTCTGTAAATGTGGATGAGATCCCACTACACTGTAATTTGCATTATGTATTTCTCCGACCTTTTTCGTCTAAGTGGTCTAAAAGATTACTTTCAAAGATACATATGCTGGACAGATGTCTGAAGTAGACATTGCAGAGCTGTGCAACATTCTTCTACTTTTCCTAAATTACTACCAAATTGCTGATTTTTTTCTACCAAAATGGTAGAAAACACACCTATATTGGCGATGGAATGGAGGCTTTGAGGGGATATGGAGGAGGCCTATGTTTTTTAACTTTATTTTTAGGTGTGCAATAGTTTGTTTGCCGATAACTTTGGAAAAGTAGCTACTAATCAATGAAACTATCATAATTGTTAATTTTAAAGATGTGGAATGTGTGAAAATATGTTTTTTTTGTCTGTAATGTGCTTAATACACAATAGAAGAAATTTTGCCGATTCTGTAAATGTGGATAAGATCCGACTACACTCTAATATGCGTTATGTATTTCTCCGACCTTTTACGTCTAAGTGGTTTAAAAGATTACTTTCAAAGATACATATGCAAGACAGATGCTTTAAGTAGACATTGCAGAACTGTGTACAACATTCTTCTACTTTTCCTAAATTACTACCAAATTGCTGTTTTTTTTCTACCAAAATGGTAGAAAACACACCTATATTGGCGATGGAATGGAGGCTTTGAGGAGATATGGAGGAGGCCTATGTTTTTAACTTTATTTTTAGGTGTGCAATAATCTGTTTGCTGGCAATTTTGCAAAAGTAGTTACAAATCAATGAAACTATCATAATTGTTAATTTTAAGGATGTGGAATGTGTGAAAATATGTTTTTTTTGTCTGTAATATGCTTTATACACAATAGAAGAAATTTTGCCGATTCTGTAAATGTGGATGAGATCCGACTACACTGTAATTTGCATTATGTATTTCTCCGAACTTTTACGTCTAAGTGGTCTAAAAGATTACTTTCAAAGATACATATGCTAGACAGATGTCTGAAGTAGACATTGCAGAGCTGTGTACAACATTCTTCAACTTTTCCTAAATTACTATCAAATCGCTGTTTTTTTTCTACCAAAATGGTACAAAACACACCTATATTGGCGATGGAATGGGGGCTTTGAGGGAATATGGAGGAGGCCTATGTTTTTTAACTTTATTTTTAGGTGTGCAATAATCTGTTTGCTGGCAATTTTGGAAACGTAGCTACAAATCAATAAAGCTATCATAATTGTTAATTTTAAAGATGTGGAATGTGTGAAAATACGTTTTTTTTTTGTCTGTAATATGCTTTATACACAATAGAAGAAATATTGCCGATTCTGTAAATGTGGATAAGATCCGACTACACTTTAATGTGCATTATGTATTTCTCCGACCTTTTACGTCTAAGTGGTTTAAACGATTACTTTCAAAGATACATATGCTAGACAGATGTTTTACGTAGACATTGCAGAGCTGTATACAACATTCTTCTACTTTTCCTAAATTACTACCAAATTGCTGTTTTTTTTCTATTAAAATGGTAGAAAACACACCTATATTGGTGATGGAAAGGAGGCTTTGAGGGGATATGGAGGAGGCCTATGTTTTTTAACTTTATTTTTAGGTGTGCAATAATCTGTTTGCTGGCAATTTTGGAAAAGTAGTTACAAATCAATGAAACTGTCATAATTGTTAATTTTAAGGATGTGGAATGTGTGAAAATATGTTTTGTTTTGTCTGTAATATGCTTTATACACAATAGAAGAAATTTTGCCGATTCTGTAAATGTGGATGAGATCCGACTACACTGTAATTTGCATTATGTGTTTCTCCGACCTTTTACGTCTAAGTGGTCTAAAAGATTACTTTCAAAGATACATATGCTAGACAGATGTCTGAAGTAGACATTGCAGAGCTGTGTACAACATTCTTCTACTTTTCCTAAATTACTACCAAATCGCTGATTTTTTTCTACCAAAATGGTAGAAAACACACCTATATTGGTGATGGAAAGGAAGCTTTGAGGGGATATGGAGGAGGACTATGTTTTTTAACTTTATTTTTAGGTCTGCAATAGTTTATTTGCTGATAACTTTGGAAAAGTAGCTACAAATCAATGAAAGGGTCATAATTGTTAATTTTAAAGATGAGGAATGTATGAGAATATGTTTTTTTTGTCTGTAATATGCTTTATACACAATTGAAGACATTTTGCCGATTCCGTAAATGTGGATAAGATCCGCCTACACTGTAATTTGCATTATGTATTTCTCCGACCTTTTTTGTCTAAGTGGTCTAAAAGATTACTTTCAAAGATACATATGCTACACAGGTGTCTGAAGTAGACATTGCAGAGCTGTGTACAACATTCTTCTACTTTTCCTAAATTACTACCAAATCGCTGTTTTTTTTCTACCAAAATGGTAGAAAACACACCTATATTGGCGATGGAAAGGAGGCTTTGAGGGGATATGGAGGAGGCCTATGTTTTTTAACTTTAATTTTAGGAGTGCAATAGCTTATTTGCTGATAACTTTGGAAAAGTAGCTACAAATCAATGAAACTGTCATAATTGTTAATTTTAAAGATGTGGAATGTGTGAAAATATGTTTTTTTTGTCTGTAATACGCTTTATACACAATTGAAGAAATTTTGCCGATTCTGTAAATGTGGATAAGATCCGACTACACTGTAATATGAATTATGCATTTCTCCGACCTTTTTCATCTGAGTGGTCTAAAAGATTACTTTCAAAAGTACATATGCTAGACAGATGTCTGAAGTATACATTGCAGAGCTGTGTACAACATTCTTCCACTTTTCCTAAATTACTACCAAATCGCTGATTTTTTTCTACCAAAATGGTAGAAAACACACCTATATTGGCGATGGAAAGGAGGCTTTGAGGGGATATGGAGGAGGCCTATGTTTTTTAACTTTATTTTTAGGTGTGCAATAATCTGTTTGCTGGCAATTTTGGAAAAGTATTTACAAATCAATGAAACTATCATAATTGTTAACTTTAAGGATGTGGAATGTGTGAAAATATGTTTTGTTTTGTCTGTAATATGCTTTATACAAAATAGAAGAAATTTTGCCGATTCTGTAGATGTGGATGAGATCCGACTACACTGTAATTTGCATTATGTATTTCTCCAACCTTTTGCGTCTAAGTGGTCTAAAAGATTACTTTCAAAGATACATATGCTAGACAGATGTCTGAAGTAGATATTGCAGAGCTGTGTACAACATTTTTCTACTTTTCCTAAATTACTATCAAATTGCTGTTTTTTTCTACCAAAATGGTAGAAAACACACCTATATTGGCGATGGAAAGGAGGCTTTGAGGGGATATGGAGGAGGCCTATGTTTTTTAACTTTATTTTTAGGTGTGCAATAGTTTATTTGCTGATAACTTTGGAAAAGTAGCTACAAATCAATGAAACTGTCATAATTGTTAATTTTAAAGAAGTGGAATGTGTGAAAATATGTTATTTTGTCTGTAATATGCTTTATGCACAATTGAAGAAGTTTTGCCGATTCTGTAAATGTGGATAAGATCTGACTACACTGTAATTTGCATTATTTATTTCTCCGACCTTTTTCGTCCAAGTGGTCTAAAAGATTACTTTCAAACATACATATGCTAGACAGATGTCTGAAGTAGACATTGCTGAGCTGTGTACAACATTCTTCTACTTTTCCTAAATTACTACCAAATCGCTGATTTTTTTCTACCAAAATGGTAGAAAACACACCTATATTGGCGATCGAAAGGAGGCTTTGAGGGAATATGGAGGAGGCCTATGTTTTTTAACTTTATTTTTAAGTGTGCAATAATCTGTTTGCTGGCAATTTTGGAAAAGTAGCTACAAATCAATTAAACTATCATAATTGTTAATTTTAAGGATGTGGAATGTGTGAAAATATGTTTTTTTTTTGTCTGTAATATGCTTTATACACAATAGAAGAAATTTTGCCGATTCTATAGATGTGGATGAGATCCGCCTACACTGTAATTTGCATTATGTATTTCTCCGACGTTTTACGTCTAAGTCGTCTAAAAGATTACTTTCAAAGATACATATGCTAGACAAATGTCTGAAGTAGACATTGCAGAGCTGTGTACAACATTCTTCTACTTTTCCTAAATTACTACCAAATTGCTGTTTTTTTTCTACCAAAATGTAGAAAACACACCTATATTGGCGATGGAAAGGAGGCTTTGAGGGGATATGGAAGAGGCCTATGTTTTTTAACTTTATTTTTAGTTGTGCAATAATCTGTTTGCTGGCAATTTTGAAAAAGTAGTTAAAAATCAATGAAACTGTCATAATTGTTCATTTTGAAGTTGTGGAATGTGTGAAAATATGTTTTTTTTGTCTGTAATATGCTTTATACACAATTGAAGAAATTTTGCCGATTCTGTAAATGTGGATAAGATCCGACTACACTGTAATTTGCATTATGTATTTTTCCGACCTTTTTCATCTAAGTGGTCTAAAAGATTACTTTCAAAGATAGATATGCTAGACAGATGTCTGTAGTAGACATTGCAAAGCTGTGTACAACATTGTTCTACTTTTCCTAAATTACTACCAAATCGCTGATTTTTTTCTACCAAAATGGTAGAAAACACACCTATATTGGCGATGGAAAGGAGGCTTTGAGGGGATATGGAGGAGGCCTATGTTTTTTAACTTTATTTTTAGGTGTGCAATAGTTTGTTTGCTGATAACTTTGGAAAAGTAGCTACAAATCAATGAAACTATCATAATTGATAATTTTAAAGATGTGGAATGTGTGAAAATATGTTTTTTTTTGTCTGTAATATGTTTTATACACAATAGAAGAAATTTTGACGATTCTGTAAATGTGGATAAGATCCGACTACGCTGTAATGTGCATTATGTATTTCTCCGACCTTTTACATCTAAGTGGTTTAAAAGATTACTTTCAAAGATACATATGCTAGACAGATGTTTTACGCAGACATTGCAGAGCTGTATACAACATTCTTCTACTTTTCCTAAATTACTACCAAATTGCTGTTTTTTTTCTACCAAAATGGTAGAAAACACACCTATATTGGCGATGGAAAGGATGCTTTGAGGGAATATGGAGGAGGCCTATGTTTTTTAACTTTATTTTAAGGTGTGCAATAATCTGTTTGCTGGCAATTTTGGAAAAGTAGTTACAAATCAATGAAACTATCATAATTGTTAATTTTAAGGATGTGGAATGTGTGAAAATATGTTTTGTTTTGTCTGTAATATGCTTTATACACAATAGAAGAAATTTTGCCGATTCTGTAAATGTGGATGAGATCCGACTACACTGTAATTTGCATTATGTGTTTCTCCGACCTTTTACATCTAAGTGGTCTAAAAGATTACTTTCAAAGATACATATGCTAGACAGATGTCTGAAGTAGACATTGCAGAGCTGTATACAACATTCTTCTACTTTTCCTAAATTACTATCAAATCGCTGTTTTTTTTCAACCAAAATGGTAGAAAACACACCTATATTGGCGATGGAAAGGAGGCTTTGAGGGGATATGGAGGAGGCCTATGTTTTTTAACTTTACTTTTAGGTGTGCAATAGTTTGTTTGCTGATAACTTTGGAAAAGTAGCTACAAATCAATGAAACTATCATAATTGTTAATTTTAAAGATGTGGAATGTGTGAAAATATGTTTTTTTTGTCTGTAATATGCTTTATACACAATTGAAGAAATTTTGCCGCTTCTGTAAATGTGGATGAGATGTGACTACACTGTAATGTGCATTATGTATTTCTCTGACCTTTTTCATCTAAATGGTCTAAAAGATTACTTTCAAAGATACATATGCTAGACAGATGTCTGAAGTAGACATTGCAGAGCTGTGTACAACATTCTTCTACTTTCCCTAAATTACTACCAAATTGCTGTTTTTTTTCTACCGAAATGGTAGAAAACACACCTATATTGGCAATGGAAAGAAGACTTTGAGGGGATATGGAGGAGGCCTATGTTTTTTAACTTTATTTTTAGGTGTGCAACAATCTGTTTGCTGGCAATTTTGGAAAAGTAGTTACAAATCAATGAAACTATCATAATTTTTAATTTTAAGGATGTGGAATGTGTGAAAATATGTTTTGTTTTTTCTGTAATATGCTTTATACACAATAGAAGAAATTTTGCCGATTCTGTAAATGTGGATGAGATCCGACTACACTGTAATTTGAATTATGTATTTCTCCAACCATTTACGTCTAAGTGGTCTAAAAGATTACTTTCAAAGATACATATGCTAGACAGATGTCTGAAGTAGACATTGCAGAGCTGTGTACAACATTCTTCTACTTCTCCTAAATTACTACCAAATCGCTGATTTTTTTCTACCAAAATGGTAGAAAACACACCTATATTGGCGATGGAAAGGAGGCTTTGAGGGGATATGGAAGAGGCCTATGTTTTTTAACTTTATTTTTAGGTGTGCAATAGTTTGTTTGCTGATAACTTTGGAAAAGTAGCTACAAATCAATGAAACTATCATAATTGTTAATTTTAAGGATGTGGAATGTGTGAAAATATGTTTTTTTTGTCTGTAATATGCTTTATACACAATAGAAGAAATTTTGCCGTTTTTGTAAATGTGGATGAGATCCGACTACACTGTAATTTGCATTATGTATTTCTCCGACCTTTTACGTCTAAGTGGTCTAAAAGATTACTTTCAAAGATACATATGCTAGACAGATGTCTGAAGTAGACATTGCAGAGCTGTGTACAACATTCTTCTACTTTTAATAAATTACTATCAAATCGCTGTTTTTTTTCTACCAAAATGGTACAAAACACACCTATATTGGCGATGGAATGGAGGCTTTGAGGGGATATAGAGGAGGCCTATGTTTTTTAACTTTATTTTTAGGTGTGCAATAGCTTATTTATAGATAACTTTGGAAAAGTAGCTACAAATCAATGAAACTGTCATAATTGTTAATTTTAAAGATGTGGAATGTGTGAAAATATGTTTTTTTTGTCTGTAATATGCTTTATACACAATTGAAGAAATTTTGCCGATTCTGTAAATGTGGATAAGATCCGACTACACTGTAATTTGCATTATGTATTTCTCCGACCTTTTTCGTCTAAGTGATCTAAAAGATTACTTTCAAAGATACATATGCTGGACAGATGTCTGAAGTAGACATTACAGAGCTGTATACAACATTCTTCTACTTTTCCTAAATTACTACCAAATTGCTGTTTTTTTTCTGCCAAAATGGTAGAAAACACACCTATATTGGCGATGGAATGGAGGCTTTGAGGGAATAAGGAGGAGGCCTATGTTTTTTAACTTTATTTTTAGGTGTGCAATAATCTGTTTGCTGCCAATTTTGGAAAAGTAGCTACAAATCAATTAAACTATCAAAATTGTTAATTTTAAGGATGTGGAATGTGTGAAAATATGTTTTTTTTTGCCTGTAATATGCTTTATACACAATAGAAGAAATTTTGCCGATTCTGTAGATGTGGATGAGATCCGACTACACTGTAATTTGCATTATGTATTTCTCCCACCTTTTACGTCTAAGTGGTCTAAAAGATTACTTTCAAAGATACATATGCTAGACAGATGTCTGAAGTAGACATTGCAGAGCTGTATACAACATTCTTCTACTTTTCCTAAATTACTATCAAATCGCTGTTTTTTTTCTACCAAAATGGTAGAAAACACACCTATATTGGCGATGGAAAAGAGGCTTTGAGGGGATATGGAGGAGGCCTATGTTTTTTAACTTTGTTTTTAGGTGTGCAATAGCTTATTTGCTGATAACTTTGGAAAAGTAGCTACAAATCAATGAAACTGTCATAATTGTTAATTTTAAAGATGTGGAATGTGTGAAAATATGTTTTTTTTGTCTGTAATATGCTTTATACACAATTGAAGAAATTTTGCCGATTCTGTAAATGTGGATAAGATCCGACTACACTGTAATTTGCATTATGTATTTCTCCGACCTTTTACGTCTAAGTGGTTTAAAAGATTACTTTCAAAGATACATATGCTAGACAGATGTTTTAAGTAGACATTGCAGAGCTGTATACAACATTCTTCTACTTTTCCTAAATTACTACCAAATTGCTGTTTTTTTTCTACCAAAATGGTAGAAAACACACCTATATTGGTGATGGAAAGGAGGCTTTGAGGGGATATGGAGGAGGCCTATGTTTTTTAACTTTATTTTTAGGTGTGCAATAATCTGTTTGCTGGCAATTTTGGAAAAGTAGTTACAAATCAATGAAACTGTCATAATTGTTAATTTTAAGGATGTGGAATGTGTGAAAATATGTTTTGTTTTGTCTGTAATATGCTTTATACACAATAGAAGAAATTTTGCCGATTCTGTAAATGTGGATGAGATCCGACTACACTGTAATTTGCATTATGTGTTTCTCCGACCTTTTACGTCTAAGTGGTCTAAAAGATTACTTTCAAAGATACATATGCTAGACAGATGTCTGAAGTAGACATTGCAGAGCTGTGTACAACATTCTTCTACTTTTCCTAAATTACTACCAAATCGCTGATTTTTTTCTACCAAAATGGTAGAAAACACACCTATATTGGTGATGGAAAGGAAGCTTTGAGGGGATATGGAGGAGGACTATGTTTTTTAACTTTATTTTTAGGTCTGCAATAGTTTATTTGCTGATAACTTTGGAAAAGTAGCTACAAATCAATGAAAGGGTCATAATTGTTAATTTTAAAGATGAGGAATGTATGAGAATATGTTTTTTTTGTCTGTAATATGCTTTATACACAATTGAAGACATTTTGCCGATTCCGTAAATGTGGATAAGATCCGCCTACACTGTAATTTGCATTATGTATTTCTCCGACCTTTTTTGTCTAAGTGGTCTAAAAGATTACTTTCAAAGATACATATGCTACACAGGTGTCTGAAGTAGACATTGCAGAGCTGTGTACAACATTCTTCTACTTTTCCTAAATTACTACCAAATCGCTGTTTTTTTTCTACCAAAATGGTAGAAAACACACCTATATTGGCGATGGAAAGGAGGCTTTGAGGGGATATGGAGGAGGCCTATGTTTTTTAACTTTAATTTTAGGAGTGCAATAGCTTATTTGCTGATAACTTTGGAAAAGTAGCTACAAATCAATGAAACTGTCATAATTGTTAATTTTAAAGATGTGGAATGTGTGAAAATATGTTTTTTTTGTCTGTAATACGCTTTATACACAATTGAAGAAATTTTGCCGATTCTGTAAATGTGGATAAGATCCGACTACACTGTAATATGAATTATGCATTTCTCCGACCTTTTTCATCTGAGTGGTCTAAAAGATTACTTTCAAAAGTACATATGCTAGACAGATGTCTGAAGTATACATTGCAGAGCTGTGTACAACATTCTTCCACTTTTCCTAAATTACTACCAAATCGCTGATTTTTTTCTACCAAAATGGTAGAAAACACACCTATATTGGCGATGGAAAGGAGGCTTTGAGGGGATATGGAGGAGGCCTATGTTTTTTAACTTTATTTTTAGGTGTGCAATAATCTGTTTGCTGGCAATTTTGGAAAAGTATTTACAAATCAATGAAACTATCATAATTGTTAACTTTAAGGATGTGGAATGTGTGAAAATATGTTTTGTTTTGTCTGTAATATGCTTTATACAAAATAGAAGAAATTTTGCCGATTCTGTAGATGTGGATGAGATCCGACTACACTGTAATTTGCATTATGTATTTCTCCAACCTTTTGCGTCTAAGTGGTCTAAAAGATTACTTTCAAAGATACATATGCTAGACAGATGTCTGAAGTAGATATTGCAGAGCTGTGTACAACATTTTTCTACTTTTCCTAAATTACTATCAAATTGCTGTTTTTTTCTACCAAAATGGTAGAAAACACACCTATATTGGCGATGGAAAGGAGGCTTTGAGGGGATATGGAGGAGGCCTATGTTTTTTAACTTTATTTTTAGGTGTGCAATAGTTTATTTGCTGATAACTTTGGAAAAGTAGCTACAAATCAATGAAACTGTCATAATTGTTAATTTTAAAGAAGTGGAATGTGTGAAAATATGTTATTTTGTCTGTAATATGCTTTATGCACAATTGAAGAAGTTTTGCCGATTCTGTAAATGTGGATAAGATCTGACTACACTGTAATTTGCATTATTTATTTCTCCGACCTTTTTCGTCCAAGTGGTCTAAAAGATTACTTTCAAACATACATATGCTAGACAGATGTCTGAAGTAGACATTGCTGAGCTGTGTACAACATTCTTCTACTTTTCCTAAATTACTACCAAATCGCTGATTTTTTTCTACCAAAATGGTAGAAAACACACCTATATTGGCGATCGAAAGGAGGCTTTGAGGGAATATGGAGGAGGCCTATGTTTTTTAACTTTATTTTTAAGTGTGCAATAATCTGTTTGCTGGCAATTTTGGAAAAGTAGCTACAAATCAATTAAACTATCATAATTGTTAATTTTAAGGATGTGGAATGTGTGAAAATATGTTTTTTTTTTGTCTGTAATATGCTTTATACACAATAGAAGAAATTTTGCCGATTCTATAGATGTGGATGAGATCCGCCTACACTGTAATTTGCATTATGTATTTCTCCGACGTTTTACGTCTAAGTCGTCTAAAAGATTACTTTCAAAGATACATATGCTAGACAAATGTCTGAAGTAGACATTGCAGAGCTGTGTACAACATTCTTCTACTTTTCCTAAATTACTACCAAATTGCTGTTTTTTTTCTACCAAAATGTAGAAAACACACCTATATTGGCGATGGAAAGGAGGCTTTGAGGGGATATGGAAGAGGCCTATGTTTTTTAACTTTATTTTTAGTTGTGCAATAATCTGTTTGCTGGCAATTTTGAAAAAGTAGTTAAAAATCAATGAAACTGTCATAATTGTTCATTTTGAAGTTGTGGAATGTGTGAAAATATGTTTTTTTTGTCTGTAATATGCTTTATACACAATTGAAGAAATTTTGCCGATTCTGTAAATGTGGATAAGATCCGACTACACTGTAATTTGCATTATGTATTTTTCCGACCTTTTTCATCTAAGTGGTCTAAAAGATTACTTTCAAAGATAGATATGCTAGACAGATGTCTGTAGTAGACATTGCAAAGCTGTGTACAACATTGTTCTACTTTTCCTAAATTACTACCAAATCGCTGATTTTTTTCTACCAAAATGGTAGAAAACACACCTATATTGGCGATGGAAAGGAGGCTTTGAGGGGATATGGAGGAGGCCTATGTTTTTTAACTTTATTTTTAGGTGTGCAATAGTTTGTTTGCTGATAACTTTGGAAAAGTAGCTACAAATCAATGAAACTATCATAATTGATAATTTTAAAGATGTGGAATGTGTGAAAATATGTTTTTTTTTGTCTGTAATATGTTTTATACACAATAGAAGAAATTTTGACGATTCTGTAAATGTGGATAAGATCCGACTACGCTGTAATGTGCATTATGTATTTCTCCGACCTTTTACATCTAAGTGGTTTAAAAGATTACTTTCAAAGATACATATGCTAGACAGATGTTTTACGCAGACATTGCAGAGCTGTATACAACATTCTTCTACTTTTCCTAAATTACTACCAAATTGCTGTTTTTTTTCTACCAAAATGGTAGAAAACACACCTATATTGGCGATGGAAAGGATGCTTTGAGGGAATATGGAGGAGGCCTATGTTTTTTAACTTTATTTTAAGGTGTGCAATAATCTGTTTGCTGGCAATTTTGGAAAAGTAGTTACAAATCAATGAAACTATCATAATTGTTAATTTTAAGGATGTGGAATGTGTGAAAATATGTTTTGTTTTGTCTGTAATATGCTTTATACACAATAGAAGAAATTTTGCCGATTCTGTAAATGTGGATGAGATCCGACTACACTGTAATTTGCATTATGTGTTTCTCCGACCTTTTACATCTAAGTGGTCTAAAAGATTACTTTCAAAGATACATATGCTAGACAGATGTCTGAAGTAGACATTGCAGAGCTGTATACAACATTCTTCTACTTTTCCTAAATTACTATCAAATCGCTGTTTTTTTTCAACCAAAATGGTAGAAAACACACCTATATTGGCGATGGAAAGGAGGCTTTGAGGGGATATGGAGGAGGCCTATGTTTTTTAACTTTACTTTTAGGTGTGCAATAGTTTGTTTGCTGATAACTTTGGAAAAGTAGCTACAAATCAATGAAACTATCATAATTGTTAATTTTAAAGATGTGGAATGTGTGAAAATATGTTTTTTTTGTCTGTAATATGCTTTATACACAATTGAAGAAATTTTGCCGCTTCTGTAAATGTGGATGAGATGTGACTACACTGTAATGTGCATTATGTATTTCTCTGACCTTTTTCATCTAAATGGTCTAAAAGATTACTTTCAAAGATACATATGCTAGACAGATGTCTGAAGTAGACATTGCAGAGCTGTGTACAACATTCTTCTACTTTCCCTAAATTACTACCAAATTGCTGTTTTTTTTCTACCGAAATGGTAGAAAACACACCTATATTGGCAATGGAAAGAAGACTTTGAGGGGATATGGAGGAGGCCTATGTTTTTTAACTTTATTTTTAGGTGTGCAACAATCTGTTTGCTGGCAATTTTGGAAAAGTAGTTACAAATCAATGAAACTATCATAATTTTTAATTTTAAGGATGTGGAATGTGTGAAAATATGTTTTGTTTTTTCTGTAATATGCTTTATACACAATAGAAGAAATTTTGCCGATTCTGTAAATGTGGATGAGATCCGACTACACTGTAATTTGAATTATGTATTTCTCCAACCATTTACGTCTAAGTGGTCTAAAAGATTACTTTCAAAGATACATATGCTAGACAGATGTCTGAAGTAGACATTGCAGAGCTGTGTACAACATTCTTCTACTTCTCCTAAATTACTACCAAATCGCTGATTTTTTTCTACCAAAATGGTAGAAAACACACCTATATTGGCGATGGAAAGGAGGCTTTGAGGGGATATGGAAGAGGCCTATGTTTTTTAACTTTATTTTTAGGTGTGCAATAGTTTGTTTGCTGATAACTTTGGAAAAGTAGCTACAAATCAATGAAACTATCATAATTGTTAATTTTAAGGATGTGGAATGTGTGAAAATATGTTTTTTTTGTCTGTAATATGCTTTATACACAATAGAAGAAATTTTGCCGTTTTTGTAAATGTGGATGAGATCCGACTACACTGTAATTTGCATTATGTATTTCTCCGACCTTTTACGTCTAAGTGGTCTAAAAGATTACTTTCAAAGATACATATGCTAGACAGATGTCTGAAGTAGACATTGCAGAGCTGTGTACAACATTCTTCTACTTTTAATAAATTACTATCAAATCGCTGTTTTTTTTCTACCAAAATGGTACAAAACACACCTATATTGGCGATGGAATGGAGGCTTTGAGGGGATATAGAGGAGGCCTATGTTTTTTAACTTTATTTTTAGGTGTGCAATAGCTTATTTATAGATAACTTTGGAAAAGTAGCTACAAATCAATGAAACTGTCATAATTGTTAATTTTAAAGATGTGGAATGTGTGAAAATATGTTTTTTTTGTCTGTAATATGCTTTATACACAATTGAAGAAATTTTGCCGATTCTGTAAATGTGGATAAGATCCGACTACACTGTAATTTGCATTATGTATTTCTCCGACCTTTTTCGTCTAAGTGATCTAAAAGATTACTTTCAAAGATACATATGCTGGACAGATGTCTGAAGTAGACATTACAGAGCTGTATACAACATTCTTCTACTTTTCCTAAATTACTACCAAATTGCTGTTTTTTTTCTGCCAAAATGGTAGAAAACACACCTATATTGGCGATGGAATGGAGGCTTTGAGGGAATAAGGAGGAGGCCTATGTTTTTTAACTTTATTTTTAGGTGTGCAATAATCTGTTTGCTGCCAATTTTGGAAAAGTAGCTACAAATCAATTAAACTATCAAAATTGTTAATTTTAAGGATGTGGAATGTGTGAAAATATGTTTTTTTTTGCCTGTAATATGCTTTATACACAATAGAAGAAATTTTGCCGATTCTGTAGATGTGGATGAGATCCGACTACACTGTAATTTGCATTATGTATTTCTCCCACCTTTTACGTCTAAGTGGTCTAAAAGATTACTTTCAAAGATACATATGCTAGACAGATGTCTGAAGTAGACATTGCAGAGCTGTATACAACATTCTTCTACTTTTCCTAAATTACTATCAAATCGCTGTTTTTTTTCTACCAAAATGGTAGAAAACACACCTATATTGGCGATGGAAAAGAGGCTTTGAGGGGATATGGAGGAGGCCTATGTTTTTTAACTTTGTTTTTAGGTGTGCAATAGCTTATTTGCTGATAACTTTGGAAAAGTAGCTACAAATCAATGAAACTGTCATAATTGTTAATTTTAAAGATGTGGAATGTGTGAAAATATGTTTTTTTTGTCTGTAATATGCTTTATACACAATTGAAGAAATTTTGCCGATTCTGTAAATGTGGATAAGATCCGACTACACTGTAATTTGCATTATGTATTTCTCCGACCTTTTACGTCTAAGTGGTTTAAAAGATTACTTTCAAAGATACATATGCTAGACAGATGTTTTAAGTAGACATTGCAGAGCTGTATACAACATTCTTCTACTTTTCCTAAATTACTACCAAATTGCTGTTTTTTTTCTACCAAAATGGTAGAAAACACACCTATATTGGCAATGGAAAGGAGGCTTTGAGGGGATATGGAGGAGGCCTATGTTTTTTAACTTTATTTTTAGGTGTGCAATAATCTGTTTGCTGGAAATTTTGGAAAAGTAGCTACAAATCAATGAAACTATCATAATTGTTAATTTTAAGGATGTGGAATGTGTGAAAATATGTTTTTTTTTGTCTGTAATATGCTTTATACACAATAGAAGACATTTTGACAATTCTGTAAATGTGGATGAGATCCCACTACACTGTAATTTGCATTATGTATTTCTCCGACCTTTTACGTCTAAGTGGTTTAAAAGATTACTTTCAAAGATACATATGCAAGACAGATGTTTTAAGTAGACATTGCAGAGCTGTATACAACATTCTTCTACTTTTCCTAAATTACTACCAAATTGCTGTTTTTTTTCTGCCAAAATGGTAGAAAACACACCTATATTGGCGATGGAATGGAGGCTTTGAGGGGATATGGAGGAGGCCTATGTTTTTTAACTTTATTTTTAGGTGTGCAATAATCTGTTTGCTGGCAATTTTGGAAAAGTAGTTACAAATCAATGAAACTATCATAATTGTTAATTTTAAGGATGTGGAATGTGTGAAAATATGTTTTTTTTGTCTGTAATATGCTTTATACACAATAGAAGAAATTTTGCCGTTTCTGTAAATGTGGATGAGATCTGACTACACTGTAATTTGCATTATGTATTTCTCCGACCTTTTACGTCTAAGTGGTCTAAAAGATTACTTTCAAAGATACATATGCTAGACAGATGTCTGAAGTAGACATTGCAGAGCTGTGTACAACATTCTTCTACTTTTCCTAAATTACTATCAAATCGCTGTTTTTTTTCTACCAAAATGGTACAAAACACACCTATATTGGTGATGGAATGGAGGCTTTGAGGGGATATGGAGGAGGCCTATGTTTTTTAACTTTATTTTTAGGTGTGCAATAGCTTATTTACTGATAACTTTGGAAAAGTAGCTACAAATCAATGAAACTGTCATAATTGTTAATTTTAAAGATGTGGAATGTGTGAAAATATGTTTTTTTTGTCTGTAATATGCTTTATACACAATTGAAGAAATTTTGCCGATTCTGTAAATGTGGATAAGATCCGACTACACTGTAATTTGCATTATGTATTTCTCCGACCTTTTTCGTCTAAGTGGTCTAAAAGATTACTTTCAAAGATACATATGCTGGACAGATGTCTGAAGTAGACATTACAGAGCTGTATACAACATTCTTCTACTTTTCCTAAATTACTATCAAATCGCTGTTTTTTTTCTACCAAAATGGTAGAAAACACACCTATATTGGCGATGGAAAGGAGGCTTTGAGGGGATATGGAGGAGGCCTATGTTTTTTAACTTTATTTTTAGGTGTGCAATAATCTGTTTGCTGGCAATTTTGGAAAAGTAGTTACAAATCAATGAAACTATCATAATTGTTAATTTTAAGGATGTGGAATGTGTGAAAATATGTTTTTTTTGTCTGTAATATGCTTTATACACAATAGAAGAAATTTTGCCGATTCTGTAAATGTGGATGAGATCCGACTACACTGTAATTTGCATTATGTATTTCTCCGACCTTTTACGTCTAAGTGGTCTAAAAGATTACTTTCAAAGATACATATGCTAGACAGATGTCTGAAGTAGACATTGCAGAGCTGTGTACAACATTCTTCTACTTTTCCTAAATTACTATCAAATCGCTGTTTTTTTTCTACCAAAATGGTACAAAACACACCTATATTGGCGATGGAATGGAGGCTTTGAGGGGATATGGAGGAGGCCTATGTTTTTTAACTTTATTTTTAGGTGTGCAATAGCTTATTTGCTGATAACTTTGGAAAAGTAGCTACAAATCAATGAAACTGTCATAATTGTTAATTTTAAAGATGTGGAATGTGTGAAAATATGTTTTTTTTGTCTGTAATATGCTTTATACACAATTGAAGAAATTTTGCCGATTCTGTAAATGTGGATAAGATCCGACTACACTGTAATTTGCATTATGTATTTCTCCGACCTTTTTCGTCTAAGTGGTCTAAAAGATTACTTTCAAAGATACATATGCTGGACAGATGTCTGAAGTAGACATTGCAGAGCTGTGTACAACATTCTTCTACTTTTCCTAAATTACTACCAAATCGCTGATTTTTTTCTACCAAAATGGTAGAAAACACACAAATATTGGCGATGGAAAGGAGGCTTTGAGGGGATATGGAAGAGGCCTATGTTTTTTAACTTTATTTTTAGGTGTGCAATAGTTTGTTTGCTGATAACTTTGGAAAAGTAGCTACAAATCAATGAAACTATCATAATTGTTAATTTTAAAGATGTGGAATGTGTGAAAATATGTTTTTTTTGTCTGTAATGTGCTTAATACACAATAGAAGAAATTTTGCCGATTCTGTAAATGTGGATAAGATCCGACTACACTGTTATGTGCATTATGTATTTCTCCGACATTTTACGTCTAAGTGGTTTTAAAGATTACTTTCAAAGATACATATGCTAGACAGATGTTTTAAGTAGACATTGCAGAGCTGTATACAACATTCTTCTACTTTTCCTAAATTACTACCAAATTGCTGTTTTTTTTCTACCAAAATGGTAGAAAACACACCTATATTGGCGATGGAAAGGAGGCTTTGAGGGGATATGGAGGAGGCCTATGTTTTTTAACTTTATTTTTAGGTGTGCAATAATCTGTTTGTTGGAAATTTTGGAAAAGTAGCTACAAATCAATGAAACTATCATAATTGTTAATTTTAAGGATGTAGAATGTGTGAAAATATGTTTTTTTTTGTCTGTAATATGCTTTATACACAATAGAAGACATTTTGACAATTCTGTAAATGTGGATGAGATCCCACTACACTGTAATTTGCATTATGTATTTCTCCGACCTTTTTCGTCTAAGTGGTCTAAAAGATTACTTTCAAAGATACATATGCTGAACAGATGTCTGAAGTAGACATTGCAGAGCTGTGTACAACATTCTTCTACTTTTCCTAAATTACTACCAAATTGCTGATTTTTTTCTACCAAAATATTAGAAAACACACCTATATTGGCGATGGAAAGGAGGCTTTGAGGGGATATGGAAGAGGCCTATGTTTTTTAACTTTATTTTTAGGTGTGCAATAGTTTGTTTGCTGATAACTTTGGAAAAGTAGCTACAAATCAATGAAACTATCATAATTGTTAATTTTAAAGATGTGGAATGTGTGGAAATATGTTTTTTTTGTCTGTAATGTGCTTAATACACAATAGAAGAAATTTTGCCGATTCTGTAAATGTGGATAAGATCCGACTACACTGTTATGTGCATTATGTATTTCTCCGACATTTTACGTCTAAGTGGTTTTAAAGATTACTTTCAAAGATACATATGCTAGACAGATGTTTTAAGTAGACATTGCAGAGCTGTATACAACATTCTTCTACTTTTCCTAAATTACTACCAAATTGCTGTTTTTTTTCTACCAAAATGGTAGAAAACACACCTATATTGGCGATGGAAAGGAGGCTTTGAGGGGATATGGAGGAGGCCTATGTTTTTTAACTTTATTTTTAGGTGTGCAATAATCTGTTTGCTGAAAATTTTGGAAAAGTAGCTACAAATCAATGAAACTATCATAATTGTTAATTTTAAGGATGTAGAATGTGTGAAAATATGTTTTTTTTTGTCTGTAATATGCTTTATACACAATAGAAGACATTTTGACAATTCTGTAAATGTGGATGAGATCCCACTACACTGTAATTTGCATTATGTATTTCTCCGACCTTTTTCATCTAAGTGGTCTAAAAGATTACTTTCAAAGATACATATGCTGGACAGATGTCTGAAGTAGACATTGCAGAGCTGTGCAACATTCTTCTACTTTTCCTAAATTACTACCAAATTGCTGATTTTTTTCTACCAAAATGGTAGAAAACACACCTATATTGGCGATGGAAAGGAGGCTTTGAGGGGATATGGAGGAGGCCTATGTTTTTTAACTTTATTTTTAGGTGTGCAATAGTTTGTTTGCCGATAACTTTGGAAAAGTAGCTACTAATCAATGAAACTATCATAATTGTTAATTTTAAAGATGTGGAATGTGTGAAAATATGTTTTTTTTGTCTGTAATGTGCTTAATACACAATAGAAGAAATTTTGCCGATACTGTAGATGTGGATAAGATCCGACTACACTCTAATATGCGTTATGTATTTCTCCGACCTTTTACGTCTAAGTGGTTTAAAAGATTACTTTCAAAGATACATATGCAAGACAGATGCTTTAAGTAGACATTGCAGAACTGTATACAACATTCTTCTACTTTTCCTAAATTACTACCAAATTGCTGTTTTTTTTCTACCAAAATGGTAGAAAACACACCTATATTGGCGATGGAATGGAGGCTTTGAGGGGATATGGAGGAGGCCTATGTTTTTTAACTTTATTTTTAGGTGTGCAATAATCTGTTTGCTGGAAATTTTGGAAAAGTAGCTACAAATCAATGAAACTATCATAATTGTTAATTTTAAGGATGTGGAATGTGTGAAAATATGTTTTTTTTTGTCTGTAATATGCTTTATACACAATAGAAGACATTTTGACAATTCTGTAAATGTGGATGAGATCCCACTACACTGTAATTTGCATTATGTATTTCTCCGACCTTTTTCGTCTAAGTGGTCTAAAAGATTACTTTCAAAGATACATATGCTGGACAGATGTCTGAAGTAGACATTGCAGAGCTGTGTACAACATTCTTCTACTTTTCCTAAATTACTACCAAATTGCTGATTTTTTTCTACCAAAATGGTAGAAAACACACCTATATTGGCGATGGAAAGGAGGCTTTGAGGGGATATGGAGGAGACCTATGTTTTTTAACTTTATTTTTAGGTGTGCAATAGTTTGTTTGCCGATAACTTTGGAAAAGTAGCTACTAATCAATGAAACTATCATAATTGTTAATTTTAAAGATGTGGAATGTGTGAAAATACGGTTTTTTTTTTGTCTGTAATATGCTTTATACACAATAGAAGAAATATTGCCGATTCTGTAAATGTGGATAAGATCCGACTACACTGTAATGTGCATTATGTATTTCTCCGACCTTTTACGTCTAAGTGGTTTAAACGATTACTTTCAAAGATACATATGCTAGACAGATGTTTTACGTAGACATTGCAGAGCTGTATACAACATTCTTCTACTTTTCCTAAATTACTACCAAATTGCTGTTTTTTTTCTATTAAAATGGTAGAAAACACACCTATATTGGTGATGGAAAGGAGGCTTTGAGGGGATATGGAGGAGGCCTATGTTTTTTAACTTTATTTTTAGGTGTGCAATAATCTGTTTGCTGGCAATTTTGGAAAAGTAGTTACAAATCAATGAAACTGTCATAATTGTTAATTTTAAGGATGTGGAATGTGTGAAAATATGTTTTGTTTTGTCTGTAATATGCTTTATACACAATAGAAGAAATTTTGCCGATTCTGTAAATGTGGATGAGATCCAACTACACTGTAATTTGCATTATGTGTTTCTCCGACCTTTTACGTCTAAGTGGTCTAAAAGATTACTTTCAAAGATACATATGCTAGACAGATGTCTGAAGTAGACATTGCAGAGCTGTGTACAACATTCTTCTACTTTTCCTAAATTACTACCAAATCGCTGATTTTTTTCTACCAAAATGGTAGAAAACACACCTATATTGGTGATGGAAAGGAAGCTTTGAGGGGATATGGAGGAGGACTATGTTTTTTAACTTTATTTTTAGGTCTGCAATAGTTTATTTGCTGATAACTTTGGAAAAGTAGCTACAAATCAATGAAAGGGTCATAATTGTTAATTTTAAAGATGAGGAATGTATGAGAATATGTTTTTTTTGTCTGTAATATGCTTTATACACAATTGAAGACATTTTGCCGATTCCGTAAATGTGGATAAGATCCGCCTACACTGTAATTTGCATTATGTATTTCTCCGACCTGTTTTGTCTAAGTGGTCTAAAAGATTACTTTCAAAGATACATATGCTACACAGGTGTCTGAAGTAGACATTGCAGAGCTGTGTACAACATTCTTCTACTTTTCCTAAATTACTACCAAATCGCTGTTTTTTTTCTACCAAAATGGTAGAAAACACACCTATATTGGCGATGGAAAGGAGGCTTTGAGGGGATATGGAGGAGGCCTATGTTTTTTAACTTTAATTTTAGGAGTGCAATAGCTTATTTGCTGATAACTTTGGAAAAGTAGCTACAAATCAATGAAACTGTCATAATTGTTAATTTTAAAGATGTGGAATGTGTGAAAATATGTTTTTTTTGTCTGTAATACGCTTTATACACAATTGAAGAAATTTTGCCGATTCTGTAAATGTGGATAAGATCCGACTACACTGTAATATGAATTATGCATTTCTCCGACCTTTTTCGTCTGAGTGGTCTAAAAGATTACTTTCAAAAGTACATATGCTAGACAGATGTCTGAAGTAGACATTGCAGAGCTGTGTACAACATTCTTCCACTTTTCCTAAATTACTACCAAATCGCTGATTTTTTTCTACCAAAATGGTAGAAAACACACCTATATTGGCGATGGAAAGGAGGCTTTGAGGGGATATGGAGGAGGCCTATGTTTTTTAACTTTATTTTTAGGTGTGCAATAATCTGTTTGCTGGAAATTTTGGAAAAGTAGCTACAAATCAATGAAACTATCATAATTGTTAATTTTAAGGATGTGGAATGTGTGAAAATATGTTTTTTTTTGTCTGTAATATGCTTTATACACAATAGAAGACATTTTGACAATTCTGTAAATGTGGATGAGATCCCACTACACTGTAATTTGCATTATGTATTTCTCCGACCTTTTTCGTCTAAGTGGTCTAAAAGATTACTTTCAAAGATACATATGCTGGACAGATGTCTGAAGTAGACATTGCAGAGCTGTGTACAACATTCTTCTACTTTTCCTAAATTACTACCAAATTGCTGATTTTTTTCTACCAAAATGGTAGAAAACACACCTATATTGGCGATGGAAAGGAGGCTTTGAGGGGATATGGAGGAGACCTATGTTTTTTAACTTTATTTTTAGGTGTGCAATAGTTTGTTTGCCGATAACTTTGGAAAAGTAGCTACTAATCAATGAAACTATCATAATTGTTAATTTTAAAGATGTGGAATGTGTGAAAATACGGTTTTTTTTTTGTCTGTAATATGCTTTATACACAATAGAAGAAATATTGCCGATTCTGTAAATGTGGATAAGATCCGACTACACTGTAATGTGCATTATGTATTTCTCCGACCTTTTACGTCTAAGTG
Source organism: Phyllobates terribilis (assembly GCF_046119375.1). Lineage (NCBI taxonomy): Eukaryota > Metazoa > Chordata > Amphibia > Anura > Dendrobatidae > Phyllobates > Phyllobates terribilis. The sequence continues at coordinate 147,537,325 of NW_027362770.1, read as the reverse complement.
GTTTAAACGATTACTTTCAAAGATACATATGCTAGACAGATGTTTTACGTAGACATTGCAGAGCTGTATACAACATTCTTCTACTTTTCCTAAATTACTACCAAATTGCTGTTTTTTTTCTATTAAAATGGTAGAAAACACACCTATATTGGTGATGGAAAGGAGGCTTTGAGGGGATATGGAGGAGGCCTATGTTTTTTAACTTTATTTTTAGGTGTGCAATAATCTGTTTGCTGGCAATTTTGGAAAAGTAGTTACAAATCAATGAAACTGTCATAATTGTTAATTTTAAGGATGTGGAATGTGTGAAAATATGTTTTGTTTTGTCTGTAATATGCTTTATACACAATAGAAGAAATTTTGCCGATTCTGTAAATGTGGATGAGATCCAACTACACTGTAATTTGCATTATGTGTTTCTCCGACCTTTTACGTCTAAGTGGTCTAAAAGATTACTTTCAAAGATACATATGCTAGACAGATGTCTGAAGTAGACATTGCAGAGCTGTGTACAACATTCTTCTACTTTTCCTAAATTACTACCAAATCGCTGATTTTTTTCTACCAAAATGGTAGAAAACACACCTATATTGGTGATGGAAAGGAAGCTTTGAGGGGATATGGAGGAGGACTATGTTTTTTAACTTTATTTTTAGGTCTGCAATAGTTTATTTGCTGATAACTTTGGAAAAGTAGCTACAAATCAATGAAAGGGTCATAATTGTTAATTTTAAAGATGAGGAATGTATGAGAATATGTTTTTTTTGTCTGTAATATGCTTTATACACAATTGAAGACATTTTGCCGATTCCGTAAATGTGGATAAGATCCGCCTACACTGTAATTTGCATTATGTATTTCTCCGACCTGTTTTGTCTAAGTGGTCTAAAAGATTACTTTCAAAGATACATATGCTACACAGGTGTCTGAAGTAGACATTGCAGAGCTGTGTACAACATTCTTCTACTTTTCCTAAATTACTACCAAATCGCTGTTTTTTTTCTACCAAAATGGTAGAAAACACACCTATATTGGCGATGGAAAGGAGGCTTTGAGGGGATATGGAGGAGGCCTATGTTTTTTAACTTTAATTTTAGGAGTGCAATAGCTTATTTGCTGATAACTTTGGAAAAGTAGCTACAAATCAATGAAACTGTCATAATTGTTAATTTTAAAGATGTGGAATGTGTGAAAATATGTTTTTTTTGTCTGTAATACGCTTTATACACAATTGAAGAAATTTTGCCGATTCTGTAAATGTGGATAAGATCCGACTACACTGTAATATGAATTATGCATTTCTCCGACCTTTTTCGTCTGAGTGGTCTAAAAGATTACTTTCAAAAGTACATATGCTAGACAGATGTCTGAAGTAGACATTGCAGAGCTGTGTACAACATTCTTCCACTTTTCCTAAATTACTACCAAATCGCTGATTTTTTTCTACCAAAATGGTAGAAAACACACCTATATTGGCGATGGAAAGGAGGCTTTGAGGGGATATGGAGGAGGCCTATGTTTTTTAACTTTATTTTTAGGTGTGCAATAATCTGTTTGCTGGCAATTTTGGAAAAGTATTTACAAATCAATGAAACTATCATAATTGTTAACTTTAAGGATGTGGAATGTGTGAAAATATGTTTTGTTTTGTCTGTAATATGCTTTATACAAAATAGAAGAAATTTTGCCAATTCTGTAGATGTGGATGAGATCCGACTACACTGTAATTTGCATTATGTATTTCTCCAACCTTTTGCGTCTAAGTGGTCTAAAAGATTACTTTCAAAGATACATATGCTAGACAGATGTCTGAAGTAGATATTGCAGAGCTGTGTACAACATTTTTCTACTTTTCCTAAATTACTATCAAATTGCTGTTTTTTTCTACCAAAATGGTAGAAAACACACCTATATTGGCGATGGAAAGGAGGCTTTGAGGGGATATGGAGGAGGCCTATGTTTTTTAACTTTATTTTTAGGTGTGCAATAGTTTATTTGCTGATAACTTTGGAAAAGTAGCTACAAATCAATGAAACTGTCATAATTGTTAATTTTAAAGATGTGGAATGTGTGAAAATATGTTATTTTGTCTGTAATATGCTTTATGCACAATTGAAGAAGTTTTGCCGATTCTGTAAATGTGGATAAGATCTGACTACACTGTAATTTGCATTATTTATTTCTCCGACCTTTTTCGTCCAAGTGGTCTAAAAGATTACTTTCAAACATACATATGCTAGACAGATGTCTGAAGTAGACATTGCTGAGCTGTGTACAACATTCTTCTACTTTTCCTAAATTACTACCAAATCGCTGATTTTTTTCTACCAAAATGGTAGAAAACACACCTATATTGGCGATCGAAAGGAGGCTTTGAGGGAATATGGAGGAGGCCTATGTTTTTTAACTTTATTTTTAAGTGTGCAATAATCTGTTTGCTGGCAATTTTGGAAAAGTAGCTACAAATCAATTAAACTATCATAATTGTTAATTTTAAGGATGTGGAATGTGTGAAAATATGTTTTTTTTTTTGTCTGTAATATGCTTTATACACAATAGAAGAAATTTTGCCGATTCTATAGATGTGGATGAGATCCGCCTACACTGTAATTTGCATTATGTATTTCTCCGACGTTTTACGTCTAAGTCGTCTAAAAGATTACTTTCAAAGATACATATGCTAGACAAATGTCTGAAGTAGACATTGCAGAGCTGTGTACAACATTCTTCTACTTTTCCTAAATTTCTACCAAATTGCTGTTTTTTTTCTACCAAAATGTAGAAAACACACCTATATTGGCGATGGAAAGGAGGCTTTGAGGGGATATGGAAGAGGCCTATGTTTTTTAACTTTATTTTTAGTTGTGCAATAATCTGTTTGCTGGCAATTTTGAAAAAGTAGTTAAAAATCAATGAAACTGTCATAATTGTTAATTTTGAAGTTGTGGAATGTGTGAAAATATGTTTTTTTTGTCTGTAATATGCTTTATACACAATTGAAGAAATTTTGCCGATTCTGTAAATGTGGATAAGATCCGACTACACTGTAATTTGCATTATGTATTTTTCCGACCTTTTTCAACTAAGTGGTCTAAAAGATTACTTTCAAAGATAGATATGCTAGACAGATGTCTGAAGTAGACATTGCAAAGCTGTGTACAACATTGTTCTACTTTTCCTAAATTACTACCAAATCGCTGATTTTTTTCTACCAAAATGGTAGAAAACACACCTATATTGGCGATGGAAAGGAGGCTTTGAGGGGATATGGAGGAGGCCTATGTTTTTTAACTTTATTTTTAGGTGTGCAATAGTTTGTTTGCTGATAACTTTGGAAAACTAGCTACAAATCAATGAAACTATCATAATTGATAATTTTAAAGATGTGGAATGTGTGAAAATATGTTTTTTTTGTCTGTAATATGCTTTATACACAATAGAAGAAATTTTGCAGATTCTGTAAATGTGGATGAGATCCGACTACACTGTAATTTGCATTATGTATTTCCCCGATCTTTTACGTCTAAGTGTTCTAAAAGATTGCTTTCAAAGATACATATGCTAGACAGATGTCTGAAGTAGACATTGCAGAGCTGTGTACAACATTCTTCTACTTTTCCTAAATTACTATCAAATCGTTTTTTTTCTACCAAAATGGTAGAAAACACACCTATATTGGCGATGGAAAGGAGGCTTTGAGGGGATATGGAGGAGGCCTATGTTTTTTAACTTTATTTTTAGGTGTGCAATAGTTTATTTGCTGATAACTTTGGAAAAGTAGCTACAAATCAATGAAACTGTCATAATTGTTAATTTTAAAGATGTGGAATGTGTGAGAATATGTTTTTTTGTCTGTAATATGCTTTATACACAATTGAAGAAATTTTGACGATTCAGTAAATGTGGATAAGATCCGACTACACTGTAATTTGCATTATGTATTTCTCCGACCTTTTTCGTCTAAGTGGTCTAAAAGACTACTTTCAAAGATACATATGCTAGACAGATGTCTGAGGTAGACATTGCAGAGCTGTGTACAACATTCTTCTACTTTTCCTAAATTACTATCAAATCGCTGTTTTTTTTCTAACAAAATGGTAGAAAACACACCTATATTGGCGATGGAAAGGAGGCTTTGAGGGGATATGGAGGAGGCCTATGTTTTTTAACTTTATTTTTAGGTGTGCAATAGCCTATTTGCTGATAACTTTGGAAAAGTAGCTACACATCAATGAAACTGTCATAATTGTTAATTTTGAAGATGTGGAATGTGTGAAAATATGCTTTTTTTGTCTGTAATATGCTTTATACACTATAGAAGAAATTTTGCCGGTTCTGTAAATGTGGATAGCATCCGACTACACTGTAAATTGCATTATGTATTTCTCCGACCTTTTTCATCTAAGTGGTCTAAAAGATTACTTTCAAAGATACATATGCTAGACAGATGTCTGAAGTAGACATTGCAAAGCTGTGTACAACATTCTTCTACTTTTCCTAAATTACTACCAAATCCCTGATTTTTTTCTACCAAAATGGTAGAAAACACACCTATATTGGTGATGGAAAGGAGGCTTTGAGGTGATATGGAGGAGGCCTATGTTTTTTAACTTTATTTTTAGGTGTGCAATAGTTTGTTTGCTGATAACTTTGGAAAAGTAGCTACAAATCAATGAAACTATCAGAATTGTTAATTTTAAAGATGTGGAATGTGTGAAAATATGTTTTTTTTGTCTGTAATATGCTTAATTCACAATAGAAGAAATTTTGCCGATTCTGTAAATGTGGATAAGATCCGACTACACTTTAATTTGCATTATGTATTTCTCCGACCTTTTTCGTCTAAGTGGTCTAAAAGATTACTTTCAAAGATACATACGCTAGACAGATGTCTGAAGTAGACATTGCAGAGCTGTGTACAACATTCTTCTACTTTTCCTAAATTACTACCAAATTGCTGATTTTTTTCTACCAAAATGGTAGAAAACACACCTATATTGGCGATGGAAAGGAGGCTTTGAGGGGATATGGAGGAGACCTATGTTTTTTAACTTTATTTTTAGGTGTGCAATAATCTGTTTGCTGGCAATTTAGGAAAAGTAGTTACAAAACAATGAAACTATCATAATTGTTAATTTTAAGGATGTAGAATGTGTGAAAATATGTTTTTTTTGTCTGTAATATGCTTTATAAACAATAGAAGAAATTTTGCCGATTCTGTAAATGTGGATGAGATCCGACTACACTGTAATTTGCATTATTTGTTTCTCTGACCTTTTACGTCTAAGTGGTCTAAAAGATTTCTTTCAAAGATACATATGCTAGACAGATGTCTGAAGTAGACATTGCAGAGCTGTGTACAACATTCTTCTACTTTTCCTAAATTACTATCAAATCGTTTTTTTTTCTACCAAAATGGTAGAAAACACACCTATATTGGCGATGGAAAGGAGGCTTTGAGGGGATATGGAGGAGGCCTATGTTTTTAACTTTATTTTTAGGTGTGCAATAGTTTATTTGCTGATAACTTTGGAAAAGTAGCTACAAATCAATGAAACTGTCATAATTGTTAATTTTAAAGATGTGGAATGTGTGAGAATATGTTTTTTTGTCTGTAATATGCTTTATACACAATTGAAGAAATTTTGACGATTCAGTAAATGTGGATAAGATCCGACTACACTGTAATTTGCATTATGTATTTCTCCGACCTTTTTCGTCTAAGTGGTCTAAAAGATTACTTTCAAAGATACATATGCTAGACAGATGTCTGAGGTAGACATTGCAGAGCTGTGTACAACATTCTTCTACTTTTCCTAAATTACTATCAAATCGCTGTTTTTTTTCTACCAAAATGGTAGAAAACACACCTATATTGGCGATGGAAAGGAGGCTTTGAGGGGATATGGAGGAGGCCTATGTTTTTTAACTTTATTTTTAGGTGTGCAATAGCCTATTTGCTGATAAATTTGGAAAAGTAGCTACACATCAATGAAACTGTCATAATTGTTAATTTTGAAGATGTGGAATGTGTGAAAATATGCTTTTTTTGCCTATAATATGCTTTATACACTATAGAAGAAATTTTGCCGATTCTGTAAATGTGTATAACATCTGACTACACTGTAAATTGCATTATGTATTTCTCCGACCTTTTTCGTCTAAGTGGTCTAAAAGATTACTTTCAAAGATACATATGCTAGACACATGTCTGAAGTAGACATTGCAAAGCTGTGTACAACATTCTTCTACTTTTCCTAAATTACTACCAAATCCCTGATTTTTTTCTACCAAAATGGTAGAAAACACAACTATATTGGTGATGGAAAGGAGGCTTTGAGGGGATATGGAGGAGGCCTATGTTTTTTAACTTTATTTTTAGGTGTGCAATAGTTTGTTTGCTGATAACTTTGGAAAAGTAGCTACAAATCAATGAAACTATCAGAATTGTTAATTTTAAAGATGTGGAATGTGTGAAAATATGGTTTTTTTGTCTGTAATATGCTTTATTCACAATAGAAGAAATTTTGCCGATTCTGTAAATGTGGATAAGATCCGACTACACTTTAATTTGCATTATGTATTTCTCCGACCTTTTTCGTCTAAGTGGTCTAAAAGATTACTTTCAAAGATACATATGCTAGACAGATGTCTGAAGTAGACATTGCAGAGCTGTGTACAACATTCTTCTACTTTTCCTAAATTACTACCAAATTGCTGATTTTTTTCTACCAAAATGGTAGAAAACACACCTATATTGGCGATGGAAAGGAGGCTTTGAGGGGATATGGAGGAGGCCTATGTTTTTTAACTTTATTTTTAGGTGTGCAATAATCTGTTTGCTGGCAATTTAGGAAAAGTAGTTACAAAACAATGAAACTATCATAATTGTTAATTTTAAGGATGTAGAATGTGTGAAAATATGTTTTTTTTTGTCTGTAATATGCTTTATAAACAATAGAAGAAATTTTGCCGATTTTGTAGATGTGGATGAGATCCGACTACACTGTAATTTGCATTATTTATTTCTCTGACCTTTTACATCTAAGTGGTCTAAAAGATTTCTTTCAAAGATACATATGCTAGACAGATGTCTGAAGTAGACATTGCAGAGCTGTGTACAACATTCTTCTACTTTTCCTAAATTACTATCAAATCGCTGTTTTTTTCTACCAAAATGGTAGAAAACACACCTATATTTGCGATGGAAAGGAGGCTTTGAGGGCATATGGAGGAGGCCTATGTTTTTTAACTTTATTTTTAGGTGTGCAATAGCGTATTTGCTGATAACTTTGGAAAAGTAGCTACAAATCAATGAAACTGTCATAATTGTTAATTTTGAAGATGTGGAATGTGTGAAAATATGTTTTTTTTGTCTGTAATATGCTTTATACACAATAGAAGAAATTTTGCCGATTCTGTAAATGTGGATGAGATCCGACTACACTCTAATTTGCATTATGTGTTTCTCCAATCTTTTTCGTCTAAGTCGTCTAAAAGATTACTTTCAAAGATACATATGCTAGACAGATGTCTGAAGTAGACATTGCAGAGCTGTGTACAACATTCTTCTACTTTTCCTAAATTACTACCAAATCGCTGATTTTTTTCTACCAAAATGGTAGAAAACACACCTATATTGGCGATGGAAAGGAGGCTTTGAGGGGATATGGAGGAGGCCTATGTTTTTTAACTTTATTTTTAGGTGTGCAATAGCTTGTTTGCTGATAACTTTGGAAAAGTAGCTACAAATCAATGAAACTATCATAATTGTTAATTTTAAATATGTGGAATGTGTGAAAATTTGTTTTTTTTGTCTGTAATATGCTTTATACACAATAGAAGAAATTTTGCTGATTCTGTAAATGTGGATAAGATCTAACTGCACTGTAATGTGCATTATGTATTTCTCTGACCTTTTACGTCTAAGTGGTTTAAAAGATTACTTTCAAAGATACATATGCTAGACAGATGTCTGAAGTAGACATTGTAGAGCTGTATACAACATTCTTCTACTTTTCCTAAATTACTACCAAATTGCGTTTTTTTTTATACCAAAATGGTAGAAAACACACCTATATTGGTGATGAAAAGGAGGCTTTGAGGGGATATGGAGGAGGCCTATGTTTTTTAACTTTATTTTTAGGTGTGCAATAGCTTATTTGCTGATAACTTTGGAAAAGTAGCTACAAATCAATGAAACTGTCATAATTGTTCATTTTAAAGATGTGGAATGTATGAAAATATGTTTTTTTTGGCTGTAATATGCTTTATACACAATTGAAGAAATTTTTCAGATTCTGTAAATGTGGATAAGATTCGACTACACTGTAATTTGCATTATGTATTTCCCCAACCTTTTACGTCTAAGTGTTCTAAAAGATGCTTTCAAAGATACATATGCTAGACAGATGTCTGAAGTAGATATTGCAGAGCTGTGTACAACATTCTTCTACTTTTCCTAAATTACTCTCAAATCGGTTTTTTTCTACCAAAATGGTAGAAAACACACCTATATTGGCGATGGAAAGGAGGCTTTGAGGGGATATGGAGGAGGCCTATATTTTTTAACTTTATTTTTAGTTGTGCAATAGTTTATTTGCTGATTACTTTGGAAAAGTAGCTACAAATCAATGAAACTGTCATAATTGTTAATTTTAAAGATGTGGAATGTGTGAGAATATGTTGTTTGTCTGTAATATGCTTTATACACAATTGAAGAAATTTTGCCGATTCAGTAAATGTGGATAAGATCCGACTACACAGTAATTTGCATTATGTATTTCTCCGACCTTTTTCGTCTAAGTGGTCTAAAAGATTACTTTCAAAGATACATATGCTAGACAGATGTCTGAAGTAGACATTGCAGAGCTGTGTACAACATTCTTCTACTTTTCCTAAATTACAACCAAATCGTTGATTTTTTTCTACCAAAATGGTAGAAAACACACCTATATTGGCGATGGAAAGGAGGCTTTGAGGGGATATGGAGGAGGCCTATGTTTTTTAACTTTATTTTTAGGTGTGCAATAGTTTGTTTGCTGATAACTTTGGAAAAGTAGCTACAAATCAATGAAACTATCATAATTGTTAATTTTAAAGATGTGGAATGTGTGAAAATATGTTTTTTTTGTCTGTAATATGATTTATACACAATAGAAGAAATTTTGCTGATTCTGTAAATGTGGATAAGATCCGACTACACTGTAATGTGCATTATGTATTTCTCCGACCTTTTACGTCTAAGTGGTTTAAAAGATTACTTTCAAAGATACATATGCTAGACAGATGTTTTAAGTAGACATTGCAGAGCTGTATACAACATTCTTCTACTTTTCCTAAATTACTACCAAATTGATGTTTTTTTTCTACCAAAATGGTAGAAAACACACCTATATTGGCGATGGAAAGGAGGCTTTGAGGGGATATGGAGGAGGCCTATGTTTTTTAACTTTATTTTTAGGTGTGCCAAATCTGTTTGCTGTCAATTTTGGAAAAGTAGTTACAAATAAATGAAATTATCATAATTGTTAATTTTAAAGATGTGGAATGTGTGAAAATATGTTTTTTTTTGTCTGGAATATGCTTTATACACAATTGAAGAAATTTTGCCGATTCTGTAAATGTGGATAAGATCCGACTACACTATAATTTGCATTATGTATTTCTCCGACCTTTTTCATCTAAGTGGTCCAAAAGATTACTTTCAAAGATACATATGCTAGACAGATGTCTGAGGTAGACATTGCAGAGCTGTGTACAACATTCTTCTACTTTTCCTAAATTACTATCAAATCGCTGTTTTTTTTCTACCAAAATGGTAGAAAACACACCTATATTGGCGATGGAAAGGAGGCTTTGAGGGGATATGGAGGAGGCCTATGTTTTTTAACTTTATTTTTAGGTGTGCAATAGCTTATTTGCTGATAACTTTGGAAAAGTAGCTACACATCAATGAAACTGTCATAATTGTTAATTTTGAAGATGTGGAATGTGTGAAAATATGTTTTTTTTGTCTGTAATATGCTTTATTCACAATAGAAGAAATTTTGCCGATTCTGTAAATGTGGATAAGATCAGACTACAATGTAATGTGCATTATGTATTTCTCCGACCTTTTACGTCTAAGTGGTTTAAAAGATTACTTTCAAAGATACATATGATAGACAGATGTTTTAAGTAGATATTGCAGAGCTGTATACAACATTCTTCTACTTTTCCTAAATTACTATCAAATCGCTGTTTTTTTTCTACCAAAATGGTAGAAAACACACCTATATTGGCGATGGAAAGGAGGCTTTGAGGGGATATGGAGGAGGTCTATGTTTTTTAACTTTATTTTTAGGTGTGCAATAGCGTATTTGCTGATAACTTTGGAAAAGCAGCTACAAATCAATGAAACTGTCATAATTGTTAATTTTAAAGATGCGGAATGTGTGAAAATATGTTTTTTTTGTCTGTAATATGCTTTATACACAACTGAAGAAATTTTGCCGATTCTGTAAATGTGGATAAGATCCGACTACACTGTAATTTGCATTATGTATTTCTCCGACCTTTTTCGTCTAAGTGGTCTAAAAGATTACTTTCAAAGATACATATGCTAGACAGATGTCTGAAGTAGACATTGCGGAGCTGTGAACAACATTCTTCTACTTTTCCTAAATTACTATCAAACTGCTGTTTTTTTTCTACCAAAATGTAGAAAACACACCTATATTGGCGATGGAAAGGAGGCTTTGAGGGGATATGGAGGAGGCCTATGTTTTTTAACTTTATTTTTAGGTGTGCAATAATCTGTTTGCTGGCAATTTAGGAAAAGTAGTTACAAAACAATGAAACTATCATAATTGTTAATTTTAAGGATGTAGAATGTGTGAAAATATGTTTTTTTTGTCTGTAATATGCTTTATAAACAATAGAAGAAATTTTGCCGATTCTGTAAATGTGGATGAGATCCGACTACACTGTAATTTGCATTATTTATTTCTCTGACCTTTTACGTCTAAGTGGTCTAAAAGATTTCTTTCAAAGATACATATGCTAGACAGATGTCTGAAGTAGACATTGCAGAGCTGTGTACAACATTCTTCTACTTTTCCTAAATTACTATCAAATCGTTTTTTTTCTACCAAAATGGTAGAAAACACACCTATATTGGCGATGGAAAGGAGGCTTTGAGGGGATATGGAGGAGGCCTATGTTTTTAACTTTATTTTTAGGTGTGCAATAGTTTATTTGCTGATAACTTTGGAAAAGTAGCTACAAATCAATGAAACTGTCATAATTGTTAATTTTAAAGATGTGGAATGTGTGAGAATATGTTTTTTTGTCTGTAATATGCTTTATACACAATTGAAGAAATTTTGACGATTCAGTAAATGTGGATAAGATCCGACTACACTGTAATTTGCATTATGTATTTCTCCGACCTTTTTCGTCTAAGTGGTCTAAAAGATTACTTTCAAAGATACATATGCTAGACAGATGTCTGAGGTAGACATTGCAGAGCTGTGTACAACATTCTTCTACTTTTCCTAAATTACTATCAAATCGCTGTTTTTTTTCTACCAAAATGGTAGAAAACACACCTATATTGGCGATGGAAAGGAGGCTTTGAGGGGATATGGAGGAGGCCTATGTTTTTTAACTTTATTTTTAGGTGTGCAATAGCCTATTTGCTGATAAATTTGGAAAAGTAGCTACACATCAATGAAACTGTCATAATTGTTAATTTTGAAGATGTGGAATGTGTGAAAATATGCTTTTTTTGCCTATAATATGCTTTATACACTATAGAAGAAATTTTGCCGATTCTGTAAATGTGTATAACATCTGACTACACTGTAAATTGCATTATGTATTTCTCCGACCTTTTTCGTCTAAGTGGTCTAAAAGATTACTTTCAAAGATACATATGCTAGACACATGTCTGAAGTAGACATTGCAAAGCTGTGTACAACATTCTTCTACTTTTCCTAAATTACTACCAAATCCCTGATTTTTTTCTACCAAAATGGTAGAAAACACAACTATATTGGTGATGGAAAGGAGGCTTTGAGGGGATATGGAGGAGGCCTATGTTTTTTAACTTTATTTTTAGGTGTGCAATAGTTTGTTTGCTGATAACTTTGGAAAAGTAGCTACAAATCAATGAAACTATCAGAATTGTTAATTTTAAAGATGTGGAATGTGTGAAAATATGGTTTTTTTGTCTGTAATATGCTTTATTCACAATAGAAGAAATTTTGCCGATTCTGTAAATGTGGATAAGATCCGACTACACTTTAATTTGCATTATGTATTTCTCCGACCTTTTTCGTCTAAGTGGTCTAAAAGATTACTTTCAAAGATACATATGCTAGACAGATGTCTGAAGTAGACATTGCAGAGCTGTGTACAACATTCTTCTACTTTTCCTAAATTACTACCAAATTGCTGATTTTTTTCTACCAAAATGGTAGAAAACACACCTATATTGGCGATGGAAAGGAGGCTTTGAGGGGATATGGAGGAGGCCTATGTTTTTTAACTTTATTTTTAGGTGTGCAATAATCTGTTTGCTGGCAATTTAGGAAAAGTAGTTACAAAACAATGAAACTATCATAATTGTTAATTTTAAGGATGTAGAATGTGTGAAAATATGTTTTTTTTTGTCTGTAATATGCTTTATAAACAATAGAAGAAATTTTGCCGATTTTGTAGATGTGGATGAGATCCGACTACACTGTAATTTGCATTATTTATTTCTCTGACCTTTTACATCTAAGTGGTCTAAAAGATTTCTTTCAAAGATACATATGCTAGACAGATGTCTGAAGTAGACATTGCAGAGCTGTGTACAACATTCTTCTACTTTTCCTAAATTACTATCAAATCGCTGTTTTTTTCTACCAAAATGGTAGAAAACACACCTATATTTGCGATTGAAAGGAGGCTTTGAGGGCATATGGAGGAGGCCTATGTTTTTTAACTTTATTTTTAGGTGTGCAATAGCGTATTTGCTGATAACTTTGGAAAAGTAGCTACAAATCAATGAAACTGTCATAATTGTTAATTTTGAAGATGTGGAATGTGTGAAAATATGTTTTTTTTGTCTGTAATATGCTTTATACACAATAGAAGAAATTTTGCCGATTCTGTAAATGTGGATGAGATCCGACTACACTCTAATTTGCATTATGTGTTTCTCCAATCTTTTTCGTCTAAGTCGTCTAAAAGATTACTTTCAAAGATACATATGCTAGACAGATGTCTGAAGTAGACATTGCAGAGCTGTGTACAACATTCTTCTACTTTTCCTAAATTACTACCAAATCGCTGATTTTTTTCTACCAAAATGGTAGAAAACACACCTATATTGGCGATGGAAAGGAGGCTTTGAGGGGATATGGAGGAGGCCTATGTTTTTTAACTTTATTTTTAGGTGTGCAATAGCTTGTTTGCTGATAACTTTGGAAAAGTAGCTACAAATCAATGAAACTATCATAATTGTTAATTTTAAATATGTGGAATGTGTGAAAATTTGTTTTTTTTGTCTGTAATATGCTTTATACACAATAGAAGAAATTTTGCTGATTCTGTAAATGTGGATAAGATCTAACTGCACTGTAATGTGCATTATGTATTTCTCTGACCTTTTACGTCTAAGTGGTTTAAAAGATTACTTTCAAAGATACATATGCTAGACAGATGTCTGAAGTAGACATTGTAGAGCTGTATACAACATTCTTCTACTTTTCCTAAATTACTACCAAATTGCGTTTTTTTTTATACCAAAATGGTAGAAAACACACCTATATTGGTGATGAAAAGGAGGCTTTGAGGGGATATGGAGGAGGCCTATGTTTTTTAACTTTATTTTTAGGTGTGCAATAGCTTATTTGCTGATAACTTTGGAAAAGTAGCTACAAATCAATGAAACTGTCATAATTGTTCATTTTAAAGATGTGGAATGTATGAAAATAGGTTTTTTTTGGCTGTAATATGCTTTATACACAATTGAAGAAATTTTTCAGATTCTGTAAATGTGGATAAGATTCGACTACACTGTAATTTGCATTATGTATTTCCCCAACCTTTTACGTCTAAGTGTTCTAAAAGATGCTTTCAAAGATACATATGCTAGACAGATGTCTGAAGTAGATATTGCAGAGCTGTGTACAACATTCTTCTACTTTTCCTAAATTACTCTCAAATCGGTTTTTTTCTACCAAAATGGTAGAAAACACACCTATATTGGCGATGGAAAGGAGGCTTTGAGGGGATATGGAGGAGGCCTATATTTTTTAACTTTATTTTTAGTTGTGCAATAGTTTATTTGCTGATTACTTTGGAAAAGTAGCTACAAATCAATGAAACTGTCATAATTGTTAATTTTAAAGATGTGGAATGTGTGAGAATATGTTGTTTGTCTGTAATATGCTTTATACACAATTGAAGAAATTTTGCCGATTCAGTAAATGTGGATAAGATCCGACTACACAGTAATTTGCATTATGTATTTCTCCGACCTTTTTCGTCTAAGTGGTCTAAAAGATTACTTTCAAAGATACATATGCTAGACAGATGTCTGAAGTAGACATTGCAGAGCTGTGTACAACATTCTTCTACTTTTCCTAAATTACAACCAAATCGTTGATTTTTTTCTACCAAAATGGTAGAAAACACACCTATATTGGCGATGGAAAGGAGGCTTTGAGGGGATATGGAGGAGGCCTATGTTTTTTAACTTTATTTTTAGGTGTGCAATAGTTTGTTTGCTGATAACTTTGGAAAAGTAGCTACAAATCAATGAAACTATCATAATTGTTAATTTTAAAGATGTGGAATGTGTGAAAATATGTTTTTTTTGTCTGTAATATGATTTATACACAATAGAAGAAATTTTGCTGATTCTGTAAATGTGGATAAGATCCGACTACACTGTAATGTGCATTATGTATTTCTCCGACCTTTTACGTCTAAGTGGTTTAAAAGATTACTTTCAAAGATACATATGCTAGACAGATGTTTTAAGTAGACATTGCAGAGCTGTATACAACATTCTTCTACTTTTCCTAAATTACTACCAAATTGATGTTTTTTTTCTACCAAAATGGTAGAAAACACACCTATATTGGCGATGGAAAGGAGGCTTTGAGGGGATATGGAGGAGGCCTATGTTTTTTAACTTTATTTTTAGGTGTGCCAAATCTGTTTGCTGTCAATTTTGGAAAAGTAGTTACAAATAAATGAAATTATCATAATTGTTAATTTTAAAGATGTGGAATGTGTGAAAATATGTTTTTTTTTGTCTGGAATATGCTTTATACACAATTGAAGAAATTTTGCCGATTCTGTAAATGTGGATAAGATCCGACTACACTATAATTTGCATTATGTATTTCTCCGACCTTTTTCGTCTAAGTGGTCCAAAAGATTACTTTCAAAGATACATATGCTAGACAGATGTCTGAGGTAGACATTACAGAGCTGTGTACAACATTCTTCTACTTTTCCTAAATTACTATCAAATCGCTGTTTTTTTTCTACCAAAATGGTAGAAAACACACCTATATTGGCGATGGAAAGGAGGCTTTGAGGGGATATGGAGGAGGCCTATGTTTTTTAACTTTATTTTTAGGTGTGCAATAGCTTATTTGCTGATAACTTTGGAAAAGTAGCTACACATCAATGAAACTGTCATAATTGTTAATTTTGAAGATGTGGAATGTGTGAAAATATGTTTTTTTTGTCTGTAATATGCTTTATTCACAATAGAAGAAATTTTGCCGATTCTGTAAATGTGGATAAGATCAGACTACAATGTAATGTGCATTATGTATTTCTCCGACCTTTTACGTCTAAGTGGTTTAAAAGATTACTTTCAAAGATACATATGATAGACAGATGTTTTAAGTAGATATTGCAGAGCTGTATACAACATTCTTCTACTTTTCCTAAATTACTATCAAATCGCTGTTTTTTTTCTACCAAAATGGTAGAAAACACACCTATATTGGCGATGGAAAGGAGGCTTTGAGGGGATATGGAGGAGGTCTATGTTTTTTAACTTTATTTTTAGGTGTGCAATAGCGTATTTGCTGATAACTTTGGAAAAGCAGCTACAAATCAATGAAACTGTCATAATTGTTAATTTTAAAGATGCGGAATGTGTGAAAATATGTTTTTTTTGTCTGTAATATGCTTTATACACAACTGAAGAAATTTTGCCGATTCTGTAAATGTGGATAAGATCCGACTACACTGTAATTTGCATTATGTATTTCTCCGACCTTTTTCGTCTAAGTGGTCTAAAAGATTACTTTCAAAGATACATATGCTAGACAGATGTCTGAAGTAGACATTGCGGAGCTGTGAACAACATTCTTCTACTTTTCCTAAATTACTATCAAATTGCTGTTTTTTTTCTACCAAAATGTAGAAAACACACCTATATTGGCGATGGAAAGGAGGCTTTGAGGGGATATGGAGGAGGCCTATGTTTTTTAACTTTATTTTTAGGTGTGTAATAATCTGTTTGCTGGCAATATGGAAAAGTAGCTACAAATCAATGAATCTATCATAATTGTTAATTTTAAGGATGTGAAATGTGTGAAAATATGTTTTTTTTTTGTCTGTAATATGCTTTATACACAATAGAAGAAATTTTGCCTATTCTGTAAATGTGGATAACATCCGACTACACTGTAATTTGCATTATGTATTTCTCCGACCTTTTTCGTCTGTGTGGTCTAAAAGATTACTTTCAAAGATACATATGCTATACAGATATCTGAAGTAGACATTGCAGAGCTGTGTACAACATTCTTCTACTTTTCCTAAATTACTATCAAATCGCTGTTTTTTTTCTACCAAAATGGTAGAAAACACACCTATATTGGCGATGGAAAGGAGGCTTTGAGGGGATATGGAGGAGGCCTATGTTTTTTAACTTTATTTTTAGGTGTGCAATAGCGTGTTTGCTGATAACTTTGGAAAAGTAGCTACAAATCAATGAAACTGTCATAATTGTTAATTTTAAAGATGTGGAATGTGTGAAAATATGTTTTTTTTTGCCTGTAAAAAGCTTTAAACACAATTGAAGAAATTTTGCCGATTCTGTAACTGTGGATAAGATCGGACTACACTGTAATTTGCATTATGTATTTCTCCGAACTTTTTCATCTAAGTGGTCTAAAAGATTACTTTCAAAGATACATATGGTAGACAGATGTCTGAAGTAGACATTGCAGAGCTGTGTACAACATTCTTCTACTTTTCCTAAATTACTATCAAATCGCAGTATTTTTTCTACTGAAATGGTAGAAAACACACCTATATTGGAGATGGAAAGGAGGCTTTGAGGGGATATGGAGGAGGCCTATGTTTTTTAACTTTATTTTTAGTTGTGCAATAATCTGTTTGCTGGCAATTTTGAAAAAGTAGTTACAAATCAATGAAACTATCATAATTGTTAATTTTAAGGATGTGGAATGTGTGAAAATATGTTTTTTTTTGTCTGTAATATGCTTTATACACAATAGAAGAAATTTTGCCAATTCTGTATATGTGGATAAGATCCGACTACACTGTAATTTGCATTATGTATTTCTCCGACCTTTTTCGTCTAAGTGGTCTAAAAGATTACTTTCAAAGATACATATGCTAGACAGATGACTGAAGTAGACATTGCAGAGCTGTTTACAACATTTTTCTACTTTTCCAAAATTACTACCAAATCGCTGATTTTTTTCTCCAAAATGGTAGAAAACACACCTATATTGGCGATGGAAAGGAGACTTTGAGGGGATATGGAGGAGGCCTAGATTTTTTAACTTTATTTTTAGGTGTGCAATAGTTTGTTTGCTGATAACTTTGGAAAAGTAGCTACAAATCAATGAAACTATCATAATTGTTAATTTTAAAGATGTGGAATGTGTGAAAATATGTTTTTTTTGTCTGTAATATGCTTTATACACAATAAAAGAAATTTTGCCGATTCTGTAAATGTGGATAAGATCCGACTACACTGTAATGTGCATTATGTACAGTACAGACCAAAAGTTTGGACACACCTTCTCATTTAAAGTTTTTTCTGTATTTTCATGACTATGAAAATTGTACTTTCACACTGAAGGCATCAAAACTATGAATTAACACATTTGGAATTATATACTTAACAAAAAGTGTGAAACAACTGAAAATATGTCTTATATTCTAGGTTCTTCAAAGTAGCCACCTTTTGCTTTGATGACTGATTTGCACACTCTTGGCATTCTCTTGATGAGCTTCAAGAGGTAGTCACTGGAAATGGTCTTCAACAATTTTGAAGGAGTTCCCAAAGATGCTTAGCACTTGTTGGCCCTTTTGCCTTCACTCTGCGGTCCAGCTCACCCCAAACCATCTCGATTGGTTTCAGGTCTGGTGACTGTGGAGGCCAGGTCATCTGGCGTAGCACCCCATCACTCTCCTACTTGGTCAAACAGCCCTTACACAGCCTGGAGTTGTGTTTGGGGTCATTGTCCTGTTGAAAAAAAAAATGATGGTCCAACTAAACGCAAACCGGATGGAATAGCATGCCGCTGCAAGATGCTGTGGTAGCATGCTGGTTCAGTATGACTTCAATTTTGAATAAATCACCAACAGTGTCACCAGCAAAGCACCCCCACACCATCACACCTCCTCCTCCATGCTTCAGGGTGGAAACAAGGTATGTAGAGTCCATCCGTTCACCTTTTCTGCGTCGCACAAAGACACGGTGGTTGGAACCAAAGATCTCAAATTTGGACTCATCAGACCAAAGCACAGATTTCCACTGGTCTAATGTCCATTCCTTGTGTTCTTTAGCCCAAACAAGTCTCTTCTGCTTGTTGCCTTAGCAGTGGTTTCCTAGCAGCTATTTTACCATGAAGGCCTGCTGCACAAAGTCTCCTCTTAACAGTTGTTGAAGATATGTGTCTGCTGCTAGAACTCTGTGTGGCATTGACCTGGTCTCTAATCTGAGCTGCTGTTAACCTGCAATTTCTGAGGATGGTGACTCGGATAAACTTATCCTCAGAAGCAGAGGTGACTCTTGGTCTTCCTTTCCTGGGGTGGTCCTCATGTGAGCCAGTTTCTTTGTAGCGCTTGATGGTTTTTGCAACTGCACTTGGGGACACTTTCAAAGTTTTCCCAATTTTTCACACTGACTGACCTTCATTTCTTAAAGTAATGATGGCCACTCGTTTTTCTTTACTTAGCTGCTTTTTTCTTGCCATAATACAAATTCTAACAGTCTATTCAGTAGGACTATCAGCTGTGTATCCACCAGACTTCTGCACAGCACAACTGATGGTCCCAACCCAATTTATAAGGTATGAAATCCCACTTATTAAACCTGACAGGGGATACCTGTGAAGTGAAAACCATTTCCGGTGACTACCTCTTGAAGCTCATCAAGAGAATGCCAAGAGTGTGCAATGCAGTCATCACATCAAAAGGTGGCTACTTTGAAGAACCTAGAATATAAGATATATTTTCAGTTGTTTCACACTTTTTTGTTAAGTATATAATTCCACATGTTTTAATTAATAGTTTTGATGCCTTCAGTGTGAATGTACAATTTTCATAGTCATGAAAATACAGAAAAATCTTTAAATGAGAAGGTGTGTCCAAACTTTTGGTCTGTACTGTATTTCTCCGACCTTTTACGTCTAAGTGGTTTAAAAGATTACTTTCAAAGATACATATGCTAGACAGATGTTTTAAGTAGACATCGCAGAGCTGTATACAACATTCTTCTACTTTTCCTAAATTACTACCAAATTGCTGTTTTTTTTCTACCAAAATGGTAGAAAACACACCTATATTGGCGATGGAAAGGAGGCTTTGAGGGGATATGGAGTAGGCCTATGTTTTTTAACTTTATTTTTAGGTGTGCAATAATCTGTTTGCTGGCAATTTTGGAAAAGTAGTTACAAATCAATGAAACTATCATAATTGTTAATTTTAAGGATGTGGAATGTGTGAAAATATGTCTTGTTTTGTCTGTAATATGCTTTATACACAATAGAAGAAATTTTGCCGATTCTGTAAATGTGGATAAGATCCGACTACACTGTAATTTGCATTATGTGTTTCTCCGACCTTTTACGTCTAAGTGGTCTAAAAGATTACTCTCAAAGATACATATGCTAGACAGATGTCTGAAGTAGACATTGCAGAGCTGTGTACAATATTCTTCTACTTTTCCTAAATTACTATCAAATCGCTGTTTTTTTTCTACCAAAATGGTAGAAAACACACCTATATTGGCGATGGAAAGGAGGCTTTGAGGGGATATGGAGGAGGCCTATGTTTTTTAACTTTATTTTTAGGTGTGCAATAGTTTATTTGCTGATAACTTTGGAAAAGTAGCTACAAAGCAATGAAACTGTCATAATTGTTAATTTTAAAGATGTGGAATGTGTGAGAATATGTTTTTTTGTCTGTAATATGCTTTATACACAATTGAAGAAATTTTGCCGATTCTGTAAATGTGGATAAGATCCGACTACACTGTAATTTGCATTATGTATTTCTCCGACCTTTTTCGTCTAAGTGGTCTAAAAGATTACTTTCAAAGATACATATGCTAGACAGATGTCTGAAGTAGACATTGCAGAGCTGTGTACAACATTCTTCTACTTTTCCTAAATTACTACCAAATCGCTGATTTTTTTCTCCAAAATGGTAGAAAACACACCTATATTGGCGATGGAAAGGAGGCTTTGAGGGGATATGGAGGAGGCCTATGTTTTTTAACTTTATTTTTAGGTGTGCAATAGTTTGTTTGCTGATAACTTTGGAAAAGTATCTACAAATCAATAAAACTGTCATAATAGTTAATTTTAAAGATGTGGAATGTGTGAAAATATGTTTTTTTTGTCTGTAATATGCTTTATACACAATAGAAGAAATTTTGCCGATTCTGTAAATGTGGATAAGATCCGACTACACTGTAATTTGCATTATGTATTTCTCCGACCTTTTTCGTCTAAGTGGTCTCAAAGATTACTTTCAAAGATACATATGGTAGACAGATGTCTGAAGTAGACATTGCAGAGCTGTGTACAACATTCTTCTACTTTTCCTAAATTACTACCAAATTGCTGTTTTTTTTCTACCAAAATGGTAGAAAACACACCTATATTGGCGATGGAAAGGAGGCTTTGAGGGGATATGGAGGAGACCTATGTTTTTTAACTTTATTTTTAGGTGTGCCATAATCTGTTTGCTGGCACTTTTGGAAAAGTAGTTACAAATCAATGAAACTCTCATAATTGTTAATTTTAAGGATGTGGAATGTGTGAAAATATGTTTTTTTTTGTCTGTATTGTGCTTTATACACAATAGAAGAAATTTTGCCGATTCTGTAAATGTGGATGAGATCCGACTACATTGTAATTTGCATTATGTGTTTCTCCGACCTTTTACGTCTAAGTGGTCTAAAAGATTACTTTCAAAGATACATATGCTAGACAGATGTCTGAAGTAGACATTGCAGAGCTGTGTACAATATTCTTCTACTTTTCCTAAATTACTATCAAATCGCTGTTTTTTTCTACCAAAATGGTAGAAAACACACCTATATTGGCGATGGAAAGGAGGCTTTGAGGGGATATGGAGGAGGCCTATGTTTTTTAACTTTATTTTTAGGTGTGCAATAGTTTATTTGCTGATAACTTTGGAAAAGTAGCTGCAAACCAATGAAACTGTCATAATTGTTAATTTTAAAGATGTGGAATGTGTGAGAATATGTTTTTTTGTCAGTAATATGCTTTTTCCACAATTGAAGAAATTTTGCCGATTCTGTAAATGTGGATAAGATCCGACTATACTGTAATTTGCATTATGTATTTCTCCGACCTTTTTCGTCTAAGTGGTCTAAAAGATTACTTTCAAAGATACATATGCTAGACAGATGACTGAAGTAGACATTGCAGAGCTGTGTACAACATTCTTCTACTTTTCCTAAATTACTACCACATCGCTGATTTTTTTCTCCAAAATGGTAGAAAACACACCTATATTGGCGATGTAAAGGAGGCTTTGAGGGGATATGGAGGAGGCCTATGTTTTTTAACTTTATTTTTAGGTGTGCAATAGTTTGTTTGCTGATAACTTTGGAAAAGTAGCTACAAATCAATGAAACTATCATAATTGTTAATTTTAAAGATGTGGAATGTGTGAAAATATGTTTTTTTTGTCTGTAATATGCTTTATACACAATAAAAGAAATTTTGCCGATTCTGTAAATGTGGATGAGATCAGACTACACTGTAATTTGCATTATGTATTTCTCCGACCTTTTACGTCTAAGTGGTCTAAAAGAGTACTTTCAAAGATACATATGCTAGACAGATGTCTGAAGTAGACATTGCAGAGCTGTGTACAACATTCTTCTACTTTTCCTAAATTACTATCAAATCGCTGTTTTTTTCTACCAAAATGGTAGAAAACACACCTATATTGGCGATGGAAAGGAGGCTTTGAGGGGATATGGAGGAGGCCTATGTTTTTTAACTTTATTTTTAGGTGTGCAATAGCTTGTTAGCTGATAACTTTGGAAAAGTAGCTACTAATCAATATAACTGTCATAATTGTTAATTTTCAAGATGTGGAATGTGTGAAAATATGTTTTTTTTGTCTGTAATATGCTTTATACACAATTGAAGAAATTTTGCAGATTCTGTAAATGTGGATGAGATCCGACTACACTGTAATTTGCATTATGTATTTCCCCGACCTTTTACGTCTAAGTGGTCTAAAAGATTGCTTTCAAAGATACATATGCTAGACAGATATCTGAAGTAGACATTGCAGAGCTGTGTACAACATTCTTCTACTTTTCCTAAATTACTATCAAATCGTTTTTTTTCTACCAAAATGGTAGAAAACACACCTATATTGGCGATGGAAAGGAGGCTTTGAGGGGATATGGAGGAGGCCTATGTTTTTTAACTTTATTTTTAGGTGTGCAATAGTTTATTTGCTGATAACTTTGGAAGAGTAGCTACAAATCAATGAAACTGTCATAATTGTTAATTTTAAAGATGTGGAATGTGTGAGAATATGTTTTTTTGTCTGTAATATGCTTTATACACAATTGAATAAATTTTGCAGATTCAGTAAATGTGGATAAGATCCGACTACATTGTAATTTGCATTATGTATTTCTCCGACCTTTTTCGTCTAAGTGGTCTAAAAGATTACTTTCAAAGATACATATGCTAGACAGATGTCTGAAGTAGACATTGCAGAGCTGTGTACAACATTCTTCTACTTTTCCTAAATTACTACCAAATCGCTGATTTTTTTCTACCAAAATGGTAGAAAACACACCTATATTGGCGATGGAAAGGAGGCTTTGAGGGGATATGGAGGAGGCCTATGTTTTTTAGCTTTATTTTTAGGTGTGCAATAGTTTGTTTGCTGATAACTTTGGAAAAGTAGCTACAAATCAATGAAACTATCATAATTGTAATTTTAAAGATGTGGAATGTGTGAAAATGTTTTTTTTGTCTGTAATATGCTTTATACACAATAGAAGAAATTTTGCCGATTCTGTAAATGTGGATAAGATCCGACTACACTGTAATTTGCATTATGTATTTCTCCGACCTTTTACGTCTAAGTGGTCTAAAAGATTACTTTCAAAGATGCATATGCTAGACAGATGTCTGAAGTAGACATTGCAGAGCTGTGCATAACATTCTTCTACTTTTCCTAAATTACTTTCAAATCGCTGATTTTTTTCTACCAAAATGGTAGAAAACACACCTATATTGGCGACGGAAAGGAGGCTTTGAGGGGATATGGAGGAGGCCTATGTTTTTTAACTTTATTTTTAGTTGTGCAATAGTTTGTTTGCTGATAACTTTGGAAAAGTAGCTACAAACCAATGAAACTATCATAATTGTTAATTTTAAGGATGTGGAATGTGTGAAAATATGTTTTTTTTGTCTGTAATATGCTTTATTCACAATAGAAGAAATTTTGCCGATTCTGTAAATGTGGATGAGATCCGACTACACTGTAATTTGCATTATGTAATTCTCTGACCTTTTATGTCTAAGTGGTCTAAAAGATTACTTTCAAAGATACATATGCTAGACAGATGTCTGAAGTAGACATTGCAGAGCTGTGTACAACATTCTTCTACTTTTCCTAAATTACTATCAAATCGCTGTTTTTTTTCTACCAAAATGGTAGAAAACACACCTATATTGGCGATGGAAAGGAGGCTTTGAGGGGATATGGAGGAGACCTATGTTTTTTAACTTTATTTTTAGGTGTGCCATAATCTGTTTGCTGGCACTTTTGGAAAAGTAGTTACAAATCAATGAAACTCTCATAATTGTTAATTTTAAGGATGTGGAATGTGTGAAAATATGTTTTTTTTTGTCTGTATTGTGCTTTATACACAATAGAAGAAATTTTGCCGATTCTGTAAATGTGGATGAGATCCGACTACATTGTAATTTGCATTATGTGTTTCTCCGACCTTTTACGTCTAAGTGGTCTAAAAGATTACTTTCAAAGATACATATGCTAGACAGATGTCTGAAGTAGACATTGCAGAGCTGTGTACAATATTCTTCTACTTTTCCTAAATTACTATCAAATCGCTGTTTTTTTCTACCAAAATGGTAGAAAACACACCTATATTGGCGATGGAAAGGAGGCTTTGAGGGGATATGGAGGAGGCCTATGTTTTTTAACTTTATTTTTAGGTGTGCAATAGTTTATTTGCTGATAACTTTGGAAAAGTAGCTGCAAACCAATGAAACTGTCATAATTGTTAATTTTAAAGATGTGGAATGTGTGAGAATATGTTTTTTTGTCAGTAATATGCTTTATCCACAATTGAAGAAATTTTGCCGATTCTGTAAATGTGGATAAGATCCGACTATACTGTAATTTGCATTATGTATTTCTCCGACCTTTTTCGTCTAAGTGGTCTAAAAGATTACTTTCAAAGATACATATGCTAGACAGATGACTGAAGTAGACATTGCAGAGCTGTGTACAACATTCTTCTACTTTTCCTAAATTACTACCACATCGCTGATTTTTTTCTCCAAAATGGTAGAAAACACACCTATATTGGCGATGTAAAGGAGGCTTTGAGGGGATATGGAGGAGGCCTATGTTTTTTAACTTTATTTTTAGGTGTGCAATAGTTTGTTTGCTGATAACTTTGGAAAAGTAGCTACAAATCAATGAAACTATCATAATTGTTAATTTTAAAGATGTGGAATGTGTGAAAATATGTTTTTTTTGTCTGTAATATGCTTTATACACAATAAAAAACATTTTGCCGATTCTGTAAATGTGGATGAGATCAGACTACACTGTAATTTGCATTATGTATTTCTCCGACCTTTTACGTCTAAGTGGTCTAAAAGAGTACTTTCAAAGATACATATGCTAGACAGATGTCTGAAGTAGACATTGCAGAGCTGTGTACAACATTCTTCTACTTTTCCTAAATTACTATCAAATCGCTGTTTTTTTCTACCAAAATGGTAGAAAACACACCTATATTGGTGATGGAAAGGAGGCTTTGAGGGGATATGGAGGAGGCCTATGTTTTTTAACTTTATTTTTAGGTGTGCAATAGCTTGTTAGCTGATAACTTTGGAAAAGTAGCTACTAATCAATATAACTGTCATAATTGTTAATTTTCAAGATGTGGAATGTGTGAAAATATGTTTTTTTTTGTCTGTAATATGCTTTATACACAATTGAAGAAATTTTGCAGATTCTGTAAATGTGGATGAGATCCGACTACACTGTAATTTGCATTATGTATTTCCCCGACCTTTTACGTCTAAGTGGTCTAAAAGATTGCTTTCAAAGATACATATGCTAGACAGATATCTGAAGTAGACATTGCAGAGCTGTGTACAACATTCTTCTACTTTTCCTAAATTACTATCAAATCGTTTTTTTTCTACCAAAATGGTAGAAAACACACCTATATTGGCGATGGAAAGGAGGCTTTGAGGGGATATGGAGGAGGCCTATGTTTTTTAACTTTATTTTTAGGTGTGCAATAGTTTATTTGCTGATAACTTTGGAAGAGTAGCTACAAATCAATGAAACTGTCATAATTGTTAATTTTAAAGATGTGGAATGTGTGAGAATATGTTTTTTTGTCTGTAATATGCTTTATACACAATTGAATAAATTTTGCAGATTCAGTAAATGTGGATAAGATCCGACTACATTGTAATTTGCATTATGTATTTCTCCGACCTTTTTCGTCTAAGTGGTCTAAAAGATTACTTTCAAAGATACATATGCTAGACAGATGTCTGAAGTAGACATTGCAGAGCTGTGTACAACATTCTTCTACTTTTCCTAAATTACTACCAAATCGCTGATTTTTTTCTACCAAAATGGTAGAAAACACACCTATATTGGCGATGGAAAGGAGGCTTTGAGGGGATATGGAGGAGGCCTATGTTTTTTAGCTTTATTTTTAGGTGTGCAATAGTTTGTTTGCTGATAACTTTGGAAAAGTAGCTACAAATCAATGAAACTATCATAATTGTAATTTTAAAGATGTGGAATGTGTGAAAATATGTTTTTTTTGTCTGTAATATGCTTTATACACAATAGAAGAAATTTTGCCGATTCTGTAAATGTGGATAAGATCCGACTACACTGTAATTTGCATTATGTATTTCTCCGACCTTTTACGTCTAAGTGGTCTAAAAGATTACTTTCAAAGATGCATATGCTAGACAGATGTCTGAAGTAGACATTGCAGAGCTGTGCACAACATTCTTCTACTTTTCCTAAATTACTTTCAAATCGCTGATTTTTTTCTACCAAAATGGTAGAAAACACACCTATATTGGCGACGGAAAGGAGGCTTTGAGGGGATATGGAGGAGGCCTATGTTTTTTAACTTTATTTTTAGTTGTGCAATAGTTTGTTTGCTGATAACTTTGGAAAAGTAGCTACAAACCAATGAAACTATCATAATTGTTAATTTTAAGGATGTGGAATGTGTGAAAATATGTTTTTTTTGTCTGTAATATGCTTTATTCACAATAGAAGAAATTTTGCCGATTCTGTAAATGTGGATGAGATCCGACTACACTGTAATTTGCATTATGTAATTCTCTGACCTTTTATGTCTAAGTGGTCTAAAAGATTACTTTCAAAGATACATATGCTAGACAGATGTCTGAAGTAGACATTGCAGAGCTGTGTACAACATTCTTCTACTTTTCCTAAATTACTATCAAATCGCTGTTTTTTTTCTACCAAAATGGTAGAAAACACACCTATATTGGCGATGGAAAGGAGGCTTTGAGGGGATATGAAGGAGGCCTATGTTTTTTTAACTTTATTTTTATGTGTGCAATAGCTTGTTTGCTGATAACTTTGGAAAAGTAGCTACAAATCAATGAAACTGTCATAATTGTTAATTATAAAGATGTGGAATGTGTGAAAATATGTTTTTTTTGTCTGTAATATGCTTTATACACAATTGAAGAAATTTTGCAGATTCTGTAAATGTGGATGAGATCCGACTACACTGTAATTTGCATTATGTATTTCCCCGACCTTTTACGTCTAAGTGGTCTAAAAGATTGCTTTCAAAGATACATATGCTAGACAGATGTCTGAAGTAGACATTGCAGAGCTGTGTACAACATTCTTCTACTTTTCCTAAATTACTATCAAATCGGTTTTTTTCTACCAAAATGGTAGAAAACACACCTATATTGGCGATGGAAAGGAGGCTTTGAGGGGATATGGAGGAGGCCTATGTTTTTTAACTTTATTTTTAGGTGTGCAATAGCTTATTTGCTGATAACTTTGGAAAAGTAGTCACAAAGAATGAAACTGTCATAATTGTTAATTTTGAAGATGTGGAATGTGTGAAAATATGTTTTTTTTTGTCTGTAATATGCTTTATACACAATAGAAGAAATTTTGCCGATTCTGTAAATGTGGATAAGATCCGACTACACTGTAATGTGCATTATGTATTTCTCCGACCTTTTACGTCTAAGTGGTTTAAAAGATTACTTTCAAAGATACATATGCTAGACAGATGTTTTAATTAGACATTGCAGAGCTGTATACAACATTCTTCTACTTTTCCTAAATTACTACCAAATTGCTGTTTTTTTTCTACCAAAATGGTAGAAAACACACCTATATTGGCGATGGAAAGGAGGCTTTGAGGGGATATGGAGGAGGCCTATGTTTTTTAACTTTATTTTTAGTTGTGCAATAGTTTGTTTGCTGATAACTTTGGAAAAGTAGCTACAAATCAATGAAACTATCATAATTGTTTATTTTAAGGATGTGGAATGTGTGAAAATATGTTTTTTTTGTCTGTAATATGCTTTATACACAATAGAAGAAATTTTGCCGATTCTGTAAATGTGGATGAGATCCGACTACACTGTAATTTGCATTATGTATTTCTCCGACCTTTTACGTCTAAGTGGTCTAAAAGATTACTTTCAAAGATGCATATGCTAGACAGATGTCTGAAGTAGACATTGCAGAGCTGTGTACAACATTCTTCTACTTTTCCTAAATTACTACCAAATTGCTGTTTTTTTTCTACCAAAATGGTAGAAAACACACCTATATTGGCGATGGAAAGGAGGCTCTGAGGTGATATGGAGGAGGCCTATGTTTTTTAACTTTATTTTTAGGTGTGCCAAATCTGTTTGCTGTCAATTTTGGAAAAGTAGTTACAAATAAATGAAACTATCATAATTGTTAATTTTAAAGATGTGGAATGTGTGAAAATATGTTTTTTTTGTCTGTAATATGCTTTATACACAATAGAAGAAATTTTGCCGATTCTGTAAATGTGGATAAGATCCGAATACACTGTAATGTGCATTATGTATTTCTCCGACCTTTTACGTCTAAGTGGTTTAAAAGATTACTTTCAAAGATACATATGCTAGACAGATGTTTTAAGTAGACATTGCAGAGCTGTATACAACATTCTTCTACTTTTCCTAAATTACTACCAAATTGCTGTTTTTTTTCTACCAAAATGGTAGAAAACACACCTATATTGGCGATGGAAAGGAGGCTTTGAGGGGATATGGAGGAGGCCTATGTTTTTTAACATTATTTTTAGGTGTGCAATAATCTGTTTGCTGGCAATTTTGGAAAAGTAGCTACAAATCAATGAAACTATCATAATTGTTAATTTTAAGGATGTGGAATGTGTGAAAATATGTTTTTTTTTTGTCTGTAATATGCTTTATACACAATAGAAGAAATTTTGCCGATTCTGTAAATGTGGATAAGATCCGACTACACTGTAATTTGCATTATGTATTTCTCCGACCTTTTTCGTCTATGTGGTCTAAAAGATTACTTTCAAAGATACATATGCTAGACAGATGTCTGAAGTAGACATTGCAGAGCTGTGTACAACATTGTTCTACTTTTCCTAAATTACTATCAAATCGCTGTTTTTTTTCTACCAAAATGGTAGAAAACACACCTATATTGGCGATGGAAAGGAGGCTTTGAGGGAATATGGAGGAGGCCTATGTTTTTTAACTTTATTTTTGGGTGTGCAGTAGCTTATTTGCTGATAACTTTGGAAAAGTATCTACAAATCAATGAAACTGTCATAATAGTTAATTTTAAAGATGTGGAATGTGTGAAAATATGTTTTTTTTGTCTGTAATATGCTTTATACACAATAGAAGAAATTTTGCCGACTGTAAATGTGGATAATATCCGACTACACTGTAATTTGCATTATGTATTTCTCCGACCTTTTTCGTCTAAGTGGTCTCAAAGATTACTTTCAAAGATACATATGCTAGACAGATGTCTGAAGTAGACATTGCAGAGCTGTGTACAACATTCTTCTACTTTTCCTAAATTACTACCAAATTGCTGTTTTTTTTCTACCAAAATGGTAGAAAACACACCTATATTGGCGATGGAAAGGAGGCTTTGAGGGGATATGGAGGAGGCCTATGTTTTTTAACTTTATTTTTAGGTGTGCCATAATCTGTTTGCTGGCACTTTTGGAAAAGTAGTTACAAATCAATGAAACTCTCATAATTGTTAATTTTAAGGATGTGGAATGTGTGAAAATATGTTTTTTTTTGTCTGTAATGTGCTTTATACACGATAGAAGAAATTTTGCCGATTCTGTAAATGTGGATGAGATCCGACTACATTGTAATTTGCATTATGTGTTTCTCCGACCTTTTACGTCTAAGTGGTCTAAAAGATTACTTTCAAAGATACATATGCTAGACAGATGTCTGAAGTAGACATTGCAGAGCTGTGTACAATATTCTTCTACTTTTCCTAAATTACTATCAAATCGCTGTTTTTTTCTACCAAAATGGTAGAAAACACACCTATATTGGCGATGGAAAGGAGGCTTTGAGGGGATATGGAGGAGGCCAATGTTTTTTAACTTTATTTTTAGATGTGCAATAGTTTATTTGCTGATAACTTTGGAAAAGTAGCTGCAAACCAATGAAACTGTCATAATTGTTAATTTTAAAGATGTGGAATGTGTGAGAATATGTTTTTTTGTCAGTAATATGCTTTATCCACAATTGAAGAAATTTTGCCGATTCTGTAAATGTGGATAAGATCCGACTATACTGTAATTTGCATTATGTATTTCTCCGACCTTTTTCGTCTATGTGGTCTAAAAGATTACTTTCAAAGATACATATGCTAGACAGATGTCTGAAGTAGACATTGCAGAGCTGTGTACAACATTCTTCTACTTTTCCAAAATTACTATCAAATCGCTGTTTTTTTTCTACCAAAATGGTAAAAAACACACATATATTGGCGATGGAAAGGAGGCTTTGAGGGAATATGGAGGAGGCCTATGTTTTTTAACTTTATTTTTATGTGTGCAATAGCTTGTTTGCTGATAACTTTGGAAAAGTAGCTACAAATCAAAGAAACTGTCATAATTGTTAATTATAAAGATGTGGAATGTGTGAAAATATGTTTTTTTTGTCTGTAATATGCTTTATACACAATTTAAGAAATTTTGCAGATTCTGTATATGTGGATGAGATCCGACTACACTGTAATTTGCATTATGTATTTCCCCGACCTTTTACGTCTAAGTGGTCTAAAAGATTGCTTTCAAAGATACATATGCTAGACAGATGTCTGAAGTAGACATTGCAGAGCTGTGTACAACATTCTTCTACTTTTCCTAAATTACTATCAAATCGTTTTTTTTCTACCAAAATGGTAGAAAACACACCTATATTGGCGATGGAAAGGAGGCTTTGAGGGGATATGGAGGAGGCCTATGTTTTTTAACTTTATTTTTAGGTGTGCAATAGCTTATTTGCTGATAACTTTGGAAAAGTAGCTACAAAGAATGAAACTGTCATAATTGTTAATTTTGAAGATGTGGAATGTGTGAAAATATGTTTTTTTTTGTCTGTAATATGCTTTATACACAATAGAAGAAATTTTGCCGATTCTGTAAATGTGGATAAGATCCGACTACACTGTAATGTGCATTATGTATTTCTCCGACCTTTTACGTCTAAGTGGTTTAAAAGATTACTTTCAAAGATACATATGCTAGACAGATGTTTTAATTAGACATTGCAGAGCTGTATACAACATTCTTCTACTTTTCCTAAATTACTACCAAATTGCTGTTTTTTTTCTACCAAAATGGTAGAAAACACACCTATATTGGCGATGGAAAGGAGGCTTTGAGGGGATATGGAGGAGGCCTATGTTTTTTAACTTTATTTTTAGGTGTGAAATAATCTGTTTGCTGGCAATTTTGGAAAAGTAGTTACAAATCAATGAAACTATCATAATTATTAATTTTAAGGATTTGGAATGTGTGAAAATATGTTTTTTTTTGTCTGTAATATGCTTTATACACAATAGAAGAAATTTTGCCGATTCTGTAAATGTGGATGAGATCCGACTACACTGTAATTTGCATTATGTATTTCTCCGACCTTTTACGTCTAAGTGGTCTAAAAGATTACTTTCAAAGATGCATATGCTAGACAGATGTCTGAAGTAGACATTGCAGAGCTGTGCACAACATTCTTCTACTTTTCCTAAATTACTTTCAAATCGCTGATTTTTTTCTTCCAAAATGGTAGAAAACACACCTATATTGGCGATGGAAAGCAGGCTTTGAGGGGATATGGAGGAGGCCTATGTTTTTTAAATTTATTTTTAGTTGTGCAATAGTTTGTTTGCTGATAACTTTGGAAAAGTAGCTACAAACCAATGAAACTATCATAATTGTTAATTTTAAAGATGTGGAATGTGTGAAAATATGTTTTTTTTGTCTGTAATATGCTTTATACACAATAGAAGAAATTTTGCCGATTCTGTAAATGTGGATGAGATCCGACTACACTGTAATTTGCATTATGTATTTCTCCAACCTTTTACGTCTAAGTGGTCTAAAAGATTACTTTCAAAGATACATATGCTAGACAGATGTCTGAAGAAGAAATTGCAGAGCTGTGTACAACATTCTTCTACTTTTCCTAAATTACTATCAAATCGCTGTTTTTTTTCTACCAAAATGGTAGAAAACACACCTATATTGGCGATGGAAAGGAGGCTTTGAGGGGATATGAAGGAGGCCTATGTTTTTTTAACTTTATTTTTATGTGTGCAATAGCTTGTTTGCTGATAACTTTGGAAAAGTAGCTACAAATCAATGAAACTGTCATAATTGTTAATTATAAAGATGTGGAATTTGTGAAAATATGTTTTTTTTGTCTGTAATATGCTTTATACACAATTGAAGAAATTTTGCAGATTCTGTAAATGTGGATGAGATCCGACTACACTGTAATTTGCATTATGTATTTCCCCGACCTTTTACGTCTAAGTGGTCTAAAAGATTGCTTTCAAAGATACATATGCTAGACAGATGTCTGAAGTAGACATTGCAGAGCTGTGTACAACATTCTTCTACTTTTCCTATATTACTATCAAATCGTTTTTTTTCTACCAAAATGGTAGAAAACACACCTATATTGGCGATGGAAAGGTGGCTTTGAGGGGATATGGAGGAGGCCTATGTTTTTTAACTTTATTTTTAGGTGTGCAATAGCTTATTTGCTGATAACTTTGGAAAAGTAGCTACAAAGAATGAAACTGTCATAATTGTTAATTTTGAAGATGTGGAATGTGTGAAAATATGTTTTTTTTTGTCTGTAATATGCTTTATACACAATAGAAGAAATTTTGCCGATTCTGTAAATGTGGATAAGATCCGACTACACTGTAATGTGCATTATGTATTTCTCCGACCTTTTACGTCTAAGTGGTTTAAAAGATTACTTTCAAAGATACATATGCTAGACAGATGTTTTAATTAGACATTGCAGAGCTGTATACAACATTCTTCTACTTTTCCTAAATTACTACCAAATTGCTGTTTTTTTTCTACCAAAATGGTAGAAAACACACCTATATTGGCGATGGAAAGGAGGCTTTGAGGGGATATGGAGGAGGCCTATGTTTTTTAACTTTATTTTTAGGTGTGAAATAATCTGTTTGCTGGCAATTTTGGAAAAGTAGTTACAAATCAATGAAACTATCATAATTATTAATTTTAAGGATTTGGAATGTGTGAAAATATGTTTTTTTTGTCTGTAATATGCTTTATACACAATAGAAGAAATTTTGCCGATTCTGTAAATGTGGATGAGATGCGACTACACTGTAATTTGCATTATGTATTTCTCCGACCTTTTACGTCTAAGTGGTCTAAAAGATTACTTTCAAAGATGCATATGCTAGACAGATGTCTGAAGTAGACATTGCAGAGCTGTGCACAACATTCTTCTACTTTTCCTAAATTACTTTCAAATCGCTGATTTTTTTCTACCAAAATGGTAGAAAACACACCTATATTGGCGATGGAAAGGAGGCTTTGAGGGGATATGGAGGAGGCCTATGTTTTTTAACTTTATTTTTAGTTGTGCAATAGTTTGTTTGCTGATAACTTTGGAAAAGTAGCTACAAACCAATGAAACTATCATAATTGTTAATTTTAAGGATGTGGAATGTGTGAAAATATGTTTTTTTTGTCTGTAATATGCTTTATACACAATAGAAGAAATTTTGCCGATTCTGTAAATGTGGATGAGATCCGACTACACTGTAATTTGCATTATGTATTTCTCCAACCTTTTACGTCTAAGTGGTCTAAAAGATTACTTTCAAAGATACATATGCTAGACAGATGTCTGAAGTAGACATTGCAGAGCTGTGTACAACATTCTTCTACTTTTCCTAAATTACTATCAAATCGCTGTTTTTTTTCTACCAAAATGGTAGAAAACACACCTATATTGGCGATGGAAAGGAGGCTTTGAGGGGATATGAAGGAGGCCTATGTTTTTTTAACTTTATTTTTATGTGTGCAATAGCTTGTTTGCTGATAACTTTGGAAAAGTAGCTACAAATCAATGAAACTGTCATAATTGTTAATTATAAAGATGTGGAATGTGTGAAAATATGTTTTTTTTGTCTTTAATATGCTTTATACACAATAGAAGAAATTTTGCAGATTCTGTAAATGTGGATAAGATCCGACTACACTGTAATTTGCATTATGTATTTGTCCGACCTTTTTCGTCTAAGTGGTCTAAAAGATTACTTTCAAAGATACATATGCTAGACAGATGTCTGAAGTAGACATTGCAGAGCTGTGTGCAACATTTTTCTACTTTTCCTAAATTACTACCAAATCGCTGTTTTTTTTTCTACCAAAATGGTAGAAAACACACCTATATTGGCGATGGAAAGGAGGCTTTGAGGGGATAAGGAGGAGGCCTATGTTTTTTAACTTTATTCTTAGGTGTGCAATAATCTGTTTGCTGGCAATTTTGGAAAAGTAGTTACAAAACAATGAAACTGTCATAATTGTTAATATTAAGGATGTGGAATGTGTGAAAATATGTTTTTTTTGTCTGTAATATGCTTTATACACAATAGAAGAAATTTTGCCGATTCTGTAAATGTGGACAAGATCCAACTACACTGTAATGTGCATCATTTATTTCTCCGACATTTTACGTCTAAGTGGTTTAAAAGATTACTTTCAAAGAAACATATGCTAGACAGATGTTTTAAGTAGACATTGCAGTGCTGTATACAACATTCTTCTCCTTTTCCTAAATTACTACCAAATTGCTGTTTTTTTTTTTCTACCAAAATGGTAGAAAACACACCTATATTGGTGATGGAAAGGAGACTTTGAGGGGATATGGAGGAGGCCTATGTTTTTTAACTTTATTTTTAGGTGTGCAATAATCTGTTTGCTGGCAATTTTGGAAAAGTAGTTACAAATCAATGAAACTATCATAATTGTTAATTTTAAGGATGTGGAATGTGTGAAAATTTGTTTTTTTTGTCTGTAATATGATTTATACACAATAGAAGAAATTTTGCCGATTCTGTAAAAGTGGATAAGATCCGACTACACTGTAATTTGCATTATGTATTTCTCCGGCCTTTTACGTCTAAGTGGTCGAAAAGATTACTTTCAAAGATACAAATGCTAGACAGATGTCTGAAGTGGACATTGCAGAGCTATGTACAACATTCTTCTACTTTTCCTAAATTACTACCAAATCGCTGTTTTTTTTCTACCAAAATGGTAGAAAACACACCTATATTGGCGATGGAAAGGAGGCTTTGAGGGGATATGGAGGAGGCCTATGTTTTTTAACTTTATTCTTAGGTGTGCAATAATCTGTTTGCTGGCAATTTTGGAAAAGTAGTTACAAATCAATGAAACTGTCATAATTGTTAATTTTAAGGATGTGGAATGTGTGAAAATATGTTTTTTTTGTCTGTAAAATGCTTTATACACAATAGAAGAAATTTTGCCGATTCTGTAAATGTGGATAAGATCCGACTACACTGTAATTTGCATTATGTATTTCTCCGACCTTTTACGTCTAAGTGGTCTAAAAGATTGCTTTCAAAGATACATATGCTAGACAGATGTCTGAAGTAGACATTGCAGAGCTGTATACAACATTCTTCTAATTTTCCTAAATTACTATCAAATCGCTGTTTTTTTTCTACCAAAATGGTAGAAAACACACATATATTGGCGATGGAAAGGAGGCTTTGATGGGATATGGAGGAGGCCTATGTTTTTTAACTTTATTTTTAGGTGTGCAATAGCTTATTTGCTGATAACTTTGGAAAAGTAGCT
Source organism: Phyllobates terribilis (assembly GCF_046119375.1). NCBI lineage: Eukaryota > Metazoa > Chordata > Amphibia > Anura > Dendrobatidae > Phyllobates > Phyllobates terribilis. The sequence goes on along the minus strand of NW_027362770.1, from coordinate 147,501,090 downwards.
ACAAATCAATGAAACTGTCATAATTGTTAATTTTAAAGGTGTGGAATGTGTGAAAATATGTTTTTTTTGTCTGTAATATGCTTTATACACAATTGAAGAAATTTTGCCAATTCTGTAAATGTGGATAATATCCGACTACACTGTAATTTGCATTATGTATTTCTCCGACCTTTTACGTCTAAGTGGTCTAAAAGATTGCTTTCAAAGATACATATGCTAGACAGATGTCTGAAGTAGACATTGCAGAGCTGTATACAACATTCTTCTACTTTTCCTAAATTACTACCAAATCGCTGATTTTTTTCTACCAAAATGGTAGAAAACACACCTATATTGGCGATGGAAAGGAGGCTTTGAGGGGATATGGAGGAGGCCTATGTTTTTTAACTTTATTTTTAGGTGTGAAATAGTTTGTTTGCTGATACCTTTGGATAAGTAGCTAAAAATCAATGAAACTATCATAATTGTTAATTTTAAAGATGTGGAATGTGTGAAAATATGTATTTTTTGTCTGTAATATGCTTTATACACAATAGAAGAAATTTTGCAGATTCTGTAAATGTGGATAAGATCCGACTACACTGTAATTTGCATTATGTATTTCTCCGGCCTTTTACATCTAAGTGGTCTAAAAGATTACTTTCAAAGATACATATGCTAGACAGATGACTGAAGAAGACATTGCAGAACTTTGTACAACATTCTTCTTCTTTTCCTAAATTACTACCAAATCGCTGTTTTTTTTCTACCAAAATGGTAGAAAACACACCTATATTGACGATGGAAAGGAGGCTTTGAGGTGATATGGAGAAGGCCTATGTTTTATAACTTTATTTTAGGTGTGCAATAGTTTGTTTTCTGATGACTTTGGAAAAGTAGCTACAAATCATTGAAACTATCATAATTGTTAATTTTAAAGATGTGAAATGTGTCAAAATATTTTTTTTTTGTCTGTAATATGCTTAATATACAATAGAAGAAATTTTGCCGATTCTGTATATGTGGATAAGATCCGACTACACTGTAATTTGCATTATGTATTTCTCCGAACTTTTTCATCTAAGTGGTTTAAAAGATTACTTTCAAAGATACATATGCTAGACAGATGTCTGAAGTAGACATTGCAGAGCTGTGTACAACATTCTTCTACTTTTCCTAAATTACTACCAAATCGCTGTTTTTTTTCTACCAAAATAGTAGAAAACACACCTATATTGACGATGAAAAGGAGGCTTTGAGGGGATATGGAGGAGGCCTATGTTTTTTAACTTTATTTTTAGGTGTGCAATAGTTTGTTTGCTGATAACTTTGGAAAAGTAGCTACAAATCAATGAAACTATCATTATTGTTAATTTTAAAGATGTGGAATGCGTGAAAATATGTTTTATTGTCTGTAATATGCTTTACACACAAAAGAAGAAATTTTGCCGATTCTGTAAATGTGGATAAGATCCGACTACACTGTAATTTGCATTATGTATTTCTCCGAACTTTTTCATCTAAGTGGTCTAAAAGATTACTTTCAAAGATACATAAGCTAGACAGATGTCTGAAGTAGACATTGCAAAGCTATGTACAACATTCTTCTACTTTTCCTAAATTACTACCAAATCGCTGATTTTTTTCTACTAAAATGGTAGAAAACACACCTATATTGGCGATGGAAAGGAGGCTTTGAGGGGATATGAAGGAGTCCTATGTTTTTTAACTTTATTTTTAGATGTGCAATAGTTTGTTTGCTGATAACTTTTGAAAAGTAGTTACAAATCAATGAAACTATCATAATTTTTTATTTTAAGAATGTGGAATGTGTGAAAATATGTTTTTTTTGTCTGTAATATGCTTTATACACAATAGAAGATATTTTGCCGAATCTGTAAATGTGGATAAGAACCGACTACACTGTAATTTGCATTATGTATTTCTCCGACCTTTTACGTCTAAGTGGTCTAAAAGATTACTTTCAAATATACATATGCTAGACAGATGTCTGAAGTAGACATTGCAGAGCTGTGTACAACATTCTTCTACTTTTCCTATATTATTACCAAATCGCTGTTTTTTTTCTACCAAAATGGTAGAAAACACACATGTATTGGCGATGGAAAGGAGGCTTTGAGGGGATATGGAGGAGGCCTATGTTTTTTAACTTTATTTTTAGGTGTGCAATAGTTTGTTTGCTGATAAATTTGGAAAAGCAGCTACAAATTAATGAAACTATCATAATTGTTAATTTAAAAGATGTGGAATGTGTGAAATATGTTTTTTTGTCTGTAATATGCTTTATACACAATAGAAGAAATTTTGATGATTCTGTAAATGTGGATAAGATCCGACTACACTGTAATTTGCATTATGTATTTCTCCGACCTTTTACGTCTAAGTGGTCCAAAAGATTACTTTCAAAGATACATATGCTAGACAGATGTCTGAAGTAGACATTGCAGAGATGTGTACAACATTCTTCTACTTTTCCTATATTATTACCAAATCGCTGTTTTTTTTCTACCAAAATGGTAGAAAACACACATGTATTGGCAATGGAAAGGAGGCTTTGAGGGGATATGGAGGAGGCCTATGTTTTTTAACTTTATTTTTAGGTGTGCAATAGTTTGTTTGCTGATAACTTTTGAAAAGTAGCTACAAATCTATGAAACTATCATAATTGTTAATTTTAAGGATGTGGAATGTGTGAACATATGTTCTTTTTTGTCTGTAATATGCTTTAAACACAATAGAAGAAATTTTGCCGATTCTGTAAATGTGGATAAGATCCGACTACACTGTAATTTGCATTATGTATTTCTCCGACCTTTTACGTCTAAGTGGTCTAAAACATTACTTTCAAAGATACATATGCTAGACATATGTCTGAAGTAGACATTGCAGAGCTGTGTACAACATTCTTCTACTTTTCCTAAATTACTACAAAACTGCTGTTTTTTTTCTACTAAAATGGTAGAAAACACACCTATATTGGCGATGGAAAGGAGGCTTTGAGGGGATATGGAGGAGGTCTATGTTTTTTAACTTTATTTTTAGGTGTGCAATAATCTGTTTGCTGGCAATTTTGGAAAAGTAGTTACAAATCAATGAAACTATCATAATTGTTAATTTTAAGGATGTGGAATGTGTGAAAATTTGTTTTTTTTTGTCTGTAATATGATTTATACACAATAGAAGAAATTTTGCCGATTCTGTAAATGTGGATTAGATCCGACTACACTGTACTTTGCATTATGTATTTATCCGACCTTTTACGTCTAAGTGGTCTAAAAGATTACTTTCAAAGATACATATGCTAGACATATGTCTGAAGTAGACATTGCAGAGCTGTGTACAACAGTCTTCTACTTTTCCTAAATTACTACCAAATCGCTGTTTTTTTTCTACCAAAATGGTAGAAAACACACATATATTGGCGATGAAAAGGAGGCTTTGAGGGGATATGGAGGAGGCTGATGTTTTTTAACTTTATTTTAGGTGTGCAAGAGTTTGTTTGCTGATAACATTGGAAAAGTAGGTACAAATCAATGAAACTATCATAATCGTTAATTTTAAAGATGTGGAATGTGTGAAAATATGTTTTCTTTGTCTGTAATATACTTTATACACAATAGAAGACTTTTTGCCGATTCTGTAAATGTGGATAAGATCCGACTACACTGTAATTTGCATTATGTATTTCTCCGACCTTTTACGTCTAAGTGGTCCAAAAGATTACTTTCAAAGATACATATTCTAGACAGATGTCTGAAGTAGACATTGCAGAGCTGTGTACAACATTCTTCTACTTTTCCTAAATTACTACCAAATCGCTGTTTTTTTTCTACCAAAATGGTAGAAAACACACCTATATTGGCGATGGAAAGGAGGCTTTGAGGGGATATGGAGGAGGCCTATGTTTTTTAACTTTATTCTTAGGTGTGCAATAATCTGTTTGCTGGCAATTTTGGAAAAGTAGTTACAAATCAATGAAACTGTCATAATTGTTAATTTTAAGGATGTGGAATGTGTGAAAATATGTTTTTTTTGTCTGTAAAATGCTTTATACACAATAGAAGAAATTTTGCCGATTCTGTAAATGTGGATAAGATCCGACTACACTGTAATTTGCATTATGTATTTCTCCGACCTTTTACGTCTAAGTGGTCTAAAAGATTGCTTTCAAAGATACATATGCTAGACAGATGTCTGAAGTAGACATTGCAGAGCTGTATACAACATTCTTCTAATTTTCCTAAATTACTATCAAATCGCTGTTTTTTTTCTACCAAAATGGTAGAAAACACACATATATTGGCGATGGAAAGGAGGCTTTGATGGGATATGGAGGAGGCCTATGTTTTTTAACTTTATTTTTAGGTGTGCAATAGCTTATTTGCTGATAACTTTGGAAAAGTAGCTACAAATCAATGAAACTGTCATAATTGTTAATTTTAAAGGTGTGGAATGTGTGAAAATATGTTTTTTTTGTCTGTAATATGCTTTATACACAATTGAAGAAATTTTGCCAATTCTGTAAATGTGGATAATATCCGACTACACTGTAATTTGCATTATGTATTTCTCCGACCTTTTACGTCTAAGTGGTCTAAAAGATTGCTTTCAAAGATACATATGCTAGACAGATGTCTGAAGTAGACATTGCAGAGCTGTATACAACATTCTTCTACTTTTCCTAAATTACTACCAAATCGCTGATTTTTTTCTACCAAAATGGTAGAAAACACACCTATATTGGCGATGGAAAGGAGGCTTTGAGGGGATATGGAGGAGGCCTATGTTTTTTAACTTTATTTTTAGGTGTGAAATAGTTTGTTTGCTGATACCTTTGGATAAGTAGCTAAAAATCAATGAAACTATCATAATTGTTAATTTTAAAGATGTGGAATGTGTGAAAATATGTATTTTTTGTCTGTAATATGCTTTATACACAATAGAAGAAATTTTGCAGATTCTGTAAATGTGGATAAGATCCGACTACACTGTAATTTGCATTATGTATTTCTCCGGCCTTTTACATCTAAGTGGTCTAAAAGATTACTTTCAAAGATACATATGCTAGACAGATGACTGAAGAAGACATTGCAGAACTTTGTACAACATTCTTCTTCTTTTCCTAAATTACTACCAAATCGCTGTTTTTTTTCTACCAAAATGGTAGAAAACACACCTATATTGACGATGGAAAGGAGGCTTTGAGGTGATATGGAGAAGGCCTATGTTTTATAACTTTATTTTAGGTGTGCAATAGTTTGTTTTCTGATGACTTTGGAAAAGTAGCTACAAATCATTGAAACTATCATAATTGTTAATTTTAAAGATGTGAAATGTGTCAAAATATTTTTTTTTTGTCTGTAATATGCTTAATATACAATAGAAGAAATTTTGCCGATTCTGTATATGTGGATAAGATCCGACTACACTGTAATTTGCATTATGTATTTCTCCGAACTTTTTCATCTAAGTGGTTTAAAAGATTACTTTCAAAGATACATATGCTAGACAGATGTCTGAAGTAGACATTGCAGAGCTGTGTACAACATTCTTCTACTTTTCCTAAATTACTACCAAATCGCTGTTTTTTTTCTACCAAAATAGTAGAAAACACACCTATATTGACGATGAAAAGGAGGCTTTGAGGGGATATGGAGGAGGCCTATGTTTTTTAACTTTATTTTTAGGTGTGCAATAGTTTGTTTGCTGATAACTTTGGAAAAGTAGCTACAAATCAATGAAACTATCATTATTGTTAATTTTAAAGATGTGGAATGCGTGAAAATATGTTTTATTGTCTGTAATATGCTTTACACACAAAAGAAGAAATTTTGCCGATTCTGTAAATGTGGATAAGATCCGACTACACTGTAATTTGCATTATGTATTTCTCCGAACTTTTTCATCTAAGTGGTCTAAAAGATTACTTTCAAAGATACATAAGCTAGACAGATGTCTGAAGTAGACATTGCAAAGCTATGTACAACATTCTTCTACTTTTCCTAAATTACTACCAAATCGCTGATTTTTTTCTACTAAAATGGTAGAAAACACACCTATATTGGCGATGGAAAGGAGGCTTTGAGGGGATATGAAGGAGTCCTATGTTTTTTAACTTTATTTTTAGATGTGCAATAGTTTGTTTGCTGATAACTTTTGAAAAGTAGTTACAAATCAATGAAACTATCATAATTTTTTATTTTAAGAATGTGGAATGTGTGAAAATATGTTTTTTTTGTCTGTAATATGCTTTATACACAATAGAAGATATTTTGCCGAATCTGTAAATGTGGATAAGAACCGACTACACTGTAATTTGCATTATGTATTTCTCCGACCTTTTACGTCTAAGTGGTCTAAAAGATTACTTTCAAATATACATATGCTAGACAGATGTCTGAAGTAGACATTGCAGAGCTGTGTACAACATTCTTCTACTTTTCCTATATTATTACCAAATCGCTGTTTTTTTTCTACCAAAATGGTAGAAAACACACATGTATTGGCGATGGAAAGGAGGCTTTGAGGGGATATGGAGGAGGCCTATGTTTTTTAACTTTATTTTTAGGTGTGCAATAGTTTGTTTGCTGATAAATTTGGAAAAGCAGCTACAAATTAATGAAACTATCATAATTGTTAATTTAAAAGATGTGGAATGTGTGAAATATGTTTTTTTGTCTGTAATATGCTTTATACACAATAGAAGAAATTTTGATGATTCTGTAAATGTGGATAAGATCCGACTACACTGTAATTTGCATTATGTATTTCTCCGACCTTTTACGTCTAAGTGGTCCAAAAGATTACTTTCAAAGATACATATGCTAGACAGATGTCTGAAGTAGACATTGCAGAGATGTGTACAACATTCTTCTACTTTTCCTATATTATTACCAAATCGCTGTTTTTTTTCTACCAAAATGGTAGAAAACACACATGTATTGGCAATGGAAAGGAGGCTTTGAGGGGATATGGAGGAGGCCTATGTTTTTTAACTTTATTTTTAGGTGTGCAATAGTTTGTTTGCTGATAACTTTTGAAAAGTAGCTACAAATCTATGAAACTATCATAATTGTTAATTTTAAGGATGTGGAATGTGTGAACATATGTTCTTTTTTGTCTGTAATATGCTTTAAACACAATAGAAGAAATTTTGCCGATTCTGTAAATGTGGATAAGATCCGACTACACTGTAATTTGCATTATGTATTTCTCCGACCTTTTACGTCTAAGTGGTCTAAAACATTACTTTCAAAGATACATATGCTAGACATATGTCTGAAGTAGACATTGCAGAGCTGTGTACAACATTCTTCTACTTTTCCTAAATTACTACAAAACTGCTGTTTTTTTTCTACTAAAATGGTAGAAAACACACCTATATTGGCGATGGAAAGGAGGCTTTGAGGGGATATGGAGGAGGTCTATGTTTTTTAACTTTATTTTTAGGTGTGCAATAATCTGTTTGCTGGCAATTTTGGAAAAGTAGTTACAAATCAATGAAACTATCATAATTGTTAATTTTAAGGATGTGGAATGTGTGAAAATTTGTTTTTTTTTGTCTGTAATATGATTTATACACAATAGAAGAAATTTTGCCGATTCTGTAAATGTGGATTAGATCCGACTACACTGTACTTTGCATTATGTATTTATCCGACCTTTTACGTCTAAGTGGTCTAAAAGATTACTTTCAAAGATACATATGCTAGACATATGTCTGAAGTAGACATTGCAGAGCTGTGTACAACAGTCTTCTACTTTTCCTAAATTACTACCAAATCGCTGTTTTTTTTCTACCAAAATGGTAGAAAACACACATATATTGGCGATGAAAAGGAGGCTTTGAGGGGATATGGAGGAGGCTGATGTTTTTTAACTTTATTTTAGGTGTGCAAGAGTTTGTTTGCTGATAACATTGGAAAAGTAGGTACAAATCAATGAAACTATCATAATCGTTAATTTTAAAGATGTGGAATGTGTGAAAATATGTTTTCTTTGTCTGTAATATACTTTATACACAATAGAAGACTTTTTGCCGATTCTGTAAATGTGGATAAGATCCGACTACACTGTAATTTGCATTATGTATTTCTCCGACCTTTTACGTCTAAGTGGTCCAAAAGATTACTTTCAAAGATACATATTCTAGACAGATGTCTGAAGTAGACATTGCAGAGCTGTGTACAACATTCTTCTACTTTTCCTATATTATTACCAAATAGCTGTTTTTTTTCTACCAGAATGGTAGAAAACACACATGTATTGGCGATGGAAAAGAGGCTTTGAGGGGATATGGAGGAGGCCTATGTGTTTTAACTTTATTTTTAGGTGTGCAATAATCTGTTTGCTGGCAATTTTGGAAAAGTAGCTACAAATCAATGAAGCTATCATAATTGTTAATTTTAAGGATGTGGAATGTGTGAAAATATGTTTTTTATGTCTGTAATATGCTTTAAACACAATAGAAGAAATTTTGCCGATTCTGTAAATGTGGATAAGATCCGACTACACTGTAATTTGCATTATGTATTTCTCCGACCTTTTACGTCTAAGTGGTCTAAAACATTACTTTCAAAGATACATATGCTAGACAGATGTCTGAAGTAGACATTGCAGAGCTGTGTACAACATTCTTGTACTTTTCCTAAATTACTACAAAATTGCTGTTTTTTTTCTACTAAAATGGTAGAAAACACACCTATATTGGCGATGGAAAGGAGGCTTTGAGGGGATATGGAGGAGGTCTATGTTTTTTAACTTTATTTTTAGGTGTGCAATAATCTGTTTGCTGGCAATTTTGGAAAAGTAGTTACAAATCAATGAAACTATCATAATTGTTAATTTTAAGGATGTGGAATGTGTGAAAATTTGTTGTTTTTTGTCTGTAATATGATTTATACACAATAGAAGAAATTTTGCCGATTCTGTAAATGTGGATTAGATCCGACTACACTGTACTTTGCATTATGTATTTATCCGACCTTTTACGTCTAAGTGGTCTAAAAGATTACTTTCAAAGATACATATGCTAGACATATGTCTGAAGTAGACATTGCAGAGCTGTGTACAACAGTCTTCTACTTTTCCTAAATTACTACCAAATCGCTGTTTTTTTTCTACCAAAATGGTAGAAAACACACATATATTGGCGATGAAAAGGAGGCTTTGAGGGGATATGGAGGAGGCCGATGTTTTTTAACTTTATTTTTAGGTGTGCAAGAGTTTGTTTGCTGATAACATTGGAAAAGTAGCTACAAATCAATGAAACTATCATAATTGTTAATTTTAAGGATGTGGAATGTGTGAAAATATGTTTTTTTGTCTGTAATATGCTTTAAACACAATAGAAGAATTTTTGCCGATTCTGTAAATGTGGATAAGATCTGACTACACTGTAATTTGCGTTACGTATTTCTCCGACCATTTATGTCTAAGTGGTCCAAAAGATTCCTTTCAAAGATTCATATGCTAGACAGATGTCTGAAGTAGATATTGCAGAGCTGTATACAACATTCTTCCACTTTTCCCAAATTACTACCAAATCGCTTTTTTTTTCTATCAAAATGGTAGAAAACACACCTATATTGGCGATGGAAAGGAGGCTTTGAGGGGATATGGAGGAGTCCTATGTTTTTTAACTTTATTTTTAGGTGTGCAATAGTTTGTTTGCTGATAAGTTTGGAAAAGTAGTTACAAATCAATGAAACTATCATAATTGTTAATTTTAAAGATGTGGAATGTGTGAAAATATGTTTTTTTTGTCTGTGATATGCTTTATACGCAATAGAAGAAAATTTGCTGATTCTGTAAATGTGGATAAGATCCGACTACACTGTAATTTGCATTATGTATTTCTCTGATCTTTTACGTCTAAGTGGTCTAACAGATTACTTTCAAAGGTACATATGCTAGACAGATGTCTAAAGTAGACATTGCGGAGCTGTGTACAATATTCTTCTACTTTTCCTAAATTACTACCAAATCGCTGTTTTTTTTCTACCAAAATGGTAGAAAACACATCTATATTGGCGATGGAAAGGAGGCTTTGAGGGGATATGGAGGAGTCCTATGTTTTTTAACTTTATTTTTAGGTGTGCAATAATCTGTTTGCTGGCAATTTTGGAAAAGTAGTTACAAATCAATGAAACTATCATAATTGTTAATTTTAAGGATGTGGAATGTGTGAAAATATGTTTTTTTTTGTCTGTAATATGCTTTATACACAATAGAAGAAATTTTGCCAATTCTGTAAATGTGGATAAGATCCGACTACACTGTAAATTGGCATTATGTATTTCTCCGACCTTTAACGTCTAAGTGGTTTAGAAGATTACTTTCAAAGATACATATGCTAGATAGGTGTCTGAAGTAGACATAGCAGAGATGTATTCAACATTCTTCTACTTTTCCTAAATTACTACCAAATCGCTGTTTTTTTTCTACCAAAATGGTAGAAAACACACCTATATTGGTGATGGAAAGGAAGCTTTGAGGGGATATGGAGGAGGCCTATGTTTTTTAACTTTATTTTTAGGTGTGCAATAATCTGTTTGCTTGCAATTTTGGAAAAGTAGTTACTAGAGATGAGCGGTGTTCGACTCGAACTGTTCACCAATCTCAAATTCGAGCTGTTTTGGGCGGTGTTCGAGCCGTTCGGCGAATACGAACAATTTGAAAAAAATTCGGTTGTTCGAGGTTATGTTCGATAACTGTTCGTGCACCGAAAACATAACTGGATTTTTTCTAAGTAATGCTGAAAATTAATGTTAATACGCAGTTTGAGTGTACAGCAGGGCGGGAGAGGGGCAGGGTATCGATCTCTGCAGAAATAATGAAGATCTCCATTTTTTTTTCTCTTTCCCGCATTTACAGTGGGGAGGTGCAATCTGTCAGCCTATCAGCAGCGCACACAAGGAGCGAACTGCTTTTTTGCACACAAGCAAGGGCATGTGTCATTGGCAGTGTATGTCACATGTCCTTGCCCTATAAGACCCAGCCATTTTCCCCGTCGCCATCATTTTCTCACTGCTGCAGCTGCATGTTAGACGGCACCGCTTTTGCTGTGTGCGCTATACTTTGAGTGTTAATTTCAAGCCAATTTTCGCACAAATCTACAGATAGCTTGGGAGTAGGGAATAGTTGTGATTGCAGTCCTTTTGAGGACTACGTTACATCATTTCCTACGACTTTTATCAGGCAGGTCTGTGATCTTAAATAGGTAGGTTGGGAGTAAAGACTAATTATAATTGCAGTCCTTTTGAGGGCTAGGTTACATCAGTTCCTATCACTTTTATCAGGCAGGTCTGTGCTCTTAAATAGATATTTTGGGAGTAGAGATGAGCGGTGTTCGACTAGAACTGTTCGCCAATCTCAAATTCGATCTGTTTTGGACGGTGTTCGAGCTGTTCGACGAACCCGAACGATTTGCAAAAAATTCGGCTGTTCGAGGTTAGGTTCGATAACTGTTCGTGCACCAAAAGCGTCTCCTGCATGTCTGGCGCTATTTAGAGCACCAATCATGCAGGGATTGTCTGCCACTCACTGTAATGCCACAGCCATGGTGGTTGTGACATTACAGTGGTTGCCCAAATTGATGGGAACAGTGCTCACAGTGAAACATGAAAAGCCCGCAATTCAGCAGCTGCATACACCGGTACCCGACAATTTAGACAAGAAAGAATAGAGCATCACACTTATATTAGATAGATAGAAACATGTCAGCCACATATATACGAAGTACAGTGACAGTGTTGCTTACTGTACTTGTCATTTAGTGTAAAGGATTTATCAAAAAAAATAATAGTGTTTTCGTGCACCGTCTCTTTAAAAAAGCCGGCCGGCAATTCAGCATCTGTACCCGACAATTTATAACAGAAAGAATAGAGCAGCACACATAGATTAGATAGATAGAAACATGTCAGTCACATATATAATAAGTACAGTGACAGTGTTGCTTACTGTACTTGTCATTTAGTGTAAAGGATTTATTAAAAAAAATAATAGTGTTTTCATGCACTGTCTCTTTAAAAAAGCCGGCCGGCAATTCAGCATCTGTACCCGACAATTTATAACAGACAGAATAGAGAATCACACATAGATTAGATAGCTAGAAACATGTCAGTCACATATATATGAAGTACAGTGACAGTGTTGCTTACTGTACTTGTGATTTAGTGTAAAGGATTTATTAAAAAAAATAATAGTGTTTTCATGCACTGTCTCTTTAAAAAAGCCGGCCGGCAATTCAGCATCTGTACCCGACAATTTAGAAAAGAAGGAATAGAGAATCATACATAGATTAGATAGATAGAAACATGTCAGTCACATATATATGAAGTACAGTGACAGTGTTGATTACTGTACTTGTCATTTAGTGTTAAAATAAAGGATTTATTAAAAAAAAAATTGGCGTGGGGTTCCCCGTAATTTTAGTCTCTAGCGGAGGTTAAGCAGACGGCTGGGGCAGATGTTTGAAGCCTGGGAAGGGTGTAATACCCACGGAGCTCCCCAGGCTACTAATATCAGCCCCCAGCTGAATACCTAGCCTTTACTAGCTATTAAAATGGGGGACCCCCAAAAAAATGACGTGGGGTCCCCCCTATTTTAATAGCTAGCAAAGGCTAGGCAGACAGCTGGGGGCTGATATTAATAGGCCAGGAAGGGTGCCATGAATATTGGCCCCCTCCCAGGCTAGAAACACCAGCCGTCAGCCGCCCCAGAAATGGCACATCCATAGGATGCGCCAATTCTGGCACTTAGCCTCGCTCTTCCCACTGCCCTGTAGCGGTGGCAGTGGGGTAATAGGGCTGGGGTTGATGTCAGCTTATAATGCCAGCTGACATCAAGCCCAGGTTAGTAATGGAGAGGCGTCTATAAGACACCCCCATTACTAACCCCATAGTCAAAGTTAAAAAAAACACAAACACCTAGAATAAAGTCCTTTAATTGAAATAAAGACACAATTCTTTATTGTTCTAAATTAAACCATACTTACCATCACGCCCATTCTAGCTGAAGCCAACGATCTCCTGCAATAAAAGAAAAATAATAAAGCAACCTCATCCTTACCTTTCCATGGTTCCCAGGACAGCTTCAGCTCTGCTACATCGAGATGACAGGCTGGACCGCAGCAGAACCCTGCCATCCAGCCTGTCATCCCGCAGACACTGAGAAGAGCGGGCATGCTTGCGCTCCTCAGTGTCTCTCTGTGACGGCATAAAGATGAGCCGAGGTCATGTCCAATGAACTCGACTCACCTCATGCACGTCACTGACAGCGTGGGAAAATTCTCACGCTGAAGCGCTGAGTGCAGGAGAATTTTCCCACGCTGTCAGTGACGTGCATGAGGTGCGCCGAGTTCATTGGACATGACCTCGGCTTATCTGGATGCCGTCATAGCCAGACACTGAGGAGCGCAAGCATGCCTGCTCTTCTCAGTGTCTGCGGGATGACAGGCTGGATGGCAGCGTTCTCCTGCGGTCCAGCCTGTCATCTCGATGTAGCAGAGCTGAAGCTGTCGTAGGAACCATGGAAAGGTAAGGATGAGGTTGCTTTATTATTTTTCTTTTATTGCAGGAGATCATTGGCTTCAGCTGGAATGGGCGTGATGGTAAGTAGAGTTTAATTTAGAACAATAAAGAATTGTGTCTTTATTTCAATTAAAGGACTTTTTTCTGGGTGTTGTGTTTTTTTTAAATACTTTACTAGAAATTCATGGCGGTCATGTCTAATATTGGCGTGACCCCATGAATTTCGGGCTTAGGGCCAGCTGATAATGCCAAGCTGGCCCTAACCCCTTTATTACCCAGTGAGCCACCGCACCAGGGCCCTGGATGAGTTGGGTACAGCGCCAGAAGATGGCGCTTCTATGAACGCGCCATTTTCCGGGGTGGCTGCGGACTGCAATTTGCAGCGGGGGGGACCCAGAAAGCTTGGGCCTCCCTGCGCTGCAGATTCCAGCCCCCAGCTGCCTAGTTGTACCTGGCTGGACACAAAAATAGGGCGAAGCCCCACGTATTTTTTTTTTTTAAATTATATCATGAAATTCATGAAATAATAAAGAAAAAAAGGGCTTCCCTATATTGCTGTGTCCGGCCAGGTACAAATAGTCAGCTGGTGGTTGGGGGCAGCCCGTTCCTGCCTGCTGTACCTGGCTGGACACAAATATAGTGCGAAGCCCCACGTCAATTTTTTTTAAAATTATTTCATGAAACTAGATGGTGGCCCGATTCTAACGCATCGGGTATTCTAGAATATGTATGCGGCAGGCCCGGCGCAATTAGCAGAGCGGTGTTTAAATTTGGCGCCAAAATCGCTGACTGGTCGCGGCCAGCAACCGCGACCAATCAGGAAAGCGGTGTTGAAATTTGGCGACTATATCGCTGATTGGTCACGGCCGGCGGTCGCGACTAATCAGCAGAGCGGGATTTAAATTTTGCGCCAATAATGCTGATTGGTTGCGGTCGCGACCAATCAGCAAAGCGGTGTTTAAATTTTGCGCCAATAATGCTGATTGATTGCGGTCGCGACCAATCAGCAAAGCAGTGTTTAAATTTGGCACCAATAATGGTGATTGGTCACGACCGCGACCATTCAGCAGAGCGGTGTTTAAATTTGGCGGCAACAATGTTGATTAGTCGCGGCCGGCGGTCGCGACCAATCAGCAGAGCGGGGTTTAAATTTGGCGCCAATAATGCTGATTGGTCGCAATCGCCGGCCGCGACCAATCAGCAGAGCGGTGTTTAAATTTGGCGCCAAAATCGCTGATTGGTCGTGGCCGGCAACCGTGACCAATCAGCAGAGCGGGGTTTAAATTTGGCGCCAATACTGCTGATTGGTCGCGGCCGGCAACCGTGACCAATCAGCCGAGCAGGGTTTAAATTTGGCGCCAATACTGCTGATTAGTCGCGGCCGGCATCCGCGACCAATTAGCAGAGCGGGGTTTAAATTTGGTGCCAATCTCGCTGATTGGTCGCGGCTGGAGTCCGCGACCAATCAGCAGAGCGTTGTTTAAATTTTGCGCCAAGCTCGCTGATTGGTCGCGGCCGCTATTTAAATGTGGCGCACAAATCGATGATTGGTCGCGGGCAGCGTCTGCGACCAATCAGCAGAGCGGTGTTTAACTTTAGCGCCAAGATCACTGATTGGTCGCGTGCGGAGAGCGCGACCAATCAGCGAATCGTATTGGTGAGGACCGGGGAGCGCCTGCCTGGTCGGATACTTCCGCTGCGAGAAGCCGGGAGATGAGCGACTGCTCGCAGCAGAAGTATCCCGACCCGCAGCGCCGCTCCCCGGTCCTCCCTTGACACCCTAGCCGCTGATCTCCCCACAGTATCCGCATGGTGCTACAAAGATCCGGACATTTGTGTTAAAAATCGCTGATTGGTCGCTCGCGCTGCCCGCGACCAATCACCGATTTGGGCGCCAAATTTAAATATCGGCCGCAACCAATCACCGATCTTGGCTCCACATTTAAACACCGATGTGCTGATTGGTCGCCGACGCTGGGCGCGACCAATCACCGATTTTGGCACCACATTTAAATAGCGTCCGCGACCAATCAGTACAGCGGTGTTTAAATGTGGAGCCAAGATCGGTGATTGGTCGCGGCCGATATTTAAATTTGGCGCCCAAATCGGTGATTGGTCGCGGGCAGCGCCAGCGACCAATCAGCGATTTTTAACACAAATGTCCGGACCTTTGTAACACCATGCGGATACTATGGGGACATCAGCGGCTAGGGTGTGAAGGGAGGACCGGGGAGCTGCGCTGCGGGTCGGGATACTTCTGCTGCGAGCGCCCGCTCATGTCCCGGGTTCTCGCAGCGGAAGTATCCGCACAGGCAGCGCCGCTGACATCCATGCGGCTAGGGTGTAAAGGAAGGACCGGGGAGCGGCGCTGACATCCAATTGGTCGCGGCCGCTATTTAAATGTGCCGCACAAATCGGTGATTGGTCGCCGTCTTGACCGCGACCAATCACTGATCTTGCCGCCAAAGTTAAACACTACTGTGCGCCAAATTTAAATATCAACCTCATGCACGTCACTGACAGCGTGGGAAAATTCTCCTGCACTCAGCGCTTCAGCGTGAGAATTTTCCCACGCTGTCAGTGACGTGCATGAGGTGAGCCGAGTTCATTGGACATGACCTCACCTCATTCACGTCACTGACAGCGTGGGAAAATTCTCACGCTGAAGCGCTGAGTGCAGGAGAATTCTCCCACGCAGTCAGTGACATGCATGAGGTGAGCCGAGTTCATTGTCGGCTCATCTGGATGCCGTCACAGCCAGACACTGACGAGCGCAAGCATGCCTGCGCTTCTCAGTGTCTGCGGGATGACAGGCTGGATGGCAGCGTTCTGCTGCGGTCCAGCCTGTCATCTCGATGTAGCAGAGCTGAAGCTGTCATGGGAACCATGGAAAGGTAAGGATGATGTTGCTTTATTATTTTTCTTTTATTGCAGGAGATCGTTGGCTTCAGCTGGAATGGGCGTGACGGTAAGTATGGTTTAATTTAGAACAATAAAGAATTGTGTCTTTATTTCAATTAAAGGACTTTATTCTGGGTGTTTGTGTTTTTTTTAACTTTGACTATAGGGTTAGTAATGGGGGTGTCTTATAGACGCCTCTCCATTACTAACCTGGGCTTGATGTCAGCTGGCATTATAAGCTGACATCAACCCCTGCCCTATTACCCCACTGCCACCGCTACAGGGCAGTGGGAAGAGCAAGGCTAAGTGCCAAAATTGGCGCATCCTATGGATGCGCCATTTCTGGGGCGGCTGACGGCTGGTGTTTCTAGCCTGGGAGGGGGCCAATATTCATGGCACCCTTCCTGGGCTATTAATATCAGCCCCCAGCTGTCTGCCTAGCCTTTGCTAGCTATTAAAATAGGGGAGACTCCACATCATTTTTTTGGGGGGTCCCCCATTTTAATAGCTAGTAAAGGCTAGGTATTCAGCTGGGGGCTGATATTAGTAGCCTGGGAAGCTCCGTGGGTATTACCCCCTTCCCAGGCTTCAAACATCTGCCCCAGCCGTCTGCTTAACCTCCGCTAGAGACTAAAATTAAGGGGAACCCCACGCCAATTTTTTTTTTAATAAATCCTTTATTTTAACACTAAATGACAAGTACAGTAATCAACACTGTCACTGTACTTCTTATATATGTGACTGACATGTTTCTATCTATCTAATCTATGTGTGATGCTCTATCTTTCTGTTCTAAATTGTCGGGTACTGAGGCTGAATTGCCGGCCGGCTTTTTTAAAGAGACAGTGCATGAAAACACTATTATTTTTTTAAATAAATCTTTTACACTAAATGACAAGTACAGTAATCAACACTGTCACTGTACTTCATATATATGTGATTGGCATGTTTATATCTATCTAATCTATGTGTGAAGCTCTTTTCTTTCTGTTATAAATTGTCGGGTACAGATGCTGAATTGCCGGCCGGCTTTTTTAAAGAGACGGTGCACGAAAACACTATTATTTTTTTTTAATAAATCCTTTACACTAAATGACAAGTACAGTAACCAACACTGTCACTGTACTTCATATATATGTGACTGACATGTTTCTATCTATCTAATCTATGTGTGATTCTCTATGCTTTCTTGTCTAAATTGTCGGGTACCGGTGTACGCCGCTGCTGAATTGCCGGCCGGCTTTTTTAAAGAGAGCGTCTTCTGAGCAGTTTGTCAGCTTTTGGACACCTTTACAGGTGTTTTCTATGTGTTTCTATGTGTTTTTGTTTGCCTGCCATTGGTTTTAACGGTGTTCGACGGTGTTCTAAGGTGTTCGACGAACAGTTCGACGAATAGTTCCTCGAACATCCCGGTGTTCGACGAACTGAACCGAACCCGAACACTACGGGGGTGGCTCAACACTAGTTGGGAGTAAAGACTAATTGTAATTGCAGTCCTTTTGAGGGCTAGGTTACATCAGTTCCTATCACTTTTTGCCAGGCAGGTCTGTGCCAGTGCTGTGCAAGTTTTTTTCACAGCATTTGGCTGAATCTAGCAAAGCTAATCCTTTTTGGCCTATTGCAGAGTGTGTTAGTCAGTGGAGTAGCCTATCTGTGTTGCAAGATATACCACCTGTGTATAGAATACCAATTTTTTTACTGCACCTAGTGAAGTAAAATCTTTTGGGCATAGCATCATTCTATTAGTCCATCTATACTGACCTCCATCAGGTTGCAAATTGAATATAATTTTTTTCTGCATCTAGCTCTGAAAAAATATTGGGCTTCTAGCTGTGTGTGGGACTTGTTGTATTAGTCCATCTATACTGACCTCCATCAGGTTGCAAACTGAATATATTTTTTTTCTGCATCTACCTCTGAAAAAATATTGGGCTTCTAGCTGTGTGTGGGACTTGTTCCATTAATCCATCTATACAGACCTCCATCAGGTTGCAAACTGAATATATTTTTTTCTGCATCTACCTCTGAAAAAATATTGGGCTTCTAGCTGTGTGTGGGACTTGTTGTATTAGTCCATCTATACTGACCTCCATCAGGTTGCAAACTGAATATATTTTTTTCTGCATCTACCTCTGAAAAAATATTGGGCTTCTAGCTGTGTGTGGGACTTGTTCTATTAATCCATCTATACAGACCTCCATCAGGTTGCAAACTGAATATATTTTTTTCTGCATCTACCTCTGAAAAAATATTGGGCTTCTAGCTGTGTGTGGGACTTGTTGTATTAGTCCATCTATACTGACCTCCATCAGGTTGCAAACTGAATATATTTTTTTCTGCATCTACCTCTGAAAAAATATTGGGCTTCTAGCTGTGTGTGGGACTTGTTCTATTAATCCATCTATACAGACCTCCATCAGGTTGAAAACTGAATATATTTTTTTTCTGCATCTACCTCTGAAAAAATATGTGGCCTTCTAGCAGTGTGTGGGACTTTCTCTATTAGTCCATCTATACTGACCTCCATCAGGTTGCAAACTGAATATAATTTTTTTCTGCATCTAGCGCTGAAAAAATATTTGGCCTTCTAGCAGTGTGTGGGACTTTCTCTATTAGTCCATCTATACTGACCTCCATCAGGTTGCAAATTAAAAATATTTTTTATCTGCATCTACAGTACCTCTGAAAAAATATTTGGGCTTCTAGCTGTGTGTGGGACTTGTTCTATTAGTCCATCTATACTGACCTCCATCAGGTTGCAAATTGAATATAATTTTTATCTGCATCTAGCTCTGAAAAAATATTTGGCCTTCTAGCAGTATGTGGGACTTTCTCTATTAGTCCATCTATACTGACCTCCATCAGGTTGCAAATTAAAAATAATTTTTATCTGCATCTAGCTCTGAAAAAATATTTGGCCTTCTAGCAGTGTGTGGGAATTTCTCTATTAGTCCATCTATACTGACCTCCATCAGGTTGCAAATTAAAAATAATTTTTATCTGCCTCTACCTCTGAAAAAATATTTGGCCTTCTAGCAGTGTGTGGGACTTTCTCTATTAGTCCATCTATACTGACCTCCATCAGGTTGCAAACTGAATATATTTTTTTTCTGCATCTACCTCTGAAAAAATATTGGGCTTGTAGCTGTGTGTGGGACTTGTTCTATTAATCCATCTATACAGACCTCCATCAGGTTGCAAACTGAATAAAAAAATTTTCTGCATCTACCTCTGAAAAAATATTTGGGCTTCTAGCTGTGTGTGGGACTTGTTCTATTAGTCCATCTATACTGACCTCCATCAGGTTGCAAATTGAATATAATTTTTTTCTGCATCTAACCCAGCCAATAGTTTTGGCCTAATACGACAGTTTGGCCACTCAGCTCTGCTCGGTTCCCATCCATTGTTTTTTTGTGCAAACAACTCCAGAGTTGTGAATTAGTTAACCACCAAAATGAGTGGAAAAAGGCCTGCTGCTGGTGGAAAGGGGAATAGGCGTGTTGGGAAGGGGAAAAAAGGTTGTGTCCGTGGGGTAGGTGTTAAAGCAACAGTAACATCTGCAGAAGAAAGACCATCTTCCAGCCAAACTAAAATGTCTACTTCTTTTAGCGGACAATGTGATAAGATCCCTTTCTTACGGCCACGCCAATCGCTACAAATTCCAGATGAGGCACAAAAACAGCAGGTGCTTCAACGGATATCAAGTGCACCTTTAAGTGGGCTCTCCTCCACATCAACTTCAACATCACAAATACTCCAGTCCTCAAAGGTGTCACCCCAATCGCACTTGCTTCCTCACAGCTCCCAAATCTCCAGCTGCCCGTCTGAGTATGAGGTAGAACAGATGGTTGAGTCTGCAAAGCTGTTTACTCATACTATAGCCTGGGAATCAGAGGTCGACTCCAGCGCTTCTGTGAATCCAGACGAGGAAATGATCTGCACTGATGCCCAGAATCTTTATGAGTCGGATCCAGGACCAGACGCAGAAGGTTCTGACCATAATGTAGACCCTCATTCCCAAACTGTAACTCCTGTTGGTGGAGACAATGAGGAAGACGATGATAAGACTCAAATACCTGATTGGAGCGACAACTTTAGTTTTTTGTCAGGGCAGGAACAGGTTGGCTCTGAGGACGACGGGTGTGATAACGCACAGGGTGATGATGATGAGGTTGGAGATCCCACTTACTGTCAACCCACAGTCAGCCAAGAGATGAGGTCAGCAGAGGAGGTGGAGGAAGATGCTAGCGACGATGAGGTCAGGTTGCGCCTTCCTGGACAGAGACGTAGTACTGGAAGCACGTCAACAACTGCATCCTCAAACACAACTCTGCCTCTCACCACAAGTCGTGGTGGCTCTTCAGGTCGCATGGGTGCTAAGCCTTGCATAGCCTGGGCATTTTTTCAGATCGATAAAGATGACCCAACTCGTGTTATCTGTAACATTTGTCAGCAAAAGCTAAGTAGAGGCCAAAAAATACATAGTTTGAGTACTTCATGCATGAACCGGCACATGGACATGAAGCATAAGTTGCAGTGGGAAGCTCAGTGTGCTACAATGCGGCCTAGCCGGCCGGGCCAACCACCGTCTGCCATATCTTGTGCATCCGCGGCCTCTTCATCCTCTGTGACTGGGGGGACAGCAGTCACACCTGTTTTGGGGCGCAGACCTGCCACCTCTTTACCCGCAACAGCCAGCGTGATTGGCAGGTCATCATTTTCTTTGGAGGTGGTAACACCAGCTGGTGTTGAGCGCTGTCCGACATCGATAGCACCACCTTTGGATCAAGGCAACCTAACATGTCCGCCTGCATCTTCCTCACAGACCGGCAATTTGCCGGGGACACCCTTATCAACCCCGTCTAAGCACAATAGCCAGCCCTCGGTCCCTCAGATGTGGACAAGTAAAAGACCATTTCCTCCTAGCCATGAGAAAGCTAAGAAGTTGAATTTCACCATCTGCAAGCTCTTGGCTACAGAAATGCTGCCTTTCCGCCTGGTGGACACAGAGGATTTTCGAGACCTTATGTCTGTCGCAGTGCCCCAGTACCAGATGCCCAGTCGGCACTACTTCTCAAAGAAAAGTGTGCCTGCGCTCCACCAGCATGTCGCACACAACATCACCCCTTCTTTGAGAAACTCTGTGTGTGACAGGGTGCATTTCACCACAGACACTTGGACGAGTAGGCATGGACAGGGGCGTTACATGTCGCTGACTGGGCACTGGGTAACTATGGTGACAGCAGGACAAGGGGCTGCTGTCCAAGTCTTGCCGTCCCCACGAGTTGTGCGTCAATCCTCTTTATGTCAAAGTTCCTCCACTGCTTCTGCCTCCTCAACCTCCTCTCGGTCTTCCACCTGCACCCAAAGCCTGTCTGGTCATGCCACAAGCTTTCTAACTGCGCAGAAGGGATCCTGCACACCTCCTTACTATGCTGGCAGTAGGGCTCAACGTCATCAGGCGGTTTTTACATTGAAATGTCTGGGAAATGTGAGTCACACAGCTGAGGAGTTGTGGTCAGCTCTGGAGAACCAATTTCATGAATGGTTGTCTCCACTGGACCTGAAACTAGGGAAGGCCGTGTGCGACAATGCTGCAAACCTGGGTGCGGCCCTTCGCCGTGGCAATGTCACACACGTGCCTTGTATGGCTCACGTGTTGAACCTGGTTGTCCAGCAATTTTTAGCCCACTATCCCAGACTAGATGGCCTTCTGCAGAGGGCACGGTCGCTGTGTGCTCACTTCCGCCGTTCGCATCCCGCAGCTCAGCGACTTACATCTCTACAGAAGTCGTTGGGCCTGCCACTTCACCGGCTAAAATGCGATGTGCCTACCCGGTGGAATTCAACTCTGCACATGTTGCAGCGACTGTGGCAGCACCGACAAGCCCTGGTGCAATACGTTCTGACGTATAGCCTGGGCCAACGAGATCCAGAGGTGGGGCAAATCACGCTGGAGGAGTGGTCTCAGATCAGGGACCTATGCACCCTTCTGCACAGTTTTGAAATGGCGACGAAGATGTTTAGTGCTGACGATGCCATTATCAGCATGACTATTCCGGTGATTTACATGCTGGAGCACATGTTAAACAGAATTCGGAGTCAGGTGGTGGCACAAGAGGAGGTGGAGGAAGTAGAGGAGGAGGAGTTGTATGCGGAAGGGCTAACATCTGCAAGGTCCAGACGGTCGGCAGCACCAAGGCGGCAGGCATGTGAGGGTGGGGGAGATGGTTTTACCAGGGCGCATGGTAGCAGCCAAACTAGTGAGGAAGGTGCAGGAGCCCAGGAAGAAGTGGAGGACGAACTGATGGAAGACTCATCAGATGAGGGAGACCTTGATCACATTTCTGTTTTGCGAGGTTGGGGGGAGAGGACAGAGGAAGGAAGCATGATTGTTACCTCGCCACCAACACAACAGGGACTTGGTGCTCCTGGATGCGCAACACACATGAGTGCCTTCTTGCTGCACTACCTGCAACATGACCCTCGAATTGTGAGAATTAGAAATAATCCTGACTACTGGGTTGCCACACTGTTAGATCCCCGGTACAAAAGTAAATTTGCAGAAATTATTCCTGCCATAGAAAGGGATGCACGCATGCAGGAGTATCAACAGAGACTGTTGCAGAATCTTACATGTGCTTTTCCACAAAATACCAGTGGTGCACGTAGTGAATTTCACAGTTCCAACTTGCCAACCGTGGGACCGTCAAGTGTTCAGCACTCAAACCGTAACAGAACCACAGTATCTGCTGGTAACATCAATTTTGCGGAATCATTTCACCACTTTTTTAGCCCATCCTTTGCAAGGCCACAGGAGACAAGAAGTCTGACACATAGTCAACGCCTAGAGACGATGGTACAGGAGTATCTCCAAGTAAACATTGAAGCCATGACTGTGTCACTGGACCCTTGCTCTTTTTGGGCTTCCAATCTGGATAAATGGCCGGAGCTAGCCACTTACGCCTTGGAGATCTTGTCATGCCCCGCAGCCAGCGTTCTGTCTGAACGTGTGTTCAGCGCTGCTGGTGGTGTGCTGACAGCTTAGCGCACGCGGCTCTCCACTGATAATGTAGACAGACTCACGTTCATAAAGATGAACAAATCATGGATCCGAAACGACTTTTCTACCCCTGTGTCATCCTGGGGAGAGTAAAAGCTTGATGATTGGTTAAAATCACCCTACCAACCGTTTTAAGCTTTCAAATTACTAATCATGTTTATCTGTATCTTGGCTGGAAAATAATTTGGGCTTTGTAGCAGTGTGCAGCACTGATTCTATTAGGCCATCTATAATAAGCTCCACCAGATTTAAAATTACTAATCATGTTTATCTGTATCTTGACTGGAAAATAATTTGGGCTTTGTAGCAGTGTGCAGCACTGATCCTATTAGGCCATCTATACTAAAGCTTCACCAGATTTAAAATTAATAATAATTTTTAGCTGCATCTAGCCCGGAAAATAATTTTGGGGCTACGAGATGCGCAAGACACATAAGTGCCTTCTTGCTGCACTACCTGCAGCATGACCCTCATATTGTCAGAATTCGAAGTAATCATGACTACTGGGTTGCCACACTCTTAGATCCCCCAAACTTTTCGATCAACCTTTTCATTTTAATAAAGACCAAAAAAATGGTCATTTTTGAAATAATAAGCATTAGCAGGTTGTTAGAAACTGAAATCAAACAGTTTTCAACTCAAAACTTTATTCTAGGTGATGTTACATTTTCACATAGGACCCCTTGTTCGAAAGGAGCTTCTGAACTCTCTCGTCCATTGAATTTGTCAGGTTTTGGATGGTTTCTGCTTCAATTGTTTTGCATGAGGACAGAATACCCTCCCAGAGCTGTTGCTTAGATGTGAACTGCCTCCCGCCATCATAGACACTCCTTTTAATGATGCTCCAAAGGTTCTGAATGGGGTAGAGGTCAGGGGAGCATGGGGGTCACACCATAAGTTTGTCCCCTTTTATGCCCATATCAGCCAGAGATGCAGATGTTTTATGTGCAGCATGAGATGGTGCATTATCATGCAAAAAAATGATCTTGCTGTGGAATACACGGTTCTTCTTCTTGAACCATGGCAGGAAGTGCTGTTTGAGAAAATCCACATACATTATGGAGTTCATCTTTAGCGCCTTCAGGGATCCTAAAGGGGCCGACAATCTCTCTCCCCATGATTCCAGCCCAAAACATTACTCCACCTCCTCCTTGTTGGCGCTGTAGCCGTGTTTGCGTGGGGTGTCCATCAACCAGCCATCCTCCACTCCATCCATCTGGACCATTGAGCGCTGCACGGCACTCATCCGTGAACAAAACAGTTTTGAAATCAGTCTTCATGTAATGTTTGGCCCACTGGAGCCGTTTCTGCTTGTGTGAAGTGGATAGAGGAGGTCGACAGGATGGCGTATGCACAGCTGCAAACCACTGAAGGACCCTGCATCTTGTTGTTCGGGGGACGTTGGAGGCACCAGCAGCTTCAAAAACTTGTCTGCTGCTATGACAAGGCTTTTTTGCCGCTGCTCTTTCAACCTGACGTAATTGCCTGTAGGAAAGAGTCCTCAATTTGCCCTTATCAGCACGCACACGTGTGTACTGTGAATCAGCTACATACTTCTTGATTGCCAAGACACTTCATCCTGATCATCGCACAATGTTGATTGTAGTCATGCCTTGACCTAAACACTCCACAATTTGTTGCTTCTCAGCAGCCGACACATCCTTTTTCTTTCCCATTTTGGCAGAAAATGTAGGCTGCTTAATAATGTGAGACAGCCTTCTTAAGTAGTCTTGCCTTTCATTGGACACACCTGCCAAACTAATTAGCACAGGTGTCTGCAATTGCTTACAGTGATATAAAGAGCCCTGACACACATCACCATCAATGAGTTTAACTGACAAACAAATTCTTCCCTTATCACTCCTAAACACTTTTTGCATAATAATTTGGAACACAGTGTACATGTGCTTTTCCACAAAACACCAGTGGTTCACGTAGTGAATCTTACAGTTCTAACTTGCCAACCGTGGTCTGTATGGAGTTGTTCAATAAAGGGCCCAAAATTAAGATAACATAGATGGGAGAGGTCTCTATGAATAGGAATTCCTAAGTATTTGATACCCTGTGAGGGCCAGGCAAAGGGAAAGTTGGACTGGATGGAATCCTATATGGATTTGGGGAGGGAGACATCGAGGGCCTCAGACTTCGCTGCATTGATTTTAAAATTTGACCATGTAACAAAGTGATCTATTTCAGCCATAACAGCATGGATGGATATATGTGATTGAGTGATATATACTAGGACATCATCAGCAAATAGAGAGCACTTGTACTCGGTGCCTCCCACCTCAATCCACCTAATATTGGGGTTATGGCGAATTGATGAGAGCAGGTGCTCCGTCACTAGGATGTATAAGAGAGGGGACAGAGAACATCCCTGCCTTGTCCCATTGGTGATTGTGAAAGGTGATGAAAATGTTCTGACGCGCCCCCTGGGCCTTGGGACACCCGGAGCCGGACCCTTTTTGGTGGATGCTGGTGGTTGTAGTCTCCGTGGCGGCGACCCGGTTCCGTGGCTCAGGGCGGTCAAACCAGTGGCGGAACTATTTATGTGGTTTTGAAGTTTAAATGTCCGACTACGCCACCCGTGGATTGCGGTCAGAGTGAACCGCCGCTCCAGGGCAGACCGCTGAGGCTGGTGTTGTGGGTGCAGCAGAGCGTAGCATAACTCCCCACGGGAGGAGTATAGACTCAGGGCAGTGTATGCGGAGGATGGGGGTGATGGTGCAGGGCAGCAGCAGTAACGACACAGAGTCAGTGATGCAGTCCAGGGCCTTTACTCACAGTTCTTATTATCCAGACCACGTCTGCAGGTAACGGCTGCCCATGTCGTACTGTGCTCACCAGGTGAGGGGCTCAGACAACTCCCAGATAACTTTGGAGCGCTTCACAGGACCCCCTTTGTGTGTCCTTTGTCTGGCCTTTCTTACCAACCCTTCTGTCCGGCTGCCTCGGGCCTCCTCTTGGTAAACTTGGCGCCAGTTTCCTTGACCCTATGTGGTGCCTTCCTAGCGGGTGTAGCGAGGGGCTGCGCCACATAAAATGTCACAGCCTCCTGTTTCTAGCTGAGGGTCGTTTCCTGCCTCCACTAGTTTCGGGGACCGGTCTCCCCCTTTGGCCTGACCCCTCCACGCAGGTGGATTCGGGCGTGCGGTGGCGACTCGCCCGTCCGCACCCCTGGGATCCCTTCGTTCCTCGTTCCTGGAGCCTTCTCCGCTCCTCTTCCTTCCTTCTCCCTCTTCCAGGCCTGGGCCTCTGTTACTAGGCCCGCCTCCGGAGCAGAGCTCATGCAGAGCCGCTGCTCCCTGCCACTTCTGCTCAGACTTCTCTGCACTGAACTAAGATGGTGCCCACCTTTTATACTCCCTTCTCAATGCACCCAGGAACTGCTTCTTCCCTGCTCCTGCACTACAGGGTTCCCCTTCCTCAGTGTTCCCTCCCCCCACTCCAGCCAGGGACAGGGACTGTCGTGCCCATCTCAGGGGCATATTGGTCGCCCTGCCCCACGGCAATGTGGTGTAATGCATGCAGGTGTCGGGTCCTGATCCACACTACATCCTTACCTGAGAGTGAGATATCACACCTCTGGGTGAGGTGCAATACCTCTGTAGCAACCGAGCCCTCAGGGTGCTACAGTTCCATTTATCTTCAGCCTAGGTGACGTATTGCGATACAGGGCCGTGATTTTGGCTATAAAAGGGTCCCCTAGACCCCTACCCCAAGCTTTTTAAGAGAATCATATATGGCGTGCCAGGAGACTCTATGGAATGCTTTCTCAGCATCCAACGAGAGTATCTAATTACAAATTTTTAACTGCATCTAGCCCAGGAAATACTTTGTGCCTAGTAGCAGTGTCTGCTAGTCAGCGGATTATCCCGGCTGTTAAGCAAGCTACACCACCTGTAGTTTGGACACTTAATTTTTTCAAAGGAAATGCTTCGGGACCACGGGATACTCAGTGAAGAGCATCAGGAGGCACCCCAAGGCATAGGGGCTGGGACTGGAAGTAGGATGCCTTGCGGTGGACAGCCGAGCTCGATCCTTATAAAAGATTTTTTACTGCAGCAGCTTTAGTGGACGCTACTGGAGCTGGAATTACGCGGCTGCTGGCATGAGACTTGCCCTCCAATAGATCCTTGTAAATGGATTTAAAGTGTATTCATTCAAATTAGAGAGACAATTTAAATTAAAAAGCTTAGAGCTGCCTCCACCACAGGGGGGCTCGCTCGACCCACCAGCGGACAGGCACCAGTATTGGGAGAGGGGGGCTGGCCGTCAGGGTTCACCGCGGCTCTGGCACAATCCCGGCGACGCGGAGGTGGCACGGGCAGGAGCGGACTGAACGTGTCGGCTTCTCACTTTTTGGATTTTAGAAGGGCATGACATGCCTATATCTGTGTCTCCCCCTCCTTTTACTCCTCCACCTCTTTTCTTTTCACATGACTATATGTACTTGTCACTTTTCCATGTGTTAGTTGTGTCTTCTGAGCAGTTTGTCAGCTTTTGGACACCTTTGAAGGTGTTTTCTATGTGTTTCTATGTGTTTTTGTTTGCCTGCCATTGGTTTTCACGGTGTTAGAAGGTGTTCGACGAACAGTTCGACGAACAGTTCGGCGAACACACGGGTGTTCGACGAACCGAACCGAACTCGAACACTACGGGGGTGGCTCAACACTAGTTGCAAATTCAATATAATTTTTAACTGCATCTAGCTCTGAAAAAATATTTCAGCTTCGGCTTATAGCAGTGTGTGGGACTTGTTCTATTAGTCCATCTAAACTAACCTCCACCAGGTTGCAAATTCAATATAATTTTTATCTCCATCTAGCTCTGAAAAAATATTTCGGCTTCGGCTTGTAGCAGTGTGTGGGACTTGTTCTATTAGTCTATCTATACTAACCTCCACCAGGTTGCAAATTCAATATAATTTTTATCTGCATCTAGCTCTGAAAAAATATTTTGGCTTGTATCAGTGTTTGGGACTTGTCCTATTAGTCCATCTATACTAACCTCCACCAGGTTGCAGATTCAATATAAGTTTTATCTGCATCTAGCTCTGAAAAAATATTTTGGCTTGGAGCAGTGTGTGGGACTTGTTATATTAATCCATCTATACTAACCTCCACCAGGTTGCAAATTCAATAAAATTTTTATCTGCATCTAGCTCTGAAAAAATATTTCAGCTTCGGCTTGTAGCAGTGTGTCTGACTTGTTCTATAAGTTCATCTATACTAACCTCCACAAGGTTGCAAATTCAATATAATTTTAATCTGCATCTACTTCTGAAAAAATATTTCAGCTTGTAGCAGTTTGTGGGACTTGTTCTATTTATCCATCTATACTAACCTCCACCAGATTGCAAATTCAATATAATTTTTATCTGCATCTAGCTCTGAAAAAATATTTTGGCTTCGGCTTGTAGCAGTGTGTGGGACTTGTTCTATTAGTTCATCTATACTAACCTCCACCAGGTTGCAAATTCAATATAATTTTTATCTGCATCTAGCTCTGAAAAAATATTTCGGCTTGTAGCAGTGTGTGGGACTTGTTCTATTAGTCCATCTATACTAACCTCCACCAAGTTGAAAATTCAATATAATTTTTACCTGCATCTAGCTCTGAAAAAATATTTCGGCTTGCAGCAGTGTGTGGGACTTCTTCTATTAGTCCATCTATACTAACCTCCACCAGGTTGCAAATTCAATATAATTTTCATCTGCATCTATCTCAGAAAAAATATTTCGGCTTGTAGCAGTGTGTGGGACTTGTTCTATTAGTCCATCTATACTAACCTCCACCAGGTTGCAAATTCAATATAATTTTTATCTGCATCTAGCTCTTAAAAAATATTTCAGCTTGTAGCAGTGTGTGGGACTTGTTCTATTAGTCCATCTATACTAACCTCAACCAGGTTGCAAATTCAATATAATTTTTATCTGCATCTAGCTCTGAAAAAATATTTCGGCTTCGGCTTGTAGCAGTGTGTGGGACTTGTTATATTAGTCCATCTATACTAACATCCACCAGGTTGCAAATTCAATATAATTTTTAACTGCATCTAGCTCTGAAAAAAATTTGGTCTTTATCTTGTAGCAGTGTGTGGGACTTGTTCTATTAGTCTATCTATAATAACCTCCACCAGGTTGCAAATTCACAATAATTTTTATCTGCATCTAGCTCTGAAAAAATATTTTGGCTTGTATCAGTGTGTGGGACTTGTTCTATTAGTCCATCTATACTATCCTCCACCAGGTTGCAAATTCAATATAATTTTTATCTGCATCTAGTTCTGAAAAAATATTTCGGCTTGTAGCAGTGTGTGGGACTTGTTCTATTAGTCCTTCTATACTAACCTCCACCAGGTTGCAAATTCAATATAATTTTTATCTGCATCTATCTCTGAAAAAATATTTCGGCTTCGGCTTGTAGCAGTGTGTGTGACTTGTTCGATTAGTTCATCTATACTAACCTCCACAAGGTTGCAAATTCAATATAATTTTTATCTGCATCTACCTCTGAAAAAATATTTCGGCTTGTAGCAGTTTGTGGGACTTGTTCTATTTATCCATCTATACTAACCTCCACCAGGTTGCAAATTCAATATAATTTTTATCTGCATCTAGCTCTGAAAAAATATTTTGGCTTCGGCTTGTAGCAGTGTGTGGGACTTGTTCTATTAATTCATCTATACTAACCTCCACCAGGTTGCAAATTCAATATAATTTTTATCTGTATCTAGCTCTGAAAAAATATTTCGGCTTGTATCAGTGTGTGGGACTTGTTCTATTAGTCCATCTAAACTAACCTCCACCAGGTTGCAAATTCAATATAATTTTTATCTGCATCTAGCTCTGAAAAAATATTTCGGCTTCGTCTTGTAGCAATGTGTGGGACTTGTTCTATTAATCCATCTATACTAACCTCCACCAGGTTGCAGATTCAATATTAATTTTATCTGCATCTAGCTCTGAAAAAACATTTCGGCTTCGGCTTGTAGCAGTGTGTGGGACTTGTTATATTAGTCCATCTATACTAACCTCCACCAGGTTGCAAATTCAATATAATTTTTATCTGTATCTAGCTCTGAAAAAATATTTTGGCTTGTAGCAGGGTGTGGGACTTGTTCTATTAGTCCATCTATACTAACCTCCACCAGGTTGCAAATTCAATATAATTTTTATCTGCATCTAGCTCTGAAAAAATATTTCGGCTTGCAGCAGTGTGTAGGACTTGTTCTATTTGTCCATCTATACTAACCTCCACCAGGTTGCAAATTCAATATAATTTTTATCTGCATCTATCTCAGAAAAAATATTTCGGCTTGTAGCAGTGTGTGGGACTTGTTCTATTAGTCCATCTATACTAACCTCCACCAGGTTGCAAATTCAATATAATTTTTATCTGCATCTAGCTCTGAAAAAATATTTCGGCTTGTAGCAGTGTGTGGGACTTGTTCTATTAGTCCATCTATACTAACCTCCACCAGGTTGCAAATTCAATATAATTTTTATCTGCATCTAGCTCTGAAAAAATATTTCGGCTTCGGCTTGTAGCAGTGTGTGGGACTTGTTATATTAGTCCATCTATACTAACATCCACCAGGTTGCAAATTCAATATAATTTTTATCTGCATCTAGCTCTGAAAAAAAGTTTGGGCTTTGGCTTGTAGCAGTGTGTGGGACTTGTTCTATTAGTCCATCTATAATAACCTCCACCAGGTTGCAAATTCAAAATAATTTTTATCTGCATCTAGCTCTGAAAAAATATTTGGGCTTGTAGCAGTGTGTGGGACTTGTTCTATTAGTCTATCTATACTAACGTCCACCAGGTTGCAAATTCAAAATAATTTTTATCTGCATCTAACCCAGCCAATACTTTTGGGCTAATACCACAGTTTGGCCACTCAGCTCTGCTCGGTTCCCATCCATTGTTTTTTGTGCAAACAACTCCAGAGTTGTCAATTAGTTAACCACCAAAATGAGTGGAAAAAGGCCTGCTGCTGGTGGAAAGGGGAATAGGCATGTTGGGAAGGAAAAAAAAGTTTGTGTCCGTGGAGTAGGTGTTAAAGCAACAGTAACATCTGCCCAAGAAAGACCATCTTCCAGCCAAACTAAGATGTCTACTTCTTTTAGCGGACAATGTGATAAGATCCCTTTCTTACGGCCACGCCAATCGCTACAAATTCCAGATGAGGCACAAAAACAGCAGGTGCTTCAACGGATATCAAGCGCTCCTTTAAGTGGGCTCTCCTCCACCTCAGCATCAACATCACAAATACTCCAGTCCTCAGAGGTGTCACCCCAATCGCACTTGCTTCCTCACATCTCCCAAGTCTCCAGCTGCCCATCTGAGTATGGGGTAGAACAGATGGTTGAGTCTGCAGAGCTGTTTACTCATACTATAGCCTGGGAAACAGAGGTCGGCTCCAGAGCTTCTGTGAATCCAGATGAGGAAATGAACTGCACTGATGCCCAGAATCTTTATGAGTTGGATCCAGGACCAGATACAGAAGGTTCTGACCATAATGTAGACCCTCATTCCCAAACTGTAACTCCTGTTGGTGGAGACAATGAGGAAGACGATGATGAGACTCAAATACCTGATTGGAGTGACAACTTGAGTTTTTTTTCCGGGAGGAAGACGTTTGCTCTGAGGACGACAGGTGTGATAACACACAGGGTGATGATGACGAGGTTGGAGATCCCACTTACTGTCAACCCACAGTCAGCCAGTCGATGAGGTCAGCAGAGGAGGTGGAGGAGGATGCTAGTGATGACGAGGTCAGGTTGCGTCTTCCTGGACAGAGACGGAGTACTGGAAGCACGTCAACAACTGCATCCTCAAACACAACTCTGCCTCTGACCACAAGTCGTGGTGGCTCTTCAGGTCGCATGGGTGCTAAGCCTTGCATAGCCTGGGCATTTTTTCAGATCGATAAGGATGACCCAACTCGTGTTATCTGTAACATTTGTCAGCAAAAGCTAAGTAGAGGCCAAAAAATACATAGTTTGAGTACTTCATGCATGAACTGTCACATGGATATGAAGCCTAAGTTGCAGTGGGAAGCTCACTGTGCTACAATGCGGCCTAGCCGGCTGGGCCAACCACCGTCTGCCCCATCTTGTGCATCCACGGCCTCTTCATCCTCTGTGACTGGGGGGACAGCAGTCACACCTGTTTTGGGACACAGACCTGCAACCTCTTTACCTGCAACAGCCAGTGTGATTGGCAGGTCATCATTTTCTTTGGAGGTGGAAACACCAGCTGGTGTTCAGCGCTGTCCGACATCGATAGCACCACCTTTGGATCAAGGCAACCTAACATGTCCGCCTGCATCTTCCTCACAGACCGGCAGATTGCTGGGGACACCCTTCTCAACCCGTCTAAGCACAACAGCCAGCCCTCAGTCCCTCAGATGTGGACAAGTAAAAGACCATTTCCTCCTAGCCATGAGAAAGCTAAGAGGTTGAATTTCACCATCTGCAAGCTCTTGGCTACAGAAATGCTGCATTTCCGCCTTGTGGACACAGAGGATTTTCGAGACCTTATGTCCGTCGCAGTGCCCCAGTACCAGATGCCCAGTCGGCACTACTTCTCAAAGAAAGGTGTGCCTGCGCTCCACCAGCATGTCGCACACAACATCACCGCTTCTTTGAGAAATGCTGTGTGTGACAGGGTGCATTTCACCACAGACACTTGGACGAGTAGGCATGGACAGGGGCGTTACATGTCGCTGACTGGGCACTGGGTAACTATGGTGACAGCAGGACAAGGGGCTGCTGTCCAAGTCTTGCCGTCCCCACGAGTTGTGCGTCAATCCTCTTTATCTCGAAGTTCCTCCACTGCTTCTGCCTCCTCAACCTCCTCTCGGTCCTCCACCTGCACCCAAAGCCTGTCTGGTCATGCCACAAGCTTTCTAACTGCGCAGAAGGGATCCTGCACACCTCCTTACTATGCTGGCAGCAGGGCTCAACGTCATCAGGCAGTTTTTACTTTGAAATGTCTGGGAAATGTGAGTCACACAGCTGAGGAGTTGTGGTCAGCTCTGGAGAACCAGTTTCATGAATGGTTGTCTCCACTGGACCTGAAACCAGTGAAGGCCGTGTGCGACAATGCTGCAAACCTGGGTGCGACACTTCGCCGGGGCATTGTCACACACGTGCCTTGTATGGCTCACGTGTTGAACCTGGTTGTCCAGCAATTTTTAGCCCACTATCATGGACTAGATGGACTTCTGCAGAGGGCACGGTCGCTGTGTGCTCACTTCCGCCGTTCGCATCCCGCAGCTCAGCGACTTACATCTCTACAGAAGTCGTTGGGCCTACCACTTCACCGGATAAAATGCGATGTGCCTACCCAGTGGAATTCAACTCTGCACATGCTGTAGCGACTGTGGCAGCACCGACAAGCCCTGGTGAAATACGTTCTGACGTATAGCCTGGGCCAACGAGATCCAGAGGTGGGGCAAATCACGCTGGAGGAGTGGTCTCAGATCAGGGACCTATGCACCCTTCTGCACAGTTATGAAATGGCGACGAAGATGTTTAGTGCTGACGATGCCATTATCAGCATGACTATTCCAGTGATTTACATGCTGGAGCACATGTTAAACAGAATTTGGAGTCAGGTGGTGGCACAAGAGGAGGTGGAGGAAGTAGAGGAGGAGGAGTTGTATGCGAAAGGGCTAACATCTGCAAGGTCCAGACGGTCAACAGCACCAAGGCGGCAGGCATGTGAGGGTGGGGGAGATGGTTTTACCAGGGCGCATGGTAGCAGCCAAACTAGTGAGGAAGGTGCAGGAGCCCAGGAAGAAGTGGAGGACGAACTGATGGAAGAGTCATCAGGTGAGGGAGACCTTGATCACATTTCTGTTGTGCGAGGTTGGGGGGAGAGGGCAGAGGAAGGAAGCATGATTGTTACCTCGCCAACAACACAACAGGGACTTGGTGCTCCTGGATGCCCTAGACACATGAGTGCCTTCTTGCTGCACTACCTGCAACATGACCCTCGAATTGTGAGAATTAGAAATAATCCTGACTACTGGGTTGCCCACACTGTTAGATCCCCGGTACAAAAGTAAATTTGCAGAAATTATTCCTGCCATAGAAAGAGATGCACGCATGCAGGAGTATCAGCAGAGACTGTTGCAGAATCTTACATGTGCTTTTCCACAAAACACTAGTGGTGCACGTAGTGAATCTCACAGTTCCAACTTGCTAACCGTGGGACCGTCGAGTGTTCAGCACTCAAAACGTAACAGAAACACAGTATCTGCTGGTAACATCAATTTTGCGGAATCATTTCACCACTTTTTTAGCCCATCCTTTGCAATGCCACAGGAGACAAGAAGTTTGACACATAGTCAACGCCTAGAAACGATGGTACAGGAGTATTTCCAAGTAAACATTGAAGCCATGACTGTGTCACTGGACCCTTGCTCTTTTTGGGCTTTCAATCTGGATAAATGGCCGGAGCTCACCACTTACGCCTTGGAGATCTTGTCATGCCCCGCAGCCAGCGTTCTGTCTGAACGTGTGTTCAGCACTGCTGGTGGTGTGCTGACAGCGCACGAGGCTCTCCACTGATAATGTAGACAGACTCACGTTCAAAAAGATGAACAAATCATGGATCTGAAACGACTTTTCTACCTCTGTGTCATCCTGGGGAGAGTAAAAGCTTGATGATTTGTTAAAATCACCTCACCAACCGTTTTAAGCTTTCAAATTACTAATCATGTTTATCTGTATCTTGGCTGGAAAATAATTTGTGCCTTGTAGCAGTGTGCAGTACTGATTCTATTAGGCCATCTATACTAAACTCCACCAGATTTAAAATTACTAATCATGTTTATCTGTATCTTGGCTGGAAAATAATTTGGGCCTTGTAGCAGTTTGCAGTACTGATTCTATTAGGCCATCTATACTAAACTCCACCAGCTTTCAAATTAATAATCATTTTTAGCTGCATCTAGCCCGGAAAATAATTTTGGGGCTCATAGATGCGCAAGACACATGAGTGCCTTCTTGCTGCACTACCTGCAACATGACCTTCAGATTGTCAGAATTCGAAATAATCCTGACTACTGGGTTGCCACACTCTTAGATCCCCCACACTCTTCGATCAACCTTTTCATTTTAATAAAGAACAAAAAATGGTCATTTTTGAAATTATAAGCATTAGCAGGTTATTAGAAACTGAAATCAAACAGTTTTCAACTCAAAACTTTATTCTAGGTGATGTTACATTTGCACATAGGACCCCTTGTTTGAAAGGAGCTTCTGAACTCTCTCGTCCATTGAATTTGTCAGGTTTTGGATGGTTTCTGCTTCAATTGTTTTGCATGAGGACAGAATACCCTCCCAGAGCTGTTGCTTAGATGTGAACTGCCTCCCGCCATCATAGACACTCCTTTTGATGATGCTCCAGAGGTTCTCAATGGGGTTGAGGTCAGGGGAGCATGGGGGTCACACCATAAGTTTGTCCCCTTTTATGCCCATATCAGCCAGAGATGCAGATGTGTTATGTGCAGCATGAGACGGTGCATTATCATGCATGAAAATGATCTTGCTGTGGAATACACGGTTCTTCTTCTTGAACCATGGCAGGAAGTGCTGTTTGAGAAACTCCACATACATTATGGAGTTCATCTTTACCCCTTCAGGGATCCTAAAGGGGCCGACAATCTCTCTCCCCATGATTCCAGCCCAAAACATTACTGCACCTCCTCCTTGTTGGCGCCGTAGCCGTGTTTGCATGGGGTGTCCATCAACCAGCCATCTTCCACTCCATCCATCTGGACCATCGAGCGTTGCACGGCACTCATCGGTGAACAAAACAGTTTTGAAGTCAGTCTTCATGTATTGTTGGGCCCACTGGAGCCGTTTCTGCTTGTGTACAGTGGATAGAGGAGGTCGACAGGATGGCTTACGCACAGCTGCAAACCTCTGAAGGACCCTGCATCTTGTTGTTCGGGGGACGTTGGAGGCACCAGCAGCTTCAAAAACTTGTCTGCTGCTATGACAAGGCTTTTTTGCCGCTGCTCTTTTAACCTGACGTAATTGCCTGTAGGAAAGAGTCCTCAATTTTTCCTTATCAGCACGCACAAGTGTGTACTGTGAATCAGCTACATACTTCTTGATTGTGCGATGATCAGGATGAAGTGTCTTGGCAATGTTGATTGTAGTCATGCCTTGACCTAAACACTCCACAATTTGTTGCTTCTCAGCAGCCGACACATCCTTTTTCTTTCCCATTTTGGCAGAAAATGTAGGCGGCTTAATAATGTGGGACAGCCTTCTTAAGTAGTGTTGCCTTTCATTGGACACACCTGCCAAACTATTTAGCACAGGTGTCTGCAATTGCTTACAGTGATATAAAGATCCCTGGCGCACATCACCATCAATGAGTTTAACTGACAAACAAAAAAATTCTTACCTTATCACTCCTAAACACATTTTACATAATAATTTGAACACAGTGTACATGTGCTTTTCCACAAAACACCAGTGGTTCACGTAGTGAATCTTACAGTTCTAACTTGCCAACCGTGGTCTGTATGGAGTTGTTCAATAAAGGGCCCAAAATTAAGATAACATAGACGGGAGAGGTCTCTATGAATACAAATTCCAAAGTATTTGATACCCTGTGAGGGCCAGGCAAAGGGAACGTTGGACTGGATGGAATCCTGTATGGATTTGGGGAGGGAGACATCGAGGGCCTCAGACTTCGCTGCATTGATTTTAAAATTTGACCATGTAACAAAGTGATCTATTTCAGCCATAACAGCAGGGATGGATATATGTGATTGAGTGATATATACTAGGACATCATCAGCAAATGCAGAGCACTTGTACTCAGTGCCTCCCACCTCAATCCACCTAATATTGGGGTTATGGCGAATTAGTGAGAGCAGATGCTCCGTCACTAGGATGCATAAGAGAGGGGACAGAGGACATCCCTGCCTTGTCCCATTGTTGATTATGAAACGTGATGAAAATGTTCCATTTATCTTCAGCCTAGGTGACGTATTGCGATACAGAGCCGTGATTTTGGTTATAAAAGGGTCCCCTAGACCCCTACCCCAAGCTTTTTAAGAGAATAATATATGGCGTGCCAGGAGACTCTATGGAATGCTTTCTCAGCATCCAACGAGAGTATCTAATAACAAATTTTTAACTTCATCTAGCCTAGGAAATACTTTGTGCCTAGTAGCAGTGTCTGCTAGTCAGCGGATTATCCCAGCTGTAAAGCAAGCTACACCACCTGTAGTTTGGACACTTAATTTTTTCAAAGGAAATGGTTCGGGCCCCCGGGACACTCAGTGAAGAGCATCGAGGAAGCATCCCAAGGCACAGGGGCTGGGACTGGCGGTAGGATGCCTTGCGCTGGACCGCCAAGCTCGATCCTTATAAAAGCTTTTTAACTGCAGCAGCTTTAGTGGACGCTACTGGAGCTGGAATTATGCGGCTGCTGGCATGAGACTTGCCCTCCAATAGATACTTGTAAAAGGATTTAAAGTGTACTCATTCAAATTAGAGAGACAATTTAAATTACAAAGATTAGACCTGCCTCCACCGCAGAGGGGCTCGCTCGACCCACCAGCGGACAGGCACCAGTATTGGGA
The DNA here is from genome assembly GCF_046119375.1 of Phyllobates terribilis. Classification (NCBI taxonomy): domain Eukaryota; kingdom Metazoa; phylum Chordata; class Amphibia; order Anura; family Dendrobatidae; genus Phyllobates; species Phyllobates terribilis. Next base: position 147,462,971 of record NW_027362770.1, on the reverse strand, counting down.
GAGGGGGGCTGGCCGTCAGGGTCCACCGCGGCTCTGGCAGAAACTCGGCGACACGGAGGTAACACGGGCAGCAACGGACTGGCCGTGTCGGCTTCGCACTTTTTTGGCTTTAGAAGGGCATGACATGCCTATATCTGTGTCTCCCCCTCCTTTTACTCCTCCGCCTCTTTTCTTTTCGCATGACTATATGTACTTGTCACTTTTCCATGTGTTAGTTGTGTCTTCTGAGCAGTTTGTCAGCTTTTGGACACCTTTGAAGGTGTTTTCTATGTGTTTCTATGTGTTTTTGTTTGCCTGCCATTGGTTTTTAACGGTGTTCGAAGGTGTTCGACGAACAGTTCGACGAACAGTTCGGCGAACATAAGATAAGATAAGATAAGATAAGATATACTTTATTTTATCCCGGAGGAAATTGCGGTATCACAGCAGCAGAACACAGATCTCGAACATGACACATATGATAACATAACATTTGGAATGCTTTAGACATTGCTTTTCAGACATTTGTTAAACACCCCCATAGCTGTTGGAACAAACGATCTCCTGTATTTTTCCTTTTTACACCTTAGTTGTATTAGGCGATTGCTGAATGTGCTCTTCTGTTTCGCAAACAGTTCATAAAGCGGGTGTGTGTTGTTGCCCATTATAGCTCTGCACTTCTTCTTAATCCTATCCTCTACCACCTCTTCAAAAGTCCCAAGCTGTAGGCCCACCGTCGCGCTAGCCTTCTTGATAAGTTTGTTGAGCTTGTTGGCGTCAGCAACACGCACACTGTTACCCCAGCAAATTATTGCCGCAAAGGTGGCACTAGCCACAATGGATTGGTAGAACACCTCAAGCATTTTGCCACGCACATTAAACGACCTTAACTTCCTTAGGAAGTACAATCTACTCATCCCCTTCTTGTAGACCTTCTCCATGTGGTACTTCCAGTCTAGCTTGCTATCCAGGTAAACCCCCAAATATTTGAAACTGTCCACCATCTCCACATCCTGACCGTCAATGGTAACAGATAGGCATACCTTCTTGCACCTTCCATAGCTCATCACCAACTCCCTGGTTTTCTTAACATTTAGTTCTAGATGGTTAGCCTGGCACCATACTACAAAGTCCGCAACCACCCTTCTATATTCCTCTTCATCCTGGTCCTTCCCAATACCGCCAACTATCACAGAGTCATCCGAGTACTTCTGGAGGTGACAACGGTCTGATTTATACTGAAAGTCAGCTGTGTACAATGTAAAGAGGAATGGCGACAGCACTGTTCCCTGCGGGGCTCCGACACTGCTCAGTACACTATCTGATGTAGCCGTCCCCCACCTAACAAACTGTGGCCTATCCGACAGGTAGTCAATTATCCAATTCACAAGTCCCTCATCCACCGCCATTTTAATCAACTTTCCACGCAGTAAGAGTGGCTGTAATGTGTTGAACGCACTAGAGAAATCAAAGAACAAAGCACGCACAGTGGTTCCATCATTGTCCAAAAAGGAATGTACTGTTTGTAGCAGAGACGCTACAGCATCGTCCACCCCCAGTCCCTGCTGGTACGCAAACTGAAGAGCATCAGTATGCGCCATCACCCTCGGACACAAGTGAGCAAGTGCTATTCTCTCCAAGGACATCATCTCATGCGATGTTAAGGCCACCGGTCTATAGTCCCCCGGGGAAGCCGGGAAGGTAGTCTTGGGAACCGTACCAGGCAGGAAGTCTTCCATAGCACTTGTACTCTCTTTGATTGTAAGCTCTGGTTAAAGAGATGCTGGAAGACAGTACACAACTCATTTGCACACACTCTGAGGACACGTGGACTGAGACCGTCAGGCCCTGCTGCTTTGCCAATGGCCAGCTTACTAAACTGGTCCCTCACGTCATTTTTGGAGACCGAGAAATGATCTATTTCACCCCCTGTTAATTTTGCTAGTTGTTCCCCGGCCTCCTCCTCCTTCCCTGCTGCTACCGCACCTTTATTGCTGAATCTATTGAAGAACTCATTCATTTCATTAGCCATTCTAAGTCCACCACCCCCCTGCTCCGACCTTGCCTTAAACCCAGTCACTAGCTTCATTCCAGCCCACACCTCTCTGGAGCTTTTTTGTGCAAATTGATTTTCTAATTTAACTCTGAATGCCTCACGGGCAATCTTAATTTTCCCCTTTAGGTCTCGCTGTATAATTTTCAATGCCTCCTTGTCCTTCCTTTTAAAAGCCAGTTTTTTCATGTTTAGTAAATGTTTCAACTCTTTTGTAATCCATGGCTTATTGTTTGCATAACACCGAATCTCTTGAACAGGTACTACTATGTCCATACAGAAGTTGATGTAATCAGTAACTCTGCCAGTAATCTCATTAACATCACAATTCTCTTTCATGGTACACAACACCTCCCAGTCTGTACAATCAAAGCAGTCTTGTAACGCCTCCTCTGCTGCTGGACACCACTTCCTTATCTTTTTAATTGTCACTGGTTGTTTGCGGACGTCTGGTTGGTAAGCAGGAGACAATAGTAGGAGGTTGTGGTCAGATTTCCCCAGAGGGGGTAATGCAGCCGATGAATAAGCATTCTTAACATTAGCAAAGAGGAGATCCAGTGTGTTGTTGTCCCGTGTAGGACATTTGACATATTGATAGAACTTTGGTATTGCAGATGAGATCTTTACTCGATTGAAATCCCCAGAAATTACAGTTAGAGAGTTTGGGTGTTTAGTCTGAAGCCGGGCCATCACCCCTGACAACACATCCCCAGCAGCCTCTGGGTTCGCAGATGGTGGTATATACATCACAACTACAATAACAAGAGTGAATTCTCTAGGCAGATAGTAAGGCCTGAGGCCCACTGCTAACAGTTCAATATTTGGACAGCAATGTTTCTCCTTAACAGTTACATGCCCCTGATTGCACCATCTGTTGTTAATGTAGAGTATCACTCCTCCACCTTTTTTCATGCCGCATCTAACTCTCTCTCTATCAGCCCGAACCATTTGAAACCCTGGTACCAAGACACATGAATCTGGGACCTCCTCATGCAGCCAGGTTTCTGTAAAGCACATGAGACTGCATTCCCTAAACTCCTTCTGGGTCTTACTCAGAGCCAGCAGTTCATCCGACTTATTTCCCAGCGATCGTACATTACCCATGATAATGGATGGGACCACTGTGTAACATACCTGGCGGCGCCCTTGCATGGTGGTCCATCTCCCACTGTGCAAGAGCGCGCACTTGATCTCCAGTCCAGAATGTCTCTCTGGCTTCCCTCCATGCTGTCTGTTTGTGTCTGTTTCTGCTGCTTAAGGGCGGCGCCCGATCACTTCCTGCTTTTTGTACCTGCTGTGGGTCACACCCCTTGTGCGTCCTCAGCCTATTGCTGTCTGTCACCTGGTATATAACCCAGCTGCTCCAATCAATCCCTGCCTGAGCATTGTGCTTCATTCAGTGTGTGCTTGCACTCTGAAGGTGCCAGGTCCCGTTCTGTATTTCTCTTGTCTGCCTATCCTGGAGGCTGTATTTCCAGGCCTGTCTGAACACGCTCCTAGCCTGTTCCTCCCGCCTTCTAGGGGCCGATTACCTAGACCCGCTCCTGTATCTTGTCTGTCCTGTCTGAACACGCTCCTAGCCTGTTCCCCCCGCCTTCTAGGGGCCGATTACCTAGACCCGCTCCTGTATCTTGTCTGTCCTGTCTGAACACGCTCCTAGCCTGTTCCTCCCGCCTTCTAGGGGCCGATTACCTAGACCCGCTCCTGTATCTTGTCTGTCCTGTCTGAACACGCTTCTTGCCTGTTCGTCCCGCCTCTCTGGGGGCCGTATTCCCAGACCCGCTCCTGTATCCCGCTGCAGTGTCGGTCTCTTCTGTACACTCAGTTCCAGTCTGAACTCTCTCCTATCCTTTACCTGTTTTGCCTCTATGTCCGTTCCTTTCCTTTTTCTGCAGAGTCTGAACTCGTACCTAACTCCTGCTTGTTGTCTCTGTACTCCCATTTGTGAGTTTGTGGTCCACTCACTGCTTCACTGCGGGTGCCCTGTGGGTGTCTGGCTCTGCCTTTCCCTTCCTGTCTGTTCCGTGTGAACAGAGCCCTGTCCGTCCTGCTCTGACTCCTTGCTCACTGCTCCGGCAGCCTTGCTCCGCTCTGACCCTTTTGCTCACTGCTCCGGCAGCCTTGCTCTGCTCTGACCCTTTTGCTCACTGCTCCGGCAGCCTTGCTCCGCTCTGACCCTTTTGCTCACCGCTCCTGGCGGCCTCTTCCTGCTCTGCTCTTGCTCACCGCTCCAGGTGGTCTCGTCCTGCTCTGCTCTTGCTCACCGCTCCAGGCGGTCTCGTCCTGCCCTGCTCTTGCTCACCGCTCCAGGCGGTCTCATCCTGCCCTGCTCTTGCTCACCGCTCCAGGCGGTCTCGTCCTGCCCTGCTCTTGCTCACCGCTCCAGGCGGTCTCGTCCTGCCCTGCTCTTGCTCACCTCTCCAGGCGGTCTCGTCCTGCCCTGCTCTTGCTCACCGCTCCAGGCGGTCTCGTCCTGCCCTGCTCTTGCTCACCTCTCCAGGCGGTCTCGTCCTGCCCTGCTCTTGCTCACTGCTCCGGGCGGTCTCGTCCTGCCCTGTTCTCGCTCACCTCTCTGGGCGGCCTCACTCTGCTGTGCTTGTCCGCCACATCTGTGGTTCTGTTCCAGGGTCCCAGTGTGTACTGGGTCCTGTCCCGCCTGTGTTCCTGCCTGCTAGTGCCTTCCTGTCTGCACTCTAGCCGTGCTTGCCTGTACCCCCCTGCCTGCATACCCACCTGCCTGCATACCAGTCGTGCCTGCCTATTCCCACCAGTCTGTGTGCCAGCCTAACCAGTCTGTTCCTGTATTCCCCTGTGTGGGTCAACAGCCGTGTCCGGGGTCTGTCCTGGAGTAGCACCTGGTCCCTCTGCTCGTTTCCTCCTTGGTGCACTGGCGTCGTATGCCGTCGTGCGACCCTGGTCGGATCGGGTGAATACCTAGTTACGCCCCTCCAGGCATTCACTATCCGGCACGGTCCAGTGGAATCACACGCACACGCCGCTCAGCCCGGGCGTGTGCATTACAGCATGCTCAGGCCATGGTTCCCGTTGAGCCCCACGGCCTTCGCTCTCTGAGACGTTTTCCAGTGAATACGTGCATTAAAAATAAATAAATAAAAAACTTTTTTCTTTAGCTGAGTTCCAGGCGAAGTAAGCACCCGTCCAGATGGATCTTTCTGCACTCGTTCCTGCAGATCCGCCACGGTACTTTGGGGATCAAAAACAAAGTCGTGCATTTGTGGAGCAATGCATGCTACACTTCAAGGCCTACCCTCTCTATTTTCCTTCCGATTGGGCTAAAGTGGCCTTTATGATTGACTACCTAGCGGGTGATGCCTTGAAATGGGTCACCCCCCTTTGGGAAGCATGGGATCCTGTCGTCCTTGACCTGCAGGCCTTCCTGGTGGCCTTTCGTATGGTCTTCGAGGACCCTAACCCTGAAGCCCCTGCTGAAGCTTCACTTCCCAATATCCCGGACAAGCCCCGACGGGTAATGTGTGTGGGTAGCGCACTAGTCCTCCTGCCCGAAGAGACTACTGCCCATCCAGACTCCACACAGGAGAACTTCCTGCACCCGGCATCAGATGCTTCACCCACTTTAACCAGTGTGCATGTCCAAGGATGCTCCGAAGCTGTGATTACCTCCGAGTCTGTGCACCTCTACTACTTGGCGGAGAACCCCCTGTTGCCTCCTGAATCCTCCGGGATACCACTCGATGACAAATGGAGAGAGACTTCTCTACACCCGGTACTCGATACTTTGTCCGCTCCGTCTTGTGAGCCTGACAATGGGTACCCCAAAGTGGTAGTTACCCCCGAGTCTCTACACCCCTCCGACCAGGCGGAGGACCTCCAGTTGTCTCCAGAACCCTTCGGGGTGCTACCTGGTAGCGAAAGGACAGAGACGCTCCTATACTCTGTACCTGATACCTTGCTCGCTTCGTCCAGTGAGTCCAACCTAGTGTTCTCCGAAGCAGAGGTTACTTCCGAGTCTCTACACCCCTCCGACCAGGCGGAGGACCTCCAGTTGTCTCCTGAGCCCTTCGGGGTGCTACCTGGTAGCGAAAGGACAGAGACGCTCCTATACTCTGTACCTGATACCTTGCTCGCTTCGTCCAGTGAGTCCCACCTAGTGTACTCCGAAGCAGAGGTTACTCCCGAGTAGTGTTGAGCCACCCCCGTAGTGTTCGAGTTCGGTTCGGTTCGTCGAACACCCATGTGTTCGCCGAACTGTTCGTCGAACTGTTCGTCGAACACCTTCGAACACCGTTAAAACCAATGGCAGGAAAACAAAAACACATAGAAACACATAGAAAACACCTTCAAAGGTGTCCAAAAGCTGACAAACTGCTCAGAAGACACAACTAACACATGGAAAAGTGACAAGTACATATAGTCATGCGAAAAGAAAAGAGGTGGAGGAGTAAAAGGAGGGGGAGACACAGATATAGGCATGTCATGCCCTTCTAAAATCCAAAAAGTGAGAAGCCGACACGTTCAGTCCGCTCCTGCCCGTGCCACCTCCGTGTCGCCGGGTTTGTGCCAGAGCCGTGGTGAACCCTGACGGCCAGCCCCCCTCTCCCAATACTGGTGCCTGTCCGCTGGTGGGTCGAGCGAGCCCCCCTGTGGTGGAGGCAGCTCTAAGCTTTTTAATTTAAATTGTCTCTCTAATTTGAATAAATACACTTTAAATCCATTTACAAGGATCTATTGGAGGGCAAGTCTCATGCCAGCAGCCGCGTAATTCCAGCTCCAGTAGCGTCCACTAAAGCTGCTGCAGTTAAAAAGCTTTTATAAGGATCGAGCTCGGCTGTCCACCGCAAGGCATCCTACTGCCAGTCCGAGCCCCTATGCCTTGGGGTGCCTCCTGATGCTCTTCACTGAGTATCCCGTGGTCCCGAAGCATTTCCTTTGAAAAAATGAAGTGTCCAAACTACAGGTGGTGTAGCTTGCTTAACAGCCGGGATAATCCGCTGACTAGCAGACACTGCTACTAGGCACAAAGTATTTCCTGGGCTAGATGCAGTTAAAAATTTGTAATTAGATACTCTCGTTGGATGCTGAGAAAGCATTCCATAGAGTCTCCTGGCACGTCATATATGATTCTCTTAAAAAGCTTGGGGTAGGGGTCTAGGGGACCCTTTTATAGCCAAAATCACGTCCCTGTATCGCAATACGTCACCTAGGCTGAAGATAAATGGAACTGTAGCACCCTGAGGGCTCGGTTGCTACAGAGGTATTGCACCTCACCCAGAGGTGTGATATCTCACTCTCAGGTAAGGATGTAGTGTGGATCAGGACCCGACACCTGCATGCATTACACCACATTGCCGTGGGGCAGGGCGACCAATATGCCCCTGAGATGGGCACGACAGTCCCTGTCCCTGGCTGGAGTGGGGGGAGGGAACACTGAGGAAGGGGAACCCTGTAGTGCAGGAGCAGGGAGGAAGCAGTTCCTGGGTGCATTGAGAAGGGAGTATAAAAGGTGGGCACCATCTTAGTTCAGTGCAGAGAAGTCTGAGCAGAAGTGGCAGGGAGCAGGGGCTCTGCATGAGCTCTGCTCCGGAGGCGGGCCTAGTAACAGAGGCCCAGGCCTGGAAGAGGGAGAAGGAAGGAAGAGGAGCGGAGAAGGCTCCAGGAACGAGGAACGAAGGGATCTCAGGGGTGCGGACTGGCGAGTCGCCACCGCACGCCCGAATCCACCTGCGTGGAGGGGTCAGGCCAAAGGGGGAGACCGGTCCCCAAAACTAGTGGAGGCAGGAAACGACCCTCAGCTAGAAACAGGAGGCTGTGACATTTTATGTGGCGCAGTCCCTCGCTACACCCGCTAGGAAGGCACCACATAGGGTCAGGGAAACTGGCGCCAAGTTTACCAAGAGGAGGCCCGAGGCAGCCGGACAGAAGGGTTGGTAAGAAAGGCCAGACAAAGGACACACAAAGGGGGTCCTGTGAAGCACTCCAAAGTTAACTGGGAGTTGTCTGAGCCCCTCACCTGGTGAGCACAGTACGACGTGGGCAGCCGTTACCTGCAGACGTGGTCTGGATAATAAGAACTGTGAGTAAAGGCCCTGGACTGCATCACTGACTCCGTGTCATTACTGCTGCTGCCCTGCACCATCACCCCCATCCTCCGCATACACTGCCCTGAGGCTATACTCCTCCCGTGGGGAGTTATGCTACGCTCTGCTGCACCCACAACACCAGCCTCAGCGGTCTGCCCTGGAGCGGCGGTTCACTCTGACCGCAATCCACGGGTGGCGTAGTCGAACATTTAAACATCAAAACCACATAAATAGTTCCGCCACTGGTTTGACCGCCCTGAGCCACGGAACCGGGTTGCCGCCACGGAGACTACAACCACCAGCATCCACCAAAAAGGGTCCGGCTCCGGGTGTCCCAAGGCCCAGGGGGCGCGTCAGAACATTTTAATCACCTTTCACAATCACCAATGGGACAAGGCAGGGATGTTCTCTGTCCCCTCTCTAGTGACGGAGCACCTGCTCTCATCAATTCGCCATAGCCCCAATATTAGGTGGATTGAGGTGGGAGGCACCGAGTACAAGTGCTCTCTATTTGCTGATGATGTCCTAGTATATATCACTCAATCACATATATCCATCCATGCTGTTATGGCTGAAATAGATCACTTTGTTACATGGTCAAATTTTAAAATCAATGCAGCGAAGTCTGAGGCCCTCGATGTCTCCCTCCCCAAATCCATATAGGATTCCATCCAGTCCAACTTTCCCTTTGCCTGGCCCTCACAGGGTATCAAATACTTAGGAATTCCTATTCATAGAGACCTCTCCCATCTATATTATCTTAATTTTGGGCCCTTTATTGAACAACTCCATACAGACCACGGTTGGCAAGTTAGAACTGTAAGATTCACTATGTGAACCACTGGTGTTTTGTGGAAAAGCACATGTACACTGTGTTCCAAATTATTATGCAAAAAGTGTTTAGGAGTGATAAGGGAAGAATTTGTTTGTTTGTCAGTTAAACTCATTGATGGTGATGTGTGTCAGGGCTCTTTATATCACTGTAAGCAATTGCAGACCCCTGTGCTAATTAGTTTGGCAGGTGTGTCCAATGAAAGGCAAGACTACTTAAGAAGGCTGTCTCACATTATTAAGCAGCCTACATTTTCTGCCAAAATAGGAAAGAAAAAGGATGTGTCGGCTGCTGAGAAGCAACAAATTGTGGAGTGTTTAGGTCAAGGCATGACTACAATCAACATTGTGCGATGATCAGGATGAAGTGTCTTGGCAATCAAGAAGTATGTAGCTGATTCACAGTACACACGTGTGCGTGCTGATAAGGGCAAATTGAGGACTCTTTCCTACAGGTAATTACGTCAGGTTGAAAGAGCAGCGGCAAAAAAGCCTTGTCATAGCAGCAGACACGTTTTTGAAGCTGCTTGTGCCTCCAACGTCCTCCGAACAACAAGATGCAGGGTCCTTCAGAGGTTTGCAGCTGTGCATACGCCATCCTGTCGACCTCCTCTATCCACTTCACACAAGCAGAAACGGCTCCAGTGGGCCAAACATTACATGAAGACTGATTTCAAAACTGTTTTGTTCACGGATGAGTGCCGTGCTGCGCTCGATGGTCCAGATGGATGGAGTGGAGGATGGCTGGTTGATGGACACCCCACGCAAACACGGCTACAGCTCCAACAAGGAGGACGTGGAGTAATGTTTTGGGCTGGAATCATGGGGAGAGAGATTGTCGGCCCCTTTAGGATCCCTGAAGGCGCTAAAGATGAACTCCATAATGTACGTGGATTTTCTCAAACAGCACTTCCTGCCATGGTTCAAGAAGAAGAACCGTGTATTTCACAGCAAGATCATTTTTCTGCATGATAATGCACCATCTCATGCTGCACATAAAACATCTGCATCTCTGGCTGATATGGGCATAAAAGGGGACAAACTTATGGTGTGACCCCCATGCTCCCCTGACCTCTACCCCATTCAGAACCTTTGGAGCATCATTAAAAGGAGTGTCTATGATGGCGGGAGGCAGTTCACATCTAAGCAACAGCTCTGGGAGGGTATTCTGTCCTCATGCAAAACAATTGAAGCAGAAACCATCCAAAACCTGACAAATTCAATGGACGAGAGAGTTCAGAAGCTCCTTTCGAACAAGGGGTCCTATGTGAAAATGTAACATCACCTAGAATAAAGTTTTGAGTTGAAAACTGTTTGATTTCAGTTTCTAACAACCTGCTAATGCTTATAATTTCAAAAATGACCATTTTTTTGGTCTTTATTAAAATGAAAAGGTTGATCGAAAAGTTTGGGGGATCTAAGAGTGTGGCAACCCAGTAGTCATGATTACTTCGAATTCTGACAATATGAGGGTCATGCTGCAGGTAGTGCAGCAAGAAGGCACTTATGTGTCTTGCGCATCTCGGAGCCCCAAAATTATTTTCCGGGCTAGATGCAGCTAAAATTTATTATTAATTTTAAATCTGGTGAAGCTTTAGTATAGATGGCCTAATAGGATCAGTGCTGCACACTGCTACAAAGCCCAAATTATTTTCCAGTCAAGATACAGATAAACATGATTAGTAATTTTAAATCTGGTGGAGCTTATTATAGATGGCCTAATAGAATCAGTGCTGCACACTGCTACAAAGCCCAAATTATTTTCCAGCCAAGATACAGATAAACATGATTAGTAATTTGAAAGCTTAAAACGGTTGGTAGGGTGATTTTAACCAATCATCAAGCTTTTACTCTCCCCAGGATGACACAGGGGTAGAAAAGTCGTTTCGGATCCATGATTTGTTCATCTTTATGAACGTGAGTCTGTCTACATTATCAGTGGAGAGCCGCGTGCGCTAATCTGTCAGCACACCACCAGCAGCGCTGAACACACGTTCAGACAGAACGCTGGCTGCGGGGCATGACAAGATCTCCAAGGCGTAAGTGGCTAGCTCCGGCCATTTATCCAGATTGGAAGCCCAAAAAGAGCAAGGGTCCAGTGACACAGTCATGGCTTCAATGTTTACTTGGAGATACGCCTGTACCATCGTCTCTAGGTGTTGACTATGTGTCAGACTTCTTGTCTCCTGTGGCCTTGCAAAGGATGGGCTAAAAAAGTGGTGAAATGATTCCGCAAAATTGATGTTACCAGCAGATACTGTGGTTCTGTTACGGTTTGAGTGCTGAACACTTGACGGTCCCACGGTTGGCAAGTTGGAACTGTGAAATTCACTACGTGCACCACTGGTATTTTGTGGAAAAGCACATGTAAGATTCTGCAACAGTCTCTGTTGATACTCCTGCATGCGTGCATCCCTTTCTATGGCAGGAATAATTTCTGCAAATTTACTTTTGTACCGGGGATCTAACAGTGTGGCAACCCAGTAGTCAGGATTATTTCTAATTCTCACAATTCGAGGGTCATGTTGCAGGTAGTGCAGCAAGAAGGCACTCATGTGTGTTGCGCATCCAGGAGCACCAAGTCCCTGTTGTGTTGGTGGCGAGGTAACAATCATGCTTCCTTCCTCTGTCCTCTCCCCCCAACCTCGCACAACAGAAATGTGATCAAGGTCTCCCTCTTCTGATGAGTCTTCCATCAGTTCGTCCTCCACTTCTTCCTGGGCTCCTGCACCTTTCTCACTAGTTTGGCTGCTACCATGCGCCCTGGTGAAACCATCTCCCCCACCCTCACATGCCTGCCGCCTTGGTGCTGCCGACCGTCTGGACCTTGCAGATGTTAGCCCTTCCGCATACAACTCCTCCTCCTCTACTTCCTCCACCTCCTCTTGTGCCACCACCTGACTCCGAATTCTGTTTAACATGTGCTCCAGCATGTAAATCACCGGAATAGTCATGCTGATAATGGCATCGTCAGCACTAAACATCTTCGTCGCCATTTCAAAACTGTGCAGAAGGGTGCATAGGTCCCTGATCTGAGACCACTCCTCCAGCGTGATTTGCCCCACCTCTGGATCTCGTTGGCCCAGGCTATACATCAGAACGTATTGCACCAGGGCTTGTCGGTGCTGCCACAGTCGCTGCAACATGTGCAGAGTTGAATTCCACCGGGTAGGCACATCGCATTTTAGCCGGTGAAGTGGCAGGCCCAACGACTTCTGTAGAGATGTAAGTCGCTGAGCTGCGGGATGCGAACGGCGGAAGTGAGCACACAGCGACCGTGCCCTCTGCAGAAGGCCATCTAGTCTGGGATAGTGGGCTAAAAATTGCTGGACAACCAGGTTCAACACGTGAGCCATACAAGGCACGTGTGTGACATTGCCACGGCGAAGGGCCGCACCCAGGTTTGCAGCATTGTCGCACACGGCCTTCCCTAGTTTCAGGTCCAGTGGAGACAACCATTCATGAAATTGGTTCTCCAGAGCTGACCACAACTCCTCAGCTGTGTGACTCACATTTCCCAGACATTTCAATGTAAAAACCGCCTGATGACGTTGAGCCCTACTGCCAGCATAGTAAGGAGGTGTGCAGGATCCCTTCTGCGCAGTTAGAAAGCTTGTGGCATGACCAGACAGGCTTTGGGTGCAGGTGGAAGACCGAGAGGAGGTTGAGGAGGCAGAAGCAGTGGAGGAACTTTGACATAAAGAGGATTGACGCACAACTCGTGGGGACGGCAAGACTTGGACAGCAGCCCCTTGTCCTGCTGTCACCATAGTTACCCAGTGCCCAGTCAGCGACATGTAACGCCCCTGTCCATGCCTACTCGTCCAAGTGTCTGTGGTGAAATGCACCCTGTCACACACAGAGTTTCTCAAAGAAGCGGTGATGTTGTGTGCGACATGCTGGTGGAGCGCAGGCACACCTTTCTTTGAGAAGTAGTGCCGACTGGGCATCTGGTACTGGGGCACTGCGACAGACATAAGGTCTCGAAAATCCTCTGTGTCCACCAGGCGGAAAGGCAGCATTTCTGTAGCCAAGAGCTTGCAGATGGTGAAATTCAACTTCTTAGCTTTCTCATGGCTAGGAGGAAATGGTCTTTTACTTGTCCACATCTGAGGGACCGAGGGCTGGCTATTGTGCTTAGACGGGGTTGATAAGGGTGTCCCCGGCAAACTGCCGGTCTGTGAGGAAGATGCAGGCGGACATGTTAGGTTGCCTTGATCCAAAGGTGGTGCTATCGATGTCGGACAGCGCTCAACACCAGCTGTTGTTACCACCTCCAAAGAAAATGATGACCTGCCAATCACGCTGGCTGTTGCGGGTAAAGAGGTGGCAGGTCTGCGCCCCAAAACAGGTGTGACTGCTGTCCCCCCAGTCACAGAGGATGAAGAGGCCGCGGATGCACAAGATATGGCAGACGGTGGTTGGCCCGGCCGGCTAGGCCGCATTGTAGCACACTGAGCTTCCCACTGCAACTTATGCTTCATGCCCATGTGCCGGTTCATGCATGAAGTACTCAAACTATGTATTTTTTGGCCTCTACTTAGCTTTTGCTGACAAATGTTACAGATAACACGAGTTGGGTCATCTTTATCGATCTGAAAAAATGCCCAGGCTATGCAAGGCTTAGCACCCATGCGACCTGAAGAGCCACCACGACTTGTGGTGAGAGGCAGAGTTGTGTTTGAGGATGCAGTTGTTAACGTGCTTCCAGCACTACGTCTCTGTCCAGGAAGGCGCAACCTGACCTCGTCGTCACTAGCATCTTCCTCCACCTCCTCTGCTGACCTCATCTCTTGGCTGACTGTGGGATCTCCAACCTCATCATCATCACCCTGTGCGTTATCACACCCGTCGTCCTCAGAGCCAACCTGTTCCTGCCCTGACAAAAAACTAAAGTTGTCGCTCCAATCAGGTATTTGAGTCTTATCATCGTCTTCCTCATTGTCTCCACCAACAGGAGTTACAGGTTGGGAATGAGGGTCTACATTATGGTCAGAACCTTCTGCGTCTGGTCCTGGATCCGACTCATAAAGATTCTGGGCATCAGTGCAGATCATTTCCTCGTCTGGATTCACGGAAGCGCTGGAGTCGACCTCTGATTCCCAGGCTATAGTATGAGTAAACAGCTCTGCAGACTCAACCATCTGTTCTACCTCATACTCAGACGGGCAGCTGGAGATTTGGGAGCTGTGAGGAAGCAAGTGCGATTGGGGTGACACCTTTGAGGACTGGAGTATTTGTGATGTTGAAGTTGATGTGGAGGAGAGCCCACTTAAAGGAGCACTTGATATCCGTTGAAGCACCTGCTGTTTTTGTGCCTCATCTGGAATTTGTAGCAATTGGCATGCCCGTAAGAAAGGGATCTTATCACATTGTCCGCTAAAAGAAGTAGACATTTTAGTTTGGCTGGAAGATGGTCTTTCTTCTGCAGATGTTACTGTTGCTTTAACACCTACCCCACGGACACAACCTTTTTTCCCCTTCCCAACACGCCTATTCCCCTTTCCACCAGCAGCAGGCCTTTTTCCACTCATTTTGGTGGTTAACTAATTAACAACTCTGGAGTTGTTTGCACAAAAAAACAATGGATGGGAACCGAGCAGAGCTGAGTGGCCAAACTGTGGTATTAGGCCAAAACTATTGGCCGGGTTAGATGCAGAAAAAAATTATATTCAATTTGCAACCTGATGGAGGTCAGTATAGATGGACTAATAGAGAAAGTCCCACACACTGCTAGAAGGCCAAATATTTTTTCAGAGCTAGATGCAGAAAAAAATATATTCAGTTTGCAACCTGATGGAGGTCTGTATAGATGGATTAATAGAACAAGTCCCACACACAGCTAGAAGCCCAATATTTTTTCAGAGGTAGATGCAGAAAAAATATATTCAGTTTGCAACCTGATGGAGGTCAGTATAGATGGACTAATACAACAAGTCCCACACACAGCTAGAAGCCCAATATTTTTTCAGAGGTAGATGCAGAAAAAAATATATTCAGTTTGCAACCTGATGGAGGTCTGTATAGATGGATTAATAGAACAAGTCCCACACACAGCTAGAAGCCCAATATTTTTTCAGAGGTAGATGCAGAAAAAAATATATTCAGTTTGCAACCTGATGGAGGTCAGTATAGATGGACTAATACAACAAGTCCCACACACAGCTAGAAGCCCAATATTTTTTCAGAGGTAGATGCAGAAAAAAATATATTCAGTTTGCAACCTGATGGAGGTCTGTATAGATGGATTAATAGAACAAGTCCCACACACAGCTAGAAGCCCAATATTTTTTCAGAGGTAGATGCAGAAAAAAATATATTCAGTTTGCAACCTGATGGAGGTCAGTATAGATGGACTAATACAACAAGTCCCACACACAGCTAGAAGACCAATATTTTTTCAGAGGTAGATGCAGAAAAAAATATATTCAGTTTGCAACCTGATGGAGGTCTGTATAAATGGACTAATACAACAAGTCCCACACACAGCTAGAAGCCCAATATTATTTCAGAGGTAGATGCAGAAAAAAATATATTCAGTTTGCAACCTGATGGAGGTCAGTATAGATGGACTAATACAACAAGTCCCACACACAGCTAGAAGCCCAATATTTTTTCAGAGGTAGATGCAGAAAAAAATATATTCAGTTTGCAACCTGATGGAGGTCAGTATAGATGGACTAATAGAATGATGCTATGCCCAAAAGATTTTACTTCACTAGGTGCAGTAAAAAAATTGGTATTCTATACACAGGTGGTATATCTTGCAACACACATAGGCTACTCCACTGACTAACACACTCTGCAATAGGCCAAAAAGGATTAGCTTTGCTAGATTCAGCCAAATGCTGTGAAAAAAACTTGCACAGCACTGGCACAGACCTGCCTGGCAAAAACTGATAGGAACTGATGTAACCTAGTCCTGAAAAGGACTCCAATTACAATTAGTCTTTACTCCCACAATCTATCTATTTAAGAGCACAGACCTGCCTGATAAAAGTCGTAGGAAATGCTGTAACCTAGTCCTTAAAAGGACTGCAATCACAACTATTCCCTACTCCCAAGCTATCTGTAGATTTGTGCGAAAATTGGCTTGAAATTAACAAGGTATAGCGCACACAGCAACAGCGGTGCCGTCTAACACGCAGCTGCAGCAGTGAGAAAATGGTGGCGACGGGGAAAATGGCTTGGTCTTATAGGGCAAGGATATGTGACATACACTGCCAATGACACATGCCTTTGCTTGTGTGAAAAAAAGCACTTCGCTCCGTGTGTGCGCTGCTGATAGGCTGACAGATTGCACCTCCGCACTGTAAATGCGGGAAAGAGAAAAAAAAATGGAGATCTTCATTGTTCCTGCAGAGATCCATCCCCTGCCCCTCCCCCCACCCCGCTGTACACTCAAACTGCGTATTAACATTAATTTTCATCATTACTGAGAAAAAATCCAGTTATGATTTTGGTGCACGAACAGTTATCGAACATAACCTCGAACAGCCGAATTTTTCTCAAATTGTTCGTGTTCGCCGAACGGCTCGAACACCGCCCAAAACAGCTCGAATTTGAGATTGGCAAACAGTTCGAGTAGAACAACGCTCTTCTCTACTCGTATGCAGGACTCTGACCCCTACCCATCACTCTTAACGCTACTTCCACTCCGTCCTGGAGTCCTGACAGGAATATGTCCAGTCCAATATCCATTAAGTGAACACAGTCAGGCCGTATGAGGCCTGCTTTATCTCCTTCCAGTTGTCGGTGTTGTATCACTACACCGCCTCTGTCTCTTCTAAATTTTGCCATCCGAATATTTATTACCCGCCTTGTCCGTTCGATGGCCATGATGTCTCGCGCAACTTGCCATACCGCTATCGGCACAATCTCTGACCATACTATAGTTAGTTTTGTGAAAAATTCTCTGAAGCGCTCAGTGTCTAGTTTCATTATTTCCATTAGTTATGCGCTCTTGTGATCACCTAGGTCATTTCCCCCGGCCTGTATAACTAAGATGACCAGACCTCTTGCCTCTCTCCTTACCTTGATTACCTCCATTAGTACCTGTGGCCATAGCAGGCCTCTAATACCTCTCCAGTTGAAATATGTGTTATGAAACTCTAATTTCCTCCTGCCTGGGCGGACTTTCACCCTTTTTCTGCCCAATATATATACGATTGGCCTATCACCCACACTGTTGGCTTAGCGTCACCTGTGAAAGAAACAAACCACGTTAGGATAACAAGTCCGGTCTTATGTATCTCGCCAAACACGTGGATCGCCATCTCCCTATCCTCTGAACTTCAGTTTCTGACAGTCCTGCTCTTGCTGCTTCCATGGCCGCGCCTATGCGGAATGAGTGTGTCCCATAATCTTTGGGGTGGTTCTCTGCCGATGTTATGCATTTATTAAGTATAGCTTGGAACTGGTATCTTGATAATGGCATTCCATCAATGTGTGATAGGAAGAAATTACTTTGTGATCTGATGGTTATATCTGTTTTTACTATTGCTACCCGACTCAGTGTACCTTTTGTGGGTTGTAGAAGTACCCAAGTGCCCCTGCCCGCTGGAACCGTTTTCAATTGGCGTATGCGTAGGCGTATTGCATTGTTGGCTATCACTACGTCCTGGTGTAATAAGCCTCCACTGGTGGTAATTTTGGATTGAGGGACTAATTCACTTATGCATAGCGTCTCGAAGAAGGCGATCGCAAATGCAGTAGACAGTAGTGTTGCTTCAAATTGTGAGTGTCATGTTAATGGTGTTAGGGATATGATGTGAGAAATCAGTTTTAGTGACACGGGACGGGCCAAATACACTCCTGATTGGCTGACCCCTTTTCCACCCTTTTATGCATTGTCTGATGATGCAGTTGGAAGTGAAATGCTACTTCGGTCAGACACCACTGCGCTGACGCTCCTGATATGCCCCTTATCATTAACTGGTTCAGAAATTCTATGGTGACTTGTAATCTGGCTTGTTCACATTGGTCAACCTGTCTGCCTGCTACTAGTCGTGTCCACTCTTCCCATGCCTTACCGCATTCTTGCCACGTCGACAGGGCAACTGACACTCTGATTAATGGCATCAACTATTCGCCACTAGATCCCATAGGGAGGGTGGGCAACTGTTGCCCAATGGGTGGGCGCTGGGGAGGAGCTCTGTGAAAATCTGCCAATTGAATTGTGATAAAGCGTTAGCAGCAGCTTTAGACCCCTCAGCATCGTGGCTAGTGCGGAACCATACATTGTGTTTTAGGTACAGGAATGCTAGCCGGCATAGTAGGCCTAGCACTGGGAGAGACGATGATGCCATCTTATTAATGCAGTGCGTTAGGTTGGTGTCTTTTGTTATGAAGCGTATATTTTTGTTAGCCAGGCGCGCGCAAAATATTTCTATTGCTACCACTATTGGGAAGAAAAATTATTTTCCGGGCTAGATGCAGCTAAAAATTCTTATTAATTTCAAAGCTGGTGCAGCTTGGTATAGATGGCCTAATACAATGAGTACCACACACTGCTACAAGGCCAAATATTTTTTCAGAGCTAGATGCAGATAAAAATTCTTACTAATTTCAAAGCTGGTGGAGCTTGGTATAGATGGTCTAATACAATGAGTACCACACACTGCTACAAGCCCAAATATTTTTTCAGAGCTAGATGCAGATAAAAATTATTTTTAAATTGCAACCTGGTGGAGGTTAGTATAGATGGACTAATAGAACAAGTCCCACACACTGCTACAAGCCCAAATATTTTTTCAGAGCTAGATGCAGATAAAAATTATTTTTAATTTGCAACCTGGTGGAGGTTAGTATAGATGGACTAATAGAACAAGTCCCACACACTGCTACAAGCCCAAATATTTTTTTCAGAGCTAGATGCATATAAAAATTATATTGAATTTGCAACCTGGTGGAGGTTAGTATAGATGGACTAAAAGAACAAGTCCCACACACTGCTACAAGCCCAAATATTTTTTCAGAGCTAGATGCAGCTAAAAATTCTTATTAATTTCAAAGCTGGTGGAGCTTGGTACAGATGGCCTAATACAATGAGTACCACACACTGCTACAAGCCCAAATATTTTTTGAGAACTAGATGCAGATACAAATTATTTTGAATTTGCAACCTGGGGAGGTTAGTAAATATGGACTAATAGAACAAGTCCCACACACTGCTACAAGCCCAAATATTTTTTTCAGCGCTAGATGCAGCTAAAAATTCTTATTAATTTCAAAGCTGGTGGAGCTTGGTATAGATGGCCTAATACAATGAGTACCACACACTGCTACAAGCCCAAATATTTTTTCAGAGCTAGATGCAGATAAAAATTATTTTTAATTTGCAATCTGGTGGAGGTTAGTATAGATGGACTAATAGAACAAGCCCCACACACTGCTACAAGCCCAAATATTTTTTTCAGAGCTGGATGCAGATAAAAATTATTTGAATTTGCAACCTGGAAGAGGTTAGTATAGATGGACTAATAGAACAAGTCCAACACACTGCTACAAGCCCAAATATTTTTTCAGAACTAGATGCAGATAAAAATTATTTTTAATTTGCAATCTGGTGGAGGTTAGTATAGATAGACTAATAGAACAAGTGCCACACACTGCAACAAGCCCAAATATTTTTTCAGAGCTAGATGCAGATAAAAATTAGTTGAATTTGCAACCTGGTGGAGGTTATTGTAGATGGACTAATAGAACAAGTCCCACACACTGCTACAAGCCCAAATATTTTTCCAGAGCTAGATGCAGATAAAAATTATTTTTAATTTGCAACCTGGTGGAGGTTAGTATAGATTGACTAATAGAACAAGTCCCACACACTGCTACAAGCCCAAATATTTATTCAGAGCTAGATGCAGATAAAAATTATTTTGAATTTGCAACCTGGTGGAGGTTAGTATAAATGGACTAATAGAACAAGTCCCACACACTGCTACAAGCCCAAATATTTTTTCAGAGCTAGATGCAGATAAAAATTATATTGAATTTGCAACCTGGTGGAGGTTAGTATAGATGAACTAAAAGAACAAGTGCCACACACTGCAACAAGGCCAAATATTTTTTCAGAGCTAGATGCAGCTAAAAATTCTTATTAATTTCAAAGCTGGTGGAGCTTGGTACAGATGGCCTAATACAATGAGTACCACACACTGCTACAAGCCCAAATATTTTTTGAGAGCTAGATGCAGATACAAATTATTTTGAATTTGCAACCTGGGGAGGTTAGTATATATGGACTAATAGAACAAGTCCCACACACTGCTACAACCCAAATATTTTTTCAGAGCTAGATGCAGCTAAAAATTCTTATTAATTTCAAAGCTGGTGGAGCTTGGTATAGATGGCCTAATACAATGAGTACCACACACTGCTACAAGCCCAAATATTTTTTCAGAGCTAGATGCAGATAAAAATTATTTTAATTTGCAACCTGGTGGAGGTTAGTATAGATGGACTAATAGAACAAGTCCCACACACTGCTACAAGCCCAAATATTTTTTCAGAGCTAGATGCAGCTAAAAATTCTTATTAATTTCAAAGCTGGTGGAGCTTGGTATAGAAGGCCTAATACAATGAGTACAACACACTGCTACAAGCCCAAATATTTTTTCAGAGCTAGATGCAGATAAAAAAAATTTTTAATTTGCAACTTGGTGGAGGTTAGTATAGATGGACTAATAGAACAAGTCCCACACACTGCTACAAGCCCAGATATTTTTTTCAGCGCTAGATGCAGCTAAAAATTCTTATTAATTTCAAAGCTGGTGGAGCTTGGTATAGATGGCCTAATGCAATGAGTACCACACACTGCTACAAGCCCAAATATTTTTTCAGAGCTAGATGCAGATAAAAATTATTTTTAATTTGCAATCTGGTGGAGGTTAGTATAGATGGACTAATAGAACAAGTGCCACACACTGCAACAAGCCCAAATATTTTTTCAGAGCTAGATGCAGATAAAAATTAGTTGAATTTGCAACCTGGTGGAGGTTATTATAGATGGACTAATAGAATGATGCTATGCCCAAAAGGTTTTACTTGGCTAGGTGCAGTAAAAAAATTTGTATTCTATACACAGGTGGTGTAGCTTGCAACACAGATAGGCTACTCCACTGAATAACACACACTGTAAGAGGCCAAAAAGGATTTAGTTAGTTAGATTTTGCCAAATGCTGTGAAAAACACTTGCACAGCACTGGCACAGACCAGCCTGGCAAAAAGAGAGAGGAGGTGATGTAACCTAGCCCTCAAAAGGACTGCAATTACAATTAGTACCTACTCCCAACCTATCTATTTAAGAGCACAGACCTGCCTGATAAAAGTCATAGGAAATGATGTAACCTAGTCCTCAAAAGGACTGCAATCACAACTATTTCCTACTCCCAAGCTATCTGTAGATTTGTGCAAAAATTAGCTTGAAATTAACACTCAAAGTATAGCGCACACAGCAACAGCGGTGCCGTCTAACATGCAGCTGCAGCAGGGAGAAAATGGTGGCTACACGGAAAATGGCTTGGTCTTATAGGGCAAAGACATGTGACATACACTGCCAGTGACACATGCCCTTGCTTGTGTGAAAAAAAGCAGTTTGCTCCGTGTGTGCGCTGCTGATAGGCTGACAGATTGCACCTCCCCACTGTAAATGCAGGAAAGAGAAAAAAAGATGTAGATCTTCATTATTTCTGCAGAGATCCATCCCCTGCCCCACCAACCGCCCCGCTGTAAACTCAAACTGCGTATCAACATTAATTTTCAGCATTACTGAGAAAAAATACAGTTATGATTTTGGTGCACGAACAGTTATCGAACATTACCTCGAACAGCCGGATTTTTTTCAAATCGTTCGAGTTCGTCGAACGGCTCGAACACCGCCCAAAACAGCTCGAATTTGAGATTGGCGAACAGTTCGAGTCGAACACCGCTCATCTCTAATTACTACCAAATCGATGATTTTTTTCTACCAAATTGGTAGAAAACACACCTACATTGGCGATGGAAAGGAGGCTTTGAGGGGATATGGAGGAGGCCTTTGTTTTTTAACTTTCATTTTAGGTGTGCAATAATCTGTTTGCTGACAATTTTGGAAAAGTAGTTACAAATCAATTAAACTATCACAATTGTTAATTTTAAGGATGTGGAATGTATGAAAATATGTTTTTTTTGCCTGTAATATGCTTTATGCACAATAGAAGAAATTTTGCCGATTCTGTAAATGTGGATAAGATCCGACTACACTGTAATTTGCATTATTTATTTCTCCGACCTTTTTCGTCTTAGTGGTCTAAAAGATTACTGTCAAAGATACATATGCTAGACAGATGTCTGAAGATGACATTGCATAGCTTTATACAACAATCTTCTACTTTTCCTAAATTGCTACCAAATCGCTGTTTTTTTTCTACCAAAATGGTAGAAAACACACCTATATTGGGGACGCAAAGGAGGCTTTGAGGGGATATGGAGGAGGCCTATGTTTTTTAACTTTATTTTTAGGTGTGCAATAGTATCTTTGCTGATAACTTTGGAAAAGTAGCTACAAATCAATGAAGCTATCATAATTGTTAATTTTAAAGATGTGGAATGTGTGAAAATATGTTTTTTTTGTCTGTAATATGCTTTATACACAATAGAAGAAATTTTGAAGATTCTGTAAATGTGGATCAGATCCGACTACACTTTAATTTGCATTATGTATTTCTCCGACCTTTTTTGTCTAAGCAGTCTAAAAGATTACTTTCAAAGATACATATGCTAGACAGATGACTGAAGTAGACATTGCAGTGCTGTGTACAACATTCTTCTACTTTTCCTAAATTACTACCAAATCGCTGTTTTTTTTCTACCAAAATGGTAGAAAACGCACCTATATTGGGGACGCAAAGGAGGCTTTGAGGGGATATGGAGGAGGCCTATGTTTTTTAACTTTATTTTTAGGTGTGCAATAGTATGTTTGCTGATAACTAGAGATGAGCGGTGTTCGAATCGAACTGTTCGCCAATCTCAAATTCTAGCTGTTTTGGGCGGTGTTCGAGCCGCTCAGCGAACATGAACGATTTGAAAAAAATTCGGCTGTTCGAGGTTATGTTCGATAACTGTTCGTGCACCAAAATCATAACTGCATTTTTTCTCAGTAATGCTAAAAATTAATGTTAATACGCAGTTTGAGTGTATAGCGGGGCGCCGAGTGGGGCAGGGGATGGATCTCTGCAAAAATAATATAGATCTCCATTTTTTTTTCTCTTTCCCGCATTTACAGTGGGGAGGTGCAATCTGTCAGCCTATCGGCAGCGCACACATGGAGCAAACTGCTTTTTTTCACACAAGCAAGGACATGTGTCATTGGCAGTGTATGTCACATGTCCTTGCCTATAAGACCCATCCATTTTACCCTTCGCCACCATTTTCTCACTGCTGCAGCTGCATGTTAGACGGCACCGCTGTTGCTGTGTGCGCTATACTTTGCTAATTTCAAGCCAATTTTCGCACAATTCTACAGATAGCTTGGGAGTAGGGAATAGTTGTGATTGCAGTCCTTTTAAGGACTAGGTTACATCATTTCCTACGACTTTTATCAGGCAGGTCTGTGCTCTTAAATAGATAGGTTGGGAGTAAAGACTAATTGTAATTGCAGTCCTTTTCAGGGCTAGGTTACATTAGTTCCTATCACTTTTATCAGGCAGGTCTGTGCTCTTAAATAGATAGGTTGGGAGTTAAGACTAATTGTAATTGCAGTCCTTTTCAGGGCTAAGTTACATCAGTTCCTATCACTTTTTGCCAGGCAGGTCTGTTTTAGTGCTGTGCAAGTTTTTTTCACAGCATTTGGCTAAATCTAGCAAAGCAAATCCTTTTTGGCATCTTGCAGTGTGTGCTAGTCAGTGGAGTAGCCTATCTGTCTAGCAAGCTACACCACCTGTGTATAGAATACCAATTTTTTTACTGCACCTAGTGAAGTAAAACCTTTTGGGCATAGTATCATTCTATTAGTCCATCTATACTAACCTCCACCAGGTTGCAAATTCAATATAATTTTTTTCTGCATCTAGCTCTGAAAAAATATTTCGGCTTGTAGCAGTGTGTGAGACTTGTTCTATTAGTCCATCTATACTAACCTCCACCTGGTTGCAAATTCAACATAATTTTTTTCTGCATCTATCTCTGAAAAAATATTTGGCTTGTAGCAGTGTGTGGGACTTGTTCTATTAGTCCATCTATACTAACCTCCACCAGGTTGCAAATTCAATATAATTTTTATCTGCATCTAGTTCTGAAAAAATATTTCGGCTTGTAGCGGTGTGTGGGACTTGTTCTATTAGTCCATCTATACTAACCTCCACCAGGTTGCAAATTCAATATAATTTTTATCTGCATCTAGCTCTGAAAAAATATTTGGGCTTCGGCTTGTAGCAGTGTGTGGGACTTGTTCTATTAGTCCATCTATACTAACCTCCACCAGGTTGCAAATTCAATATAATTTTTTTCTGCATCTAGCTCTGAAAAAATATTTCGGCTTGTAGCATTGTGTTGGACTTGTTCTATTAGTCCATCTATACTTACCTCCACCAGGTTGCAAATTCAATATAATTTTTATCTGCATCTGGCTCTGAAAAAATATTTCGGCTTGTAGCAGTGTGTGGGACTTGTTCTATTAGTCCATCTATACTAACCTCCACCAGGTTGCAAATTCAATATAATTTTTATCTGCATCTAGCTCTGAAAAAATATTTGGGCTTCGGCTTGTAGCAGTGTGTGGGACTTGTTCTATTAGTCCATCTATACTAACCTCCACCAGGTTGCAAATTCAATATAATTTTTTTCTGCATCTAGCTCTGAAAAAATATTTCGGCTTGTAGCAGTGTGTGAGACTTGTTCTATTAGTCCATAAATACTATGCTCCACCAGGTTGCAAATTCAATAGAATTTTTATCTGCATATAGCTCTGAAAAAATATTTGGGCTTCGGCTTGTAGCCGTGTGTGGGACTTGTTCTATTAGTCCATCTATACTAACCTCCACCAGGTTGCAAATTCAATATAATTTTTTTCTGCATCTAGCTCTGTAAAAATATTTGGGCTTGTAGCAGTGTGTGGGACTTGGTCTATTAGTCCATCTATACTAACCTCCACCAGGTTGCAAATTCAAAATCATTTTTATCTGCATCTAGCTCTGAAAAAATATTTGGGCTTGTAGCAGTGTGTGGGACTTGGTCTATTAGTCCATCTATACTAACCTCCACCAGGTTGCAAATTAAAAATAATTTTTTCTGCATCTAGCTCTGAAAAAATATTTGGCTTGTAGCAGTGTGTGGGACTTGTTCTATTAGTCCATCTATACTAACCTCCACCAGGTTGCAAATTCAATATAATTTTTATCTGCATCTAGTTCTGAAAAAATATTTCGGCTTGTAGCGGTGTGTGGGACTTGTTCTATTAGTCCATCTATACTAACCTCCACCAGGTTGCAAATTCAATATAATTTTTATCTGCATCTAGCTCTTAAAAAATATTTGGGCTTCGGCTTGTAGCAGTGTGTGGGACTTGTTCTATTAGTCCATCTATACTAACCTCCACCAGGTTGCAAATTCAATATAATTTTTTTCTGCATCTAGCTCTGAAAAAATATTTCGGCTTGTAGCATTGTGTTGGACTTGTTCTATTAGTCCATCTATACTTACCTCCACCAGGTTGCAAATTCAATATAATTTTTATCTGCATCTGGCTCTGAAAAAATATTTCGGCTTGTAGCAGTGTGTGGGACTTGTTCTATTAGTCCATCTATACTAACCTCCACCAGGTTGCAAATTCAATATAATTTTTATCTGCATCTAGCTCTGAAAAAATATTTGGGCTTCGGCTTGTAGCAGTGTGTGGGACTTGTTCTATTAGTCCATCTATACTAACCTCCACCAGGTTGCAAATTCAATATAATTTTTTTCTGCATCTAGCTCTGAAAAAATATTTCGGCTTGTAGCAGTGTGTGAGACTTGTTCTATTAGTCCATAAATACTATGCTCCACCAGGTTGCAAATTCAATAGAATTTTTATCTGCATATAGCTCTGAAAAAATATTTGGGCTTCGGCTTGTAGCCGTGTGTGGGACTTGTTCTATTAGTCCATCTATACTAACCTCCACCAGGTTGCAAATTCAATATAATTTTTTTCTGCATCTAGCTCTGTAAAAATATTTGGGCTTGTAGCAGTGTGTGGGACTTGGTCTATTAGTCCATCTATACTAACCTCCACCAGGTTGCAAATTCAAAATAATTTTTATCTGCATCTAGCTCTGAAAAAATATTTGGGCTTGTAGCAGTGTGTGGGACTTGGTCTATTAGTCCATCTATACTAACCTCCACCAGGTTGCAAATTAAAAATAATTTTTATCTGCATCTAGCTCTGAAAAAATATTTGGGCTTGTAGCAGTGTGTGGGACTTGGTCTATTAGTCCATCTATACTAACCTCAACCATGTTGCAAATTAAAAATAATTTTTATCTGCATCTAGCTCTGAAAAAATATTTGTGCTTGTAGCAGTGTGTGGTACTCATTGTATTAGGCCATCTATACCAAGCTCCACCAGCTTTGAAATTAATAATAATTTTTAGCTGCATCTAGCCCTGAAAATAATTTTTCTTCCCAATAGTGGTAGCAATAGAAATATGGTGCGCGTGTCTGGCTAACAAAAATATATGCTTCATAACAAAAAACAACAGCTTAGCGCACTGCATTAATAAGATGGCATCATCGTCTCTCCCAGTGCTAGGCCTACTACGCCGGCTAGCATTCCTGTGCCTAAAACACAATGTATGGGTCCGCGCTAGCCACGATGCTGAGGGGTCTAAAGCTGCTGCTAACGCTTTATCACAATTCAATTGGCAGATTTTCACAGAGCTCTTCCCCAACGCCCACCCATCGGGCAACAGTTGCCCACCCTCCCTATGTGATGTAGTGGCGAATAGTTGATGCCATTAATCAGAGCGTCAGTTGCCCCGTCGACGTGGCAAGCATTCGGTAAGGTGTGGGAAGAGTGGACACGACTAGTAGCAGGCAGACAGGTTGACCAATGTGAACAAGCCAGATCACAAGTCACCATAGAATTTCTCCACCAGCTAATGATGAGGGGCATATCAGGGGCGTCAGCGCAGTGGTGTCTGACCGGAGTAGCATTTCACTTCCAACTACTGATTTGGGGAGATGTGACAAAGAGATTCATCATCAGACAATCCATAAAAGGGTGGAAAAGGGGTCAGCCAAGTCAGGAGTGTAGACGTTCCGTCCCGTGTCACTAAAACTGATTTCTCACATCATATCCCTAACACCATTAACATGGCACTCACAATTTGAAGCAACACTACTGTCTACTGCATTTGTGATCGCCTTCTTCGGGGCGCTATGCATAAGCGAATTAGTCCCTCAATCCAAAATTACCACCAGTGGAGGCTTATTACACCAGGACGTAGTCATAGCCAATAATGCAATACGTCTACGCATACGCAAATCGAAAACGGTTCCAACGGGCAGGGGCACTTGGGTACTTCTACAACCCACAAACGGTACACTGAGTCGGGTAACAATAGTAAAAACATATATAACCATCAGATCACAAAGTAATTTCTTCCTATCACACATTGATGGAACGCCATTATCAAGATACCAGTTCCAAGCTATATTTAATAAATGCATAACATCGGCAGGGAACCACCCCAAAGATTATGGGACACACTCATTCCGCATAGGCGCGGCCAAGGAAGCAGCAAGACCAGGACTGTCAGAAACGGGAGTTCAGAGGATAGGGAGATGGCGATCCACGTGTTTGGCGAGTTACATAAGACCGGACTTGTTATCCTAACGTGGTTTGTTTCTTTTACAGGTGACGCTAAGCCAAAAGTGTGGGTGATAGGCCACTCGTATATATATTGGGCAGAAAAAAGGGCGAAAGTCCGCCCAGGCGGGAGGAAATTAGAGTTTCATAACACATATTTCAACTGGAGAGGAATTAGAGGCCTGCTATGGCCACAGGTGCTAATGGAGGTAATCAAGGTAGGGAGAGAGGCAAGAGGTCTGGTCATCTTAGTTATACAGGCCGGGGGAAATTACCTAGGTCATCACAAGAGCGCATAACTAATGGCAATAATGAAACTAGACACTGAGCGCTTCAGAGAATTTTTCACAAAACTAACTATAGTATGGTCAGAGATTGTGCCGATAGCAGTATGGCAAGTTGCGCGAGACATAACGGCCATCGAACGGACAAGGCGGGTAATAAATATTCGGATGGCAAAATTTAGAAGAGACAGAGGCGGAGTAGTGATACAACACCGACAACTGGAAGGAGTTAAAGCAGGCCTCATACGGCCCGACGGTGTTCACTTAATGGATATTGGACTGGACATATTCCTGTCAGTACTCCAGGACGTGGTGGAACAAGCGTTAAGAGTGATGGGTAGGGGTCAGAGTCCTGCATACGAGTACGCAGGATCCTCCATGGCCTGGAAATAGAAAGGACATGTTGGAGAGTTACACTTGTTGGCCAACTTGCTGGAGTGGAGACCCAGGGCATGCTGCAACAAGCTGAATTATTTTAGAAATAAAATGCCTTTCTAATATAATGAGTATAAAGAGTTAATAAAGCTGTGACTGATCCTCACCCATCCAGTTGTAAGAGTTACATTATTGTATTGTCAAGGAAAGGGGGGCGGTAGGGGGGCTGAGCATCTGGGTTTGGTTGGGGGTCCCCACAGTCTGCCTACTCTAGATGCATTTAAAAATTCTTATTAGATACACAGGCAGTGCAGCTTGCTTCGCAGCTGGGCTACTACGCCCAAAGTATTGCCTAGGCTAGATGCAGTTAAAAATTCTACGCTGACTTGCAGACACTGAAGCTTTGGAGCAGACCTCTGAGTAAACAGCTCTTCAGACTCAACCATCTGTGTTACCCCAAGCCATAGTGTATGTAGTTTCTTACAGTTAAAAGGGGGGAGGAAGCGACCCAACTCACCTGGAATTGACGATGCCAACGTCACATAAGACACAGCAAGGGGACTCCAAAAAGAGTCTCAATTTTTTCCCAAAATTGTGGCACAGACACCACTTAACCCTAGAACGCATACCTGGGGCCTCGCAGGCCCGCCCTGTTAATTGTTTTCTATTTTCTGCAAGATTACTTTAGTTAGAATTTTGAAACTCTAGGTATTCTTCATGTATATAGTTGTTTGTCATTTGAGTTTGAGTTATTCCATGTTACTTGCACACGGGCCTAAAAGGCCCCAGTTATGTGAAAGTGTAGATTTTTATGGTCATGCGTTCTAGGGTTAAGTGGCATCAATTGCCCCACAGTTGCTTAAAATGGTTGGTGAAGTGATTTTACCAAATCCTCAAGCTTTTAGTCTCCCCAGGATGACACAGGGGTAGAAAAGTCATTGCAAATCCATGATTTGTTCATCTTTATGAACGTGAGTCTGTCTACATTCTCAGTGGACAGCCGCGTGCGCTTATCTGTCAGCACACCACCAGCAGCGCTTAACACACGTTCAGAGAGAACGCTGGCTGCAGGGCATGACAAGATCTCCAAGGCATGAGTGGCGAGCTCCGGCCATTTTTCCAGATTGGAATCCCAAAATGAGCAAGGGTCCAGTGACACAATCATGGCTTCGATGTTCACTTGGAGATACTCCTGTACCACCCTCTATAAGCGTTGACTATGTGTCAGACTTCTTGTCTCCTGTGGCATTGCAAAGGATGGTCTAAAAAAGTGGTGAAACAATTCCACAAAATTGCTGTTACCAGCAGATACTGTGTTACTGTTACGGTTTGAGTGATGAAGACTCGACAGTCCCACGGTTGGCAAGTTAGAACTGTGAGATTCACTATGTGCACCACTGGTGTTTCGTGGAAAAGCACATGTAAGATTCTGCAACAGCGTCTGCAGATACTCCTGCATGCGTGAATCCCTTTCTATGGCAGGAATTATTTCGGCAAATTTACTTTTGTACCGGGGATCTAAGAGTGTGGCAACCCAGTAGTCGGGATTATTTCGAATTCTGACAATCCGAGGGTCATGTTGCAGGCAGTGCAGCAAGAAGGCACTCATGTGTCTTGCGCATCCAGGAGGACCAAGTCCTTGCTGTGTTGGTAGCGAGGTAAGAATCATGCTTCCTTCCTCTGCCCTCTCCCCCCAACCTCGCACAACAGAAATGTGATCAAGGTCTCCCTCATCTGATGAGTCTTCCATGGCCATGGCCAGTTCATCCTCCACTTCTTCCTCGGCTCCTGCACCTTCCTCAACAGTTTGACTGCTACCATGCACCCTGGTTAATCCCTCTCCCCCACCCTCCCATGCCTGCCGCCTTGGTGCTGCCGACCGTCTGGACCTTGGAGATGTTATCCCTTCCGCATATGACTCCTCCTCTACTTCCTCCACCTTCTCTTGTCCCACTACCTGACTCTGAATTCTGTTTAATGTGTGCTCCAGCATGTAAATCACCGGAATAGTCATGCTGATAATGGCATCGTCGTCAGCACTAAACATCTTCGTTGCCATTTCAAAACTGTGCAGAAGGGTGTGTGGTGCAGGAAGGCTCCAGGAACCGAAGGGACCCTAGGGGTACGGACCGTGCAGAAGGCCACCCGTATGCCCGCGGCTATCAGGAGGTAGAGGGGTCAGGCCAGATAAGGGGAACCGGTCCCTCAACTAGCGGAGAAACAGCAAGGCTTAACTAGAAACCAGAGGCTGCAGCATTTCATGTACTGCAGGCCAAAGTGCACACCAGTCTCACTAAGAAGGTAGCCACATAGGACCCAGGGGACAGAACACACGTCGCCCGCCAAGGCCCGAGGATACCGGATAGAAGTGTCACTGGGTGTGAGGTGCAGGGAGAAGGCCAGAGAAAGGACACACAGAAGGGGGTCCTGCTAAGTTCTCCGGAGCTATCTGGGGGTGGACTGAGCCCCTCACTGAGTACGCACAGCACGACGGGGGAGATTGCTCTGGTACCTGTAATCTGGACTGCAACAACTGTGAGTAAAGATCTTGGGACTGCATCACACGGACTCTGTGTTCATTACTGACTCCCTGCACTACAGCCACCATCATCCACCCACACTGCCCTGAAGCTACACTCTTCCTGTGGGGAGTAATAATACCATTGCTGCAAAACCACCAGCTTCAGAGGACTGTTCCACAGCGGCGGCCCCTTTGGCCGCACTCCACAGGTGGCGTAGTCGGACATTATAAAACCCATATATACAAATTACCCTTGGATTGACCGCCCTGGGTCACGGACCGGGTCACCGCCACAGTGACTACAACTCCCAGCGTCTACCGGCCCGGCTCCGGGTACGCCACGGCCCAGGGGGTGCGTCAACTTCATAGGTCCCTGATCTGAGACCACTCCTGCAGCGTGATTTGCCCCACCTCTGGATCTCGTTGGCCCAGGCTATACGTCAGAACGTATTGCACCAGGGCTTGTCGGTGCTGCCACAGTCGCTGCAACATGTGCAGAGTTGAATTCCACCATGTCGGCACATCGCATTTCAGCCGGTGAACTGGCAGGCCCAACGACTTCAGTAGAGATGTAAGTCATTGAGCTGCGGGATGCGAATGGCGGAAGTGAGCACACAGCGACCGTGCCCTCTGCAGAAGGCCATCTAGTCCGGGATAGTGGGCTAAAAATTGATGGACAACCAGGTTCAACACGTGAGCCATACAAGGCACGTGTGTGACATTGCCCCGGCGAAGGGCCGCACCCAGGTTTGCAGCATTGTCGCACACGGCCTTCCCTGGTTGCAGGTCCAGTGGAGACAACCATTCATGAAACTGGGTCTCCAGAGCTGACCACAACTCCTCAGCTGTGTAACTCACATTTCCCAGACATTTCAAAGTAAACACTGATGCCGTTGAGCCCTGCTGCCAGCATAGTAAGGAGGTGTGCAGGACTCCTTCTGCGCAGTTAGAAAGCAGGTGGCATTACCAGACAGGCTTTGGGTGCAGGTGGAGGACCAAGAGGAGGTTGAGGAGGCAGAAGCAGTGGAGGAACTTCGAGATAAAGAGGATTGACGCACAACTCGTGGGGACGGTAAGACTTGGACAGCAGCCCCTTGTCCTGCTGTCACCATAGTTACCCAGTGCCCAGTCAGCGACATGTAACGCCCCTGTCCATGCCTACTCGTCCAAGTGTCTGTGGTGAAATGCACCCTGTCACACACAGAGTTTCTCAAAGAAGCGGTGATGTTGCGTGCGACATGCTGGTGGAGCGCAGGCACACCTTTCTTTGAGAAGTAGTGCCAACTGGGCATCTGGTACTGGGGCACTGCGAAGGACATAAGGTCTGGAAAATCCTCTGTGTCCACCAGGCAGAAAGGCAGCATTTCTGTAGCCAACAGCTTGCAGATGGTGAAATTCAACCTCTTAGCTTTCTCATGGCTAGGAGGAAATGGTCTTTTACTTGTCCGCGTCTGAGGGACCGAGGGCTGGCTGTTGTGCTTAGACAGGGTTGAGTAGGGTGTCCCCGGCAAACTGCCGGTCTGTGAGGAAGATGCAGGTGGACATGTTAGGTTGCCTTGATCCAAAGGTGGTGCTCTCGATGTCGGAGAGCGCTCAACACCATCAGCTGTTTCCACTTCCAAATGAACTGACGACCTGACAATCAAACTGGCTGTTGCGGATAAAGAGGTGGCAGGTCTGCGTTCAAAAACAAGTGTGACTGCTGTCCTCCCAGTCACAGAGGATGAAGAGGCCGCGGATGCACAAGATGGGGCAGACGGTGGTTGGCCCGGGCCGCTAGGCCTCATTGTAGCACAGTGAGCTTCCCACTGCAACTTATGCTTCATATCCATGTGACGGTTCATGCATGAAGTACTCAAACTATGGATTTTTTGGCCTCTACTTAGCTTTTGGTGACAAATATTACAGATAACATCCTTATCGATCTGAAAAATGCCCAGGCTATGCAAGGCTTAGAGTCCATGCGACCTGAAGAGCCACTACGACTTGTGGTCAGAGGCAGAGTTGTGGTTGAGGATGCAGTTGTTGACGTGCTTCCAGTACTCCGTCTCTGTCCAGGAAGGCGCAACCTAACCTCGTCGTCAATAGCATCTGTGACGCCCCGCTGCGCTTGGTATCACAGATCCTAGAAGAGTGCATTGATGGAATCCTCCACAAGAGGCCCCCATTAACATTCACACATCTCCACCTTCCACCTCAGACCAGCAGAGGGAGCCCGTTGGGGATATAAATAGGGAAGGTGGAGCTAGGCAGTTCTGTTCCTCTAAAGAGTTCCTGCAGTAGAGAAGCCTAAGAGAGGTCAGTCTGCAGTGGAGCTCAGTCTAGTCTAGAGAACTCAGTTAATAGTTAAGCAGTGGAGCACGAGGCTCCTGCTAGCTAGATTCAGGGAGCCCAGTTAGAGCTTAAGGTGTGCCAGCGCCATAAGATCGGTGAAGCGCGGCAAGCTGCCGTTAGTGTGTATAGCCTAGTGAAGGCCCGAGTAGGCTGAAGGCGAGTGGTGAGTTAGTACATAAGGGGCAGAGGAGCTTAACCAGCTCACCCCGAAGAATTTACCGGACACCGGATCCGAGCTTACCGGGATCTCTATGACCCAGTAAGGCATAACCGGAATCCCTGGTGAACTACAAGTCCCAGGATCGCTAAGGTGCTGATACGTAACAGAGCCAGGAGACACTTAGGCCTCGCATACTGGGAGCGTGAACTCCAAGACAAGGCCCTACCATAAGGTCAGCCAGCGCAGGACAGAGACAAAGTTAGGCCTAGCTCCAAGCAGGTCAGACACTTACTACACAGAGGCATGAAACAGGAGGCCCTACACCCGCTCATTGGGGAGGATCCTGATATGCACCCTTCACCCTACAGTGCTCCGGGATGTGCCTGAATTTCCACCAGTAAAAGGTACTGAAGTGACTACCGTGTCCGTTCCCGTTCTTGCTCTGACCCAGCTGGGTCTCGCCTGTCCTGCATTCCCCCTGCATACGCTGCCCTGAGGCCTAGCTCCACCTGTGGGGAGCTATACCATCGAGCTGCCTTATCACCGGGCTCAGTGGACTGCTGCAGCTCTGGTGCTTCTTACCAGATACCACATGTGGCGTCACGAACTCTTATAAAATTAACAATTATCCACCCTTTTAAAGAGTGACCCCAGGGTACGGGCCCGGGAGCCGACCACCGCGACATCCCCAAGGCCAGGCAAAGGCCCGGGTACCGAGTCATCCCCATCCCCTGGGCTAGTCACATCCTCCTCCACCTCCTCTGCTGACCTCATCGACTGGCTGACTGTGGGTTGACAGTAAGTGGGATCTCCAACCTCGTCATCATCACCATGTGTGTTCTCACACCCGTCGTCCTCAGAGCCACCCTCTTCCTGCCCTGACTGAAAAGTCAAGTTGTCGCTCCAATCAGGTATTTGAGTCTCATCATCATCTTCATCATTGTCTCCACCAACAGGAGTTACAGTTTAGGAACGAGGGTCAACATTATGCTCAGAACCTTCTTCATCTGGTCCTGGATCCGACTTATAAAGATTCTGGGCATCAGTGCAGATCATTTCCTCTTCTGGATTAACAGAAGCTCTGGAGCAGACCTCCGTTTCCCAGGCTATAGTATGAGTAAACAGCTGTGCAGACTCAACTATCTGTGTTACCCCAAACTCAGACGGGCAGCTGGAGACTTGGGAGCTGTGAGGAAGCAAGTGCGATTGTGGTGACACCTCTGAGGACTGGAGTATTTGTGATGTTGAAGTTGAGGTGGAGGAGAGCCCACTTGAAGGAGCACTTGAAATCCATTGAAGCACCTGCTGTTTTTGTGCCTCATCTGGAATTTGTAGTGATGGGCGTGTCCGTAAGAAAGGGATCGTATCACATTGTTCACAAAAAGAAGTAGACATCTTAGTTTGGCTGGAAGATGGTCTTTCTTCTGCAGATGTTACTCCCCCCACCGCGGCGGGGCTCGACCCACCAGCGGACAGGCACCAGTATTGGGAGAGGGGGGCTGGCCGTCAGGGTCCACAGCGGCTCTGGCACAAACCCGGCGACACGGAGGTGGCACGGACAGCAACGGACTGGCCGTGTCGGCTTCGCACTTTTTTGGTTTTAGAAGGGCATGACATGCCTATATCTGTGTCTTCCCCTCCTTTTACTCCTCCACCTCTTTTCTTTTCGCATGACTATATGTACTTGTCACTTTTCCATGTGTTAGTTGTGTCTTCTGAGCAGTTTGTCAGCTTTTGGACACCTTTGAAGTGTTTTCTATGTGTTTTCTATGTGTTGCTATGTGTTTTTGTTTGCCTGCCATTGGTTTTAATGGTGTTCGACGGTGTTCGTCGAACAGTTCGACGAACAGTTCGTCGAACATACGGGTGTTCGACGAACCGAACTCGAACGCTACAGGGGTGGCTCAACACTACTGATAACTTTGGAAAAGTAGCTTCAAATCAATGAAACTATCATAATTGTTCATTTTAAGGTTGTGGAATGTGTGAAAATATGTTTTTTTTGTCTGTAATATGCTTTATACACAATTGAAGAAATTTTGCCGATTCTGTAAATGTGGATAAGATCCGACTACACTGTAATTTGCAATATGTATTTCTCCGACCTTTTACGTCTAAGTGGTCTAAAAGATTACATTCAAAGATACATATGCTAGACAGATGTCTGAAGTAGACATTGCAGAGCTGTATACAACATTCTTCTACTTTTCCTAAATTACTACCAAATGTTTTTTTTTTTTCTACCAAAATGGTAGAAAACACACCTATATTGGCGATGGAAAGGAGGCTTTGAGGGGATATGGAGGAAGCCTATGCTTTTTAACTTTATTTTTAGGTGTGCAATAATCTGTTTGCTGGCATTTTTGGAAAAGTATTTACATATCAATGAAACTATCATAATTGTTAATTTTAAGGATGTGGAGTGTGTGAAAATATGTTTTTTGTCTGTAATATGCTTTATACACAATAGAAGAAATTTTGCCGATTCTGTAAATGTGGATAAGATCCGACTACACTGTAATTTGCATTATGTATTTCTCCGACTTTTTATGTCTAAGTGGTCTAAAAGATTACTTTCAAAGATACATATGCTAGACAGATGTCTGAAGTAGACATTGCAGAGCTGTATACAACTTTCTTCTACTTTTCCTAAATTACTACCAAATCGCTGTTTTTTTTCTACCAAAATGGTAGAAAACTGTTAGAACCCTCCTGTTAGTTTTTTCTATTTTGATGGTCACATGACTTTTTGCCTATTTAATCCAGCTCCGCCCTCCTGGCCTTGCTGGACTTCAGTGTTACATTTACTCTTAAGCTAGCCAGGTGCCTTGTACCTTACTCTGTAGTTTGCTTGGTCTTTTGACCACTAGTACTTCTGTTTGTTTGTTTGTCTATGCTTTGCTACAATTTCTGCTAGGAGGTGTCCAACTATATCCCAGTCCTTAGTTCTTGTAGGGACCCCTCCCTTATATCTATATGTCTGCGTTCAGACTAGCCGAGGACTTAGGCGGGTCTGTTCACAAGGAACAGGTCCCCCGCTGCATCGTAGGGAATCAGCTTAGTCCTATTGTAGGGAAAGTTTTCCTATCTTTCCTTAGTGTTTGTAGCAGTTCATAACAGTAAGTCTAGCCCAAAAATAAAACACTCTTTTGAAAGAAATCCTGATTTCAGCATGGTGTCGGTTCAGGAGTTGGCTCAACGCCTGCAGGGACTGTCTTTGGAGGTGGCCAAGCTCCAGCAACACGTGAGTAGCTGTCCTGGAGCGCATTTTGTCGAACCGAAGGTAAGACTGCCAGATTTTTTTTATGGTAAACGGCAAGATTTTTTTTCCTTTAAAAATGCTTGTTTATTATATTTTCGTTTAAGACCCCAGATCCTCGGGGAATGAATCACAGCGCATTTGGTTTATAATGTCACTTTTGCGCAAAGAACCACAGGGATGGGCCTTTTCTCTACAACCTAATGATTCGTGTTTTAGATCTGTGGAAGATTTTTTTTCTGCTATGGGGTTGTTGTATGATGATCCTGATCGAGTCTCATCTGCTGAAACTGAATTAAGACGTTTGAAGCAGGGATCAGGTGATGCGGAAAATTATTGTACATACTTCAGAAGATGGTTGGCTGAAGTGGAATGGAATGACTCAGCATTAAAATGTTTGTTTCTTGATGGTCTAGGTGAAAGGGTTAAGGATCTGCTGATTGCCTTCCCAAAACCTGGAACCTTGCAGGAGGCAATGCAATTAGCCATACGTGTGGACAGGAGACTGCGTGCTAGGAGTAATAAAGAGAAATCTACTGCTTTGGCAGCTCCTAGTTTTCAGAGGGTCTGTCCGGAGGGTGGAGAACCGATGGAGATTGGGGCGATGTCACCCCACTCTCAGGAAAAAGACCGCAGGTTTGCTAAAGGATTGTGTTTTTATTGCGGTAAATCTGACCACTTTATTAAGAACTGTGTGCTTCGTTTGAACAAAGAAAAAAAAAAAGAGGTCAGTTACGCCCGCATAGCTTGTTTAAATTCAAAAGGAGTATTTCTTTCTGGAAGCACCTCATTCCAGGAGGAGTTGATTGAATTTCGGGTATTTGTGGATTGTGGTTCTACACTCAATGTGATTGATGAGGGTTTTTTGGAAAAATTTAAATTAGAATCCAAACTTTTGTCATCTCCTATTTCTGTGGTTGCTGTTGATGGCTCTCCCTTGAAAGGTATTACTCACAAGGTTTTTGAATTTCTCCTCACCATTAATGGTATCCACCAAGAGAATTTGGATTTGGCGGTATTAAATAATTTGCCTGCTCCAGTGGTTTTGGGGTTACCTTGGTTAAAATTGCACAATCCTGTACTGGACTGGTCTACCAATGAAATTAAGTCTTGGAGTCCTAAGTGTTATGATAGATGTTGCAACGGTCGCATTTCTGCTGTGGATAGAGGGGAATTACCTGTACCTATTCAGGATTTTTGGAAGTTTTTTTCTGAGGAGGAGTCGCAAGTTTTGCCTCCTCATGGGGACTATGATTGTACTATTGAGTTTGTCCCTGGAGCAACTCTTCCCAAGAGTCGCTTATTTAATCTTACTATCCCTGAGAGAAAGGCCTTGGAGGAATACATACAGACAAGCTTGGCCGCCGGTCACATTAAACCTTCTAAGTCACCTGTGGCTGTTGAATTCTTTTTTGTAAAAAAAAAAAAGGATGGCG
Organism: Phyllobates terribilis; assembly: GCF_046119375.1. Lineage (NCBI taxonomy): Eukaryota > Metazoa > Chordata > Amphibia > Anura > Dendrobatidae > Phyllobates > Phyllobates terribilis. The sequence goes on along the minus strand of NW_027362770.1, from coordinate 147,424,857 downwards.
GTTTACGTCCATGTCTGGACTTTCGCGAAATTAATAAAATTACAGTACGCAATTCCTACCCACTGCCATTAATTCCTGACTTGTTCAACCAGTTAGTGGGGGCCAAGTGGTTCTCTAAGATTGATCTCCGGGGGGCATACAATTTGTTACGTATGAAGGAAGGTGATGAGTGGAAAACTGCTTTTAACACTCCAGTGGGTCATTTTGAGAATCTGGTTATGCCCTTTGGTCTTACCAACGCACCAGCGTTTTTTCAGAACCTTATTAATGTAATTTTTGCTAGGAGGTGTCCAACTATATCCCAGTCCTTAGTTCTTGTAGCGACCCCTCCCTTATATCTATATGTCTGCGTTCAGACTAGCCGAGGACTTAGGCGGGTCTGTTCACACACTGTAATTTGCATTATGTATTTCTCCGACCTTTTACGTCTAAGTTGTCTAAAATATTACTTTCAAAGATACATATGCTAGACAGATGTCTGAAGTAGACATTGCAGAGCTGTATACAACATTCTTCTACTTTTCCTAAATTACTACCAAATCGCTGTTTTTTTTCTACCAGAATGGTAGAAAACACATCTATAATGGCGATGGAAAGGAGGCTTTGAGGGGATATGGAGGAGGCCTATGTTTTTTAACTTTATTTTTAGGTGTGCAATAGTTTGTTGGCTGATAACTTTGGAAAAGTAGCTACAAATCAATGAAACTATCATAATTGTTAATTTTAAAGATGTGGAATGTGTGAGAATATGTTTTTTTTTTCTGTAATATGCCTTATACACAATAGAAGAAATTTTGCCGATTCTGTAAATGTGGTTAAAATCCGACTACACTGTAATTTGCATTATGTATTTCTCCGACCTTTTACGTCTTAGTGGTTTAAAAGATTACTTTCAAAGATACATATGCTAGACAAATGTCTGAAGTAGACATTGCAGAGATGTATACAACATTCTTCTACTTTTCCTAAATTACTACCAAATCACTGTTTTTTTTCTACCAAAATGGTAGAAAACACACCAATATTGGCGATGGAAAGGAGGCGTTGAGGGGATATGGAGGAGTCCTATGTTTTTTAACTTTATTTTTAGGTGTGCAATAGTTTGTTGACTGATAACTTTGGAAAAGTAGCTACAAATCAATGAAACTATCATAATTAGTGTTGAGCATTCCGATACTGTAATATCGGGTATCGGCCGATATTCGCGGTATCGGAATTCCGATACTTAATTCCGATACTTTTACAATATCGGATACCGGAATCGGAAGTTCCCATAATGCCTGCGCTCTGCAGTGTCTGTGAAGGATGACAAGTTGGATGGCAGCGCGATCCAGCCTGTCATCAGAATGCCATCCCAGCGGGGGAGAATTCTCCTGATTGTTTAAAAGCCGGCGGGCGGTATAAAGCCGCCGGCTTTTAAACAATCACACAGCCCCATACTGCTTCCCCGCAGCCTCCCACCCCGATCCTCCGCTCCCCTCGCCACCTCCCATCCCGATCGTAAGTTAGGACCGGGCGGGGAGCGCAGCTCCAAGGAGCGGGGAGCGAAGGACCCGGGCGGGGAAGCCGACAGTGAAAAGACTTCACCGCCGGCTTTCCCGTTCTGTGCTGCGCTTTCCCGCCGGTTATTTCAAATGAACAGCTGAGGTATCAGGTGATGCCGATCAGCTGTTCATTTGAATTAGCCGCGGTGCCCTCAGAGGGTTCATGTGAGTTCATGCTTGACTGCATGAACTCACATGAACTTTCCCACGGCCGCACAGGTCAGCCTCACCTCCCAGACCCGTCATGATTAGTGTGTGTGCGGGGTGTGTGTGCGGGGTGTGTGTGCGGGTGTGCGCGGTGTCTGTGCGATGTGTGCGGGTGTGTGCGATGTCTGTGCGATGTGTGCGGGTGTGTGCGGTGTGTGTGCGGGTGTGTGCGTGCAGGCAGACATAGGCCGATGTGACACTACTACTCCCATCGGCCTATGTCTGTCCCCCGTCCACTCCTGCCAGCAGGATCAGCTCGATGGGAGCAGTAGTTCCCATCAGACTGATCCTGCTATTTAAATTGCCCTACTGTGTCCCCAATAAATGTTAAATACATGTCATTGGTGCCCAGTGGTTACCTAAAAGAAATTAGTTCATACATTACCTGTCCCCGCCGATCGCCACCTAAAATAAAGTAAAAAATAAAAAACTACACCTATACTCACCAAGACACCTAATTCCCCAAAGCCATCGATCTCCTGTAATAAAATCTAAAATAATAAACCACAACCTTATCCTTACCCCTCCGTAGCAGTCCACGAGTGTCCCACGAAGATCTCCAGTTCAGAGCAGCCACATAGAATGTGACCGCTCTGAACCGCTGCCGCCGCTAGAATGACGGGGCCGTAAGGGTTCACCGGAGTTCAGGCAGCGCTGCTCCGGTTAGCTCCTTTACGGCCCTGCTGTATCGTGAGAAATTCCCACGGTACAGCAGTGCCGTAAAGGAGGTCTCCGGAGCTGCGCTGCCTGAATGCACTCCGGTGACCTCAGTCAGTGGCTCCCGCTGCCGGGAGCGGACGTGTTCCCGGCAGCGTGAGCTTACAGCAGCCATGCACAGCTGTCACCATCTCCAGATGTGACAGCTGTGCATGGGAGATCAGCGCAGGAACGTGGACAGGTAACTATTATTTTTAGTAAACTAAGAATTAAATAAAATTGTGTGTTTTATTTCAAATAAATTATTTTTTTCTGGGTGTAGTGTGTTTTTTCTTTTTAACACTTTGTAGGTTAGTAATGGGGGTGTCTTATAGACGCCCATCATTACTAACCTGGGCTTCATGGCAGCTGGCGCTGACATGAACCCCACCACTATTACCCCCTGCCACCGCACCAGGGCAGCGTGGAAGAGCGAGGCTAAGTGCCAGAGTTGGCGCATCCTATGGATGCGCCATTTCTGGGGCGGCTGACGACTGGTGTTTCTAGCCTGGGAGGGGGCCAATATTCATGGCACCCTTCCTGGGCTATTAATATCAGCCCCCAGCTGTCTGCCTAGCCTTTGCTAGCTATTAAAATAGGGGGGACCCCACGTCATTTTTTTTGGGGGGGTCCCCCATTTTAATAGCTAGTAAAGGCTAGGTATTCAGCTGGGGGCTGATATTAGTAGCCTGGGAAGCTCCGTGGGTTTTACCCCCTTCCCAGGCTTCAAACATCTGCCCCAGCCGTCTGCTTAACCTCCGCTAGAGACTAAAATTATGGGGGATCCCACGCCATTTTTTGTTAAAATAAATCCATTATTTTAACACTAAATGACATTTGAGGAGTTAATAAAGATGCAGTCCCTAAATTATTATTTATTTTTTAATTAATTTTTCCCAAAACTTTTGACGTGGGCTTCGCCATATTTTTGTATGCCAGCCAGGTACAGCATCCAGCTTCTATGAACGCGCCATTTTCCGGGGCGGCTGCGGACTGCAATTTTCAGCGGGGGGCAGAAAGCTTGGGCCTCCCTGTGCTGCAGATTCCATCCCCCAGCTGCCTAGTTGTACCTGGCTGGACACAAAAATAGGGAGAAGCTCCACGTTTTTTTTTTTTTAATTATTTCATGAAATTCATGGAATAATTAAGAAAAAAAGGGCTTCCCTATATTGTTGTGTCCAACCAGGTATAAATAGGCAGCTGGTGGTTGGGGGCAGCCCGTTCCTGCCTGCTGTACCTGGCTGGACCCAAATATAGGGCGCAGCCCCACATCAATTTTTTTTTAATTATTTCAGGAAATTCATGAAATAATTAAAAAAAAATTATGTGGGGCTTCGCCCTATATTTGTGTCCAGTCAGGTACAGCAGGCAGGAACGGGCTGCCCCCAACCACCAGCTGCCTATTTGTACCTAGCCGGACACAACAATATAGGGAAGCCCTTTTTTTCTTAATTATTCCATGAATTTCATGAAATAATTAAAAAAAAAAATACGTGGGGCTTCGCCCTATTTTTGTGTCCAGCCAGGTACAACAAGGCAGCTGGGGGCTGGAATCCGCAGCGCAGGGAGGCCCAAGCTTTCTGGACCCCACCCGCTGCAAATTGCAGTCCGCAGCCGCCCCGGAAAATGGCGCGTTCATAGAAGCGCCATCTTCTGGCGCTGTACCCAACTCATCCAGGGCCCTGGTGCGGTGGCTCACTGGGTAATAAAGGGGTTAAGGCCAGCTTGGCATTATCAGCTGGCCCTAAGCCCGAAATTCATGGGGTCACGCCAATATTAGACATGACCACCATGAATTTCTAGTAAAGTATTTAAAAAAAACACAAACACCCAGAAAAAAGTCCTTTAATTGAAATAAAGACACAATTCTTTATTGTTCTAAATTAAACCATACTTACAGTCACGCCCATTCCAGCTGAAGCCAACGATCTCCTGCAATAAAAGTAAAATAATAAAGCAACCTCATCCTTACCTTTCCATGGTTCCCAGGACAGCTTCAGCTCTGCTACATCGAGATGACAGGCTGGACCGCAGCAGAACGCTGCCATCCATCCTGTCATCCCGCAGACACTGAGAAGCGCAGGCATACTTCCACTCCTCAGTGTCTGGCTGTGACGGCATCCAGATGAGCCGAGGTCATGTCCAATGAACTCAGCTCACCTCATGCACGTCACTGACAGCGTGGGAAAATTCTCCTGCACTCAGCGCTTCAGCGTGAGAATTTTCCCACGCTGTCAGTGACGTACATGAGGTGAGCCGAGTTCATTGTCGGCTCATCTGGATGCCGTCACAGCCAGACACTGAGGAGTGGAAGTATGCCTGCGCTTCTCAGTGTCTGCGGGATGACAGGCTGGATGGCAGCGTTCTGCTGCGGTCCAGCCTGTCATCTCGATGTAGCAGAGCTGGAGCCGTCGTGGGAGCCATGGAAAGGTAAGGATGAGGTTGCTTTATTATTTTTCTTTTATTGCAGGAGATCGTTGGCTTCAGCTGGAATGGGCGTGATGGTAAGTATGGTTTACTTTAGAACAATAAAGAATTGTGTGTTTATTTCAATTAAAGGACTTTTTTCTGGGTGTTTGTGTTTTTTTTAAATACTTTACTAGAAATTCATGGTGGTCATGTCTAATATTGGCGTGACCCCATGAATTTCGGGCTTAGGGCCAGCTGATAATGCCAAGCTGGCCTTAACCCCTTTATTACCCAGTGAGCCACCGCACCAGGGCCCTGGATGAGTTGGGTACAGCGCCAGAAGATGGCGCTTCTATGAACGCGCAATTTTCCGGGGCGGCTGCGGACTGCAATTTGCAGCGGGTGGGGCCCAGAAAGCTTGGGCCTCCCTGCGCTGCAGATTCCAGCCCCCAGCTGCCTAGTTGTACCTGGCTGGACACAAAAATAGGGCGAAGCTCCACGTTTTTTTTTTTTAAATTCATGAAATTCATGGAATAATTAAGAAAAAAAGGGCTTCCCTATATTGTTGTGTCCGGCTAGGTACAAATAGGCAGCTGGTGGTTGGGGGCAGCCCGTTCCTGCCTGCTGTACCTGACTGGACACAAATATAGGGCGAAGCCCCACATCAATTTTTTTTAATTATTTCATGAATTTCCTGAAATGATTTAAAAAAAATTGACGTGGGGCTTCGCACTATATTTGTGTCCAGTCAGGTACAGCAGGCAGGAACGGGCTGCCCCCAACCACCAGCTGCCTATTTGTACCTGGCTGGACACAACAATATAGGGAAGCCCTTTTTTTCTTAATTATTTCATGAATTTCATGAAATAATTAAAAAAAAAAAATACGTGAAGCTTCTCCCTATTTTTGTGTCCAGCCAGGTACAACTAGGCAGCTGGGGGATGGAATCTGCAGCGCAGGGAGGCCCAAGCTTTCTGCCCCCCCCCCCCCGCTGAAAATTGCAGTCCGCAGCCACCCCGGAAAATGGCGCGTTCATAGAAGCTGGATGCTGTACCTGGCTGGCATACAAAAATATGGCGAAGCCCACGTCAAAAGTTTTGGGAAAAATTAATTAAAAAATAAATAATAATTTAGGGACTGCATCTTTATTAACTCCTCAAATGTCATTTAGTGTTAAAATAAAGGATTTATTTTAAAAAAAATTGACGTGGGGCTTCGCCCTATATTTGTGTCCAGCCAGGTACAGCAGGCAGGAACAGGCTGCCCCCAACCACCAGCTGCCTATTTGTACCTGGCCGGACACAACAATATAGGGAAGCCCTTTTTTAAAAAAATTATTTCATGAAATAATTAAAAAAAAATTGACGTGGGGCTTCGCACTATATTTGTGTCCAGCCAGGTACAGCAGGCAGGAATGGGCTGCCCCCAACCACCAGCTGCCTATTTGTACCTGGTTGGACACAACAATATAGGGAAGCCCTTTTTTTCTTAATTATTCCATGAATTTCATGAAATAATTTAAAAAAAAAATGCGTGGGGCTTCGCCCTATTTTTGTGCCCAGCCAGATACAACTAGGCAGCTGGGGGCTGGAATCCGCAGCGCAGGGAGACCCAAGCTTTCTGGGCCACCCCCGCTGCAAATTGCAGTCCGCAGCCGCCCCAGAAAATGGCGCGTTCATAGAAGCGCCATCTTCTGGCGCTGTACCCAACTCATCCAGGGCCCTGGTGCGGTGGCTCACTGGGTAATAAAGGGGTTAAGGCCAGCTTGGCATTATCAGCTGGCCCTAAGCCCGAAATTCATGGGGTCACACCAATATTAGACATGACCACCATGAATTTCTAGTAAAGTATTTAAAAAAACACAACACCCAGAAAAAAGTCCTTTAATTGAAATAAACACACAATTCTTTATTGTTCTAAATTAAACCATACTTACCATCACGCCCATTCCAGCTGAAGCCAACGATCTCCTGCAATAAAAGTAAAATAATAAAGCAACATCATCCTTACCTTTCCATGGCTCCCACGACAGCTTCAGCTCTGCTACATCGAGATGACAGGCTGGACCGCAGCAGAACGCTGCCATCCATCCTGTCATCCCGCAGACACTGAGAAGCGCAGGCATACTTCCACTCCTCAGTGTCTGGCTGTGACGGCATCCAGATGACCCGAGGTCATGTCCAATGAACTCAGCTCACCTCATGTACGTCACTGACAGCGTGGGAAAATTCTCCTGCACTCAGCACTTCAGCGTGAGAATTTTCCCACGCTGTCAGTGACGTGCATGAGGTGAGCTGAGTTCATTGGACATTGACCTCACCTCATGTATGTCACTGACAGCGTGGGAGAATTCTCACGCTGAAGCGCTGAGTGCAGGAGAATTTTCCCACGCTGTCAGTGACGTGCATGAGGTGAGCTGAGTTCATTGGACATGAACTCGGCTCATCTGGATGACGTCACAGAGAGACACTGAGGAGCGCAAGCATGCCTGCGCTTCTCAGTGTCTGCGGGATGACAGGCTGGATGGCAGCGTTCTGCTGCGGTCCAGCCTGTCATCTCGATGTAGCAGAGCTGAAGCTGTCGTGGGAACCATGGAAAGGTAAGGATGAGGTTGCTTTATTATTTTACTTTTATTGCAGGAGATCGTTGGCTTCAGCTGGAATGGGCGTGATGGTAAGTATGGTTTAATTTAGAACAATAAAGAATTGTGTCTTTATTTCAATTAAAGGACTTTATTCTGGGTGTTTGTGTTTTCTTTTAACTTTGACTATGGGGTTAGTAATGGGGGTGTCTTATAGACGCCTCTCCATTACTAACCTGGGCTTGATGTCAGCTGGCATTATAAGCTGACATCAACCCCAACCCTATTACCCCCTGCCACCGCACCAGGGCAGCGTGGAAGAGCGAGGCTAAGTGCCAGAATTGGCGCATCCTATGGATGCGCCATTTCTGGGGCGGCTGACGGCTGGTGTTTCTAGCCTGGGAGGGGGCCAATATTCATGGCACCCTTCCTGGGCTATTAATATCAGCCCCCAGCTGTCTGCCTAGCCTGTGCTAGCTATTAAATTAGGGGTGACCCCACATTATTTTTTTGGGGGGGGTTCCCCCATTTTAATAGCTAGTAAAGGCTAGGTATTCAGCTGGGGGCTGATATTAGTAGCCTGACAAGCTCCGTGGGTATTACCCCCTTCCCAGGCTTCAAACATTTGCCCCAGCTGTCTGCTTAACCTCCGCTAGAGCCTAAAATTAAGGGGAACCCCACGCCAATTTTTTTTTAAATAAATCCTTTATTTTAACACTAAATGACAAGTACAGTAATCAACACTATCACTGTACTTCATATATATGTGACTGACATGTTTCTATCTATCTAATCTATGTGTGATTCTCTATTCTTTCTATTCTAAATTGTCGAGTACAGATGCTGAATTGCCGGCCGGCTTTCTTAAAGAGACGGTGCATGAAAACACTATTATTTTTTTAAATAAATCCTTTACACTAAATGACAAGTACAGTAAGCAACACTGTCACTGTACTTCATATATATGTGACTGACATGTTTCTATCTATCTAATCTATGTGTGAAGCTCTATTCTGTCTGTTATAAATTGTCGGGTACCGCTGCTGAATTGCCGGCCGGCTTTTTTAAAGAGACGGTGCACGAAAACACTAATATTTTTTTTAATAAATCCTTTACACTAAATGACAAGTACAGTAATCAACACTGTCACTGTGCTTCATATATATGTGGCTGACATGTTTCTATCTATCTAATCTATGTGTGAGGCTCTATTCTGTCTGTTATAAATTGTCGGGTACAGATGCTGAATTGCCGGCCGGCTTTCTTAAAGAGACGGTGCATGAAAACACTATTATTTTTTTAAATAAATCCTTTACACTAAATGACAAGTACAGTAAGCAACACTGTCACTGTACTTCATATATATGTGACTGACATGTTTCTATCTATCTAATCTATGTGTGAAGCTCTATTCTGTCTGTTATAAATTGTCGGGTACCGCTGCTGAATTGCCGGCCGGCTTTTTTAAAGAGACGGTGCACGAAAACACTAATATTTTTTTTAATAAATCCTTTACACTAAATGACAAGTACAGTAATCAACACTGTCACTGTGCTTCATATATATGTGGCTGACATGTTTCTATCTATCTAATCTATGTGTGAGGCTCTATTCTGTCTGTTATAAATTGTCGGGTACAGATGCTGAATTGCCGGCCGGCTTTCTTAAAGAGACGGTGCATGAAAACACTATTATTTTTTTAAATAAATCCTTTACACTAAATGACAAGTACAGTAAGCAACACTGTCACTGTACTTCATATATATGTGACTGACATGTTTCTATCTATCTAATCTATGTGTGAAGCTCTATTCTGTCTGTTATAAATTGTCGGGTACCGCTGCTGAATTGCCGGCCGGCTTTTTTAAAGAGACGGTGCACGAAAACACTAATATTTTTTTTAATAAATCCTTTACACTAAATGACAAGTACAGTAAGCAACACTGTCACTGTACTTCATATATATGTGACTGACATGTTTCTATCTATCAAACCTATGTGTGATTCTCTATTCTTTCTATTCTAAATTGTCGGGTACAGATGCTGAATTGCCGGCCGGCTTTTTTAAAGAGACGGTGCACGAAAACACTAATATTTTTTTTAATAAATCCTTTACACTAAATGACAAGTACAGTAAGCAACACTGTCACTGTACTTCATATATATGTGACTGACATGTTTCTATCTATCTAATCTATGTGTGAAGCTCTATTCTGTCTGTTATAAATTGTCGGGTACCGCTGCTGAATTGCCGGCCGGCTTTTTTAAAGAGACGGTGCACGAAAACACTAATATTTTTTTTAATAAATCCTTTACACTAAATGACAAGTACAGTAAGCAACACTGTCACTGTACTTCATATATATGTGACTGACATGTTTCTATCTATCTAATCTATGTGTGAAGCTCTATTCTTTCTGTTGTAAATTGTCGGGTACCGGTGTATGCCGCTGATGAATTGCTGGCTTTTCATGTCATTCTACATTATTCTTAGTTGTTTTCCTTCATGTAGAATTAACCTACAAGGAAAGAAAGGGTTTATTTTCATTCCGATATTTGTGTCCCATTGACTTGCATTGGTTTCCGGTATCGGAATCGGCGATATCCGATACTTTTTGGGTATCGGCCCGATCCAATCCGATACGATATTTCCTGATATCGGAAGGTATCGCTCAACACTAATCATAATTGTTAATTTTAAAGATGTGGAATGTGTGAAAATATGTTTTTTTTATCTGTAATATGCTTTATACACAATAGAAGAAATTTTGCCGATTCTGTAAATGTGGATAAAATCCGACTACACTGTAATTTGCATTATGTATTTCTCCGACCTTTTACGTCTTAGTGGTTTAAAAGATTACTTTCAAAGATACATATGCTAGACAGATGTCTGAAGTAGACATTGCAGAGATGTATACAACATTCTTCTACTTTTCCTAAATTACTACCAAATCACTGTTTTTTTTCTACCAAAATGGTAGAAAACACACCTATATTGGCGATGGAAAGGAGGCTTTGAGGGGATATGGAGGAGGCCTATGTTTTTTAACTTTGTTTTTAGGTGTGCAATAGTTTGTTTGCTGATAACTTTGGAAAAGTAGCTACAAAAAAATGAAACTATCATAATTGTTAATTTTAAAGATGTGGAAAGTGTGAAAATATGTTTTTTTCGTCTGTAATATGCTTTATACACAATAGAAGAAATTTTGCCGATTCTGTAAATGTGGATAAAATCCGACTACACTGTAATTTGCATTATGTATTTCTCCGACCTTTTACGTCTTAGTGGTTTAAAAGATTACTTTCAAAGATACATATGCTAGACAGATGCCTGAAGTAGACATTGCAGAGCTGTTTACAACATTCTTCTACTTTTCCTAAATTACTACCAAATCGCTGTTTTTTTTCTACCAAAATGGTAGAAAACACACCTATATTGGCGATGGAAAGGAGGCTTTGAGGGGATATGGAGGAGGCCTATGTTTTTTAACTTTATTTATAGGTGTGCAATAGTTTGTTTGCTGATAACTTTGGAAAAGTAGCTACAAATCAATGAAACTATCATAATTGTTAATTTTAAAGATGTGGAATGTGTGAAAATATGTTTTTTTTGTTTGTAATATGCTTTATACACAATAGAAGAAATTTTGCCGATTCTGTAAATGTGGATAAGATCCGACTACACTGTAATTTGCATTATGTATTTCTCCGACCTTTTACGTCTAAGTTGTCTAAAAGATTACTCTATTGTGTATAGCCAGGCTATCAGATACAATCGGATATATTCCAACCCAACAGATAGAGGCAATCACCTTGAGAACCTCAGAAAGACTTTTTTGAACCAGGGCTACCATCCAAGAGCAATTGAGAACCAGATTACAAGAGCCACCAGAATATCAAGGCATCATCTCCTACTTTACAAAACTAGAGAAGACAACAACCGGGTTCCTCTCGTAGTCACCTACATCCCTAGTCTGGAGGTGCTAAGAGGAGCTGCACGGAAACTGCAACCACTCCTACAAAAGATGCCCGACTAAAATCAATATTTCCGGATCCCCCACTCTTGTGCTTTAGACAACCTCCGAATCTAAAAAGCATCATTGTCAGAAGCGCCCTGTCCTCTCCAGCAGTTAGAGGAACCTTTCCCTAAAACCAGAACAGGTGCAAAACCTGTCCATCTATAATGAAAACGGACAAGATAAAGATTCCTGGGACAGATCAGGACTACAAGATCCCAGGTAACTTCAGTTGCATCACAAACAATGTGGTGTATTTAATTATATGTACCAAATGTCCAACAGGTGGCATGTACATAGGGGAGACTGGGCAGAAATTCAGAACAAGAATGAATTCTGCTTTACGTCACCTGTCGTATTTTCCTTTTTTTTTTTTTTTTTTTTCCTTTTCTCTTTCTTTTGCCTATGTACATATGTATGTGTTTTCAGATTTGGTGTCATTATTAGCCTGAAGAAGAGAACTGAGTTGTCTCGAAAGCTTGCTATGTTTACCAGCTTTTCAGTTAGCCATTAAAAGGTATCAACCACTGAGAACTCTCAGATTCCAATATTGTTCTACTTTCAAAGAGACATATGCTAGACAGATGTCTGAAGTAGACATTGCAGAGCTGTGTACAACATTCTACTACTTTTCCTAAATTACTACCAAATCTCTGTTTTTTTTCTACCAAAATGGTAGAAAACACATCTATATTTGCGATGGAAAGGAGGCTTTGAGGGGATATGGAGGAGGCCTATGTTTTTTAACTTTATTTTTAGGTGTGCAATAGTTTGTTGGCTGATAACTTTGGAAAAGTAGTTACTAGTGTTGAGCGAGCACTAAAATGCTCGGGTGCTCGAAGCTCGGGCCGAGCTCACTGTGATACTCGGGTGCTCGACCCGAGCAACAAGCCCAATGTTAGTCTATGGGAGACCAGAACAATTTTGCGGCGGCTCCCCCGGCAATCTGTAGAAAGCCTAAAAAGTGCCCAAAACGATAGTGACAGTGCTCAAATGACATGGGGACAGCATGGGGATCGCCCCTGGAAGCATTTCTGACCCACAGGTCACTGCTGTCAACAACGTGGTCAGAGGTATTAAGCCACTTTTACAGGCTCACAATAAAACGTTCAAAAACGAAAGTGAAAGTGCTTTCCTGTGAAACATGTTAACCCCTTAACGACCATGGGTCTTTCTGTTTTTGTGTTTTCCTTTTTTGCTCCCCTTTTTCCAGAGCCAGAACTTTTTTAATTTTCGTTCAATATGGCCATGTGAGGGCTTATTTTTTGCGGGACGAGTTGTACATTTAAACACCATCACTGGTTTTACCATATCGTGTGCTGGAAAATGGGAAAAAAATTCCAAGTGCAGTGAAACTGCAAAAAAAAATGCAATTCCACAGTTGTTTTTTGGTCCTTTTTTTACCACGTTCACAGATTGCTAAAACTGACCTGCCATCATTATTTTACAGGTCGTTACGAGTTCATAGACACCAAACATGTATAGGTTCTTTTTTATTTAAGTGGTGAAAAAAAAATCCAAAGCTTGCTAAAAAAAACAAAAAAAATGATGCCATTTTCCGAGACCCTTAGCTTCTCCATTTTTTGGGATCTGGGGCCAGGTGAGGGCTTATTTTTTGCGTGCTGGGCTAACGTTTTTATTGATACCATTTTGGGGTAGATCCGATGTTTTGATCGCCCGTTATTGCATTTTATTGCAAAGTTGTAGCGACCAAAAAAACTTAAATCTGGCGTTTAAAATTTTTTTCTCGTTACGCCGTTTACTGATTGTATTAATTCTTCTTTTATATTGATAGATCGGGCGATTCTGAACGCGGCGATACCAAATATGTGTATGTGTTTTTTTTTTATATATATATATATTTTATTTTGAATGGGGCGAAAGGGGGGTGACTTAAACTTTTATATATTTTTTATTTTTTTTATTTTTTTAAAAACTTTTTTTTTACACTTTCTGCTTGCTTCTATAGTCTCCAGAGGAGACTAGAAGCAGCAGTTGTCTGATTGCTTCTACTGCATACAAGCGATGAGCAGATCGCTTGTATGCAGGAGAAATGCTCACTTGCTATGAGCGCTGACCACTAAGTGGCGCTCATAGCAATTGAGACATGACAACCACAGGCGTCTGCTGCAGACCCTGAGTTGTCATGCCCACCCATTGGTGACCCGCGATCACGTGACGGGGTCACTGATGGGTGGGGCTTAGGACTCCCGGAAGCGCGAGTTAAATGCCACTGTCAGAGATTTAACATGTTAACAGCCTCGGGTGGATTGCGATTCCAATAATCAGCTGACATGTGCTCGCTTCAGTGCGGGCTCACCGCCGGAGTCCCCGCTGAACCGGCCTTCCCGACCTGGTGCGTACTATTACTGACCAGGTCGGAAAGGGGTTAAGGAACATCCTTTCCAGGGTAAAGACTTGTGTATGAGGTAAAATAAATAACCAAAAACAAAAATACTCCTCCACACCTTGGGCTATGTTCACAAGTAGCATTTTTTATGCGTTTTTGCACGTTTGTATTGCTTTCAACCGTGACAAATGCATTCACCGGGAAATGTCATTTTAACATTTTACAACCTTATCTGGCCATGTGCTGTGTGACACATGCATACAGTGCTAAAAAGTCATGGGAACAGCATGGGGAAGACCCCTGGAAGCATCTCTGACACCCAGGTCACTGCCTAAAAGTGTGCCCATCAGAAGTGATCCTTGCCGCATCAGAAGATGCAGACTTGCAACTATCCCCGTGCAAGTCCTTGTCCCAGGGCAGTGTTCAATTGTACCTCCCCCATAACTTGCAATACAAGCGCAAGTATGCAGCCTGTCACCCACACACCCCCAGGCTGCAATACCATACTGCTAGCTTGCTTGCACTTGAAATTGGGCCTTTTAGGCATGTGGAGGTGGAATCTGGCCACCACGTCATGGCTGCGTCGGTAGCCTGGTATTCATACTCAGTCCCCAGCCGCCCGGCGGCCGGGTGTCCACGCTTGGTCCCCAGCCGCCAGGGGGCGGCCGGGTGTCCATACTCAGTCACCAGCCGCCCCGCGGCCGGGTGCCCACACACAGTCCCCAGCCGCGTGGGGGTGGCCAGGTGTCCATAAACGGTCCCCAGCCGCCCCCTATTTGACCCGGTGCGCCTTATACACAAGCGCGCATACCAAAACATTACCTGTGCCCTCCCCAGTGCATTTAGTGGGAAGGACAGCCTAACCACAAACACGTGGACAGGAATAGTCCATCTCACTGACGCCTTCACACTGGGTTAATATTGTGGAAGCCAGGACACAGTTGGACACTGGGATGCAACATGTCCTCCAGACATAGAGGATTGCGGGTCCTGGGTCAATCAGGCTTCAACACAAAGTTCAGAAGGTAGACAGCAGCAGTGGTTGACCTCCTACACAACGAGTAAATTATTCATGATCATGAGGCCATCCACCTCCTTAGCTTTCTGTTCCTTGGAATGCAAGCGCATGTATGTAGTAGCAGCTAGGCCTGAGGTGGTCAGCGTTTTGGCGCATATTCTACCTCCTTCGAGGATTGCTGGATGTTTTCCTGCTACTATCCCAGTTCTATGACTCCCGTTAAAACAAAGCTTCAGGTGATGAATGATGGATGAGGTGGTGGCAAAGGAGAAAGAGCAGGAGGAACAGGGACCATTCACATCAATATCAGGCCAGCCAACCACACATGTCTTGTAGGATATGTTTCTGTACCAAAAGGAGCGGTTCAGCTACACAGTTATAAGGCATACAGTGAATGCAATGCCTACCAAAAGTTTCGAGGCACTCCAATGCCCCTTGGAAGTGACATGGAGGTCAGAGGGCCTTAACTAAACCGTTTTTTCCATTTATAGCAACTGGGTCTCCTGTACACTGTTGGCCTAAGCAGGGAATGGAAGGCTTTCCAAAAATTATTAGGCACTGCAATGCCCCTTGAAACAGACGTGGATTACAGCGTATTAAAAACCTTTGTTATTGGGGAGTGGGTCTCCCTTACTGTTCGCCTATGCATTGAAAAGCAAAAGCTGACAAAAATTAGGAGGAAATGCAATGCCCGTTGCAAGAGTCATGGAGGTTAGAGGTAATTAAAAACAACATGTCAATGCCCCTTGGAAGAGCTGTGGAGTTCAGAGTGGTTTAACAAGACGGTTTTAATGCCCCTTAGAAGAGACGTGGAGTTCAGAGTGGTTTAACAAGACAGTTTTAATGCCCCTTTGAAGAGATGTGGAGGTCGCAGTAGCTTAACAAGACGGTTTTAATGCCCCTTGGAAGAGTGGTGGAGGTCGCAGTGGAATAAAAAGACAATATCAATGCCCCTTGGAAGAGTGGTGGAGGTTACAGTGGAATAAAAAGAAAATATCAACGCCCTGTGGAAGAGACGTGGAGGTCACAGTAGCTTAACAAGACGCTTTTAATGCCCCTTGGAAGAGTGGTGGAGGTCGCAGTGGAATAAAACGACAATATTAACGACCCTTGGAAGAGACGTGGAGGTCACAGTAGCTTAACAAGACGATTTTAATGCCCCTTACAAGAGCCATGCAGTACAGCATATTAAAAACATTATTCCCATTATTGGGGAGTGGGTCTCCCATAGTCTTTGCCTATGCCTTCCAAGCAAAAGCTGCCAAAAATTAGGACAGAGGAACTTGCAATGCTGGCAACATGAACCACGGTCACCCTGGTGGTATAGTGGTCATGGATAGTGTTGAGCCACCCCCGTAGTGTTCGAGTTCGGTTCGGTTCGTCGAACACCCGTGTGTTCGCCGAACTGTTCATCGAACTGTTCGTCGAACACCTTCGAACACCGTTAAAACCAATGGCAGGCAAACAAAAACACATAGAAACACATAGAAAACACCTTCAAAGGTGTCCAAAAGCTGACAAACTGCTCAGAAGACACAACTAACACATGGAAAAGTGACAAGTACATATAGTCATGCGAAAAGAAAAGAGGTGGAGGAGTAAAAGGAGGGGGAGACACAGATATAGGCATGTCATGCCCTTCTAAAATCCAAAAAGTGAGAAGCCGACACGTTCAGTCCGCTCCTGCCCGTGCCACCTACGTGTCGCCGGGTTTGTGCCAGAGCCGCGGTGAACCCTGACGGCCAGCCCCCCTCTCCCAATACTGGTGCCTGTCCGCTGGTGGGTCGAGCGAGCCCCCCTGTGGTGGAGGCAGCTCTAAGCTTTTTAATTTAAATTGTCTCTCTAATTTGAATAAATACACTTTAAATCCATTTACAAGGATCTATTGGAGGGCAAGTCTCATGCCAGCAGCCGCGTAATTCCAGCTCCAGTAGCGTCCACTAAAGCTGCTGCAGTTAAAAAGCTTTTATAAGGATCGAGCTCGGCTGTCCACCGCAAGGCATCCTACTGCCAGTCCGAGCCCCTATGCCTTGGGGTGCCTCCTGATGCTCTTCACTGAGTATCCCGTGGTCCCGAAGCATTTCCTTTGAAAAAATGAAGTGTCCAAACTACAGGTGGTGTAGCTTGCTTAACAGCCGGGATAATCCGCTGACTAGCAGACACTGCTACTAGGCACAAAGTATTTCCTGGGCTAGATGCAGTTAAAAATTTGTAATTAGATACTCTCGTTGGATGCTGAGAAAGCATTCCATAGAGTCTCCTGGCACGCCATATATGATTCTCTTAAAAAGCTTGGGGTAGGGGTCTAGGGGACCCTTTTATAGCCAAAATCACGGCCCTGTATCGCAATACGTCACCTAGGCTGAAGATAAATGGAACTGTAGCACCCTGAGGGCTCGGTTGCTACAGAGGTATTGCACCTCACCCAGAGGTGTGATATCTCACTCTCAGGTAAGGATGTAGTGTGGATCAGGACCCGACACCTGCATGCATTACACCACATTGCGGTGGGGCAGGGCGACCAATATGCCCCTGAGATGGGCACGACAGTCCCTGTCCCTGGCTGGAGTGGGGGGAGGGAACACTGAGGAAGGGGAACCCTGTAGTGCAGGAGCAGGGAGGAAGCAGTTCCTTGGTGCATTGAGAAGGGAGTATAAAAGGTGGGCACCATCTTAGTTCAGTGCAGAGAAGTCTGACAAGAAGTGGCAGGGAGCAGGGGCTCTGCATGAGCTCTGCTCCGGAGGCGGGCCTAGTAACAGAGGCCCAGGCCTGGAAGAGGGAGAAGGAAGGAAGAGGAGCGGAGAAGGCTCCAGGAACGAGGAACGAAGGGATCTCAGGGGTGCGGACAGGCGAGTCGCCACCGCACGCCCGAATCCACCTGCGTGGAGGGGTCAGGCCAAAGGGGGAGACCGGTCCCCGAAACTAGTGGAGGCAGGAAACGACCCTCAGCTAGAAACAGGAGGCTGTGACATTTTATGTGGCGCAGCCCCTCGCTACACCCGCTAGGAAGGCACCACATAGGGTCAGGGAAACTGGCGCCAAGTTTACCAAGAGGAGGCCCGAGGCAGCCGGACAGAAGGGTTGGTAAGAAAGGCCAGACAAAGGACACACAAAGGGGGTCCTGTGAAGCACTCCAAAGTTATCTGGGAGTTGTCTGAGCCCCTCACCTGGTGAGCACAGTACGACGTGGGCAGCCGTTACCTGCAGACGTGGTCTGGATAATAAGAACTGTGAGTAAAGGCCCTGGACTGCATCACTGACTCCGTGTCATTACTGCTGCTGCCCTGCACCATCACCCCCATCCTCCGCATACACTGCCCTGAGGCTATACTCCTCCCGTGGGGAGTTATGCTACGCTCTGCTGCACCCACAACACCAGCCTCAGCGGTCTGCCCTGGAGCGGCGGTTCACTCTGACCGCAATCCACGGGTGGCGTAGTCGGACATTTAAACATCAAAACCACATAAATAGTTCCGCCACTGGTTTGACCGCCCTGAGCCACGGAACCGGGTTGCCGCCACGGAGACTACAACCACCAGCATCCACCAAAAAGGGTCCGGCTCCGGGTGTCCAAAGGCCCAGGGGGGGCGTCAGAACATTTTCATCACCTTTCACAATCACCAATGGGACAAGGCAGGGATGTTCTCTATCCCCTCTCTTATACATCCTAGTGACGGAGCACCTGCTCTCATCAATTCGCCATAACCCCAATATTAGGTGGATTGAGGTGGGAGGCACCGAGTACAAGTGCTCTCTATTTGCTGATGATGTCCTAGTATATATCACTCAATCACATATATCCATCTATGCTGTTATGGCTGAAAGAGATCACTTTGTTACATGGTCAAATTTTAAAATCAATGCAGCGAAGTCTGAGGCCCTCGATGTCTCCCTCCCCAAATCCATATAGGATTCCATCCAGTCCAACTTTCCCTTTGCCTGGCCCTCACAGGGTATCAAATACTTAGGAATTCCTATTCATAGAGACCTCTCCCATCTATGTTATCTTAATTTTGGGCCCTTTATTGAACAACTCCATACAGACCACGGTTGGCAAGTTAGAACTGTAAGATTCACTACGTGAACCACTGGTGTTTTGTGGAAAAGCACATGTACACTGTGTTCCAAATTATTATGCAAAAAGTGTTTAGGAGTGATAAGGGAAGAATTTGTTTGTTTGTCAGTTAAACTCATTGATGGTGATGTGTGTCAGGGCTCTTTATATCACTGTAAGCAATGGCAGACACCTGTGCTAATTAGTTTGGCAGCTGTGTCCAATGAAAGGCAAGACTACTTAAGAAGGCTGTCTCACATTATTAAGCAGCCTACATTTTCTGGCAAAATGGGAAAGAAAAAGGATGTGTCGGCTGCTGAGAAGCAACAAATTGTGGAGTGTTTAGGTCAAGGCATGACTACAATCAACATTGTGCGATGATCAGGATGAAGTGTCTTGGCAATCAAGAAGTATGTAGCTGATTCACAGTACACACGTGTGCGTGCTGATAAGGGCAAATTGAGGACTCTTTCCTACAGGCAATTACGTCAGGTTGAAAGAGCAGGGGCAAAAAAGCCTTGTCATAGCAGCAGGCAAGTTTTTGAAGCTGCTGGTGCCTCCAACGTCCCCCGAACAACAAGATGCAGGGTCCTTCAGAGGTTTGCAGCTGTGCATACGCCATCCTGTCGACCTCCTCTATCCACTTCACACAAGCAGAAACGGCTCCAGTGGGCCAAACATTACATGAAGACTGATTTCAAAACTGTTTTGTTCACGGATGAGTGCCGTGCAGCGCTCGATGGTCCAGATGGATGGAGTGGAGGATGGCTGGTTGATGGACACCCCACGCAAACACGGCTACAGCGCCAACAAGGAGGAGGTGGAGTAATGTTTTGGGCTGGAATCATGGGGAGAGAGATTGTCGGCCCCTTTAGGATCCCTGAAGGCGCTAAAGATGAACTCCATAATGTATGTGGATTTTCTCAAACAGCACTTCCTGCCATGGTTCAAGAAGAAGAACCGTGTATTTCACAGCAAGATCATTTTTCTGCATGATAATGCACCATCTCATGCTGCACATAAAACATCTGCATCTCTGGCTGATATGGGCATAAAAGGGGACAAACTTATGGTGTGACTCCCATGCTCCCCTGACCTCTACCCCATTCAGAACCTTTGGAGCATCATTAAAAGGAGTGTCTATGATGGCGGGAGGCAGTTCACATCTAAGCAACAGCTCTGGGAGGGTATTCTGTCCTCATGCAAAACAATTGAAGCAGAAACCATCCAAAACCTGACAAATTCAATGGACGAGATAGTTCAGAAGCTCCTTTCGAACAAGGGGTCCTATGTGAAAATGTAACATCACCTAGAATAAAGTTTTGAGTTGTAAACTGTTTGATTTCAGTTTCTAACAACCTGCTAATGCTTATAATTTCAAAAATGACCATTTTTTTGGTCTTTATTAAAATGAAAAGGTTGATCGAAAAGTTTGGGGGATCTAAGAGTGTGGCAACCCAGTAGTCATGATTACTTCGAATTCTGACAATATGAGGGTCTTGCTGCAGGTAGTGCAGCAAGAAGGCACTTATGTGTCTTGCGCATCTCGGAGCCCCAAAATTATTTTCCGGGCTAGATGCAGCTAAAAATTATTATTAATTTTAAATCTGGTGAAGCTTTAGTATAGATGGCCTAATAGGATCAGTGCTGCACACTGCTACAAAGCCCAAATTATTTTCCAGTCAAGATACAGATAAACATGAATAGTAATTTTAAATCTGGTGGAGCTTATTATAGATGGCCTAATAGGATCAGTGCTGCACACTGCTACAAAGCCCAAATTATTTTCCAGCCAAGATACAGATAAACATGATTATTAATTTGAAAGCTTAAAACGGTTGGTAGGGTGATTTTAACCAATCATCAAGCTTTTACTCTCCCCAGGATGACACAGGGGTAGAAAAGTCGTTTCGGATCCATGATTTGTTCATCTTTATGAACGTGAGTCTGTCTACATTATCAGTGGAGAGCCGCGTGCGCTTATCTGTCAGCACACCACCAGCAGCGCTGAACACACGTTCAGACAGAACGCTGGCTGCGGGGCATGACAAGATCTCCAAGGCGTAAGTGGCTAGCTCCGGCCATTTATCCAGATTGGAAGCCCAAAAAGAGCAAGGGTCCAGTGACACAGTCGTGGCTTCAATGTTTACTTGGAGATACTCCTGTACCATCGTCTCTAGGCGTTGACTATGTGTCAGACTTCTTGTCTCCTGTGGCCTTGCAAAGGATGGGCTAAAAAAGTGGTGAAATGATTCCGCAAAATTGATGTTACCAGCAGATACTGTGGTTCTGTTACGGTTTGAGTGCTGAACACTTGACGGTCCCACGGTTGGCAAGTTGGAACTGTGAGATTCACTACGTGCACCACTGGTATTTTGTGGAAAAGCACATGTAAGATTCTGCAACAGTCTCTGCTGATACTCCTGCATGCGTGCATCCCTTTCTATGGCAGGAATAATTTCTGCAAATTTACTTTTGTACCGGGGATCTAACAGTGTGGCAACCCAGTAGTCAGGATTATTTCTAATTCTCACAATTCGAGGGTCATGTTGCAGGTAGTGCAGCAAGAAGGCACTCATGTGTGTTGCGCATCCAGGAGCACCAAGTCCCTGTTGTGTTGGTGGCGAGGTAACAATCATGCTTCCTTCCTCTGTCCTCTCCCCCCAACCTCGCACAACAGAAATGTGATCAAGGTCTCCCTCATCTGATGAGTCTTCCATCAGTTCGTCCTCCACTTCTTCCTGGGCTCCTGCACCTTCCTCACTAGTTTGGCTGCTACCATGCGCCCTGGTAAAACCATCTCCCCCACCCTCACATGCCTGCCGCCTTGGTGCTGCAGACCGTCTGGACCTTGCAGATGTTAGCCCTTCCGCATACAACTCCTCCTCCTCTACTTCCTCCACCTCCTCTTGTGCCACCACCTGACTCCGAATTCTGTTTAACATGTGCTCCAGCATGTAAATCACCGGAATAGTCATGCTGATAATGGCATCGTCAGCACTAAACATCTTCGTCGCCATTTCAAAACTGTGCAGAAGGGTGCATAGGTCCCTGATCTGAGACCACTCCTCCAGCGTGATTTGCCCCACCTCTGGATCTCGTTGGCCCAGGCTATACGTCAGAACGTATTGCACCAGGGCTTGTCGGTGCTGCCACAGTCGCTGCAACATGTGCAGAGTTGAATTCCACCGGGTAGGCACATCGCATTTTAGCCGGTGAAGTGGCAGGCCCAACGACTTCTGTAGAGATGTAAGTCGCTGAGCTGCGGGATGCGAACGGCGAAAGTGAGCACACAGCGACCGTGCCCTCTGTAGAAGGCCATCTAGTCTGGGATAGTGGGCTAAAAATTGCTGGACAACCAGGTTCAACACGTGAGCCATACAAGGCACGTGTGTGACTTTGCCCCGGCGAAGGGCCGCACCCAGGTTTGCAGCATTGTCGCACACGGCCTTCCCTGGTTTCAGGTCCAGTGGAGACAACCATTCATGAAATTGGTTCTCCAGAGCTGACCACAACTCCTCAGCTATGTGACTCACATTTCCCAGACATTTCAATGTAAAAACCGCCTGATGACGTTGAGCCCTACTGCCAGCATAGTAAGGAGGTGTGCAGGATCCCTTCTGCGCAGTTAGAAAGCTTGTGGCATGACCAGACAGGCTTTGGGTGCAGGTGGAAGACCGAGAGGAGAGTGAGGAGGCAGAAGCAGTGGAGGAACTTTGACATAAAGAGGTTTGACACACAACTCGTGGGGACGGCAAGACTTGGACAGCAGCCCCTTGTCCTGCTGTCACCATAGTTACCCAGTGCCCAGTCAGCGACATGTAACGCCCCTGTCCATGCCTACTCGTCCAAGTGTCTGTGGTGAAATGCACCCTGTCACACACAGAGTTTCTCAAAGAAGCGGTGATGTTGTGTGCGACATGCTGGTGGAGCGCAGGCACACCTTTCTTTGAGAAGTAGTGCCGACTGGGCATCTGGTACTGGGGCACTGCGACGGACATAAGGTCTCGAAAATCCTCTGTGTCCACCAGGCGGAAAGGCAGCATTTCTGTAGCCAAGAACTTGCAGATGGTGAAATTCAACCTCTTAGCTTTCTCATGGCTAGGAGGAAATGGTCTTTTACTTGTCCACATCTGAGGGACCGAGGGCTGGCTATTGTGCTTAGACGGGGTTGATAAGGGTGTCCCCGGCAAACTGCCGGTCTGTGAGGAAGATGCAGGCGGACATGTTAGGTTGCCTTGATCCAAAGGTGGTGCTATCGATGTCGGACAGCGCTCAACACCAGCTGGTGTTACCACCTCCAAAGAAGATGATGACCTGCCAATCACGCTGGCTGTTGCGGGTAAAGAGGTGGCAGGTCTGCGCCCCAAAACAGGTGTGACTGCTGTCCCCCCAGTCACAGAGGATGAAGAGGCCGCGGATGCACAAGATATGGCAGACGGTGGTTGGCCCGGCCGGCTAGGCCGCATTGTAGCACACTGAGCTTCCCACTGCAACTTATGCTACATGTCCATGTGCCGGTTCATGCATGAAGTACTCAAACTATGTATTTTTTGGCCTCTACTTAGCTTTTGCTGACAAATGTTACAGATAACACGAGTTGGGTCATCTTTATCGATCTGAAAAAATGCCCAGGCTATGCAAGGCTTAGCACCCATGCGACCTGAAGAGCCACCACGACTTGTGGTGAGAGGCAGAGTTGTGTTTGAGGATGCAGTTGTTGACGTGCTTCCAGTACTACGTCTCTGTCCAGGAAGGCGCAACCTGACCTCGTCGTCACTAGCATCTTCCTCCACCTCCTCTGCTGACCTCATCTCTTGGCTGACTGTGGGTTGACAGTAAGTGGGATCTCCAACCTCATCATCATCACCCTGTGCGTTATCACACCCGTCGTCCTCAGAGCCAACCTGTTCCTGCCCTGACAAAAAACTAAAGTTGTCGCTCCAATCAGGTATTTGAGTCTTATCATCGTCTTCCTCATTGTCTCCACCAACAGGAGTTACAGTTTGGGAATGAGGGTCTACATTATGGTCAGAACCTTCTGCGTCTGGTCCTGGATCCGACTCATAAAGATTCTGGGCATCAGTGCAGATCATTTCCTCGTCTGGATTCACAGAAGCGCTGGAGTCGACCTCTGATTCCCAGGCTATAGTATGAGTAAACAGCTCTGCAGACTCAACCATCTGTTCTACCTCATACTCAGACGGGCAGCTGGAGATTTGGGAGCTGTGAGGAAGCAAGTGCGATTGGGGTGACACCTTTGAGGACTGGAGTATTTGTGATGTTGAAGTTGATGTGGAGGAGAGCCCACTTAAAGGAGCACTTGATATCCATTGAAGCACCTGCTGTTTTTGTGCCTCATCTGGAATTTGTAGCGATTGGCGTGGCCGTAAGAAAGGGATCTTATCACATTGTCCGCTAAAAGAAGTAGACATTTTAGTTTGGCTGGAAGATGGTCTTTCTTCTGCAGATGTTACTGTTGCTTTAACACCTACCCCACGGACACAACCTTTTTTCCCCTTCCCAACACGCCTATTCCCCTTTCCACCAGCAGCAGGCCTTTATCCACTCATTTTGGTGGTTAACTAATTAACAACTCTGGAGTTGTTTGCACAAAAAAACAATGGATGGGAACCGAGCAGAGCTGGGTGGCCAAACTGTGGTATTAGGCCAAAACTATTGGCTGGGTTAGATGCAGAAAAAAATTATATTCAATTTGCAACCTGATGGAGGTCAGTATAGATGGACTAATAGAGAAAGTCCCACACACTGCTAGAAGGCCAAATATTTTTTCAGAGCTAGATGCAGAAAAAAATATATTCAGTTTGCAACCTGATGGAGGTCTGTATAGATGGATTAATAGAACAAGTCCCACACACAGCTAGAAGCCCAATATTTTTTCAGAGGTAGATGCAGAAAAAAATATATTCAGTTTGCAACCTGATGGAGGTCAGTATAGATGGACTAATACAACAAGTCCCACACACAGCTAGAAGCTCAATATTTTTTCAGAGCTAGATGCAGAAAAAAATATATTCAGTTTGCAACCTGATGGAGGTCTGTATAGATGGATTAATAGAACAAGTCCCACACACAGCTAGAAGCCCAATATTTTTTCAGAGGTAGATGAAGAAAAAAATATATGCAGTTTGCAACCTGATGGAGGTCAGTATAGATGGACTAATACAACAAGTCCTACACACAGCTAGAAGCCCAATATTTTTTCAGAGCTAGATGCAGAAAAAAATTATATTCAATTTGCAACCTGATGGAGGTCAGTATAGATGGACTAATAGAATGATGCTATGCCCAAAAGATTTTACTTCACTAGGTGCAGTAAAAAAATTGGTATTCTATACACAGGTGGTATATCTTGCAACACAGATAGGCTACTCCACTGACTAACACACTCTGCAATAGGCCAAAAAGGATTAGCTTTGCTAGATTCAGCCTAATGCTGTGAAAAAAACTTGCACAGCACTGGCACAGACCTGCCTGGCAAAAACTGATAGGAACTGATGTAACCTAGTCCTGAAAAGGACTCCAATTACAATTAGTCTTTACTCCCACAATCTATCTATTTAAGAGCACAGACCTGCCTGATAAAAGTCGTAGGAAATGCTGTAACCTAGTCCTTAAAAGGACTGCAATCACAACTATTCCCTACTCCCAAGCTATCTGTAGATTTGTGCGAAAATTGGCTTGAAATTAACAAGGTATAGCGCACACAGCAACAGCGGTGCCGTCTAACACGCAGCTGCAGCAGTGAGAAAATGGTGGCGACGGGGAAAATGGCTTGGTCTTATAGGGCAAGGACATGTGACATACACTGCCAATGACACATGCCCTTGCTTGTGTGAAAAAAAGCACTTCGCTCCGTGTGTGCGCTGCTGATAGGCTGACAGATTGCACCTCCCCACTGTAAATGCGGGAAAGAGAAAAAAAAAATGGAGATCTTCATTGTTCCTGCAGAGATCCATCCCCTGCCCCTCCCCCCACCCCACTGTACACTCAAACTACGTATTAACATTAATTTTCATCATTACTGAGAAAAAATCCAGTTATGATTTTGGTGCACGAACAGTTATCGAACATAACCTCGAACAGCCGAATTTTTCTCAAATTGTTCGTGTTCGCCGAACGGCTCGAACACCGCCCAAAACAGCTCAAATTTGAGATTGGCGAACAGTTCGAGTAGAACAACGCTCATCTCTAGTCATGGAGGCTGAGGATAAGGAGAAGAGCAAAAAACAGCCGAAATGAGGAAGCGTATACCCATGTGTGGGTGTGAAGCGATGCATGGGAATACACCTCCCGAAATAACACAGTGGATTTGACTTTATGTTACTCTGCTGTCATTTGGTGGTGATGAGAAGTCTGGCCCAATCCAGCCCTTGTTCATTTTGATAAGGGTCAGCTTGTCAGTTGACAGGCGAGTGCGATTATCAGTTATAATTCCCCCAGCGGCTCTAAAAACACGCTCCGATAACACGCTAGCGGCAGGGAAGTCCAGGACCTCCAAGGCATACAGAGTGAGTTCATTCCAAGTGTCCAGCTTGGATACCCAATAATTAAAAGGCACAGAGGAATCACAGAGGACACTGGTACTCCCTCACCATCTTTTGAAACTTTCCACTCCTTGTGAGAGTACCCTGCGCCTCAGGGCCTGTAAGCTGGGCAGGTCTCAGAAAACTGTCCTAGAACATTGACAGTGTTCCCCTGCCTCTGCTGGATTGGAGTTGCGTCTCTCTCGCCTGTATGCCTTAGTTGGGCAGCGAACTGTGACCTCTGCCGCTACAGTGTTCAGATGGGAATTTTTTTAATAGTTCTGCAGCAAGGGCCTTCTGGTACTGCCCCATTTTTGTAGACCTCTCCAACTCAGGAATAAGAGAGTGAAAGTTCTCCTTGTAGCGGGGGTCTAAAAGTGTCATCAACCAGTAATGACTGTCACCCAACATTTTGACAATGCGAGGGTCACGGTTAAAGCAGCGTAACATAAAGTCAGCCATGGGTGCCAGACTGGTAACGGGCAAGATTTCCGTGTCCTCACCAAGATGACGACTGATAGTGTTGAGCGATCACTAAAATGCTTGGGTGCTCGAAGCTCGGGCCGAGCTTACCGTGATACTTGGGTGCTCGACCCGAGCAACGAGCCCAATGTTAGTGTATGAGAGACCCGAGCATTTTTGCGGCAGCACACCCGGCAGTCTGTAGAAAGCCTAAAAAGTGCCCAAAACGATAGTGACAGTGCTCAAAAGACATGGGGGCAGCATGGGGATCGCCCCTGGAAGCATTTCTGACCCCCAGGTCACTGCTGTCAACAACGTGGTCAGAGGTATTAAGCCACTTTTGCGGGCTCACAATAAAACGTTCAAAAACGAAACTGAAACGGTTTTCCAGTGAAATATGTTAAGGAATTTCCTTTCCAGGGTAAAAACTTGTGCATAAGGTAAAATAAATAACCAAAAACAAAAATACTCCTCCACACCTTGGGTATGTTCACAAGTAGCATTTTTCATGCGTTTTTGCACTTTTGTATTGCTTTCAACCGTGACAAATGCGTTCACCGGGAAATGTCATTTTAACATTTTACAACCTTATCTGGCCATGTGCTGTGTGACACATGCATACAGTGCTGAAAAGACAAGGGATCAGCATGGGGAAGACCCCTGGAAGCATCTCTGACCCCAAGGTCACAGTCTAAAAGTGTTCTCCTCAGAAGTGATCCTTGCCGCATCAGAAGATGCAGACTTGCAACTATCCCCGTGCAAGTCCTTGTCCCAGGGCAGTGTTCAATTGTACCTCCCCCATTCCTTGCAATGCAAGCGAAAATATGCAGCCAACCACCCACCCACCCGCAGGCTGCAATACCATACTGCTAGCTTTCACTTGAAATGGGGCCTTTTAGTTTGGAGGAGGCCGAAGCTGGCCACTACCTCATTGCCGATTCGGCAGCGAGGTATCCATACTCTGTCCCCAGCCGCCCGGCGGCCGGGTGTCCACGCTCGGTCCCCAGCCGCCAGGTGGCGGCCAGGTGTCCATACTCGGTCCCCAGCCACCCTGATTTCTCCTGTCACCTTCCCCCACACTTTTCTTAGCCTGGCCTGCTTTAGGGCAGCATTGGACAAGCCCACCAGAGAACCAGACTCCTCCGGTAGGCCCTGGCTTCTCCATCAGGGGAGTTGAGAGTGCCTAGGTGAGGAGCATGATGATGATGATAGAAGTTAGCATCTGCTTTGTTTTCTTGGAATGCAAGCGCATGTATGTAGTAGCGGCTAGGCCTGAGGTGATCCGCGTTTTGGCGCATATCCTACCTCCTCCGTGGATTGCTGGATGTTTTCCTGCTACTATCCCAGTTCTATGACTCCCGTTAAAACAAAGCTTCAGGTGATAAATGATGGATGAGGTGGTGGCAAAGGAGAAAGAGCAGGAGGAACAGGGACCATTCACATCAATATCAGGCCAGTCAACCAGATATGTCTTGTAGGATATGTTTCTGTAACAAAAGGAGCGGTTCGGCTACACAGTTATAGGGCATACAGTGAGTGCAATGCCTACCAAAAATTTCGAGCCACTCCAATGCCCCTTGGAAATGACATGGAGGTCAGAGGGCGTTAACTAAACCTTTTTTTTCGATTTATAGCAACTGGGTCTCCCGTGCACTGTTGGCCTAAGCAGTGAATGGAAGGCTTTCCAAAAATTATGAGGAACTGCAATGCCTCTTACAAGAGCCATGTGTGGCACCCCAGGGGTCTGGTCACCACAGTAATAGAGATATTAAGTCGGAGAGCAAGTGGGAGGTTTCCTGGTCAGGATCCCTTAAACATGCAACATCCTCCTGCCCCAATCCTGGGAGGGGAGAATTCTGCCCTTATAAACTGGATCTGGGGCGGGGTTGAGTGAGTCAGAGAACAGTCAGAGTCAGAGTGAGAGCAAGGGAAAGTAACAGCAAGGAGCTCTGTAGGAGCTAGGAGCTAAAGACCAGGGGCTGGAAGCTGAGCAGAGCTCGCCCTGGCAGAAGACAATAGGAACCGGACACAGGAGTCCGAAGCTGTGAGGACTTATATATCCAGCAGCAGAAACCAGCCGGCAGGGGATTTCAGGTCCTCTGGCCATAGAAGCCCGGAGGTTCAGTCACAAGCAAGGGACCAGCACCGCCGTCGTGGAGCGGAGGCTAACAGAAGGCCCCAAGTCACCAGCCATACGGGTGAGCACTACACGGTACACTCAGGGACGTGGGCTACTTATACCCGCTTACAGCAAGGTAGCCAGGAAGAGTGCAGACAGACGGGGAGGCCTACAACTCCACCTGGCCAGGGGAACTCCTGCTTGCTCACAGACTGACCAGGCCTCTTATGCTAGCCAGTACTCCCGGGAGGGTCTACCTTATAATCATCAGTAAAGACCCTGAACTGCACTGCAAAGACTCTGAGTCGTTCCTGCTGCGCTCGTGCACCATCACCCCCATCATCCACACTCACTGCCCTGAGGCTATACTCCTCCCGAGGGGAGTTATCCCATTCTATGCTGCGCACACAACACCAGCCTCAGCGGTCTGCCTCGCAGCGGTGGTACTCCCTGACCGCAATCCACGGGTGGTGCAGTCAGACAATTAACCTCAAAACCTAAGAAAGACTGCCACTGGTTTGACCAGCCTGAGCCACGGGACCGGGTCACCACCACGGAGACTACAGACCCCAGAGACCCGGCACCGGGTATCCCACACACGTGTACACACGGCCCAGGGGGCGCGTCACATGCAGTACAGCATATTACAAACATAAGTCCCATTATTGGGGAGTGGGTGTCCCATAGTATTTGCTTATGCCTTGCAAGCAAAAGCTGTCAATAATTAGGATGGAGCAACTTGCAATGCCCCTTACAAGAGCCATGCAGTACAGCATATTACAAACATAAGTCCCATTATTGGGGAGTGGGTCTCCCATAGTATTTGCTTATGCTTTCCCAGCAAAAGCTGCCAAAAATTAGGACGGAACAACTTGCAATGCCCCTTACAAGAGCCATGCAGTACAGCATATTACAAACATAAGTCCCATTATTGGGGAGTGGGTGTCCCATAGTATTTGCTTATGCCTTGCAAGCAAAAGCTGCCAAAAATTAGGACGGAGCAACTTGCAATGCCCCTTACAAGAGCCATGCAGTACAGCATATTACAAACATAAGTCCCATTATTGGGGAGTGGGTCTCCCATAGTATTTGCTTATGCTTTCCCAGCAAAAGCTGCCAAAAATTAGGACGGAGCAACTTGCAATGCCTCTTACAAGAGCCATGCAGTTCAGCATATTACAAACATAAGTCCCATTATTGGGGAGTGGGTGTCCCATGGTATTTGCTTATGCTTTCCCAGCAAAAGCTGCCAAAAAATAGGATGGAGGAACTTGCAATGCTGGCACCCTGGTGGTATAGTGGTGGTGGAAGCTGAGGATAAGGAGAAGAAGATTAAACAGCCGAAATGAGGAAGCGTATACCCATGTGTGGGTGTGAAGCGGTGCATGTGAATACACCTCCCAAAATAACACAGTGGATTTGACTTTATGTTACTCTGCTGTCATTTGGTGGTGATGAGAAGTCTGGCCCAATCCAGCCCTTGTTCATTTTGATAAGGGTCAGTTTGTCAGCATTGTCAGTTGACAGGCGAGTGCGCTTATCAGTTATAATTCCCCCAGCGGCACTAAAAACACGCTTCGATAACACGCTAGCGGCAGGGCAGGCCAGGACCTCCAAGGCGTACAGAGCGAGTTCATTCCAAGTGTCCAGCTTGGATACCCAATAATTAAAAGGCACAGAGGAATCATGGAAGACGCTGGTACGATCGGCAAGGTACTCCCTCGCCATCTTTTGAAACTTTCCACTCCTTGTGAGAGTACCCCGCGCCTCAGTACCTGTAAGCTGGGCGGGTGTCAGAAAACTGTCCCAGAACGTTGACAGTGTTCCCCTGCCTCTGCTGGATTGGAGTTGCATCTCTCTCGCCTGTACGCCTTGGTTGGGCAATGAACTGTGACCTCTGCCGCTAGCGTGTTCAGATGGGAATTTTTTTAAGAGTTCTGCAGCAAGGGCCTTCTGGTATTGCCCCATTTTTGTAGACCTCTCCACCTCAGGAATAAGAGAGTGAAAGTTCTCCTTGTAGCGGGGGTCTACAAGTGTCACCAACCAGTAATGACTGTCACCCAGCATTTTGACAGCGCGAGGGTCACGGTTAAGGCAGCGTAACATAAAGTCAGCCATGCGTGCCAGACTGGTAACGGGCAAGATTTCCGTGTCCTCACCAAGATGACGACTTACCATGCTCTCCTCCTCCTCCTCCTCTTCCTCCTCCCCCCTGTCCTCAGGCCACCCACGCTGAACCGACGGTATGACACTTGTACAGGTACTACCGTCTACAACGCATGATAGCAGCTCCTGTTCTTCCTCCTCCTCCTCCTCTCTCTCATTGTCCCCCAATGCACGTTGGGATGAGATGAGGCTGGGCTGTGTGTAATCGCCCGCTATGGCTTCTTGATCCATCTCATCATACTCTGGCTGCAATGCCTCCTCTTTAATTCTCTGCAGAGAGCGTTGCAAAAGACAGACAAGTGGGATGCTGACACTAATGATGGAGTCATCGCCACTCACCATCTTGGTGGCCTCCTCAAAGTTTGTCAGGATGGTACATATGTCAGACATCCAGGTCCACTCCTGAGGTCTTATGTGTGGAGTCTGACCTGAATATCGACGGCCTTGTTGCAGCTGGTACTCCACAACTGCTCTCTTCTGCTCACAAATCCTTTGCAACATGTGGAGGGTAGAGTTCCAACGTGTGGGGGCATCACACACCAGTCGGTGTGCCGGAAGCTGCAAACGCTGCTGCAACACAGCAAGGGCGGCGGAAGCTGTAGCCGACTTGCGAAAATGAGCTGACAGGCGGCGTACTTTCACGAGCAGATCTGGCAACTCGGGGTACGATTTAAGAAACCGCTGAACCACGAGGTTAAGCACATGAGCCAGGCATGGTACGTGTGTGATCTCACCTCGCCTCAGAGCCGCCACCAGGTTACAGCCATTGTCACACATGACCATGCCGGGATGTAGGTTCAGCGGTCTCAGCCACAGATCTGCCTGCTCTTTCACAGCTGTCCACAACTCACAAGCAGTGTGAGGTTTATCACCTAAGCTTATGAGTTTCAGCACAGCCTGTTGCCGCTTGGCGGAGGCAGTACTGCAATGCTTCCAGCTTGTAACTGATGTGGTGATATCTGAGATGGAGGCATGAGGAGGAGGAGGAGGAGGAGGATGCGCAGGAGCTGTACACTGTGGGGGCAACTCTGACTGACATAGGGCCGCAATCCTCGGTGTGGGGAGGATGTGTTCCGTCCCAAGGTCCGACTGGGTCCCGGCTTCCACTATGTTTACCCAGTGTGCTGTCAGAGAGATGTACAGTCCCTGGCCACAAGCACTTGTCCACGTGTCCGTTGTCAGGTGGACTCTCCCAGTAACTGCGTTGTTGAGGGCACGGCAGATGCTTTGGGACATGTGCTTGTGTAGTGCGGGGATGGCACACCGGGCAAAATAGTGTCGGCTGGGGACCGAGTACCGAGGGACGGCCACCGCCATAAGATTGCGGAAGGATTCCGTCTCCACCAGCCTAAAAGGCAGCATTTCCAATGCAAGCAGTCGTGAAATGTGCGAATTTAGGACTGTGGCCTGTGGGGCGTTAGCTGCGAATTTCCGCTTTCGTTCAAAGTTCTGGGATATGGACAATTGAACGCTGCGGTGGGACGTGGACGTGGATGTTGATGCTGTTTCCTGAGAAACTGCCATAATAAGTGAAGACTGAGAGGAGCGGGCATCTTTACATGCAGTATGGACAGGGGATTGCCTTGCACACACAACAGGGGGTTCTATTGCACGCACAACAGTGGAAGAAGCAGTGGTGACACCCGCTGACACTGGTCGTGGACCCTGGGTTTCACCCCACAAAGTCGGGTGCTTTGCTGCCATGTGCCTGATCATGCTGGTGGTGGTCAGGCTGGTAGTTTTGTCACCCCTGCTGATGCTGGCATGGCAGGTGGAACATATGGCCTTTTTGGGGTTATCAGCAGAGTCCTTAAAAAAATTCCAGACTCTGGAAGACCTACCGCTTGTAGTGGCAACATCCCTCGTGTTGGTGTTACGGGGAACGGTTGCCTGCCTTCTGTCTGCGGCCACCACACTGCTTCTTCCTGCCTGTTGGGGTACTCTGCCTCCCTCCCCCTGTGTGCTGCTGGCCTCACTCTGCATGTCCTCCTTCCACGTTGGGTCAGTTACTAGATCATCCACCACCTCCTCCTCTTCCACTTGCGCACCACGATCCTCCTCCTCACTTCCTGGCAATTGTGTCTCGTCATCGTCCACCTCTTGTGACAGATTGCCAACGTCGACTTCCTGTGGCCGTGGCTGTTCAAATATTTGGGCATCGCAACATGGGATCTCCTCTTCCACCACTTCAAGCGTATCAGGCGAGGGGCCCAAATATGGAAATGGACCAGTGAACAGCTCTTCAGAGTGTCCAAGTGTGGGATCACTTGCTGTCTGACGACACTCGGCATGGTGGGAGGAAGGAGCATCAGGGTGAGGAGTAGTATGCGGTCGAGACTCACGGCTACTAAGAGTTGACCGTGTGGAAGACAGACCGGAGGTGGTGGTGCCCAGGTAACTGGAAGTATTGTCTGCTACCCAATTAATAACCTGTTCACACTGATCAGTTCTCAATACTGGTGTTGTTCTGTGCTTCCCTAGTAATTCGGTCAAGAAGTGGGAGCGAGAAGATGTGGCTGTTGGTTGTGGCACATTTTCACCTTGGCCACGGCCCCGTCCTCTGCACGAACCATCAGCAGAATGTCCACTTCCACGTCCCTTGCCACGCGCCTTGCCCATTGTAAATGAAGTAAAATAGCTTACACTTGCACTATCAATGGAAAAAGGGCAATAAAGAGTAGGTTAGAACCGTGGAAGAGGAAAACCACAGTTATTGTTTACTGGTGTATACCACACTTTTTTAAATAGAGATATTTGCGGCTGAACAGTGAGCGACACACTCAAACTGCTTTTTTTTTAGATACCAAAGGCCCAAAACTGGATAGTACAGCGATTTGACCCATGGAACTGCGAAACCACACTGGGATGTCGGGCCTACACAAGACTATTTTCAACAGATATATTTTTGTGTCACAACAGTCAGGAGACACTACTGTTTTTCTTTACGGAAAAAACTACCAAAACCTGAATAATAGAGATTTTTTACCGTGGAACAGCAAAACCACAGTTATAATTTACTGGTATATACCAAGCTTTTTAAAATATATATATATTTGCGGCTGAACAGTGAGCGACACACTCAAACTGTTTTTTTTAGATACAAATGGCCCAAAAGTGGATAATACAGAGGTTTGTACCGTGGAACTGCAAAACCACACTTGTATTTCTCGGGCCTACACCAGACTATTTTCAACAGATATATTTGTGTCTGAAAAATCAGGGAGACACTATTTTTATTTTTTTTTACAGCAAAAAATGCAAAAACAGGATAATAGAGATTTTTTACCGTGGAACAGCAAAAGCACACTTCTGTCTCTCTGGCCTACACCAGACTATTTTCAACAGATATATTTGTGTCTGAAAAATCAGGGAGACGCTATTATTATTTTTATACAGCAAAAAATGCCAAAAACAGGATAATAGAGATGTTTTACCGTGGAACATCAAAACCACAGTAATAATTTACTGGTGTATACCAGGCTTTTTAAAATATATATATATTTGCGGCTGAACAGTGAGCGACACACTCAAACAGTTTTTTTTAGATACAAATGGCCCATAGAACTGCAAAACCACACTTCTATTTCTCTGGCCTACACCAGACTATTTTCAACAGATATATTTGTGTCTGAAAAATCAGAGGCACGCTTTTTTTTGGGGGGGGGGGGGGGGGGACACCAAAAGGTTAATAAGATGGGTATTTGTACATTGTGAAGGAGGAAAAAAAAAAGAGGATTTAGATAAAAAAAAGGATTTTTCCTGGCCCCCGGGACCTGGAGCTAAGTCCAGCAATTTCAGCAACAGGAGCAGCACACAGGACTGTAATGCAGCGTTTGCTGGTATAACCACTGCGTCTCCTATACAGCCTGCCTGCCTGCCTGCCTGATATACCTGGGATGGATATTAGTCCTGAGAAGGACTGTTTGTTTGATCTGGCAGCCTTTACAGACCCTACACTAACTATTTTGCAGGATATATCTCTCCCTAAATCAGCAGCGCTGTCCCTACACTGTCTGATCCGGAGCGACTGTGTCCAAGATGGCGGCGCCCGGTTTTAAATACTCGAGGTGACTCTGTGCGGCCAGCCAATCACTGTAATGCCCACAAACAACATGGCTGCGGCATTACAGTGACTGGCTGGCAATCCCTGCATGATCATTGGCTCTGTAAAGAGCGCCAAACATGCAGGGCGGAGAGCTCCCGCCCGAGTAACCCGGAAATGCTCGGTGCTCGCCGAACATCCCGAGTAGCGTGATGCTCGGGCGAGTACCGAGCAGTGTCGAGCATGTTCGCTCAACACTAGTTAGTAGCTGTCTTTAGTTAATACCATTGCACTAAGTTTCAATCTACAATCTTTGTTTTTTGATTCACTTTCGGGCGCCTGCTATGCATTGTGCAGTTTCTGACTTTTATTTTTTAAGAGTGTCTTTCCCAGTAATGTAGGCTGGATGTGTCAACTGATGAGCAACTAGTCAACTAATGATGAGCGGAAGTGCTCGCTACTCCAGTTTTCATTAGGTATGCACCGAGGTTCGCTGGAGCTTGAGTGACATGTTCGAGTCCCCACCCCCCATGTTTCGCGGCTATGAGACAGCCAAAAAATATGCGGGGATTGCTTGACATACACAGGCAGTCATCGTGTGTTTTTTGGCTTTCTAACGGCCGCAAAACATGCTGCACGGGGATTCGAATATGTCGCTCGAGCACCTGCTAACCTCTGTTCGTACCCGAGCACCCGATGCAAACTTGAGTAGCGAGCACTTGCGCTCATCACAGCTTCTATCCTGCAATTCCCTCTTCATGTTACCTTCTATTTAGCATGTTTTCTTTTGGCCTTCTTGAGGTACTTTCCTCCTTTCCATACTATTCAGATCTCTATAGACTCCCCCTCGACTCCCTATTGTTATCTCTAATAGCGTTGAGCTAATTTGTTTGGCAGAGTTATCTGGCAAATCAGGGATGTTCGTGGACGGAGCCTATTTTTTGGCGCAAACAAGCTAGAACCCCAAACAGGAACCCAAATTTGAAATGCTGAACAAATTCGCTCAACACTAATCTCTTAACACTGAGAGAAGGGGCGGAAAAGCAAAAAGAGCCGCCAGAACCAGGAACAGGATCTCTTGACTGATTAGTAACATTTTTCCAGAGCACTCAGCTAGATAAAGAACTTGAATACTCTGCAAAAGTAAAATGATAGAAAGTTTTTAATGAAGATAATTTAGAAAGTTGGCTAACGTTTCATATTGTAAGCAAGTGACCACTGAAAATATTGTGCAAGGGGATCTTGAAAACCAAATTACTACAGAAGCTAAATAAACTGACCAATAAAGATACATTTTTAACGTTATAACGTTGGTCTCAGAAAACTGGAATATTCCTTTAAATATGTAAATCAAACTTGAACAATACACAAGTGCCTCATCTGTCTTTGGACTAAAAGTCCCAGCAATGCTATCTTGTTTAAAACCCACCACTGGTCAGTGTAATGCAGGGGTGAGCCCACCTGCTGGGTGTTTGCTCTACAATAGCTGTAGTACCGCAGGTTGCTCAACCCTGATTTATAGCAACCAGCAAATGGTTAGATACGGTAATGCAGGAGTGAGCAACCTGCAGCACTACAGTTGTTGTGAAACTACAACTCTCAACATGCCCGGACAGTGAGAAGTCGATCTCCTCTGTATTATCTAGATCAGCAGCTTGTTAGCTATAATGTAGGAGTAACCAACCTGTGGCATTTAAAGAGGACCTGTCACTTGAGCAAAAAAAAAGAGTTATAAACCTTGTAAGAATCCCTGAGCTCCCCTCATTCTGTCGCTTTCATCCGTTTTGTGCTGTGTCACTCCATTGCAGAGATATTCACATTTGTTTCTTCTGGAGCGCACTATGTGAAATCTCAGCTTTCAGTCCAACTGTGAGTTTTCTTTGGGGGCAAGCACTTTCGACCCTCCCTGTCAGACTGGGAGGTGAAAGTACACGCCCCCAGAAAAGACTCGGAAGAAACGCCCAGTTGGACTGAAAGCTGAGATTTCACATACTGCTCTAGTGGAGAAACAAGTGTGAATATCTCTGCAATGGAGCGACAGCGCAAAATGGAAAAAAGCCCCAGAATCAGGGGAGATCAGGGATTTTTACAAGGTGTGTGACTCAATTTTTCTTGAAAGTGACAGGAGCTCTTTAAGCTGATGAGAAACTGTGGTTGTTCACACCAGCTGTAGTGGCGCAGGTTGCTCACCCCTACTTTGAGTCTATGCTGGTCATTATAATGCAGGGGTGAGTAAGCACTGTAGTACTGCAGGTTGATCACTACTTTTGTATCTAACCTGCTGCTGGTCATTATAATTCAGGGGTGAGTAACAGCTGTAGTGCCGCAGGGTGCTCACCCCTACTTTATTGAGTCTATGCTGGTCATTATAATGCAGGGTTGAGTAACAGCTGTATTGCCGCAGGTTGATCACTATTATTGTTTCTAACCAGCTGCTAGTCATTATAATGCAGGGATGAGCAACCTGTGGCTGTCAGGACATGCTGGGATTTGTAGTTTTGCATCAGCTGAAGTGCTTCAGGTTGCCAGCTCATTTTGCAATCACAATAAAAGGATGATATAAAAGTAGTTTGTGAGGAAATACAAGGGGGATAAACAATGGCGCTTGTGTTCTTCCCCCCCGGACAAGTGTCTGCCTCTTGCACAATAGCGATGAAAGCGCACAGTGTTGGGCGAGTTCCCTCATAAAGAAGTCGTCCCTCCTGTAAGTACATTCCCATTTAAAATGACCAACTAATTGGCAAGTAGTAGCCGCGAATGAGGCTCCTTTTCATCCTCTAGGGTCTTCGTCCGTGTCCCCCGTCCCATCTATGAATTCCGTATTAAATGCTCATTTGGAGGTAAGCAAATATTTAGATCCCCCCTCTCCTTCCTTCCTCGCGCTCAATGAGTGACCCCCCGACCTCCCAGCACATTGTTCAGCGAGCGCTGCTGACTTTCTCTCCCTCCCCATTTATGGCACAGAATAAAATTACAGTTCTCCACTAAGCATAGCATTATTTTTATTTGTGCAGTATGTGTGTTTCGTCAAGTTCCTGCGGTTGCTTTATAACAGGGCCGGAGCATTGTGAGGTTTCCAATTAATCAGCTCTTTTGTAATCTTAACGCTATGCAAATGTATTACTCTGCGCCTCTCAGGGGCTTCTGGGAACGCTGCGCTGCAGATGTATTGTCTCCTTCACAAGTTTTAAGTAGAAGCCGAAGATCATTTCACTTATCTGTTTAACTAGGAAGCGGAAAAAAAGTGTTTGTGTTTTTTTTGTGTTTATTTTTTCTCCACTTATTTTACACTACATGGTGTCTCTTTAGCTGTTTTTGTGGCAGGTTAATGAAATATATTGGTAAATAATAGCTTATATCGAATTATATTATTACCCTTTAGTTAAAAAGAAATACACATTATAATATTTTACAATTTAAAGCGAGTTATAAATGAATATCAATTATTAATATTGATAACAAATTAAAAAAAATATATATATCCTTGGTCCATTTCTGGTGCATCCTGAAAACATGATTTAAGGTTGTTGTTTTTT
Organism: Phyllobates terribilis; assembly: GCF_046119375.1. Lineage (NCBI taxonomy): Eukaryota > Metazoa > Chordata > Amphibia > Anura > Dendrobatidae > Phyllobates > Phyllobates terribilis. The sequence continues at coordinate 147,386,107 of NW_027362770.1, read as the reverse complement.
TTTTATATTGTGTTCAAACTAATGTAAATAGAAGTAAAATAACATATTGGATGTAATACACAGATTTAATTATATAACACAAAAAAATAGCAATATTACCAATGTGAGTGGTGTAAATCGTCCAAGCGCTAGGCCAGATGCACATTTTGCTGACTTGGTATATAATTTTATTTTAAAAAATGTATAGGTATGTGTCTGTGTTTATTATATATAATCAATATCCATACTAATATATATGTATATATATATATATATATATACAGTACAGACCAAAAGTTTGGACACACCTTCACATTTAAAGATTTTTCTGTATTTCCATGACTATGAAAATTGTACATTCACACTGAAGGCATCAAAACTATGAATTAACACATGTGGAATTATATACTTAACAAAAAAGTGTGAAACAACTGAAAATATGTCTTATATTCTAGGTTCTTCAAAGTAGCCACCTTTTGCTTTGATGACTGCTTTGCACACTCTTGGCATTCTCTTGATGAGCTTCAAGAGGTAGTCACCGGAAATGGTCTTCCAACAATCTTGAAGGAGTTCCCAGAGATGCTTAGCACTTGTTGGCCCTTTTGCCTTCACTCTGCGGTCCAGCTCACCCCAAACCATCTCGATTGGGTTCAGGTATGGTGACTGTGGAGGCCAGGTCATCTGGCATAGCACCCCATCACTCTCCTTCTTGGTCAAATAGCCCTTACGCAGCCTGGAGGTGTGTTTGGGGTCATTGTCCTGTTGAAACATAAATGAAGGTCCAACTAAACGCAAACCGGATGGAATAGCATGCCGCTGCAAGATGCTGTGGTAGCCATGCTGGTTCAGTATGCCTTCAATTTTGAATAAATCCCCAACAGTGTCACCAGCAAAGCACCCCACACCATCACACCTCCTCCTCCATGCTTCACGGTGGGAACCAGGCATGTAGAGTCCATCCGTTCACCTTTTCTGCCTCGCACAAAGACATGGTGGTTGGAACCAAAGATCTCAAATTTGGACTCATCAGACCAAAACACAGATTTCCACTGGTCTAATGTCCATTCCTCATGTTCTTTAGCCCAAACAAGTCTCTTCTGCTTGTTGCCTGTCCTTAGCAGTGGTTTCCTAGCAGCTATTTTACCATGAAGGCCTGCTGCACAAAGTCTCCTCTTAACAGTTGTTGAAGAGATGTGTCTGCTGCTAGAACTCTGTGTGGCATTGACCTGGTCTCTAATCTGAGCTGCTGTTAACCTGCGATTTCTGAGGCTGGTGACTCGGATAAACTTATCCTCAAGCAGAGGTGACTCTTGGTCTTCCTTTCCTGGGGTGGTCCTCATGTGAGACAGTTTCTTTGTAGCGCTTGATGGTTTTTGATGCCTTCAGTGTGAATGTACAATTTTCATAGTCATGAAAATACAGAAAAATCTTTAATTGAGAAGGTGTGTCCAAACTTTTGGTCTGTACTCTATATATATATATACATATATATATATATATATATATATATATATATATATATATATATATATATGCAGAATCTCTCTATCTATATATATTTCACACCTGCATTCTATTGTAATACAATATATATAATTTTACCAACAATATATTACAATAACTTACTACCATTACATATACTGTAATACATTGTGATTATACATTTTACATATATATTAAAATGTAATACCCGTACTTGTACATTGTAGTGAATGGTTTCTCAAGTATAAAGACATAATGTGGGAAGCTTAAAAAAAGTGTGTGTGTATATATGTATGTAAATAAATGTTTGTGTGTATATTTATATATGTATATCTATAGATAGATATATATATATATATAAGTTCTTTTTAAGGACCAATGTCTACTGTTTAATAGTTTTGCAACTTAAAAATTTAATAAAAATACAACATTTTAGAGATTCACTCAGATTTTCTATTTGATGGCCGCTCGTACCGGGCATTAATAGCTCTTAATTTTAATATTAGCCCTGTAAGTATTCATTACCTTCAAACTATAACTTATTCTAAGCTCATTCGGCCTTTTGTGTCCTCCGGTATTAAACGCGGTCAGCTATGACTGGTGTTGCCGCACAGTCAGCGGAGCAGAATAAGTGAATTATTTACTTGTGTCACTCGGCCTCTTGATGTAATGAAATGCACAGCTGTGTTAGATCTGCGGATGGATGTGTAGATCCCATTGTTCGGGAGTCAGCAGAGGGTAGGAGCCGCTATGATGGAGAGTCCCCACTTCTTTCTGCTGTTTTGCTTTTCTGTGTCGATTTCATGGTCCTTTTATCACTCACTTTCACACAAAACAAACAGCACAGCGACTGTCTGCTATGGGAACCGCTCTGGCACATAAAAGGGGTTCTCAGGGGTTGGCGTATTCCATGGTACCTGGAGCTTAGGTTTTGGTTCGCATTGTGAAGTACGGCTTAATAGAAACTTCAGTTTTCAGCCCTCGTCTTTCTTAGATATCGTGCCATTTTGTTTTATTTTTAGGTTATCTTTTTTTTCGTTCTTGCGCCTTAAGGGTTTAGTTTGGGTAATTAGGATGCAACCGTGATCATCAGGGCATTTTTAGTTCGGGTTCCAACCAGATTCCTATGTCAATAACATGGATATCTATCTTGTGAGGTTTTCTTCCTCCCATATCTAGCATTCTTCAATGTTTCTAAATACTGTAGAATTTTTTTTTCATAAATTATAAAAAACACCTTAAGAAAATAAAATAAAATAATGTAAAAAATCAGAGTGCTATAAAAAAAAGTTAAAAATAAAGCATAGGATGGTTGCTAACGAAGTATAAGAGGGTCCTAAAATGTTACAGGTGTTTGCCATATCTATTATACTCTTGCACTGTATTGGTAAAATCGTTGGAATCATTTTATGGGGCAGAGGTTTTGGTGCAACTTTGAAATATACTCAAAAAGCTCTAAATAGAGATTTATCTGTGCGCTTAAACATGTAAAATGACCCACAATTTAGTGTCTATATCATGGCTTCATCCATCTGTACCCTTTTAAGGGGTTGTCCACTATTCGGACAATCCCTTCTCAATCAGTATGTAAAATAATAGCTGTTCCAGCAGTGTCGGCATTGGATCTCCCGAGACTTCCGTGACATTGTCATGAGATCCCTGCAGCCAATAAGCGGCTGCGTCACTCTCCCCTCCTTCGGACATAACTGACATTCAGAGGAAGCCGAAGCCAGTTCCAACACCACTGGCATCGGAGAGGAGCATAGCTGCTATTTTACTTGGGGTAAACATATTGATTGAGAAAGGGTTTTCCAAGTAGTGGACAACACCTTTTAAGGTTCTAGTTCTACAATCAAACTTCGATGACCATAGTTTCATAGTTTTAAAGTTAAAACAAGACAAAATTCGATCGAGTTCACCCTATACCCTACCATGTTGGTCCATAGGAAGGCAAACACTCCATGAGGCCAATGTCAATTGCCCCATATTAGGGGGAAAATTCCTTTCCGTCTCCACATACGACAATCACACTAGTTCTCTTGATCAACGCCCCATCACAGAATTTAGTACCCATAACCTGTAATGTTTTATCATCCAGGCCCTCCCTCAACTTTTTTAACGAATTAACCATTACAATATCATGTGGCAGGGAATCTCACTACTCGTACAGTAAAGCATCCTTGGCCTCACTGCTTGCACAGTAAAGAATCTTCAACTGTGATGATTAAAGCTTTTCTTCTGCTAGACGTAGAGGATGCCCTCTTGTCACCATTGCAGGCATAGGTGTTTAAAAGATCAGGCCTAGTGATGGTACAAAGGGGCTTATTGTAACATGTATTTTTTCATTTTTTTAATATTTTTTTCTGCAGGTGTATGTGGATTAATAGTTCAGCAGGAAGATATGCCATTTTGCGAAACGGGTATTTGCCCTGATATTATCATGAATCCTCATGGCTTCCCATCTCGTATGTCCGTAAGTGTTACCGTATTCATATTTCTTATGGATTTTTTTTTCCTTGGAGTTTTATATAATGGTGCAGAAATTAGTTTGTACAAATTGGTGTACATGTGAATTGTGCTGCTGTTTCTTCAGGTAATTCAGATTTTTATTTTTTTTTAACTGAGTTTGAACCTCCCATAGACTATAAATGTCTGAACAGTCCATACTTTACTCTGCACTGACTTTCTAAAATGTCAAGGTAGAGTAAGTAGCTTGCAAGACATTATGAAGCTGTGGGGGCAATGAGCTTGTTGTTTGATACAACCCCCCAAACAAAAGGCAAACAAGGTTTATTACCATGTCTGCCCTCAATGCTGAACGAGCGCTTTTGTATACAGATTTGTAACCACTGACAGTGCTTCCTCCTCCGGACCCAGGTATCATGTGATTGCTGAGTATGGGAAGAAAACAGGAGCTGCTAGGTCCTAAAAAGAAAGGCAGGTGGCTGAATTTTCCATTGACTGGGTCTAATATACCAGCCCCAGTTACAGGGGAAATCGGTAATCAACAGAATGTATGAAAGTTCCATTCCAGCGTTTTTTTTAAATTTCACCACAACTTGGGTATCAGTAATACATATTCCGTGTGTGGCGTAAAATAATCTTCACCATCTTCTATTGTTTCTAGTGCTGCTCCGGTCTTTCTCCGCCATTTTGTGACCGCAGGCCAGACTTTTGGGAAATCACTGACAAACTGCTAATTTAGCTCCTAATATAAGTCTTTGAGAGCCTCGTTCTAAGTCTCACAGGCTTACATTGAGAAGTTACTTCTGGTCCACACAAAAAACACTGGAGTAAACAGGATAGTCACAACTAATACCTTAGCCTCTGGGAACATTTTTTAAAAATGCGGTATTTTACTACATTAGAATGCTCCCCAGCGGTCTTTAAAGACTTCATGGGGGACACAGTTTGTAAATTTAATGAAAATCAATAAAGCAAGAAACATGAAGTGGGTGAAATAAGTATTGAACATGTCACCAGTTTTCTAAATAAATATATTTATAAAGGCGCTGTTGACATGAAATTCTCACCCGCTATTGGTAACAACCCATCCAATCCACATAGGCAAAGAAATCAAATCATAGATGTCCATAAATTGAGTTATGTGTAATAATGAGAAATGACACAGGGTATCAATTATTGAACACATGGAGAGATGTGCAATAAGCCATGGAAATTCATGACACCTGCTGAAATCTATCAGTAATTAGAAAGCAATCCTACCACTTAGTGAAACATATCAGCTGGTTCAACAGATGGCCTATAAATAGGTGTTTCATTACCAAGGTGCCACACAAGAAACCTCTCACGATGGGTAAAACCAGTGAGCTGTCTCAAGATCTTCGCAACCTTATTGCTGGAAAGCATACTGATGGCATTGGTACAGAAGAATTTCTGAAGGTTGCAGTGAGAACTGTTGAGGCCATAATCTGAAAGTTGAAAGAACATAATTTCACCATAAACCGGCCACGACCAGGTGCTCCACGCAAGATTTTAAACACAGGAGTGAAAATAATTATCAGAAGAGTTGTCCAGGAGACAAGGATCACCTGTGGAGAGCTACAGAAGGACCTTAAATCAGAAGGTATTATTGTTTCAAAGAAAACAATAAGTAATGCCCTCAACCTCCATGGCCTTTATGCACGCTCACCTTGCAAGACTCAATTGCTGAACAAAAAGCATGTTCAAGTGTGTTTAAAGTTTGCTCAACACAATTTATACAAGCTTATGAAATACTGGGAAAATATAGTCCGGTCAGATGAGACCAAAATTGAACTCTTTGGATGCCATACTACAAACCATGTCTGGAAGCCAAAAGGCACTGCATATCACCCCAAAAACACCATACCAACAGTGAAGTTTTGAGGTGGGAACCTCATGGTGTGGGGCTGTTTTCAGCATACGTCACTGGCAAACTTCATATGATTTCAGGAAAGATAAATGGACGAATGTACTGAGACATTCTTAATAAAAATCTGCTGCCATCTACCAGGATGATGAAAACAAGGGTGGACAATTCAGCAAGACAATGATCCCAAACATACAGCCAAGGAAGCTCTCAATTGGTTTCAAAGAAAATAAAGCTGCTAGAATGGCCGAGCCAATCACCGGACCTGAATCCAATAGAAAATTTATGGAAGGAACTAAAGCTCAGAGTTTATAGAAAGAGCCCACGGGACCTTCAGGATTTGAAGAGTGTTTGTGTGGAAGAATGGGCCAAAATCACACCTGAGCAATACCTGCGACTAGTTTCTCCATACAGGAGGCGTCTTGAAGCTATCATCACCAACAAAGGATTTTGTACAAAGTAATAAATTTCAGTAAGTGTGTTCAATACTTTTTCCCTGTGTCATTTCTCATTATGACACATACCTTAATTTATGGACATCTATGATTTGATTTCTTTGCCTGTGTGGATTGGATAGTTTACCAACATCTGGTGAGAATTTCCTGTCAATAGCACCTTTAGAAATATATTTACTTAGAAAATTGGTTTAGTGTTCAAGACTTATTTCACCCGATGTATAAATATCCCCGAAAAAAAGACACTGCCTAGCCGAATAACTGCTTATATCCCTGCCCCCAGCTAAAAAAAAAAAAAAGGTCCAATATATAACAATAATTTCTATGAGACGAGGAATTAAATGTAAAGGGTTTTTTATTGGTCTTATGTGGTAAAAAAAAACATGTTTCCTATTTCTCTTTGCATTTTCCCTTGTTAGTAGAAAAAAATGACAAAAATTAAGCCCTATATTGTGAAAAAAGGCAAAAACTATGTAAATATCCAAAAGAGAGAATTTTTTAGTGCCGCCAAAACTGCATGAAAGATAAAATTCGAAAATGTGCTTGGTCACAAATGTGGGGAAATGGCCTGGACCTGAACTAGTTAATATGAAATACGTGAGTGGTATGCCAATTTTGATCTCAGTTTGGAGTAAGATGCGCCAACTCTACTAATAGGCCAATAAACTTGGCGCATTTTTCAGCTGCTCATGCACCAACATCAGAAAATGCATTAGTCATGGCTGGTTGACTACTTATTGCAATAGCTTAGCCAGCCCCCTTCTTTGTCTGTGCATCATCTGTGAGAGAGGGGGGGCTGGCCTAGCTTTTGAAATGAATCCGTACACAGACTCCCCTCACACACACCACAGATGACACTGGCAACTGAGAAAAAAAACAAAACCTAGAGATTGGGACGTTGTATATTTTCTTTATATATTTCCACCACAAGAGGGAGCTGATGAGCCCTATGAAAACATATTTAGTGGGTGTGTCTTCATTAAACTCTCCTGATTGGTGACTGCATTTTGTCTGAATTTTATCATTATTTTTTAACTTTATGACTGTTCTAACAGAAGATCGAATAGGGCCAAGCATCTATCGGATATTTCTGACATGTCCGTACCATAACTGTAACAGATGGAACAACCCCTTTAAAGTCCCAAATTTTTTTCAGGAATGTTTTACAGAGTCTGGCAGGCAATGGGTAGTTTCCAAGCCCATGAGGCTGCTTATTGGGGGCAGAATCCTGTTAACGTGAAACTAATAAACCCCCGGCTGTTAGTACCGTTGACTTTGGAGACTTTGTGATCAGGGAGTGACATCAAGTCCCTGTAAGAAGTATGAGCAGTAATCCAGAGCAATGTTATTTGTCACAGTGTATAAGATTGCGGGGGTCTCTGGATCGCAATTATTAGGAGATAACCGTCAGACTGAAGAAATGTCAATTAGTGTGCTTATTACACAGCTGTGATCTTTAACCCTTAGGATTTTAAGACTTCTATAAAATGATAAAAAAAATAATTAAAAATGTAATTGGTGCATCTACTAAACTGCATCTGTCAACTGTCCCTCTATTACTTTTTATATTTCTCTTTTATAAGGAATATGTAAAGGTTATATTTCTTTTTACTGGTCGAGTGCGTCTAAATTAAAAAATGAAGAAACTTTGCAATTGGTCTTGGTTAAATATCTTCTATCGTTTTGTTTATTCTTCTGATGTAGAGTTCTATGAGTATCCATGGCAACAGACTACAACCAAACCCTCTGTGTAGTCTGATCCGGCAATTCTATGTTACTTTTTTTTTTCCCATTTGCCAACCTTTTCTTCTTAGTAGGGTAGAGAACGTGGTGTAGGCATGGATACACATGGCTGTGGACCTGAAGCTAAAGGATGTCACTTTTTTGTTAATGTCAATTTCTATTACCCAGAATTCCCTGAAACATTTCTCTGCATGTCTCTACCCAGGTCGGGTAATTGATTGAACTATTAGCCTGAAAGGCCGGGGTCCTCGATGGAAGATTTCACTATGGAACAGCTTTTGGGGGCAGCAAAGTAAAGGATGTATGTGAAGATCTCATTCGATATGGTTATAATTACCTGGGACATGATTATGTAACATCTGGGATAACTGGGTAAGAACTTGCAATAACTGCTTTCTTAAAGATGCCAAAGACTTGACAAAAGTTTTGCCATTTGCTTCGCTAGGCAAGATTCTGATATACCCATCTCCTCTTCTCCATAGATTCTGGTTGCGATTAAACTATTATTTGTGCTGTTCCTCTGTTGCTCCTCCTAGAAATGATTAATAAATTGACCACTAGACCCAAATACTCCCTATACACTGTGAACCGATGATTGAAAAATTTCAGATTATATAGACAAACACTCTATTGACAAGGCAAATCGTAACACCCAGTTGCCATAAATTTCCAGGAGGAATAACAGAGGAATTGAAAAAAAAATATTTTTATAGAGGCTTCAAACTGTTGGTGAATGTTTTACATTGTAATGAAAAATAAACAAACAAAGTAGCACACTGTAACGCTGAGTATGTAAATATGAAGTCAGGTACACATGAATTGGCAAATTTATGTGCTAAGATTTCTTATTTATTTCTATATTCTACAGCAGTAATGCTATTCATACTTCATATTTACATGCGCTAAAATTTCTTATTTATTTCAATTTTCTATAGCAGTAATGCTATTCATATTTCATACTTCATATTTACATACTCAGCGATACAGTGTGCTACTTTGTTTGTTTATTGTACATGGAGGTAGCTCCTCTTAGTAGGCACCTGTTCACACCTATTTCTTGTAGTGGAAGTGCCGTCATTTTCTTTGTTACATTGTAATTAAGACTTTGCTGTATGTATTTGTACTCCTTTTGTAGAGAACCTCTGGAGGCTTATATTTACTTTGGCCCTGTGTACTACCAGAAGCTGAAGCACATGGTGTTGGATAAGATGCATGCCTGAGCAAGAGGACCCAGAGCTGTTCTCACAAGGTAAGGTAGCAAAAAGATTTGCAGGACCCTGGTCCAACGGCCATGTTGGTATCCTCCTACTGACCAAGTGCTTGGCCCTGGGCTCAAATCCACAATATTGTAGATTTCTGGCAGAGGATTAAATCTCCTGTAATCTAGCAGGAGCACGTTGAGTGTCTGGCTGTTAGACACAGCTGGGGACCCTGGCAAGTAGACAGAAGCAGTTTACTACCACTTCTGTCTTCTATTTTACCAGTTTCTTAGCACTCAATGAACACTACTTAGTTTATGACTTGGTGATCACATGATCGCTAGGTGTACGCAGGTGTATCAGAGCTCCTGGGTCCTTACTGACCCAGATCAGCTGTGTCTCTGACATTTGGAACTTCAGGGGGCGGGACGGGGCTTTTTTTCCTCTGTAACTGTTTCTCCTATGAATGCCCCAGTTACAGTGGAAAAAAAAAATTCTCCACACATCTTTGATCTTTTGGGGAACAAGCATATCAAAAAATATATATACGCCCAAAAAAAAGTAATAAAGTAAAAAGTCTCCACAACAAGAAAAAATCTGATTTTTTTTCACATAAAATATATTTTATTATATACATGTAAGAAAAAAACAAACAACCTAAACCAAAAATCATTTTTTTCAATATTTGCTTCGCAAAAACAAAAGAATTTATATGTACCTCAAAACAGTGATTGAAAAAATTACAATTTGTCTGAAAAATACTACACAAAGTATATTAAAGAAAAAGAAAAAAAGACATGACTATTAATTGTACACTGATTAGGCTACATATCCTGTAAGTGGATTACTGCTATAGCTGATCTTGGGATCCTGCCCAGATTCTACTAGACAGGCGTGTTTATTGAAATCCAATCCCTCAGCCTTGATTTGAGTGCACGGTCCTCCGTGTCGGGAGAGGTGACCTGACAGCATCTCTTCCAGACATGTGCAGAAAAGGCTCCGGACAGAGCCGCTGTCGGTGAAAGCTGTGACCATGTCTCCTGTGTCCTGCTGTCGGCTATGGCAGTGGAGGTATTCCAAAGCAAATACCATCACAGATTTGTTTTTTTGTTTTACCAAACAATACTTAAAAATTGTGACTTTTTTTAATTTTACACTGAAATCTTTTTATTTTTTTTAAAACGTGGAAAAAAATTTGCATAATAATGTGTTCCTATTTAAAATCACTGTGAAGTGAATGTAAAAAGCATTTTTTACATTTTGGAGTGGAATACTAAAACTTTGTGTGAACGTGCCCTTAGTTTTATATTCTCCTCAATCATAGGAGTATGAGACGCACACTTTTAAGCAAGATTTTTTTCTTGCTAAAAAGTGCGCCTTAAAGTCCTAAAAATACAGTATGTGTATGTGTATCTATATATTGCTTCATGGTTTTCTAAGCCTAAAGCGGTTAAACAAAAGGAACATATGTACAGCAAGTTATTTTGACATTGCTATGTTTTTGTTCACAATTTTTAACGTTTATTGAGCCCTTTTCAGACAGAATCCGCCTGAAAAAGAGGTTTTTGCACATACTCTTAGGGACGTTACTCAATCTTGTCGGTACTATATGTATATGTTGTCACAGTAGAAATTATGTTAGTGATATTTGTGCAAAGTTCTTTGTGCATCTGAAGGTTTTTTTTGTGCGCGGGGGGTCCTAAGTAGTGTTGAGCCACCCCCGTAGTGTTCGAGTTCGGTTCGGTTCGTCGAACACCCGTGTGTTCGCCGAACTGTTCGTCGAACTGTTCGTCGAACACCTTCGAACACCGTTAAAACCAATGGCAGGCAAACAAAAACACATAGAAACACATAGAAAACACCTTCAAAGGTGTCCAAAAGCTGACAAACTGCTCAGAAGACACAACTAACACATGGAAAAGTGACAAGTACATATAGTCATGCGAAAAGAAAAGAGGTGGAGGAGTAAAAGGAGGGGGAGACACAGATATAGGCATGTCATGCCCTTCTAAAATCCAAAAAGTGAGAAGCCGAGACGGCCAGTCCGCTCCTGCCCGTGCCACCTCCGTGTCGCCGGGTTTGTGCCAGAGCCGCGGTGAACCCTGACGGCCAGCCCCCCTCTCCCAATACTGGTGCCTGTCCGCTGGTGGGTCGAGAGAGCCCCCCTGTGGTGGAGGCAGCTCTAAGCTTTTTAATTTAAATTGTCCCTCTAATTTGAATGAATACACTTTAAATCCATTTACAAGGATCTATTGGAGGGCAAGTCTCATGCCAGCAGCCGCGTAATTCCAGCTCCAGTAGCGTCCACTAAAGCTGCTGCAGTTAAAAATCTTTTATAAGGATCGAGCTCGGCTGTCCACCGCAAGGCATCCTAGTGCCAGTCCCAGCCCCTATGCCTTGGGGTGCCTCCTGATGCTCTTCACTAAGTATCCCGTGGTCCCGAAGCATTTCCTTTGAAAAAATTAAGTGTCCAAACTACAGGTGGTGTAGCTTGCTTAACAGCCGGGATAATCCGCTGACTAGCAGACACTGCTACTAGGCACAAAGTATTTCCTGGGCTAGATGCAGTTAAAAATTTGTAAGTAGATACTCTCGTTGGATGCTGAGAAAGCATTCCATAGAGTCTCCTGGCACGCCATATATGATTCTCTTAAAAAGCTTGGGGTAGGGGTCTAGGGGACCCTTTTATAGCCAAAATCACGGCCCTGTATCACAATACGTCACCTAGGCTGAAGATAAATGGAACTGTAGCACCGAGGGCTCGGTTGCTACAGACGTATTGCACCTCACCCAGAGGTGTGATATCTCACTCTCAGATAAGGATGGAGTGTGGATCAGGACCCGACACCTGCATGCATTACACCACATTGCCGTGGGGCAGGGCGACCAATATGCCCCTGAGATGGGCACGACAGTCCCTGTCCCTGGCTGGAGTGGGGGGAGGGAACACTGAGGAAGGGGAACCCTGCAGTGCAGGAGCAGGGAGGAAGCAGTTCCTGGGTGCATTGAGAAGGGAGTATAAAAGGTGGGCACCATCTTAGTTCAGTGCAGAGAAGTCTGAGCAGAAGTGGCAGGGAGCAGGGGCTCTGCATGAGCTCTGCTCCGGAGGCGGGCCTAGTAACAGAGGCCCAGGCCTGCAAGAGGGAGAAGGAAGGAAGAGGAGCGGAGAAGGCTCCAGGAATGAGGAATGAAGGGATCCCAGGGGTGCTGACGGGCGAGTCGCCACCGCACGCCCGAATCCACCTGCGTGGAGGGGTCAGGCCAAAGGGGGAGACCGGTCCCCGAACTAGTGGAGGCAGGAAACGACCCTCAGCTAGAAACCGGAGGCTCTGACATTTTATGTGGCGCAGCCCCTTGCTCCACCCGCTAGGAAGGCACCACATAGGGTCAGGGAAACTGGCGCCAAGTTTACCAAGAGGAGGCCCGAGGCAGCCGGACAGAAGTGTTGGTAAGAAAGGCCAGACAAAGGACACACAAAGGGGGTCCTGTGAAGCGCTCCAAAGTTATCTGGGAGTTGTCTGAGCCCCTCACCTGGTGAGCACAGTACGACGTGGGCAGCCGTTACCTGCAGACGTGGTCTGGATAATAAGAACTGTGAGTAAAGGCCCTGAACTGCATCACTGACTCCGTGTCGTTACTGCTGCTGCCCTGCACCATCACCCCCATCCTCCGCATACACTGCCCTGAGGCTATACTCCTCCCGTGGGGAGTTATGCTACGCTCTGCTGCACCCACAACACCAGCCTTAGCGGTCTGCCCTGTAGCGGCGGTTCACTCTGACCGCAATCCACGGGTGGCGTAGTCGGACATTTAAACATCAAAACCACATAAATAGTTCCGCCACTGGTTTGACCGCCCTGAGCCACGGAACTGGATCGCCGCCACGAAGACTACAACCACCAGCATCCACCAAAAAGTGTCCGGCTCCGGGTGTCCCAAGGCCCAGGGGGTGCGTCAGAACATTTTCATCACCTTTCACAATCACCAATGGGACAAGGCAGGGATGTCCTCTGTCCCCTCTCTTATACATCCTAGTGACGGAGCACCTGCTCTCATCAATTCGCCATAACCCCAATATTAGGTGGATTGAGGTGGGAGGCACCGAGTACAAGTGCTCTCTATTTGCTGATGATGTCCTAGTATATATCACTCAATCACATATATCCATCCCTGCTGTTATGGCTGAAATAGATCACTTTGTTACATGGTAAAATTTTAAAATCAATGCAGCGAAGTCTGAGGCCCTCGATGTCTCCCTCCCTAAATCCATACAGGATTCCATCCAGTCCAACTTTCCCTTTGCCTGGCCCTCACAGGGTATCAAATACTTAGGAATTCCTATTCATAGAGACCTCTCCCATCTATGTTATCTTAATTTTGGGCCCTTTATTGAACAATTCCATACAGACCACGGTTGGCAAGTTAGAACTGTAAGATTCACTACGTGAACCACTGGTGTTTTGTGGAAAAGCACATGTACACCGCGTTCCAAATTATTATGCAAAAAGTGTTTAGGAGTGATAAGGGAAGAATTTGTTTGTTTGTCAGTTAAACTCATTGATGGTGATGTGTGTCAGGGCTCTTTATATCACTGTAAGCAATTGCAGACACCTGTGCTAATTAGTTTGGCAGGTGTGTCCAATGAAAGGCAAGACTACTTAAGAAGGCTCTCTCACATTATTAAGCAGCCTACATTTTCTGCCAAAATGGGAAAGAAAAAGGATGTGTCGGCTGCTGAGAAGCAACAAATTGTGGAGTGTTTAGGTCAAGGCATGACTACAATCAACATTGTGCGATGATCAGGATGAAGTGTCTTGGCAATCAAGAAGTATGTAGCTGATTCACAGTACACACGTGTGCGTGCTGATAAGGGCAAATTGAGGACTCTTTCCTACAGGCAATTACGTCAGGTTGAAACAGCAGCGGCAAAAAAGCCTTGTCATAGCAGCAGACAAGTTTTTGAAGCTGCTTGTGCCTCCAACGTCCCCCGAACAACAAGATGCAGGGTCCTTCAGAGGTTTGCAGCTGTGTATATGCCATCCTGTCGACCTCCTCTATCCACTTCACACAAGCAGAAACGGCTCCAGTGGGCCAAACATTACATGAAGACTGATTTCAAAACTGTTTTGTTCACGGATGAGTGCCGTGCAGCGCTCGATGGTCCAGATGAATGGAGTGGAGGATGGCTGGTTGATGGACACCCCACGCAAACACGGCTACAGCGCCAACAAGGAGGAGGTGGAGTAATGTTTTGGGCTGGAATCATGGGGAGAGAGATTGTCGGCCCCTTTAGGATCCCTGAAGGCGCTAAAGATGAACTCCATAATGTATGTGGATTTTCTCAAACAGCACTTCCTGCCATGGTTCAAGAAGAAGAACCGTGTATTTCACAGAAAGATCATTTTTCTGCATGATAATGCACCATCTCATGCTGCACATAAAACATCTGCATCTCTGGCTGATATGGGCATAAAAGGGGACAAACTTATGGTGTGACCCCCATGCTCCCCTGACCTCTACCCCATTCAGAACCTTTGGAGCATCATTAAAAGGAGTGTCTATGATGGCGGGAGGCAGTTCACATCTAAGCAACAGCTCTGGGAGGGTATTCTGTCCTCATGCAAAACAATTGAAGCAGAAACCATCCAAAATCTGACAAATTCAATGGACGAGAGAGTTCAGAAGCTCCTTTCGAACAAGGGGTCCTATGTGAAAATATAACATCACCTAGAATAAAGTTTTGAGTTGAAAACTGTTTGATTTCAGTTTCTAACAACCTGCTAATGCTTATAATTTCAAAAATGACCATTTTTTTGGTCTTTATTAAAATGAAAAGGTTGATCGAAAAGTTTGGGGGATCTAAGAGTGTGGCAACCCAGTAGTCATGATTACTTCGAATTCTGACAATATGAGGGTCATGCTGCAGGTAGTGCAGCAAGAAGGCACTTATGTATCTTGCGCATCTCGGAGCCCCAAAATTATTTTCCGGGCTAGATGCAGCTAAAAATTATTTTTAATTTTAAATCTGGTGAAGCTTATTATAGATGGCCTAATAGGATCAGTGCTGCACACTGCTACAAAGCCCAAATTATTTTCCAGTCAAGATACAGATAAACATGATTAGTAATTTGAAAGCTTAAAACGGTTGGTAGGGTGATTTTAACCAATCATCAAGCTTTTACTCTCCCCAGGATGACACAGGGGTAGAAAAGTCGTTTCGGATCCATGATTTGTTCATCTTTATGAACGTGAGTCTGTCTACATTATCAGTGGAGAGCCGCGTGCGCTTATCTGTCAGCACACCACCAGCAGCGCTGAACACACGTTCAGACAGAACGCTGGCTGCGGGGCATGACAAGATCTCCAAGGCGTAAGTGGCTAGCTCCGGCCATTTATCCAGCTTGGAAGCCCAAAAAGAGCAAGGGTCCAGTGACACAGTCGTGGCTTCAATGTTTACTTGGAGATACTCCTGTACCATCGTCTCTAGGCGTTGACTATGTGTCAGACTTCTTGTCTCCTGTGGCCTTGCAAAGGATGGGCTAAAAAAGTGGTGAAATGATTCCGCAAAATTGATGTTACCAGCAGATACTGTGGTTCTGTTACGGTTTGAGTGCTGAACACCTGACGGTCCCACGGTTGGCAAGTTGGAACTGTGAGATTCACTACGTGCACCACTGGTATTTTGTGGAAAAGCACATGTAAGATTCTGCAACAGTCTCTGCTGATACTCCTGCATGCGTGCATCCCTTTCTATGGCAGGAATAATTTCTGCAAATTTACTTTTGTACCGGGGATCTAACAGTGTGGCAACCCAGTAGTCAGGATTATTTCTAATTCTCACAATTCGAGGGTCATGTTGCAGGTAGTGCAGCAAGAAGGCACTCATGTGTGTTGCGCATCCAGGAGCACCAAGTCCCTGTTGTGTTGGTGGCGAGGTAACAATCATGCTTCCTTCCTCTGTCCTCTCCCCCCAACCTCGCACAACAGAAATGTGATCAAGGTCTCCCTCATCTGATGAGTCTTCCATCAGTTCGTCCTCCACTTCTTCCTGGGCTCCTGCACCTTCCTCACTAGTTTGGCTGCTACCATGCGCCCTGGTAAAACCATCTCCCCCACCCTCACATGCCTGCCGCCTTGGTGCTGCCGACCGTCTGGACCTTGCAGATGTTAGCCCTTCCGCATACAACTCCTCCTCCTCTACTTCCTCCACCTCCTCTTGTGCCACCACCTGACTCCGAATTCTGTTTAACATGTGCTCCAGCATGTAAATCACCGGAATAGTCATGCTGATAATGGCATCGTCAGCACTAAACATCTTCGTCGCCATTTCAAAACTGTGCAGAAGGGTGCATAGTTTCCTGATCTGAGACCACTCCTCCAGCGTGATTTGCCCCACCTCTGAATCTCGTTGGCCCAGGCTATACGTCAGAACGTATTGCACCAGGGCTTGTCGGTGCTGCCACAGTCGCTGCAACATGTGCAGAGTTGAATTCCACCGGGTAGGCACATCGCATTTTAGCCGGTGAAGTGGCAGGCCCAACGACTTCTGTAGAGATGTAAGTCGCTGAGCTGCGGGATGCGAACGGCGGAAGTGAGCACACAGCGACCGTGCCCTCTGCAGAAGGCCATCTAGTCTGGGATAGTGGGCTAAAAATTGCTGGACAACCAGGTTCAACACGTGAGCCAAACAAGGCACGTGTGTGACATTGCCCCGGCGAAGGGCCGCACCCAGGTTTGCAGCATTGTCGCACACGGCCTTCCCTGGTTTCAGGTCCAGTGGAGACAACCATTCATGAAATTGGTTCTCCAGAGCTGACCACAACTCCTCAGCTGTGTGACTCACATTTCCCAGACATTTCAATGTAAAAACCGCCTGATGACGTTGAGCCCTACTGCCAGCATAGTAAGGAGGTGTGCAGGATCCCTTCTGCGCAGTTAGAAAGCTTGTGGCATGACCAGACAGGCTTTGGGTGCAGGTGGAAGACCGAGAGGAGGTTGAGGAGGCAGAAGCAGTGGAGGAACTTTGACATAAAGAGGATTGACGCACAACTCATGGGGACGGCAAGACTTGGACAGCAGCACCTTGTCCTGCTGTCACCATAGTTACCCAGTGCCCAGTCAGCTACATGTAACGCCCCTGTCCATGCCTACTCGTCCAAGTGTCTGTGGTGAAATGCACCCTGTCACACACAGAGTTTCTCAAAGAAGCGGTGATGTTGTGTGCGACATGCTGGTGGAGCGCAGGCACACCTTTCTTTGAGAAGTAGTGCCGACTGGGCATCTGGTACTGGGGCACTGCGAAGGACATAAGGTCTCGAAAATCCTCTGTGTCCACCAGGCGGAAAGGCAGCATTTCTGTAGCCAAGAGCTTGCAGATGGTGAAATTCAACCTCTTAGCTTTCTCATGGCTAGGAGGAAATGGTCTTTTACTTGTCCACATCTGAGGGACCGAGGGCTGGCTATTGTGCTTAGACGGGGTTGATAAGGGTGTCCCCGGCAAACTGCCGGTCTGTGAGGAAGATGCAGGCGGACATGTTAGGTTGCCTTGATCCAAAGGTGGTGCTATCGATGTCGGACAGCGCTCAACACCAGCTGGTGTTACCACCTCCAAAGAAAATGATGACCTGCCAATCACGCTGGCTGTTGCGGGTAAAGAGGTGGCAGGTCTGCGCCCCAAAACAGGTGTGACTGCTGTCCCCCCAGTCACAGAGGATGAAGAGGCCGCGGATGCACAAGATATGGCAGACGGTGATTGGCCCGGCCGGCTAGGCCGCATTGTAGCACACTGAGCTTCCCACTGCAACTTATGCTTCATGTCCATGTGCCGGTTCATGCATGAAGTACTCAAACTATGTATTTTTTGGCCTCTACTTAGCTTTTGCTGACAAATGTTACAGATAACACGAGTTGGGTCATCTTTATCGATCTGAAAAAATGCCCAGGCTATGCAAGGCTTAGCACCCATGCGACCTGAAGAGCCACCACGACTTGTGGTGAGAGGCAGAGTTGTGTTTGAGGATGCAGTTGTTGACGTGCTTCCAGTACTACGTCTCTGTCCAGGAAGGCGCAACCTGACCTCGTCGTCACTAGCATCTTCCTCCACCTCCTCTGCTGACCTCATCTCTTGGCTGACTGTGGGTTGACAGTAAGTGGGATCTCCGACCTCATCATCATCACCCTGTGCGTTATCACACCCGTCGTCCTCAGAGCCAACCTGTTCCTGCCCTGACAAAAAACTAAAGTTGTCGCTCCAATCAGGTATTTGAGTCTTATCATCGTCTTCCTCATTGTCTCCACCAACAGGAGTTACAGTTTGGGAATGAGGGTCTACATTATGGTCAGAACCTTCTGCGTCTGGTCCTGGATCCGACTCATAAAGATTCTGGGCATCAGTGCAGATCATTTCCTCGTCTGGATTCACAGAAGCGCTGGAGTCGACCTCTGATTCCCAGGCTATAGTATGAGTAAACAGCTCTGCAGACTCAACCATCTGTTCTACCTCATACTCAGACGGGCAGCTGGAGATTTGGGAGCTGTGAGGAAGCAAGTGCGATTTGGGTGACACCTTTGAGGACTGGAGTATTTGTGATGTTGAAGTTGATGTGGAGGAGAGCCCACTTAAAGGAGCACTTGATATCCGTTGAAGCACCTGCTGTTTTTGTGCCTCATCTGGAATTTGTAGCGATTGGCGTGGCCGTAAGAAAGGGATCTTATCACATTGTCCGCTAAAAGAAGTAGACATTTTAGTTTGGCTGGAAGATGGTCTTTCTTCTGCACCTACCCCACGGACACAACCTTTTTTCCCCTTCCCAACATGCCTATTCCCCTTTCCACCAGCAGCAGGCCTTTTTCCACTCATTTTGGTGGTTAACTAATTCACAACTCTGGAGTTGTTTGCACAAAAAAACAATGGATGGTAACCGAGCAGAGCTGAGTGGCCAAACTGTGGTATTAGGCCAAAACTATTGGCTGGGCTAGATGCAGAAAAAAATTATTTTTAATTTGCAACCTGATGGAGGTCAGTATAGATGGACTAATAGAACAACTCCCACACGCTGCTAGAAGCCCAAATATTTTTTCAGAGATAAATGAAGAAAAAAAATATTTTTAATTTGCAACCTGATGGAGGTCAGTATAGATGGACTAATAGACCAAGTCCCACACACTGCTAGAAGCCCAAATATTTTTTCAGAGCTAGATGCAGAAAAAAATTATTTTTAATTTGCAACCTGATGGAGGTCAGTATAGATGGACTAATAGACCAAGTCCCACACACCGCTAGAAGCCCAAATATTTTTTCAGAGCTAGATGCAGAAAAAAATTATTTTTAATTTGCAACCTGATGGAGGTCAGTATAGATGGACTAATAGACCAAGTCCCACACACTGCTAGAAGCCCAAATATTTTTTCAGAGCTAGATGCAGAAAAAAATTATTTTTAATTTGCAACCTGATGGAGGTCAGTATAGATGGACTAATAGAACAAGTCCCACACGCTGCTAGAAGCCCAAATATTTTTTCAGAGATAAATGAAGAAAAAAATTATTTTTAATTTGCAACCTGATGGAGGTCAGTATAGATGGACTAATAGACCAAGTCCCACACACTGCTAGAAGCCCAAATATTTTTTCAGAGCTAGATGCAGAAAAAAATTATTTTTAATTTGCAACCTGATGGAGGTCAGTATAGATGGACTAATAGACCAAGTCCCACACACTGCTAGAAGCCCAAATATTTTTTCAGAGCTAGATGCAGAAAAAAATTATTTTTAATTTGCAACCTGATGGAGGTTAGTATAGATGGACTAATAGACCAAGTCCCACACACAGCTAGAAGCCCAAATATTTTTTCAGAGCTAGATGCAGAAATTTTTTTTATTCAATTTGCAACCTGATGGAGGTCAGTATAGATGGACTAATAGACCAAGTCCCACACACTGCTAGAAGCCCAAATATTTTTTCAGAGCTAGATGCAGAAAATTTTTTTATTCAATTTGCAACCTGATGGAGGTCAGTATAGATGGACTAATAGACCAAGTCCCACACACTGCTAGAAGCCCAAATATTTTTTCAGAGCTAGATGCAGAAAAAAATTATTTTTAATTTGCAACCTGATGGAGGTCAGTATAGATGGACTAATAGAACAAGTCCCACACACCGCTAGAAGCCCAAATATTTTTTCAGAGCTAGATGCAGAAAAAAATTATATTCAGTTTGCAACCTGATGGAGGTCAGTATAGATGGACTAATAGAATGATGCTATGCCCAAAAGATTTTACTTCACTAGGTGCAGTAAAAAAATTGGTATTCTATACACAGGTGGTATATCTTGCAACACAGATAGGCTACTCCACTGACTAACACACTCTGCAATAGGCCAAAAAGGATTAGCTTTGCTAGATTCAGCCAAATGCTGTGAAAAAAACTTGCACAGCACTGGCACAGACCTGCCTGGCAAAAACTGATAGGAACTGATGTAACCTAGTCCTGAAAAGGACTCCAATTACAATTAGTCTTTACTCCCACAATCTATCTATTTAAGAGCACAGACCTGCCTGATAAAAGTCATAGGAAATGCCGTAACCTAGTCCTTAAAAGGACTGCAATCACAACTATTCCCTACTCCCAAGCTATCTGTATATTTGTGCGAAAATTGGCTTGAAATTAACAAGGTATAGCGCACACAGCAACAGCGGTGCCGTCTAACACGCAGCTGCAGCAGTGAGAAAATGGTGGCGACGGGGAAAATGGCTTGGTCTTATAGGGCAAGGACATGTGACATACACTGCCAATCACACATGCCCTTGCTTGTGTGAAAAAAAGCACTTCGCTCCGTGTGTGCGCTGCTGATAGGCTGACAGATTGCACCTCCCCACTGTAAATGCGGGAAAGAGAAAAAAAAATGGAGATCTTCATTGTTCCTGCAGAGATCCATCCCCTGCCCCTCCCCCCGCCCCGCTGTACACTCAAACTGCGTATTAACATTAATTTTCATCATTACTGAGAAAAAATCCAGTTATGATTTTGGTGCACGAACAGTTATCGAACATAACCTCGAACAGCCGAATTTTTCTCAAATTGTTCGTGTTCGCCGACCGGCTCGAACACCGCCCAAAACAGCTCGAATTTGAGATTGGCGAACAGTTCGAGTAGAACAACGCTCATCTCTAATCCTAAGTGCAAATAGCTATTCCAATATATTATCATGAGCATGACATCCGTGTCAGCAGGAGTTACAGGAGTGGGTGCGAGTTATGAGACGTTTGTCAGACCACACCACGTCATTGTGAGTGATGTGGAAAGGAGTGTCATGAGTGTGTTATCAGTGTGAGTGTTGCTAGTGACATTCGTGAGAACATCATTGTCGTCAGTACGAGCGTGAGTGATATCAGTGAATAGTGTAGCACATTAATTGCACAGATATAGAATTCGCATATACTCACACTATGCAATGTCTCTGTAAAGTACACCTCTGATTACAGTTTTCTGCGGTTTTCCCAGGCAGCCTACTGAAGGGCGATCCCGTGATGGTGGATTGCGCTTTGGAGAAATGGAACGTGGCTGCTTAATCGGTTACGGGGCCAGTATGCTGCTACTGGAGAGGCTGATGATTTCCAGCGATGCCTTTGAGGTCGATGTTTGCGGACAGTGTGGATTACTTGGTTATTCCGGCTGGTAAGTGTCTGTATCTAAAAAGATTGTCCTGCAAGAAAGTATTTACCCCGTTGGACCATGTTTTAGGCACAAGCCCCTTCCTCCTAGTCATCAGTTTGAGGGTTGTGGAGGACTCCAGTTTATCAACCCCTACAGATGATGCAGGAGATCTAGAGTTTGTTTTCCTGTACAGTTCACATATAAAAAGTGGGTCCTGTTAAATTTCTACGAACTTAAGGAAAGTGATCGGTGACCAAGTTGGAACTTGTGAATACAGAGCGTAAATATGTCTTCTGCTATTATTATTATTGTCATGCCCATCATAATTCTAATTATCCCCACCATTGTTATTCTCACCTCCAAGTGCTCTCTACTACTACAGCTATTGTTACTCTAGGCACCACTGAAGCCACCATTGTTTTGGCCGCAGCTACCGCCGCGTGCCCTGGCTGCCACCGCGTGCCCTGGCCGCCGGGTGCCCTGGCTGCCGCCGTAGCAATCACACACGTCAGTGATCACTAAAGTACTCGATACACATTAGACTATTGTGTATAGAGGCCTCCTGACTGTCCCCCGATTGAAGTTGGGGGGACAGAAGGATCTGGCATGTCTGATTTGGGACTGCCAATCCTTTTGTTATTGAAGAGAGAAGCCATCACCTGAGATGTCTGGTGGCGGCTCTCTCAGAGAGCACAGGAGCGCTCGGCCAGCTTGGCGTTCCTGTGTATGGGGAATCGGGAGAGAGCTGTCGGTCCAAGGGGGCATTAGTGTGCAAATTACTCACCAGTCACTCTCACCACTCATATCAATATCACAATTACCACCAATTTAATAATTATGGTGATGTCCTGGAGGGATAGTCTGGTGTCAGCAGTCTGTGAAGTCATAATATTGAGGTTATTTAGTGAGGGCGGCCATATATGTGTCAGTGTCAGTATATATATATATATATATACAGTACAGACCAAGAGTTTGGACACATCTTCTCATTTAAAGATTTTTCTGTATTTTCATGACTTTGAAAATTGTACATTCACACTGAAGGCATCAAAACTATGAATTAACATATGCGGAATTATATACTTAACAAAAAAGTGTGAAACAACTGAAAATATGTCTTATATTCTAGGTTCTTCAAAGTAGCCACCTTTTGCTTTGATGACTGCTTTGCACACTCTTGGCATTCTCTTGATGAGCTTCAAGAGTTAGTCACCGGAAATGATTTTCACTTCACAGGTGTGCCCTGTCAGGTTTAATAAGTGGGATTTCTTGCCTTATAAATGGGGTTGGGACCATCAGTTGTGTTGTGCAGAAGTCTGGTGGATACACAGCTGATAGTCCCACTGAATAGACTGTCAGAATTTGTATTATGGCAAGAAAAAAGCAGCTAAGTAAAGAAAAACGAGTGACCAATCACCGATCTTGGCTCCACATTTAAACACCGCTGTGCTGATTGGTCGCCGACGCTGAGCGCAACCAATCACCGATTTTGGCGCTACGTTTAAATAGCGTCCGCGACCAATCAGCACAGCGGTGTTTAAATGTGGAGCCAAGATCGGTGATTGGTCGCGGCCGATATTTAAATTTGGCGCCCAAATCGGTGATTGGTAGCGGGCAGCATCCGCGACCAATCAGCACAGTAGTGTTTAACTTTTGCGGCAAGATCAGTGATTGGTCGCGGGCCAAGACCGCGACCAATCACCGATTTGTGCGGCAAATTTAAATAGAGGCCGCGACCATTTCAGAAATCCCGCGGCGCTAATTGGCCGCTGCCGGACCAATGAGCAACCCGGGATTTCCAGGACAGACAGACAGACAGACGGGATAAGACAATTATATAGTAGATAATATGTACAATACAGACCAAAAGTTTGAACACACCTTCTCATTTAAAGATTTTTCTGTATTTTCATGACTATGAAAATTGTACATTCACACTGAAGGCATCAAAACTATGAATTAACACATGTGGAATTATATACTTAACAAAAAAGTGTGAAACAACTGAAAATATGTCTTATATTCTAGGTTCTTCAAAGTAGCCACCTTTTGCTTTGATGACTGCTTTGCACACTCTTGGCATTCTCTTGATGAGCTTCAAGAGGTAGTCACCGGAAATGGTTTTCACTTCACAGGTGTGCCCTGTCAGGTTTAATAAGTGGGATTTCTTGCCTTATAAATGGGGTTGGGACCATCAGTTGTGTTGTGCAGAAGTCAGGTGGATACACAGCTGATAGTCCTACTGAATAGACTGTTAATACAAATTCTATGGCAAGAAAAAAGCAGCTAAGTAAAGAAAAACGAGTGGCCATCATTACTTTAAGAAATGAAGGTCAGTCAGTCCGAAAAAATGGGAAAACTTTGAAAGTGTCCCCAAGTGCAGTTGCAAAAATCATCAAGCGCTACAAAGAAACTGGCTCACATGAGGACCGCCCCAGGAAAGGAAGACCAAGAGTCACCTCTACTTCTGAGGATAAGTTTATCTGAGTCACCAGCCTCAGAAATCGCAGGTTAACAGCAGCTCAGATTAGAGACCAGGTCAATGCCACACTGAGTTCTAGCAGCAGACACATCTCTTCAACAACTGTTAAGAGGAGACTTTGTGCAGCAGGCCTTCATGGTAAAATAGCTGCTAGGAAACCACTGCTAAGGACAGGCAACAAGCAGAAGAGACTTGTTTGGGCTAAAGAACACAAGGAATGGACATTAGACCAGTGGAAATCTGTGCTTTGGTCTGATGAGTCCAAATTTGAGATCTTTGGTTCCAACCACCGTGTCTTTGTGCGACGCAGAAAAGGTGAACGGATGGACTCTACATGCCTGGTTCCCACCGTGAAGCATTGAGGAGGAGGTGTGATGGTGTGGGGGTGCTTTGCTGGTGACACTGTTGGGGATTTATTCAAAATTGAAGGCATACTGAACCAGCATGGCTACCACAGCATCTTGCAGCGGCATGCTATTCCACCCAGTTTGCGTTTAGTTGGACCATCATTTATTTTTCAACAGGACAATGACCCCAAACACCTCCAGGCTGTGTAAGGGCTATTTGACCAAGAAGGAGAGTGATGGGGTGCTACACCAGATGACCTGGCCTCCACAGTCACCAGACCTGAACCCAATCGAGATGGTTTGGGGTGAGCTGGACCGCAGAGTGAAGGCAAAAGGGCCAACAAGTGCTAAGCATCTCTGGGAACTCCTCCAAGATTGTTGGAAGACCATTTCCGGTGACTACGTCTTGAAGCTCATCAAGAGAATGCCAAGAGTGTGCAAAGCAGTCATCAAAGCAAAAGGTGGCTACTTTGAAGAACTTAAAATATTAGACATATTTTCAGTTGTTTCACACTTTTTTTGTTAAGTATATAATTCCACATGTGTCAATTCATAGTTTTGATGCCTTCAGTGTGAATGTACAATTTTCAAAGTCATGAAAATACAGAAAAATCTTTAAATGAGAAGGTGTGTCCAAACTTTTGGTCTGTACTGTATGTGTGTGTGTATATGTATATATGTGTGTTTGTATATATGTGTGTGTATATGTATGTGTGGATATATATATATATACACACACTGCTCAAAAAAATAAAGGGAACACTTAAACAACAGTATATAACTCCAAGTAAATCAAACTTCTGTGAAAGCAAACTGTCCACTTAGGAAGCAACACTGATTGACAATCAATTTCACATGCTGTTGTGCAAATGGAATAGAGAATAGATGGAAATTATTGGCAATTATCAAGACACCCTCAATAAAGGAGTGGTTCTGCAGGTGGGGACCACAGACCACATCTCAGTACCAATGTTTTCTGGCTGATGTTTTGGTCACTTTTGAATGTTGGTTGTGCATTCACACTTGTGGTAGCATGAGACGGACTCTACAACCCACAGAAGTTGCTCAGGTAGTGCAGCTCATCCAGGATGGCACATCAATGCGAGCTGTGGCAAGAAGGTTTGCTGTGTCTGTCAGTGTAGTGTCCAGAGGCTGGAGGTGCTACCAGGAGACAGACCAGTACACCAGGAGACGTGGAGGGGGCCGCAGGAGGGCAATAAACCAGCAGCAGGACCGCTACCTCCGCCTTTGTGCAAGGAGGAACAGGAGGAGCACTGCCAGAGCCCTGCAAAATGACCTCCAGCAGGCCACAAATGTGCATGTCTGCACAAACGGTTAGAAACCGACTCCATAAGGGTGGTATGAGGGCCCGACGTCCACAGATGGGGGTTGTGCTCACAGCCCAACACCGTGCAGGACGCTTGGCATTTGCCACAGAACACCAGGATTGGCAAAGTCACCACTGGCGCCCTGTGCTCTTCACAGATGAATGCAGGTTCACACTGAGCACATGTGACAGACGTGACAGAGTCTGGAGACGCCGTGGAGAGCGATCTGCTGCCTGCAACATCCTTCAGCATGACCAGTTTGGCAGTGGGTCAGTAATGGTGTGGGGTGGCATTTCTTTGGAGGGCCGCACAGCCCTCCATGTGCTCGACAGAGGTAGCCTGACTGCCATTAGGTACCGAGATGAGATCCTCAGACCCCTTGTGAGACCATATGCTGGTGCGGTTGGCCCTGGGTTCCTCCTAATGCAGGACAATGCCAGACCTCATGTGGCTGGAGTGTGTCAGCAGTTCCTGCAAGATGAAGGCATTGAAGCTATGGACTGGCCCGCCCGTTCCCCAGACCTGAATCCGATTGAGCACATCTGGGACATCATGTCTCGCTCCATCCACCAACGTCACGTTGCACCACAGACTGTCCAGGAGTTGGCAGATGCTTTAGCCCAGGTCTGGGGGGAGATCCCACAGGAGACCATCCGCAACCTCATCAGGAGCATGCCCAGGCGTTGTAGGGAGGTCATACAGGCACGTAGAGGCCACACACAATACTGAGCCTCATTTTGACTTGTTTTAAGGACATTACATCAAAGTTGGATCAGCCTGTAGTGTGTTTTTCCACTTTAATTTTGGGGGTGACTCCAAATCCAGGCCTCCATTGGTTAATAAATTTGATTTCCATTGATGATTTTTGTGTGATTTTGGTGTCAGCACATTCAACTTTGTACAGAACAAAGTATTCAATGAGAATATTTCATTCATTCAGATCTAGGATGTGTTATTTCAGTATTCCCTTTATCTTTTTGAGCAGTGTATATATGTGTATATAATTATGTGTATGTATATATGAAAGGCTATGAAGTAACCATTGCACAGCATCTGCTCTGCACCATTCCTCAGTTATTCCTCCTGGAAATATATTATGTGGACCTGTCAGCTCTCCTAACATGTCTGCTTAGTTGATAACAATTATGATATATATTTTCTTAGTACTCTACCCTGTGACATTTTATGTATTCCCCCTGGCAATGTATGAAGGATAGCGCTACATGGCGACTTTGGCCGCTATAATTATTACACAGTCTAGGTTCGCTCGGTGCCACTACTACATCGGTGCGCTATACGAGTGAATGGGGTCTCATTGTGAAACCTATACATCCGCGAATGCAACAAGCAAGCTGCAAAAATAATCACTCCATTGGACTTTTTACGACTTGTATAGGCCGAGCATTGTGACCCCATTCACTTGTATAGCGCTGACTTGTATCAGCGGCACCGAGCGAACTTGGTGTAATGTCTGTCGTGCCCCAAGTCGCCGAGTAGCCCCAGCCTAAATTGAATAGACAGTGTTACAAATATCATCGTCAAGTCAGATTCAGACTGTCAGAATATTCCCAGGTAATCCTAATCATGGGTCATAGTGATTTATGAAGCCATCGTATGGCGTTAACCTGCTGTCGGACTGAAAAATTGCATGCATCCTAATTGGACTCCTATCAAAATGGCCTTCCATTGTCCGCATCGCTTGGACTGTCAGCGTGGGTAGGAAACGCCTAAAAAAAGGGAAATGGGAACAAATAGATGTCAAGTTTTTCGCTGCTTTTAGGATGAAAATGCCATTTGTTTCCACGAGGGGGCAGTGTTGGGCATTTGTATGTCATACTGTCCACATCAGCGAGAATCTGGACTCGTAGGAACCAAGAACGAGCTTTATTCCAAAAATGGCTTATTTTAAGACTTGGACTATAGGGCAATTTTTATTGCATGTTGCACTTCTACGTTGCTTGCACTAAAACCTGATTACAATCCATCTGCCAGAAGGAGATCGGAAAAAATCTCCATGGGCGGCATCTGGTATTGCAGCTCAGAATTTTCAATAGTGTGGCACCCAGTGCAAGTAAATGTTTTTGTTTTGTTTTTTTTCTCGCTCTTGCTTTTTTCAGATCATTCTTACATGTATATTAAACCTGATTATCTGCTATAATTGATTTTTATATATACATATATATATATATATTAAAAAATATAATTTTGTCAAACACGGAAAGTTATGAAACTTTGTAAACTTGTAGGTGATTTATTTTCATCCCCGTAGAAAAAAAAAAAACAAGCATTAAAGTGGCTTCCAAATACCTGCTTTACCCAGGTGTGTTTGCCAGCATTCAGCTGCATTAATATCAGACTATTTAAATCAGGGAATCTGGAGTACAGATGATGGCAGTGAAGGTGTTATCACTTGTGTCTTCTTCTGCATATTTTGCTTTTCAGAACAATCTGCAGCAAGTTATCTTCGGAGTTAGTTAGATGAGGGCTAAGCTGACCCATCACTGCTATCATCTGTACTCCAATGGAGTATGTTCTGATATCAGTGCGGCTGAAGGAAAATAGACTGGGGAAAACCACTTACAATCAATTTCTTCCCGGGGTCCAGCGCCGTCTCTCATCAAAACTACAGCACGTGTCACTACTGCTGCCAGGAGCTCATGTCCTCTATATCAGATGAGTCGTCAATGGCCGTACAGGTGCTAGTGCAACAATAAAAATTAAACCTGCTTGGTAGTGAGACGATGTGCCAGCGCTGACCAATCAAGTTTTAAAGCCACATGTAAATTAGCCTGAAAGTGCACTTGACGCGCCCCCTGGGCCGTGGGATACCCGCAGCCGGGCCTGTAGATGCTTGGGGTTGTAGTCAATGTGGCGGTGACCCGGTCCGTGACACAGGTGGTCAATCTAAGGGTAGTTTATGTATATCTGTTATGTATAGTCCGACTACGCCTCCTGTGGAATGCAGTTATTGGGAACCGCCGCTGCGGAGCAGTCCACTGAAGCTGGTGGTATGTGCAGCAAGGTGATGTAACTCCCCACAGGAAGAGTGGAGCTTCAGGGCAGCGCGTATGGATGATGGTGGTAGTAGTGCAAGGTATCAGTAATGACAACACGGAGTCTTTGCAGTGCAGTCCCAGGGTCTTTACTGTTGGCAATTATATGGGCCCCAACGGGAGTACCGGCTAGTGATGAGGGCCTGATCAGTCTGGGAACAATCCTAGAGTCCTCCTGGCCAGGTGGAGTTGTAGGCCTGCCCTTCTGACTATATTCTTTGGCTATCCCGCTTATAGTCGTGTTGTAGCCAACGTCCCTGAGAGTAACGTGCTGCTGTAGCACCCCGAGGGCTCGGCTGCTACAGGGGTATTGCACCTCAAACCAGAGGTGTGATATTCCACTCCCGGGTAAGGATGGAGTGTGGACCAAGGCTCGGTAGGCTACATGCACCACACACACCCCATTTCCGAGGGACAGCTCAACGGTGCTCCCACTAGACAGAAGTGCAGGCACGACAGTGTAGTGCCGGCGTCCCTGCCCTCTGCTAGGCAGGGACGCTGTTCCCCTCACCGCTCTGCTCCGTGCCCGGCGTCCCTCTCCCGCTCTGCTGGCAGCGCGCGCTCCTTCCCGGCCACCGTGCTTAGGGCGCGCGCGCGCGCCCTCCCTCCCTCTTAAAGGGGCCGCGCGCGCCGTCCTAAGGAGTCCCCGGCCAATGGCCGGAGGACTTTACCATATATAAGGCACCTCCTCCAAAATGGAGGTGCCCGAGCAATGTTGTTGCACTGTTCTACTCTGCTTCAGCCCTCAGGTCCCATTGCCAGTTACCTGCCAGTTACCTGCCTGATTCCTGCCAGAGTCCTGCCAGTTTGCTGTCTGTTTCCTGCCAGTTATTCCTGCTACCTGCTTGCTTGCCTGAGGTCCGACGGTCTGCCTTACAACTCCGGTCAGTCTGTCTAAGGACCAACTTGCCCGCTCACCTGGGAGCGCACATCAGCTACCTGCCTGCTTGCCTGAGGTCCGACGGTCTGCCTTACAACTCCGGTCAGTCTGTCTATGGACCAGCTTGCCCGCTCACCTGGGAGCGCTTCTCCGCTACCTGCCTGCTTGCCTGCCCGGAGGCTCCGCCGTCACGTGCTGTGACCACCAGCTATTCCAGAGACTCTTGCCCGCTCACCTGGGAGCGCTTCTCCGCTACCTGCCTGCTTGCCTGCCCGGAGGCTCCGCCGTCACGTGCTGTGACCACCAGCTATCCCTGAGACTCTTGCCCGCTCACCTGGGAGCGCTTCTCCGCTACCTGCCTGCTTGCCTGCCCGGAGGCTCCGCCGTCACGTGCTGTGACCACCAGCTATTCCAGAGACTCTTGCCCGCTCACCTGGGAGCGCTTCTCCGCTACCTGCCTGCTTGCCTACCTGGAGGCTTCGCCGTCACGTGCTGTGACCACCTGCTATTCCAGAGACTCTCGCTTGCTCACCTGGGAGCACACATCCTCCATCTGCCTTGCTAGCCTACCTGGAGGTTCAGCCATCACAGGTCGTACCTACCCTTTACCTAGAGACTGCCCCGGTCACTTGCCGTGACCTCCAGCCCGTTCTTCCAGAGACTGTCCCGGTCACTTGCCGTGACCTCCTGCCCGTACACCCAGAGACTGTCCCGGTCACCTGCTGTGACTGCCTGCCTGGTCGCCACCCGCTCCCTTACAAGGACCGCCCCCTTGTATAGTAGCTCAGAGGTTCCGCCTCCCAGACCCGTTACAGTTTGCTCGGGCCCTGGAACCCGGTGGCACCCAAGCTCCCTCGCTCTCGGACCTGTGTCATGAACTGTCCCGTCAAAGGTCCCAACAGGAGTCCATCCTGGGTCACCTGCGGAATGTCAATACTCGCCTGGACACTCTGACTGCTCCACCAACAACCTCCGCCAGTGCCATGTCTCGCAATCCGGCAGCTCCGCTGTCCACTAACACCATGATATCTTACCCCGGACCTCGGCTTTCTGCACCTCCTCGCTTCCGAGGCGACTCAGCCCAGGCTCGGGGCTTCATAAATCAGTGCACCCTGCACTTTGAACTATTGTCCCACCAGTTTAACTCCAACCGAGCCAAAATTGCATTCATCATGTCCCATCTCACCGGGGAGGCCCTGGCCTGGCTAAATCCTCTATGGGAGAGAGGAGACCCCCTGGTGTCCAACTTGCCTGCTTTTCTCACAGCTTTCCGGAAAGTCTTCGACGAACCCGGACGGAAGACCTCTTCCGCATCATCGTTGCTACGCCTCCGTCAGGAAAGTCTCACCGTGGGCCAATATGCCATACGGTTCCGTACCCTTGCCTCGGAGCTGGCCTGGGATAACGACGCTCTGGTTTCCGTCTTCTGGGAGGGTCTGTCCGGCCGTATTAAAGATGAACTTGCCGGTCGGGACATTCCTACCACTCTCGATGACTTAATAACTCTTGCCACCCGGATTGACCTACGGTTCCAGGAGCGTGCCAGAGAGGTCACCCGTGAGAGGAGGTTACCACGTCTAGCTCCTACCTTTCAGAAACCCGTCACTCCTTCTGTCTCTAACCAGGTACACCCTCCTGAGCCTATGCAGGTCGACCAGACCAAGATGGTCAAGACCCGTCAGGACTTACGCCGTGCCGAGGGGACCTGCTTCTACTGTGGCAGTAAGGAGCACCGGATCCGTGCCTGCCCGGAGAGGTCGGGAAACGCCTGTGTCTAGGTTCGCTCAGAGAGGTCCACCTAGACAAGAATAAATCCTCTCCATCCCTGCTGTTGTCAGTTTCAATCGTCTACGGGGAGAACCGTTATTTCGAACTAGCCCAACTGGACTCTGGAGCAGCCGGGAATCTTATTTCACAGTCCCTGGTAGAGAAATACCGCATCCCCACCAAACCTCTGGCTGTACCCTTGTCTGTTGCTGCCGTGGATGGGGGGCTCTTACCTCGCCCCATCCAACTCATCACCGAATCCATTACTCTGCAGGTGGGAATGCTGCATTCTGAAAGTATCTCCTTCCATGTTCTGCCTGGACTCTCTCACGCCCTCTTGCTAGGCCTACCTTGGCTCCAGAAACATGCACCCGTTCTTGACTGGCAGACCGGAGAAGTCCTTCGCTGGGGACAGGGCTGCCATAAGACCTGTCTGGTTCCCGTTCATCCCGTCCGTCCTTCTCCTACCCCAGCTAATCTACCTGGACTTCCGATTCCTTATTGGTCTTATGCTGATGTCTTTAATAAAAAGGAGGCAGAGACACTACCCCCTCATAGACCATACGACTGCCTTATCGACCTGTTACCTGGTACTTCTCCTCCCCGTGGGCGTATTTATCCATTATCCGCTGCTGAGACCCGGTCGATGTCCGAATATATTGAGGAGAATCTGGCCAGGGGATTCATCCGGAAATCTACCTCCCCGGCGGGAGCAGGCTTCTTTTTCGTTAAAAAGAAGGACGGCTCTCTCCGTCCCTGTATAGACTATAGAGGCCTTAACCAGATCACGGTGAAGAATAAGTACCCCCTTCCGCTCATTCCGGAGTTATTTGATCGTCTGAGGGGGGCTAGAATCTTCACCAAACTAGACCTCCGTGGGGCGTACAACCTGGTTCGTATCCGTCAGGGGGATGAATGGAAGACGGCATTCAACACCCGGGACGGCCACTATGAATATCTGGTAATGCCCTTTGGCCTCTGTAACGCTCCTGCCGTCTTTCAAGAGTTGGTCAATGACATCTTCCGGGACCTTCTCTACTCCTGCGTAGTGGTGTACCTGGACGACATCTTGGTCTTCTCTCCGGATCTCCAGACTCACCGGAGGGATGTTCGTCAGGTCCTGCTCAGGCTCAGGCAGAACCATCTCTACGCTAAATATGAGAAGTGCCTCTTTGAGCAGACCTCGCTTCCGTTTCTGGGCTACATTATCTCTCAGACCGGCCTACAAATGGATCCTGAGAAACTGTCTGCCATCGAGAAATGACCCCGACCAGAGGGGTTGAAGGCTATTCAACGGTTCCTGGGCTTCGCCAACTATTACCGCCTCTTCATCCCGCACTTCTCTTCCCGGACTGCCCCAATTTCCGCGCTCACCCGTAAGGGTACTAATCCCAAAGAGTGGCCGCCCGAAGCAGAGGAGGCCTTTCTTTCCCTAAAACAGGCCTTCTCTTCCGCCCCGGTGCTGCATCGCCCGGACGGCAACAAGCAGTTCTTCCTGGAAGTTGACGCCTCCTCCTCTGGAGCCGGAGCGGTACTTACTCAAAAATCATCTTCCGGGAGAATGGTAACTTGTGGCTTCTTCTCCAAACTCTTCTCCTCTTCTGAGCGCAACTATTCCATAGGAGACCGAGAGTTATTGGCCATCAAGCTGGCGTTGGAGGAGTGGCGTTACCTACTCGAGGGGGCTCTTCATCCGGTAATAATTTACACTGACCACAAGAACTTGGCTTACCTCCAGCATGCCCAGAGACTTAACCCGCGCCAAGCCCGGTGGTCCTTGTTTTTTGCTCGCTTTGATTTTGTTCTTCATTTTCGCCCGGCTGACAAAAACGTCAAAGCAGACGCCTTGTCCCGATCCTTTCTGGTGTCCGATCTCGAGGAAGAACCTAAACATATCATCGATCCCGCCAGAGTAATGCAGGTGGCTCCCGTGAGTCTAAATCATCTCCCTCCCGGTAAGACGTTTGTTTCAGTACCTGATCGGGAGAAGATCCTACACTGGGGCCATTCGTCTAAACTAGCTGGCCACGCCGGTCAGAAAAAGACCCTCCAGCTTATTGCCCGGCACTATTGGTGGCCTACCCTGCACAAGGACATAATAGACTTTGTTTCTGCCTGTGTGTCCTGCGCCCGCAACAAAGTCCCGAGACATCTGCCAGCCGGACGCCTCCTTCCGCTTCCTGTACCTGCTGCCCCCTGGCAGCATATAGCAATGGACTTTATAACTGATCTCCCCGTCTCTGCCGGTTGTACGGTCATTTGGGTGGTCGCTGACCGCTTTTCCAAGATGGCTCACTTTATTCCCCTGCCAGGCCTTCCGTCTGCACCCGAGCTGGCTAAAGACTTTATCCGCCACATCTTCCGTCTTCATGGCCTGCCCCTCCACATTGTGTCGGATCGTGGGGTACAGTTCACCTCACGTTTCTGGAGAGCCACTTGTAAACTACTAGACGTCACCCTGGACTTCTCTTCCGCTTACCACCCACAGTCCAATGGTCAAGTGGAGCGGATCAATCAGAACCTGACCAGTTACCTCCGGCACTTCGTTAATGCCCACCATTCTGACTGGGTGGATCTCCTACCATGGGCCGAGTTCTCTTATAATAATCACGAGAGCGAATCCTCCTCCAAATCCCCGTTTTTTGTAGTCTTTGGTCAGCATCCTCGGATTCCTTTTCCTGTCTCCACCTCTGTGGACAACCCGGCTGCGGAATCCCTCGTTAGCAAATTTTCCTCCATATGGGAGAGTACCCGGTCCGCACTCCTTCTGTCATCCGAGCGTATGAAAAGACACGCTGACAAAAAACGCCTGGATCCTCCACAATTTCGTCCAGGAGATAAAGTCTGGCTCTCATCTAAATATGTTCGACCTTCTTACAAGTTAGGGCCTCGGTTCATCGGTCCTCTGGAGGTCATCAGTCAGATCAACCCGGTGGCCTATAAATTGAAACTCCCGGCCAACTTACGGATCCCTAACTCCTTCCATGTATCTCTCCTCAAACCCGTGGTGCTTAACTCTTTTTCCAAGTCTACAGGTACGCCTCCTGCTCCGGTTTCTGCTGAGGACGAGTTTGAGGTAGAGAACATTCTTGCCACCAAAAGGGTAAGAGGAAAGACCTTTTTTCTGGTAGATTGGAAGGGGTTTGGTCCTGAGGAGAGAACGTGGGAGCCCCGGGAGAACATCCATGCCCCTCTCATCCTAGCTAAATTTCTATCTGGCCTAAAAAAGGGGGGGCCTAAAGGGGGGGGGTACTGTAGTGCCGGCGTCCCTGCCCTCTGCTAGGCAGGGACGCTGTTCCCCTCACCGCTCTGCTCCGTGCCCGGCGTCCCTCTCCCGCTCTGCTGGCAGCGCGCGCTCCTTCCCGGCCACCGTGCTTAGGGCGCGCGCGCGCGCCCTACCTCCCTCTTAAAGGGGCCGCGCGCGCCGTCCTAAGGAGTCCCCGGCCAATGGCCGGAGGACTTTACCATATATAAGGCACCTCCTCCAAAATGGAGGTGCCCGAGCAATGTTGTTGCACTGTTCTACTCTGCTTCAGCCCTCAGGTCCCGTTGCCAGTTACCTGCCAGTTACCTGCCTGATTCCTGCCAGAGTCCTGCCAGTTTGCTGTCTGTTTCCTGCCAGTTATTCCTGCTACCTGCTTGCTTGCCTGAGGTCCGACGGTCTGCCTTACAACTCCGGTCAGTCTGTCTAAGGACCAACTTGCCCGCTCACCTGGGAGCGCACATCAGCTACCTGCCTGCTTGCCTGAGGTCCGACGGTCTGCCTTACAACTCCGGTCAGTCTGTCTATGGACCAGCTTGCCCGCTCACCTGGGAGCACTTCTCCGCTACCTGCCTGCTTGCCTGCCCGGAGGCTCCGCCGTCACGTGCTGTGACCACCAGCTATTCCAGAGACTCTTGCCCGCTCACCTGGGAGCGCTTCTCCGCTACCTGCCTGCTTGCCTGCCCGGAGGCTCCGCCGTCACGTGCTGTGACCACCAGCTATTCCTGAGACTCTTGCCCGCTCACCTGGGAGCGCTTCTCCGCTACCTGCCTGCTTGCCTGCCCGGAGGCTCCGCCGTCACGTGCTGTGACCACCAGCTATTCCAGAGACTCTTGCCCGCTCACCTGGGAGCGCTTCTCCGCTACCTGCCTGCTTGCCTACCTGGAGGCTTCGCCGTCACGTGCTGTGACCACCTGCTATTCCAGAGACTCTCGCTTGCACACCTGGGAGCACACATCCTCCATCTGCCTTGCTAGCCTACCTGGAGGTTCAGCCATCACAGGTCGTACCTACCCTTTACCTAGAGACTGCCCCGGTCACTTGCCGTGACCTCCTGCCCGTACACCCAGAGACTGTCCCGGTCACCTGCTGTGACTGCCTGCCTGGTCGCCACCCGCTCCCTTACAAGGACCGCCCCCTTGTATAGTAGCTCAGAGGTTCCGCCTCCCAGACCCGTTACAGACAGCATCTGTCCCTGGCTGGAGTGGGTAGGGGAAAGTACACCCAGTGGTGTAGGAGCAGATAGGGGTGGGTCTCTGGGCATAGGTAGGAGCCCATTGGTTGCTAGTCACCTGGGCTCACACATAGAAGGAGGTATATAAGGTGGGCACCATCTTAGATCAGCGTTCAGTCAGTTCAGTCCCGTAGTCAGTTCAGAGAGGAGTGGTGACAGGGAGCAGAGCTGCTGCATGGGCTCTGCTCCACGGGCAGGCCTTGTCAGGAGGCCGGGGCCCGAGAGAGAGAGAGAGGAGAAGGAAGAGAAAGGAAAGTCAGAAAGGAAACAAGGAACGAAACATCAAGAGAGGCCCAGAGACACGAGCAAAGAAGGAACCCCATATGCCCAGGAGATTACGGGATGAAGGGTTGGCAGAGCTGGGTACCGGAACCCAAATTGGTGGAGGCAACAAATTCCTCAGCCAAAGACCGGAGGTTGTTATCACATCTTGGTGCAACCCCTTACTACATCCACCAGGAAAGCATACCACATAGGGTCA
The DNA here is from genome assembly GCF_046119375.1 of Phyllobates terribilis. Taxonomy (NCBI): domain Eukaryota; kingdom Metazoa; phylum Chordata; class Amphibia; order Anura; family Dendrobatidae; genus Phyllobates; species Phyllobates terribilis. The sequence goes on along the minus strand of NW_027362770.1, from coordinate 147,349,412 downwards.
GGGAAACCGGAGATAGGTTTCGCCAAGAGAATGCCCGAGGAAGCTGTACAAAGGTGGGTCACTGGTGGGGACGGCCAGAGAAAGGAAGAGAAGGGAGCCCTGTACCACGCTCTGGAATTGCCTGGGAGTTGGTCAAGTCCCTTGCCTGGTGGATGCAGCACGGCTTGGGCAGTCATCGCCTGCAGGATTGACACGAATAACAACTGTGAGTAAAGCATTGGAAACTGCAACCGCACGTCTCTGTGTTTCATCGCCGCGCCAGCACCATTAGTACTGGGACGCTCACACCATCACTCCCATCATCTCTCGCACTAAACTGCCCTGGGGCTGTGTAGCACCCCGAGGGCTCAGCTGATACAGGGGTATTGCACCTCGAACCAGAGGTGTGGTATTCCACTCCCGGGTAAGGATGGAGTGTGGACTGGAACTCTGTTAGCTGCATGCACCACATACATCCCATTTCCGGGGGACAGATCAACGGTACTCCCACCAGATAGATGTGCAGGTACGACAGCGTCTGTCCCTGGCTGGAGTGGGGGGGGGGAATATCCCAGTGGTGCAGGAGCAGAGAGGGGAGGGACTCTGGGCATAGGAAGGAGCCCATTGGTGGCTAGTCACCTGGGCTCGGGTGTCAGAGGGAGTATAAAAAGGTGGGTACCATCTTAGGGGGAGTGGAGTTAGACAGAAGAAGAGGAGAAGAGTAGTGACAGGGAGCAGCAGCCCTGTCTGGGTGCTGCTCCTGAAGGGAGCAAGAGAGAGAAAGACAAGAGGAAAGGAACAAGGAACAAGGAAGGAATGGAACCTGGAGAAAGACCCAGAGACATGAAGGAAGAGGGAACCCTGAGATCCCATGAGTGAGCTAAAACGGGTGAAGGGTTGGCAGATCAGGGTACCGGATCCCGAACTGGTGGAGGCCACTTATCCTCAGCCAGGAACCGGAGGTCGTGGCCACGTCTTGGCGCGACCACTCACTACACTCACCACGAAGGCACGCCACATAGGGTCAGGGAAACCGGAGATAGGTTTCGCCACCTGAAGGCCTGAGGAAGCTGGACATGGGTGGGTCCCTAGTGGGGACGGCCAGAGAAAGGAACGGAGAAAGGAGTTCAAGGTCACACTCTGGAACTGCCTGGGGGTTGGTCGAGCCCCGTACCTGGTGGACGCAGCACGGCTCGGGTCGTCATCACCTGCAGGACTGACACTGATAACATCTGTGAGTAAAGCATTAGAAACTGCCATCAGTCTCTGTGTTCCATCGTACTACCAGCACTAAAGGTACCGGGACGCCCTTTCTATCACTTCCTTCACCCGCACCAGCTGCCCTGAGGCCATACCTCTCCCGTTGGGGGTTATACCACCATTGCTGCAATCCTATCACCGGCCTCAGCGGTCTGCCCTGCAGCGGCGGCCTCATAGCCGCAAATCAACGGGTGGCGTAGTCGACACTTAAACAACATCTACAAAGACTGCCACACACTTAGTTTGACCACCCTGGGCACGGACCGGGTCCCCGCCACTCGGAGACTACTACCCCCATCGGATCCGGCTCCGGGTATTCCCCCGCTCACACGTGCGCCGCACTACAGCACTGGCCCAGGGGGCGCGTCAGCTGCACTCTTCCCATGGGGAGTCACACTACCTAAGCTGCGTATACCATCAGCCCCAGCGGTCTGCCTTGCAGCGGCGATCCGCACTGACCGCAATCCACGGGTGGCGTAGTCGGACAATTATAACACTAAAACTGCCACTGGTTTGACCGCCCTGGGCACGGACCGGGTCACCGCCACATGGAGACTACAACCCCCAGCATCTTACAGAAGGCCCGGCTCCGGGTTCCCCACGCGGCCCAGAGGGCGCGTCAACTTTTGGCGTAGTCGGCAGGATTCAAACCAACCCGACAAAAGCGGGTATTGAGTGCCTGAAGAAGATTGTACATGTACCTTGAAAAGAAGTCTCCCGCCATTTCCAGAAGTTTCCCGCCGTCCGGAGTCGTTTCCCGCCATCCGGAGCCGATTACCGCCATCAGACGCCATCTTGGACCGTTTCCCGCCATCTTCATCGGTTTTTCCCGCCCTGGCAGAGCGGACGCCATTATGTGCGCACCAAAAGACAGCAGGAAGCCGCCTCCCATCGTGGGCCAGGTCCCAGAGTGGCGCCAGAGAAGGGTCCCGCCCCCAGCAACTATGGATGCAGCAGTGGAGATGTCCATCAGTGTGGGGGGGCTGCCCCTAAAGGTGATTGTCAGCAGATGCCCCCTGGACCAACCCCCATGGGGGCAGATAGGAAAGAAAATTGAGGGGCTGGGTGCGGCCAGGATCAGTCTGGACCTGCTGCACCCGGAGATGGAGGGAGCAGCGAACCCCACCAGCACCCTGGCCTGCAGCCTGCTGCAAGCGGAGCCACCCTGCAGCCTGACAGAGTTGCTAGCCCAGCTGCCTAGAGACCCGGACTGCACGCGCGCAGCGCTGGAAGATCTGAACAGGAGGATGGTCCGAACGCAGCAAGAAGTGTTTGCCGGGTGGAGAGAGGAGTTGGCCCGGCAGCACGAAGATGACCAGCAGAGGACCCCGCGGGGACCGAGCAGCGCGCCTGCCGCCGGGCGCGGGGAAGAGGGGTCAGCAGCTGCAGACGACGCCGCGGAGGAGGCCGCGGAGGCCGAGGCAGGTAACGGGGACACCACTACCCCAAGCCCTGTGACCACCAGCCTGCCCCCACCCTCCGTTGTGGGACCCGAAGCCCCGGGGACCGTACCTGACACCACGCCTCCACCACCGCCAGCTAGGCCTCAGGCAGCAAGAACCATCATCACGCCCCGCCCCGCGCTGTGCCCTCTGAACCCGGGCACCGCTGCCTCATCAGCGCCCCCTACCTTGGCGGTGCCACCCCCGGGCGCGACCAACCAGCGACCACCGGTCTGGTCGCAAGGCCGAGTGCCCCCGGGCACTGCCACCCACCCGAAGCTCGCGGTACCACCCCTGGGTGCGGACCTGTGCGCCCAACATACCAGCCCGGACGGGCTGCCCTTTGAGTGGCCACCGGGGTTTGTCAACCCCCGTTTCCGGAGAGAACAACCCCTGAGCGAGCCTCTGATCCCGGCCCCGGAGCCCGCCAACATCGTTCCACCCCCGCCGGAGGATGCCCAGTTTGCATGGGACCCCACCGGCGGGAATCTAATGGGGTTCCCCCAGGAAACACAGGCGGACGCAGCTCGTGACCTGGATTGCTGCCGTCAGCAGCTGGCCACCTTTGAAAGGGAGCGGCGGCAGAGACGCATCAGGGAGGAGCGACTCCAAGCCCGGAGCGCGGAGCAGAAGAGGAGGGCCCGGCAAAACCCCCACGCCATCCTCGGTCCCCGAGCCACTGGGACCGTAGTCAAGTTCCAGCTGGAGCATGGCTGGGGCTTCATCCGAGACCCGGAGGCTGCAACCGACGTCTTTGTCACCAGGAGAGACGTGGAAAGCCACCTGCCCGAGGGCCATCACGGCCGTGACCTGTACCCCAGCGACGTGGTCACCTACACCCGGCACAAGGGCGCAAAGGGACTGTATGCCCTCCATGTCCACCGTCTAACAGAGGAGGAGCTGTGGTACCGCCCAGACATGGACTACCCTGAAGGCCCGGACGGGTCTGAAGAGTACAAAGAGGAAGCATCAGGAGGAGACCGTTACCAGTGAACGGTAAAGTGGAACTGTAAATAGTTACCCGTACGGGTATAAGAACTGTTGCTGATTGGAGTGTGGTCCCGTTGGGACTAATGAGGAACTGTTAAAGGGACTGTTTCCTGCTAAAGTTACCCCTCCTTATCCCTAACCAGGCTGAGGACTGTGAGCAGCCATCCCCTTCCCTACCTGGCCGAGGACTGAGAGCGGTCATCCCTTGTAAATAGTTGCGCTTCCTAAAGCGCCCCCTACTGGTTTTATACAAAAACTGCAATGTCTACCTCAAGATTAAATGGACTGTTGCACCTTTACCTGGTCGCAAGTTGCACAGCGGCCAGAACTCAAGAATACGTTTTGAAAATGTTTTACTTGAAAATGCCTTAATGTGAAAAGTTTAAGATGCTGCTAAAATAATAATGCCAAAGTTTTATATAGTGCTCTATAAAAGAGTTTCGGTGGCATTAGTAAAATGTTTTATACCTGTAACATTAAAAAAGAGAAGAGTACCTCCCATAAAGGGATGGGTTTATGGTTAAATGTCTTATATGCGAATGCATTCTAAAACTCTTGTATGTTTAAATTGTTTTATTCTTTTCCAGCCCTGTGATTTACCAGGGGGGAATGTAGCACCCCGAGGGCTCGGCTGCTACAGGGGTATTGCCCCTCAAACCAGAGGTGTGATATTCCACTCCCGGGTAAGGATGGAGTGTGGACCAAGGCTCGGTAGGCTGCATGCACCACACACACCCCATTTCCGAGGGACAGCTCAACGGTGCTCCCACTAGACAGAAGTGCAGGCACGACAGCATCTGTCCCTGGCTGGAGTGGGGAGGGGAAAGTACACCCAGTGGTGTAGGAGCAGATAGGGGTGGGTCTCTGGGCATAGGTAGGAGCCCATTGGTTGCTAGTCACCTGGGCTCACACATAGAAGGAGGTATATAAGGTGGGCACCATCTTAGATGAGAGTTCAGTCAGTTCAGTCCCGTAGTCAGTTCAGAGAGGAGTGGTGACAGGGAGCAGAGCTGCTGCATGGGCTCTGCTCCATGGGCAGGCCTTGTCAGGAGGCCGGGGCCCGAGAGAGAGAGAGAGGAGAAGGAAGAGAAAGGAAAGTCAGAAAGGAAACAAGGAACGAAACATCAAGAGAGGCCCAGAGACATGAGCAAAGAAGGAACCTTATATGCCCAGGAGATTACGGGATGAAGGGTTGGCAGAGCAGGGTTCCCGAACCCAAATTGGTGGAGGCAACAAATTCTTCAGCCAAAGACCGGAGGTTGTTACCACATCTTGGTGCGACCCCTCACTACATCCACCAGGAAACCATACCACATAGGGTCAGGGAAACCGGAGATAGGTTTCGCCAAGAGAAGGCCCGAGGAAGCTGGACAAAGGTGGGTCACTGGTGGGGACGGCCAGAGAAAGGAAGAGAAGGGAGCCCTGTACCACTCTCTGGAATTGTCTGAGAGTTGGTCGAGTCCCTTGCATGGTGGACGCAGCACGGCTTGGGCAGTCATCGCCTGCAGGATTGACACGAATAACAACTGTGAGTAAAGAATTGGAAACTGCAACCGCACGTCTCTGTGTTTTCATTAGTACTGGGACGCTCACACCATCACTCCCATCATCTCTCGCACTAAACAGCCCTGGGGCTGCACTCTTCCCGTGGGGAGTCACACTACCTAAGCTGCGTATACCATCAACCCCAGCGGTCTGCCTTGCAGCGGCGGTCCCCACTGACCGCAATCCACAGGTGGCGTAGTCGGACAATTATAACACTAAAACTGCCACTGGTTTGACCGCCCTGGGCACGGACCGGGTCACCGCCACACGGAGACTACAACCCCCAGCATCTTACAGAAGGCCCGGCTACGGGTTCCCCACGCGGCCCAGGGGGCGCGTCACTGCGCTCACCTGTATGGCTGGCGACTCGGACCTTGTGTATTCCTCGCTCCTCTGTGGCGGTACGGGTACTTTCGTGTGGCTGAGCCTCCGGGCTTCTGTTGGGCCAGGAGACCTGCAATCTCCTGCCCTGCGGTATCTGCTTCTGGGTATGCAATCCCCACAGCCTCGGACTCCGGCGTCCGGTCCTCTGTGGATACTATCCAGGACGAGCTAACTCCAGCTCCAGTCCCTGGTTCTTTACTCTTTCGTGTCCTACTTGACTCCACACACTAGACTGCGACTTAGACTGACTAACCCTGCCTCCCGATCCAGTTATATAGGGCAGGATCCTCCCCTTTCTGGTCTGGGGCAGGAGGTGTTGCAGTGTAAAGTGTTCCTGACCAGGAAACTCCTGTTTTGCTCTCAGACATGGTATTACTACCACTGTGGCAACCAGACCCTCTGGGGTGCCACACACTGGGGGTTTGTGCCAGTGCATTCGGAATGTTTTGACACGCCCCCAATGCACTTCTTGGCTAATTAGCATGTGGCTTTATCGAGTTGTGTGCAAAAATGCTTTTCCTAAGCAGATGATGTTTCCCGAAGCTCCCAGATATGGATCAAGTGCAGCCTGTTTTCTGTAAAAAGGACACTCTGAAAAGCATTTGGGAATCTCGCCTGCTATATTAATGGATAGCTCCAGTTGCTATAGGAGTCATTATGCTATGTCCACACGTTGCGTTTTTTATGCAAATTGTAAGCTGCATTTTACAGTGCAAACTTCAGCATCTCTCTTTCAGCGTTTCTGCAGCATTTTATCACCCATAGAAAGCAATGGGTAATTGAAAAAAGCGCAGGTATCAGGTTTTGCTGCATTTTTATTGAAAAAATGCAGGTACAGCTGTGAAACCAATTTATTTTTGTGATTTTCCCAAGTTTAAACCATAATGTCTTGGTGTTCATGGCAGTTAGGATTAGTACAGTTTATTTAAATTAGTGATGTGCGCAAAGTAAACATTGGCCAACCAAGGTGTGAAATTGAACAATACCTGTGGCTGATCAAGGTGTGAAATTGAACAATGCCTGTGGCTGACGAAAGTGTGAAAGTATACCTAGTCCTACAAACTGAATTCTCTGCCAATGTCTTAGGTAAACTATTCCAGACCAGTTCACCTTTCCCGGCTGATACATTTATAATTGTGTATATTTTCATGAATTTTTTTTGTTCGGAATAGTCACTATTTTTTCAGACATAAAAATCTTTTTCCACTAATTTGATCTAATTGCCCTTTTTCCAAAAATGGTTTAATGGTTTCACATATGTCTTGCATTGGTGACCTGTGTTCATGCTTCTGTGGTTGGAGGCAAAGCTGATCTTTGGGATCCTGAAAAACGCAGCTTTTTATAAGCATCTTCTTTACTGCTAAGAGAGCAGGTTTTGCCTGCAGAAAGGAAAAAAAAGCGCAATGTGTGAAAGTAGCCTTAAGATCAGGAAATTGCTAGTTAAGCAATTGCCCATTTTTGAGACACACGTGGCTCCCTTTGGGACACAGAATAATAATAATGACTCCCTATAGACCAAGAATATACATTAGTGGTGAAAGGAACGTAACGTCTCCAGGTGTCGGACGAGAATGTGTCTATAATGGGGGGATTTATTAAAGCCGCATCCATGCATTAGTTGTAAATGTAGAAAGTTCTTTACAGCCGCGATTGCCCCCTTATCCCCCCGCACAGCGGACTTATCAGGTTGTACCACATGTGGCTCGCAGTTCACTTTACAAGGCTCTGAAAACAAAACCCTAAATCAGTCGCCCAATTTAAAGCTGCAGCTTCTCCCTCTCAGGAGGGTTTTGGGACGATTCCTGGGAAAGGCAGCGATCATTAAAGAGATTTATTGTAGCGTTTCAAGTTTAATTAGGATCCGTCAAAGTGGAAGTTTGTGAGCAAACAGCGAAGAATGCCCGATATGTGCACTTTACTGGTTAAATGGGAGAAAATGAGCAATGACTGCTTTACCGCCAGGAACAATGGCTCCTCCTAAAATGCGTGGGATTTACTTGAAATTTTAAAAGGGGGTTGTACAGGATTAGAAAAAAATTGCTGCCATATTCAAGAAATGGCGTCACACCTGCTGTAAGTTTGTGTCTGTATTGCAGCTCCAATAAAAGAATAAGTGCAATACCTCACACAACCAGTGGACAGGTGTGGCGCTCTTTTTTTTTTAACGAAATTAGCCATGTTTCTGTGCCAGTTGCAACACTTCACATTTGTATACAGGAAATCTCTTGCACTCAGTTAAAGGGAATGTCTCAAAAGAGATCCAAAGGATATGCCAAAAATGTCACCCTGTCTCCAAAACAGTGGTCCCCTATCTCCCGTTTCGGGCCAGTGAGTGGAGAGATGGCAGCTCATACACCGGCTGTCTCCTCTCGATTGTTGTCTTTTTCTAATCAAACGCCTACGTCAATTGAAAAAAAAAATGAAGGGCTTTTTTTTTTTGCATTGATAGTCGTCACTTTTATTAGCCAGCTCCATACATGCACACCTGACATACTTGATTTGTGTCGTTTTTTATTTTATAATAAATGTATTTATTATTTTAATTGATGGGGCCATTTGAGGGCTTGTTTTTCATATTTCTTTGCATGCATAGCTATCATTTTTATTATTTTTATTTAGTAGCCGGCTCCCGTACATGCACACCCGACATCTGCTGTACATTTACGCTGCATGTCGAGAGAAGGGATAATTATTCTGCCCTATTTTTTGGATTGCCCGTGTGCCACAATCTGAATTCTACTCCAGCTATGAGCAATGAATCTGTCGGACCCCGCGTGTCCATGCCCTCTACAGCTCAGCCCCGTCCACTTTTACTAAAGTACAGTGGTTCGCAGTGGTGTAACTAGAGTACGATGGGCCCCAATGTAAGATTTGGAGCGCCCCCCCCTCCATCCTATTATATATATATCCCTCATCCTGTTATATAAGTCCCCCATACTGATATACAGTGACGAGCAAAAGGGTAACAATGTTCTGAACTTTTGCCTTTCGGGCTCCATATCTCACCATCCACTACGGCTTCCAACGTGAGACTACCATCATTTTATAGACAATCCTCTTGGCTATCTCATACATAAATTTGACTTACAACTATTTAGCATATGATTAGTTATGCAGATCCTTGTCATGTCATTGCATTGTTACTGTTTTGCTCCTGGTGGTGGAAAAATCTTTTTCTTCCTGTATTCTACAAATACACTGGTCACTGGTTCGAATTGAGGAGCATCCATGAAGATTTCTCAAGAAAAGAGAAACCGCATCATCCAGCTCATCGATAGCGATCTCTCGGCCAAGAAAATCGCCAAACTGCATCATGTGAAAGTCATGACAGATGGAAGAATAAGAACTGAAGTCTGTCTATCCATTCAAAAGCCAAGAGGTGGACGTCCAGACAAAATATCGGAGTCAACAAGTCGGCTCATCACAAGGTCTATCAGTTCTGGCGCCACAAACATGGCAATGGAAGTGGCTCGTATGCTTCGTAATAGTGAGATCATAGACGTCCATACAAGCACCATGCAACGCATGTTACATAAGTCTGGAATGGTGTCCCGAAAAAAAGTAAAGAAGCCTAGACTTCAATATCGTCATAAGAAGCGCCGGCTTGAGTTTGAAAAAAAAGTACGAAAGGAGAACAGTAGAAGATTGGAAATGGGTGATTTGGAGCGATGAGATGAAAGTCAAGAGACTCGGCTCTGATGGGGGTGAATGGGTCTGGAAGAAACAAGGGAAAAAGGGGCTAACGGACCAAGAAACTGAAGGAACTGTCAAGTTCGGTGGAGGAAGCCCGATGATATGTGTTTGTTTCACAGTCAAAGGCGTTGGATACTTGACCAGGATCGATGGTGGTCTCAATGCTGAGCTATATGTGAGTATCCTACAAGACAAGCTACAAGTACTATGGGTATGAAAAGGACGACCGTGTTCCAACGACCCGAAGCATACGTCGAGATTGGTGAAGAAATGGTTCAATGACAATGAAGTAGAGGTGCTGGATTGGCCCCACAGTCCCCAGACCTCAACCCAATCGAACACTTGTGTGTAGAGTTGAATAAAAAGCTGTATACATACCCAAGTGAGTCAGCCAGTACAGACCAAGTTTGGGAACGTGTAGAAAAGACCTGGGATCAGTCATACTTGAGTCCGATGGACAGCATGCCCAGAAGGATTCAGCCAGTGCTGAAAGCCAAAGGTGGATTTACAAAATGCTAATAAAAATTACAATTTAGATTTTTAGCTGCAAAACCGTAACATTGCAGTGATATGACAAGAATCTGCATAACTAATCATATGCTAAATAGTTGCAAGTCAAATTTATGTATGAGATAGCCAAGATGATTGTCTTTAAAATGATGGCAGTCTAACGATCGAAGTCGTAATGGAAGGTGAGATATGGAGCCCGAAAGGCAAAAGTTCAGAACATTGTTACCCTTTCTGCTCATCACTGTGTGTATAATGTATAAATATATATAATGTGTGTATATGCCCTCCTTCCTGGTAAGTATGCCCCTCATCCTGGCCCCATCCAGGTGTGTATATATATATATATATCCTCTATCCTGGTATATATGTTTCCTTCCCTGCCCCATCCTGGTATATATATCCTCCATCCTTGTATACATGTTCCCATATTCTGCCACTGTTCTTTAATGCATAGAAAAAAATGAACAATTCTGCTCCCCTTCGCTCTCTCCTCCGCCATGCGGTGTTCTCTTCGGAGGCCGGCAGCTGACTTCAACATACAAGCAATGGGAGCGCATGACGTCACTGCCCTGCACCCCCTATTGCATGCACGCCGACGTCAGCTGCTGGCCTCTGATTGGCCGGCAGCGTGTACTGCAGCGCACGGACCCAACGGATCTCTGCTCCGCAATACACTTCAGCTGAATGTGTATCCAAAGATGCGACCTCTGCATAGAGACCTCAAGTCTCAACCCAGTAGTACAACTATTGAGGACTAAGGTGCGATAGCCCCTGCGCTGAGCTGCTTCCCATCACACAATCAAAGTGATTGCCTGCAGCCACCGCTAAAGTAAGCATATGCATTTAGCTCCATCTAGTGGTGACGGCAGGAGCCACACTTTTATCACTTTCAACTCTGAAAGAGAATTAGGAGCTCTTCATGTAAAGAGAAGGATCTAAACCCCTATAAAGATAAGAGTAAGGTGGACGTTTCATGGAACTGTAATTCTGGTTTTACTGTAGCTCTATATTCCCGTTGATTTTACAATTCCAATTTTATAGTGCATCTCGTACAAGTCTGCATTGTTGCGGTGCCCAATAATTATCTTTTTAGGGTGGCAATTATAATACCCACTAAAAAGGATGGAATGCAATATCATCTTATAACCTGTAGAGGTCACTAGATGCAAAAGACTTTTAGTCGCTGACCAAAATTTTTCATAAGCGATGGGATCTTTTTCTTGTAGGTTTCCTTCCTCCATAAGAGCCGCATAATATCATATTCTAAAGATCTCAATGAGGGACACAAGGCAATGTTACGGACCCTCGTGTAGTGTTTCCCCCCCACGCTCTTTGGTGGTGGAGTATGAAGTGTAACAATAGGCACAGAGTCTTCTCATCTCCCCCTAGCGACTGTGTGATCACTTTTCCCAGGACCGGTGCACAGTCGGCCATACGTGTCTGCAGCACTTGCCTAACATGCTCTTCATATTCCTCTGAACTTGCTAGATTGTCTCAGTGGGAGTTGGAGGCGAGTCCCCGGCCGGTGATTCTCCTGTGGAGCAAATCTCTGTCCCTTGATGAATAGCGGCCTGATGGATTTCAGAAGAGAAGCCTAGAGCTATTCAATATTAACAGCAATGACTTGTTGCAATATTGTGACAGCTGGATCTGACCCCATAACCCTGCAGTTGGACGGTGGCAGCCACTGTGGCTCTATCATGATCGGCTTTGGGGTTACAGTTCAACCACAAACTTCCAGTTTTTAAGATTTTCGACCTCCATATTACAGGATCATTGGCCACTGTTGTTTCAACAAACTTTGCATAAATCAATATAAGTAACTTTGTAATACATCTTAGAGAATTGTGCTTCTTTCTCCACTTATGAGCCATTTCTTCCTTCTGTGAAAAAAAAAACAGTTCAAATCAAGTTTGGTCAAAGTAGAATGCATTGATAGCTCACTGAGGGATCAGATTACGGCTTCCTACTGGGGATGAGAATCTCAGACACAAACAGACCATGTGGCAATTTTCTAGTAGGAGTTTTATGTAAACCCAAAGCTGATTTCACAGCTACACTGCTCAGTACTTCTGTATAATGTTCTCCATGCTGCAACAAATTCTGAACCTGCTCTACTTTAGAGAGCATGCTCTACTTTGCACAAATCAGTAGTACAAATCAATATAAGAAAGTTTGTAATATATCTTATCAGAGTATTGTGCTTCTTTCTCCATTTATGAGCCATTTCTTGCTTCTATGAAAAAACAGTTAAAATCAAGTTTGGTCAACCACATTGATGGCAGCACGGTGGCTCAGTGGTTAGCACTGCAGCCTTGCAGTGCTGGGGTCCTGGTTTCAAATCTCACCAAGGACAACATCTGCAAGGAGTTTGTATGTTCTTCCCGTGTTTGCTTGGGTTTCCTCCGGGTTCTCCGTTTTCCTCCCACACTTCAAAGACATACTGATAGGGAATCTAGATTGTGAGCCCCAATGAGGACAGCACCGATAATGTCTGTAAATTGTCTGAATTGTAAAGCGCTGCGGAATATGTTGGCGCCATATAAATAAAGAGATTATTATTATTGATAGCTCACTGAGGGATTACATTATAGCTTCACACTGGGGGTGAGAAGCAGAGACAAACAGATCATGTGACAGTTTTCTTATAGGCGTTGTATGTAAACCCAAAGCTGAGTTCACAGCTACACTTCTCAGTACTGCGGTATGATGTCCTCCATGCTGCTGCTGCTGCTTCTGAACATGTTCTACTAAGAGACAGGAAACTGGAATTTCTTGTGTCTGTGTGTGCTATAAAAGGAAGACATCTTAGCAGCTTCCTACTGGGGGCGAGAAGAACGGACACAAACAGACCATGTGGCAGTTTTCTAATAGGAGTTGTATGTATTCCCAAAGCTGAGTTCACAGCTACACTGCTCAGTACTTCTGTATAAATGTCCTCCATGCTGCTGCTACTGCTTCCGAACATGCTCTGCTTAGAGATATGAGAGCAAGAATCTCTCGCGTCTTTGTCTGCTATAAAACTAAGACATCTTAGCAGCACGTCTCTACCCACTAGCTCAGAGACAAGGAGACCCTACAGGGGAGAAAACGTCTGAAAATCTAGGCTATAGAGGAAGAAATTGTGTTATTTCTTATTCACACACATGACTGTTTATTCTGAAGTCTCCTGAAATAGGAGCCGCACATTGATGTGATTATTTGGGATTTTTTTTAATAAAAATTGTCTAAAAGCGTGAAATTTGATGAAATAGGAAAATGTAAAATTAATTTTTTATTCAATCATGTGAAATGTAATTGCCAACATTCCAGTGGTTCTTGCTGTTCATTGTGTGCTTCTCTGAAGTGATGACATCACGTACATCCATGTAACCACTGCAGCCAATCACTGGCTTCAGCGGTCTCTTGTCCAACGTGCTAGCATCACCGGAGAGGTTAGTGATTGCCTGCTGCGGTCATTGGTATGTACAGCATGTCATCGCTGCTGGGAAGGAAGCAAAGACCAGACGAGTGCTGGGGTTGGAGTTTTGCCTCCAGCTTGGTGACCTTGTCTGTTGGGAGTCTGATGTAGTCTGGTCCAATCTCCAATCTTATCAGAAGCTTATCTGTCCCTTCTCATATTGGCTTTTTCTTATAACTTTGTTCCTCTGTTACTCGTCCTAGAAAATCATGCCTTCAAAGGGGACTTTCTACAGTCTGCCACTGTGAGCGCTGATTGAACATCTGTCAACTTAGTCATAAATTTGGAAAAAAAGGGAAAAATGCTCCAAAATTTAGTAGAGAACACAAGCATTTACCAAGACATGTCACAAGAGCCGACAGGTCCTCTTTAACTGACAATATTTTGGCTAGCCGCATGGTTCACGCACTGTAAACAGATTTATCATTTAGTTCAATGGGACTTGTGTTTTCAATCCGCTCCCCCTAGTGGTGGTTACATATAGCTAGAATTTTATAATTTCAAAGTCTGGTATAAGATTAGGAAACAAGCTAAAAAAAAACAAAACTAAAAATGATGCGAACATTAGATTACTGATAACAGGTCATTTTTCAAAGTTTAGAAGCCTGTCTGCATGGAGGTGCGAGTGACTGCCAGGAAGAGTCCGGATGACCAAAATATTTGTCAGAAGATATGCTCTATAACATAACCTTTTGAGATTGTCACCTATCAGGACAACAGAACCTTTCAGCAACCCAATTAAAAAAATAGAGAATGACAAAAAGCGCAATAGGGTCTTATCTGGGTAAAATGTATGCATAAAATTGCATTATCTTGCTCACCTGATCAATTGTGTACATACAACCATTGAAGAGGCTTACAGCTCTTTCAAGGAGAAGAGGAGAAATCAAAGAAATATCGGAAACAAATAGTTTAACCTGCACTGCTGTTGCAAGATGATGAGAAGACAGGAATCCAAGTAATGCAGTTTGTCAGCGCGTTTCAAAGTTTAAAACTTCTTCATCAGGAAAAACCACAATCTTGGTTTGTCCTGATGAAGAAGTTTCAAACTTCGAAACGCATTAATCGTGGGTTTGTCCTGATGCCGACATTTCAAATTTCGAAACGAATTGATCGTGGGTTTGTCCTGCTGAAAACGTTTCAAACTTCGCAACGCATTGATCGTGGTTTGTCCTGATGAAGAAGTTTCAAACTTCGAAACACATTGATCGTGGTTTGTCCTGATGAAGAAGTTTCAAACTTCGAAACACATTGATCTTGGGTTTGTCCTGATTAAGAAGTTTCAAACTTCGCAACGCATTGATCGTGGTTTGTCCTGATGAAGACGTTTCAAACTTCGAAACGCATTGATCATGGGTTTGTCCGGATGAAGACGTTTCAAATTTCGAAACGCATTGATCGTGGTTTGTCCTGATGAAGAAGTTTCAAACTTCGAAACGCATTGATCTTGGGTTTGTCCTGATGAAGACGGTTCAAACTTCGAAACGCATTGATCTTGGGTTTGTCCTCATGAAGAAGTTTCAAGCTTCGAAATGTGTTTGTTGACAAATGAACCACACTACTTGGACTCCAGGCAATTTAACATATTTGTGTTTTTTCCTTGATTCAGCAACCCAAGGCAGTCTCATACAAAGTGAGTCCAAGAAAGAGAGTATTTGGCTGCTTCTTTAACGCCCAATGGAGGAGAAAATGCATGATCAGTTGATTGCCTCCTGTACTTCAACTGCATTGATTTGCTAAAGAGGCCTTGAAGACCCCTGATCTTCCATTAAATGGACCCTCAAACCTAATATGTAAATAGAGATTCTACGTCGTATTAAAGAAGATGTATATTAAAAAAAAAGCTAATCCCATCCATGTGAGAGAATATATTTGCTTTGTTAATCTATACTTTAGGGTTATTATCGGGCATAATAGTGATGTAATATATAGGGATCCCTCTCGCTGAGCAGCGTTGTTTATGTCCCAGCAGTTTGCATGACCTCCCCGAGAAGGAGGTGACGGTCCCAGTTATGGTACATTATTTGTGAATGCCCAGGAGCAAATCTCCGCAGGGATGTGTAGACTCACAGTGTGCACACAATCTGGTCTGGTTAAGCAGCATAATACACGGTGGGGCTAAGTAACCTCTACAGTAAATTCAGCTACCCCCAGAGAATAACAGGACGCAGTTCAGATGAAAGGGACCGTAATAAAAAAAAAAATTGTAGGGGCTCGTGTATGGTTCACATGTTCACTTAAAGGGGCTGTCCACTATTTTTAATTATTTAAAAAATGGGCCCAAGGTAGTTTTAAAATAAAAAAAAATAAAAAACATTTACATATGAGACTCCTGCTTCCTCCCAGCTCAGACGGCACATGCAGCCTGCACTTGGTCCTAAAAATAGATACCCCACCTCTGCCGTTCCCAGAATTTCACTGCTGCAGCCAATCAGTGGCCGCTGATTGGCTGCAGAGGTCACATGCCAATCACTGCCAGAAAAGGAAGCAAAGGAGACTTAGGTGGAGACATGGGTAGCGGTGCAAAGGAAAGGATGGGTTATTTGGAAAATAAAATATAATAGTGCATAACCAATTTAAGACAGGTCATGAATATAGAAACATTGAGAGGAGTCACTATGAATGGGATAAAGACCTCCATAGGCCAGGGGCGACTCAGACACTGATGGATGTACAGTACAGACCAAAAGTTTGGACACACCTTTTCATTTAAAGATTTTTCTGTATTTTCATCACTATAAAAATTGTACATTCACACTGAAGGCATCAAAACTATGAATTAACACATGTGGAATTATATACTTAACAAAAAAGTGTGAAACAACTGAAAATATGTCTTATATTCTAGGTTCTTCAAAGTAGCCACCTTTTGCTTTGATGACTGCTTTGCACACTCTTGGCATTCTCTTGATGAGCTTCAAGAGGTAGTCACCGGAAATGGTCTTCCAACAATCTTGAAGGAGTTCCCAGAGATGCTTAGCACTTGTTGGCCCTTTTGCCTTCACTTTGCGGTCCAGCTCACCCCAAACCATCTCGATTGGGTTCAGGTCTGGTGACTGTGGAGGCCAGGTCATCTGGCGTAGCACCCCATCACTCTCCTTCTTGGTCAAATAGCCCTTAAACAGCCTGGAGGTGTGTTTGGGGTCATTGTCCTGTTGAAAAATAAATAATGGTCCAACTAAACGCAAACCGGATGGAATAGCATGCCGCTGCAAGATGCTGTGGTAGCCATGCTGGTTCAGTATGCCTTCAATTTTAAATAAATCCCCAACAGTGTCACCAGCAAAGCACCCCCACACCATCACACCTCCTCCTCCATGCTTCACGGTGGGAACCAGGCATGTAGAGTCCATCCATTCACCTTTTCTGCGTCGCACAAAGACACGGTGGTTGGAACCAAAGATCTCAAATTTGGACTCATCAGACCAAAGCACAGATTTCCACTGGTCTAATGTCCATTCCTTGTGCTCTTTAGCCCAAGCAAGTCTCTTCTGCTTGTTTCCTGTCCTAGCAGTGGTGTCCTAGTAGCTATTTTACCATGAAGGCCTGCTGCAGAAAGTCTCCTCTTAACAGTTGTTGTAGAGATGTGTCTGCTGCTAGAACTCTGGGTGGCATTGACCTGGTCTCTAATCTGAGCTGCTGTTAACCTGCGATTTCTGAGGCTGGTGACTCGGATAAACTTATCCTCAGAAGCAGAGGTGACTCTTGGTCTTCCTTTCTTGGCGCGGTCCTCATGTGAGCCAGTCTCTTTGTAGCGCTTGATGGTTTTTGCAATTGCACTTGGGGACACTTTCAAAGTTTTCCCAATTTTTCGCACTGACTGACCTTCATTTCTTAAAGTAATGATGGCCACTCATTTTTCTTTACTTAGCTGCTTTTTTCTTGCGATAATACAAATTCTAACAGTCTATTCAGTAGAACTATCAGCTGTGTATCCACCAGACTTCTGCACAACACAACTGATGGTCCCAACCCCATTTATAAGGCAAGAAATCCCACTTATTAAACCTGACAGGGCACACCTGTAAAGTGAAAACCATTTCCGGTGACTACCTCTTGAAGATCATCAAGAGAATGCCAAGAGTGTGCAAAGCAGTCATCAAAGTAAAAGGTGGCTACTTTGAAGAACCTAGAATATAAGACATATTTTTAGTTGTTTCACACTTTTTTGTTAAGTATATAATTCCACATGTGTTAATTCATAGTTTTGATGCCTTCAGTGTGAAAGTACAATTTTCATAGTCATGAAAATACAGAAAAATCATTAAATGAGAAGGTGTGTCCAAACTTTTGGTCTGTACTGTAAGTGAGCTGGTGGACGTGTATTGTTGTAAACATCATATGTAGATGTGGACAAGTTATCCAAGGCCTTTGCAGGGGCCAGAACTGTGCGCTCTCCTATCCTGCAATTCTCAGAGCAGCGCTTGCAAGCTCTATAGCAAAGAGCTTGTAAGTGCTGCACACCTTACCTAGGATACCAATACAAAACACAAATTACCAGTATGCTCCCCAGAAGAAGGATTGACCTACCATGTCAAAAATTGCAAAAGTTGCACTTTTTTTTGCCCAGTTCAGAATTGAGCAAAGATTTAATGCCATTTCAAGGTGTTGTACGCCAGAATCAAGGCCCAGAAGTTTCATGATACAAGGGCCAGGCAAAGCACCAGACCAAGGTAGTAAAAACTATAACTGGCACCAAGAAGTGGCTGACGGGGGGGGGGGGGTTTAAATAGCAAGACATAGACACCCTGCCTGGGTGGGACCACAAGTTCCAGCCAGCCTAATCTAAAATGAAACTGCGCCTGCATCCCCCAATGCCATCAGCAGTGCAAGCGTAGCACTGCCTGGGGGCAAAAGCAGTGGTTGTAAGAGAGGGTTCAGACATGGACGTAACACCGGAGAATTGGCAAACCTCCAGGATGGATAGACATCTTAATGATCTGCAAATAATGAAAAAAAAAATTCAGAACCTCTCAATTTATTCACGTGCTATCAGTGAGGTTATTAATGGTCGTCTGAGGAATGTTCTGCCGTGCTGAATGCATTTGGGCAAATCATCAAGATCTGCTGCTGGCAGCTCGTTTTACAATTAACCACCAATGACGTCCCAGTTGTTTTCAATAGGAAACAAGTATGGAGACTCTGCACCCCATGGTAGCACATATAGGCCACACTGGCTGCTCACAGTAGCATAAACAACATGCGGCCTGGTGTCATGTTGAGAAACTGCTCCTGGGACACTTTAAAGAAATGGCCGCACCACTGGTTCCAAGACCAAATCAATGTAACACAGAGCTGTTATTGTACCTGGAATAGACACTAGAGGGGTCACCCTAATCCTGGGAGTACGAACTAAGTGACGTTTCCTTGTGAAGACCTCTTCAATGCGTTGTCCACATGGTCTCCAGACCCAATCTTGGGGTATAATTGCATCCAAAACAAAAGCTGAACTCATTGCTGAAGAGGACAGACCTCTATTCCAGTCTCCATTGCCGACTTGCTCTGCAACGTGATAACCTTTGAGAGCAATGACGTTCTGGCAATGGACACATGCAAACATCTTCTGATGCTTTGTGTAGACGCTGTTTGACCTTAGTCTTGATATGTGACGTCCAATTTTGCTTGCAAGACAGAATGACTCAATCATGGAACTAGTTGTATGGCCATTTCTTCATGGTGTCCCAAGAGAAGTTTTCAACACGACAATGCCAGGCCTCGTGTTGCTCATGCTACGGTGAGCCGCCTGCTTAGGTGATCTAAACCTGCTACCATTAATAGATTGAGATGTTTTGAAAACATTTTTTTTTCATTATTCAGATCAGTAGATCAGTAACATGTCTATCCATCCTGTGATTTCCATAATTCCACGACTTTTCCTTCTTGGTGCTGCAATTTCATTTTTGAGGAGTATAGATAGATAGTCTGTCAAACAATGGATAGATACAAAGATTATTTCATAGTAGTTTAGGATGAATTAATATATGGCCACCATGCCCTGGTCCCATGTACAATGGTCACTTACACGTCTTCTATTGTGATCTGTTGCTTGTTTGATTGTTGCACTATAATAAGGGGAAAGGTCTTCTCCATTCATTCATTGACTCCAGGGAAGAAAAGATCTGGTCAGATATAGTCCGATGCCTCTCCTTTATTTGCAGTAATTGGCTTAAAGGTTTTGGCATCACCTACAGTAATGTGGAAAAAGAAGTGGCCGAGCCCCTGCCCTGGAGAATGACTGAGGTCAGGCTCCATGCCTGCACCTGTCAGCCTTAATGAGATCCTAATGAGCCCCAGGCAGTGGCATCACTTTAACACCACGTCATTAGTAGGAAAGTGATAATGACGGAAGGAGACCTACAGACAGATGTGACACCCCAGGGGTCTGGTTGCCACAGTAATAGAGATATTATGTCTGAGAGCAAGTGGGAGGTTTCTCTGGTCAGGATCCCTAAACATGCAACACGGTCCGTCCAGACCTGGGAGGGGAGGAATCTGCCCTTATAAACTGGGTCTGGGGCGGGATTAGAGCAGTCAGAGCCTGGAGAGGGAAAGCAAGAACAGGAGCTCTGTAGGAGCAGTAGCAGAAGTCCAGGGGCTGGAGCTGAGCAGAGTTCGCCCTGGACGAAGATACTAAAGCCGGACATAGGAGTCCGAGGCTGTGGGGACTGATATACACCCAGCAGCAGAAACCAGCCGGCAGGGGATTCCAGGTCCTCTGGCCATAGAAGCCCGGAGGCTCAGTCACAGAGAAGGGACCAGCGCCGCCATCCAGGAGCGGAGGCTAACAGAAGGCCCCAAGTCACCAGCCATACAGGTGAGCACCACACGGTATACTCAGGGACGTGGGCTACTTGTAACCGCTGACAGCAAGGTAGCCAGGAAGAGTGCAGATTAACGGGGAGGCCTACAACTCCACCTGGCCAGGGGAACTCCTGCTTGCTCGCAGACTGACCAGGCCCCTTATACTAGCCAGTACTCCCGGGAGGGTCTGCCTTGTACCATCAGTAAAGACCCTGAACTGCACCACACGTCTCTGTGATTCCTTGCCGCACCAGCACCATTAGTACTGTGATGCTCACACCATCACTCCCATCATCTCTCACATTAGCTGCCCTGAGGCAATACTCCTCCCGTGGGGAGTTATCCCATACTCGTCTGCGCAACCAACATCAGCCTCAGCGGTCGGCAGCGCAGCGGCGGTCCCCACTGACCGCAATCCACGGGTGGCGTAGTCGGACACTTATTACAACATTTAGACTGCCACTGGTTTGACCGCCCTGGGCACGGACCGGGTCACCGCCACGGAGAACTACAACCCCCAGCGATCCGGCTCCGGGTATTCCCCCTGCACAGCAGCAGCACAGGCCCAGGGGGCGCGTCAACTTTGGCGTAGTCGGCAGGATTTCGTGCCCGCAACCACCGGGTACTGCGCGCCTGAAAAAGAGACTTTTATACTTACCTGTGGTGAAGTTTCCCGCCGTCCGGAGTCGTTTCCCGCCATCCGGAGCCGATTCCCGCCATCAGACGCCATCTTGGACCGTTTCCCGCCGTCTTCTGCCTTCTTCCCGCCATCCGCAGCTGCTTCCCGCCTTCGGACGCCATCTTCGGGACGCCGCACGGGAAGAAGAGGGGCGTGGACACCGAAAGCGCGAGAGATCCGAAGCTCCGCCCCACGCTCCGACGCTGCGTAAGGTCCTGGAAGGAAGGAAGAGCGACGCTGACGTCATCGGAGCGCGACGCCAGGTCCTCAACCCCGACGATCGACTGCGGAGCCGCGGCCTACGGAAGAAGAGCATCGCAAGGTAGGCCACGGTCCACTAGGGGGGAGGAGGATGCCGGATACCGAGGGGAGCTCCACTGTCACAGCCACCGCCAGCGCAACCGCTGCAGCAGTCATGCCATTCACCATGCCCTATATCCCGGGGGCAACCTGGCTACCCCAGTACTCAGGGGAGTCACATACTCTAAATGACTTTAGAGAAAGACTGGATAGCCTCTTCCAGGTGTACCCCCTCACAGAAGAGCAAAAAGTCAGCATCCTGGTGGCCCAATTAATCGGGGCAGCCCAAAGGGAGGTAAAGTCCTGGACACCTGGGAGGAAGAGGACTGTCAGAGACATACTAACCTGGCTGAAAGACACATTTGACACCCGCACCTCAGCCGAAATAAAACTAAGATTTTATGGGTGCAAACAACGGGCACATGAGAGTATAAGAGACTATGCTCTAAACCTACAAGAGGCCCTGAGAGCCATTAAGCAGGCAGACCCTGACAGCGTGGGAAATGAAGATAAGCTGTTGACTGAACAATTTATTGAGGGTCTACTGTGCAATGCCCACCGAACCCAGTTGCGGGCAATGGCCTTACAGGACCCTGACCTGGACTTTGCACAGTTCAAGGACAGAGCCATCCGGGTGCTCCGAGAACCGGCACCAGGTGGCGCTGTGACCCACAGGCGCCCTGCTATCACTTACCACCAGGAGACGGCGCCCTTGTCTGCAGGGCCTGTGGGAGCTGATGCACAGGCTTTAAACAGTGACCCGGCTACAGACCTGCACCATCAGGTCCAAGAGCTGACTAAGAGCGTTGCCGCGCTAACCAGAACTGTGCAGTCTTTACAGGTCTCTTCTCCAGGAAAGATCCAGCTGGCATCCGGACCGGAGGACGTCCCGTGGCGCCGACTGAGGAGGACCCCACCGGCCAGAGGAAGACCCAGCGACAGATACAACGAAGACGGACGACCCATCTGCCGCCGCTGCAATCAACCCGGACATGTAGCAAGGTACTGTCATTTAAACGGGCACAACCTGGGGTAGAGGGCCAACCCCCAGGCATAAGACCATCAGGCCCATCAAACTGGCGTGATAAATACATAGGGGGACGTCCAATCTTGAGTGTGGTACTGGATGGCATTCCTATGAGTGCCCTACTAGACACTGGGTCACAGGTGACCACCATCCCGTACGTGCTCTTTAAACAGTACTGGAATGACTCGGACATAACCCGCTACCCAGATGACGACCTAAGTATCATCGCCAGCAATGGTCAGCCCGTGCCGCAGGTGGGATTCAAAGAGGTGACCATTAAGATCGGTAAAGTCGAACTGGCGGCACAAGGACTGATAATAGTGGACATAGACCGTCATGAGAGTCACCCTAGAATAACCTTGGGAACTAATGTGATTGAAAATTGTCTTGCAGAGGTGATTCTCATTTTACAGCAGGTTGCCAAGAACGCCAGTTCCGGCCAGCAGCGTGTGCTCCAAAAAGAGATCCGGGCACTGATGAAGCGGCAACAGGTGGAACTATCTGGTGGTGAGATAGGTAGCGTGAGAATGTGTGACCCGTTCCCTATTGCCATGCCCCCAAAAAGTGAGGTGATGATTTGGTGCCGGGCAGCTATTGGTCTAAGAGGTAGAGACTACCAAGCAATGGTAGAACCCGTCTACTCAGACAGTAGGCCCACCATTTTGACAGCACAGGGGGTGGTCGATGTACGCCATGGCAGGGTGCCCGTTCGCATCATAAATATCGGGGAGAGAGAAGTACACCTGCCCCGGTATGCCACGCTAGCCAAATTGTTCACCATAAACCAGAATTCTGTACAGGCCGTGGAACCCTTGCCTCCATCTCAACCAGAGGAAGGTAACGGCTCTAAGAAACCAATGGAGGACTGGTGTCAGCAACTGCATTTGGGTACTGACTCCACTCCCTCACACCAAAAACAGGGAGTCTACCGGGTGGTTCAAGAGTACGAGAGAGTGTTTAGTAAACACCCGCTAGACTTCGGGCGAGTAAAGGGGGTAGAACACCACATCCCCACGGGAGACCATCCTCCCATAAAGGAGAGATACCGACCCGTACCCCCTGCACACTATCAACACGCCAAGGGGATGCTTAGAGACATGAAGGAGGCTGGGGTAATCAGGGACAGCTGTAGCCCCTGGGCAGCTCCACTAGTCTTAGTGAAAAAGAAAGACAACACTATGAGAATGTGTGTAGACTACAGGAAGGTCAACCGTATCACACACAAAGATGCGTACCCGTTACCAAGGATAGAAGAGTCCTTAACTGCATTAAAATCTGCTAACTTCTTCTCTACTTTGGATCTCACTAGCGGGTACTGGCAGGTTCCTGTAGCAGAGGCGGACCGGGAGAAGACCGCATTCACCACCCCGATGGGTCTCAGTGAATTTAACTGCATGCCGTTCGGGCTCTGCAACGCACCAGGAACCTTCCAACGGTTGATGGAATGCTGTCTGGGACACCGGAACTTCGAGACGGTCCTGTTATACCTGGACGATGTCATCGTCTATTCCAAGACCTACGAGGACCACCTGAAACACCTGGCAGAAGTGTTCGAAGCTCTGGCAAACTACGGCCTAAAGGTGAAACCCTCCAAGTGTCACCTCCTGAAACCAAAGGTGCAATACCTGGGACACGTGGTGAGTGCTGACGGAGTGGCTCCTGACCCTGATAAGATCACTGTGATTAAGGACTGGCCAAGACCCTCCAGCATAAAGGAAGTGCGGCAGTTCCTCGGGTTGGTAGGCTACTACCGAAGATTCATTCCCGGTTTCACCAAAATGGCAGCCCCTATGCAGGACCTCCTGATAGGTCAATCTCGGAAAGCCAAAAACCAGAAGCCGCCCTTCAGGTGGGAAAAGCTGGAAGAGGAGTCCTTCTGCCAGCTGAAGATGGCCCTCACGGGGGATGAAATCCTGGCATATCCAGACTACAGCCAGCCCTTTATCCTCCACATGGACGCAAGCAACATCGGGCTAGGAGCCGTACTGTCCCAGATCCAGCAAGGGAAAGAACGGGTAATCGCTTATGCCAGCCGAAAGCTACGGCCCACGGAGAGGAACCCTGAGATTTATAGCTCATTCAAGCTGGAGTTCCTGGCAGTAGTGTGGGCAGTGACCGAACGTTTCAAGCATTACCTTGCCTCCTCCAAATTCACCGTGTACACAGATAACAACCCGTTGACACACCTGGACACTGCAAGGCTCGGTGCCCTGGAACAGAGATGGATGGCCCGCCTGTCCAACTTTGAATTCACCATCAAATACCGGGCAGGACGATCAAATGCCAACGCGGATGCCCTGTCTAGAATGCCGAACTTACCGGACGTAGGGGAAGATCCAGAAGATCTGGAAGAAGTTGAGCTCCCTGCGTTCCACCGTCATGGGATTACCCTGTATTTCCACCGTGTGAAGGACAGGCGCTCCGTGACGTTCAATCCCTTGCCCCACTACAACTGGGAGGAGACGCAAGACAGTGATCCCGCAGTCCATTTGGTGAAGGAAATGCTGACCCAGGCCGATGCCCGTCTTGACCCAGATGCTCCGGAGGAGACCAAGCAACTGTGGAAGGAGAAAAGTAAGCTGTTCCTCTACAGGGAGAAGCTGTGCCGGAGAATGGTTAACTCTCGAACACATGAGTTGACCTGGCAGGTAGTGGTCCCAAGACGAGACGCGGCTATGATTCTGGAGGCATACCACAACGGAGCGGGGCATTTCGGATGGAAGAAGCTGGAGTTCTTGTTGCGTGAACGGTTCTACTGGGTAGGCATGAGAGGAGCCATCGAGAGGTGGTGCAGAGACTGTGGCCCGTGCCACCTGAGAAGAAAAGACCGAGCCAGCCAGAAGACTCCCCTGCAGCCCATCATCACCAGACAGCCACTGGAACTGGTAGCCCTGGACCATGTGAAACTGGCTCCAAGCAGATCTGGGTATGTCTACGCCCTCACAATCGTGGATCATTACTCCCGGTTCCTGGTGGTGGTCTCGGTCAAGGACTTAACGGCTCAAACAGCAGCTAGAGCCTTCCAGCAGCACTTCTGCCGTCCACACGGGTACCCGGACCAAGTGCTGACAGACCAAGGACCAGCCTTTGAAGCGGAGGTCTTCCAGGAGTTCTGCAACCTGTATGGCTGCAAGAAGATGAGAACAACGCCCTATCACCCTCAAACCAATGGACTCTGCGAGAAGATGAACCAGGTGGTGATAGATCTGCTAAAAACATTGCCCCTGGAAGAACGCAGTCTGTGGCCTGAGAAACTGCCCGATCTGGTGGACCTGTATAACCACATCCCTGTAGGTTCCACCAACTGTACCCCGGCTTACCTAATGAGAGCAAGACCTGGTAAGCTGCCTATTGACCTGGATATGGGAGTCCTGACGCCTGAGGACACCTCGCCAGAGGCAAACTGGGATACAGAGCGGCAGCAGCAGTATCGGAAAGTACAGGAAAGCGTCGAGCGAAGTCTGTCTCAAGCTAGAGAAAGGCAAGAGAAGGCTTATAACCAGTATGCTCCCGCTGTTCCCCTGGCACCTGGAGAGCAGGTCTTGAAGAGGAAGAGGCGGCTCCACAAGTTGGACGACCAGTGGGAGAAGGACCCGTTCACCGTATTGCCATCAAGCCATGAGAACCCAAAAATCTGCGTAATCAGTAAGGATGGAGGAGAAACCACAGCCATTGTCTCCAGAGACCACCTGAAGAAGTGTCCCGAGCAGCTGCAAAGCCCTGAAGAAGATCAAAAAAAACCCTCAACCCGCAGAGGAAAGGGAAGAAATGATCAGTACCGTACTCGGAGACTTCCCCCGGTCTTGGACACAAGTAAACGGCGCTGTCGTGGTACCCGTCCTCACCTTTCTCCAGCCAGCCCCGCAAGTGCCTACAGAGGAACCGGTAGAGCTGGAAGAGCAGCCGGCCCAAGAGGCAGAAGAGTCCACACCAGCAGTACAGGAGGATCAACCCTCTGCTAGTAGTGAGCCTGCTGTGCCCCTAGTGAGCCAAAGAGTGCGCAGAAAGCTGCCCAGCTTGCCCATAACACCTCCTACACCCTGTAGTGCAGAACCAGTTAGTGAGCTCCGTAGGTCCACTAGGGTCACTAGAGGTCAGATGCCCGCTCGCTGGAGAATCTAAACCAATGCACTGTAAAGTTGACTGTTTATTGAAAAATGTTTATGGTTTATGTTTGTTGCCTGTTACTAATTATGTTTCTCAGTTACCCTGCAGATTTATTTGGACTAACAGGTTATGGACACTGGATAACCGGAACAGTTTTGTAGATAGTTGCACCTTGGTGCCTCTAGCGAAGACGGCCGCGGAAGAGTAAACCTGTCTGGCGTGGCCTCCTTGCGGCCCAAAGTAGTTAGTCTACCCTTGCAGCCACGCCCAAGGACAACGCAAGGGGGTTTGCTTTGGACAGGTCCCCTATTCTGTGCCAAGACTTCGCCTTGTTGGGTGACATGGACACCCCCTTTGTTTCATAAACTTCACCTTGGGTGATATGGACACCCGGTCACGGAAACGCCGTGACCTCTACAGACTAGTTTCTTGTGAATATGTTATTGTATTATTGTTATACCCTGTATTTATGTTTCTTTAAAAAATATGTTTAGTCCCGGAGTACTAAAATTTACTAGGGGGGAATGTGACACCCCAGGGGTCTGGTTGCCACAGTAATAGAGATATTATGTCTGAGAGCAAGTGGGAGGTTTCTCTGGTCAGGATCCCTAAACATGCAACACGGTCCGCCCAGACCTGGGAGGGGAGGAATCTGCCCTTATAAACTGGGTCTGGGGCGGGATTAGAGCAGTCAGAGCCTGGAGAGGGAAAGCAAGAACAGGAGCTCTGTAGGAGCAGTAGCAGAAGTCCAGGGGCTGGAGCTGTGCAGAGTCCGCCCTGGACGAAGATACTAAAGCCGGACACAGGAGTCCGAGGCTGTGGGGACTGATATACACCCAGCAGCAGAAACCAGCCGGCAGGGGATTCCAGGTCCTCTGGCCATAGAAGCCCGGAGGCTCAGTCACAGAGAAGGGACCAGCGCCGCCATCCAGGAGCGGAGGCTAACAGAAGGCCCCAAGTCACCAGCCATACGGGTGAGCACCACACGGTATACTCAGGGACGTGGGCTACTTGTAACCGCTGACAGCAAGGTAGCCAGGAAGAGTGCAGATTAACGGGGAGGCCTACAACTCCACCTGGCCAGGGGAACTCCTGCTTGCTCGTAGACTGACCAGGCCCCTTATACTAGCCAGTACTCCCGAGAGGGTCTGCCTTGTACCATCAGTAAAGACCCTGAACTGCACCACACGTCTCTGTGATTCCTTGCCGCACCAGCACCATTAGTACTGGGACGCTCACACCATCACTCCCATCATCTCTCACATTAGCTGCCCTGAGGCAATACTCCTCCCGTGGGGAGTTATCCCATACTCGGCTGCGCAACCAACATTAGCCTCAGCGGTCGGCAGCGCAGCGGCGGTCCCCACTGACCGCAATCCACGGGTGGCGTAGTCGGACACTTATTACAACATTTAGACTGCCACTGGTTTGACCGCCCTGGGCACGGACCGGGTCACCGCCACGGAGAACTACAACCCCCAGCGATCCGGCTCCGGGTATTCCCCCTGCACAGCAGCAGCAGCACAGGCCCAGGGGGCGCGTCACAGAAGACACACTTCCTGTTGTAACTAGACATGATACCAACATTGGGTTATTCTAAAAAAAATTAAAAAAGGGGTTGGTTTGGCCAATCGTTTGGCCTACAGCTCTTTCTCGTGACTGCTCCGAAAATAGGAGCCACTAGTGCTCCTTTCTCCTCTATGAGAAAGCTGCCGTCAGATTCGACTGGCGATGGCTTATCTTGCCAAGAACAAAAGGATCAGCAGTCCAAAATCATAGATGCCGGATCCTTCTCTCCCCAACATCATCTATTGGAGGCCCCCTCATACACATTACACTGTTGGCTAAATTCCTCCGATATCGGTAGGTTTAGTTGACGTTAGTCAAATGTGTATGGGGGCCTTCAGCAAACATATGTATAAAATGGAAAGGAGATAGGAGATGAGACAAAAAGATATTATGTTTTAAGTTATCCCCTATGCTTTTGATAGGGGATAACTTGTGATTTGGGGAATAAACTTTAAATATTTGCTATTGGTCACCCCAACCTCTATGTATGGTGCTGGTGACTCCTCATGCATAGTCCTTCTATACAACGTCTATTGAAGCCCATTCAGTAATACTAAAAAAATTAAACTAGTGGGTTGTTGATACGGTAAGTGGCACGACGGACTACTGGTGACCAATAGTGCATCATGTGACTGCAGAACCTCTTATAGCACCAGCTTAAGGTCTTATTGCTCCAGAAGGACACTAATTAGAATTGAGCTCTTCTATCTTGACTTTTGTTCTACAACTGGATATTTCCTAAAATGTTGTTGAGAGACACAAGTTTAGACGACCTATCCTTAGAACAAGTTATCAATATCAGATCGGTAGTGGTCTGACAGATCTGGTGAGCAAAGGTGCTGTGGCATCCTGGAGGTGGCACAGCCATGAATGGTTCTGCATGTTCTTCACCATTCACGTATATATGTACGAAGCTGTGCCTTTTTCAGCGCCTCGTTGCACCTTCAATCAGCTGATCGGTGGGTTTGCGTGAAAGGTCATCCATTTTCAAGCCCTACAAAATCCTCATATTATTTTAGTGTCTTTGTTCTGAGCTATATACACTGCTCAAAAAATAAAAGGAACACTTAAAGAACAGAATATAACTCCAAGTAAATCAAACTTCTGTGAAATCAAACTGTCCACTTAGGAAGCAACACCAATTGACAATCAATTTCACATGCTGTTGTGCAAATGGAATAGACAATAGATGGAAATTATTAGCAATTATCAAGACACCCTCAATAAAGGAGTGGTTCTGCAGGTGGGGACCACAGACCACATCTCAGTACCAATGCTTTCTGGCTGATGTTTTGGTCACTTTTGAATGTTGGTTGTGCTTTCACACTCGTGGTAGCATAAGACGGACTCTACAACCCAGGAACAGGAGGAGCACTGCCAGAGCCCTGCAAAATGACCTCCAGCAGGCCACAAATGTGCATGTGTCTGCACAAACGGTTAGAAACTGACTCCACAGATGGGGGTTGTGCTCACAGCCCAACACCGTGCAGGACGCTTGGCATTTGCCACAGAACACCAGAATTGGCAAAGTCACCACTGGAGCCCTGTGCTCTTCACAGATGAAAGCAGGTTCACACTGAGCACATGTGACAGACGTGACGGAGTCTGGAGACGTTGTGGAGAGCGATCTGCTGCCTGCAACATCCTTCAGCATGACCGGTTTGGCAGTGGGTCAGTAATGGTGTGGAGTGGCATTTCTTTGGAGGGCCGCACAGCCCTCCATGTGCTTGCCAGAGGTAGCCTGACTGCGATTAGGTACTGAGATGAGATCCTCAGACCCCTTGTGAGACCATATGCTGGTGCGGTTGGCCCTGGGTTCCTCCTAATGCAGGACAATGCCAGACCTCATGTGGCTGGAGTGTGTCAGCAGTTCCTGCAAGAAGAAGGCATTGAAGCTCTGGACTGGCCCGTCCGTTCCCCAGACCTGAATCCGATTGAGCACATCTGGGACATCATGTCTCGCTCCTTCCACCAACGTCACGTGCTTTAGTCCAGGTCTGGGAGGAGATCCATCAGGAGACCATCCGCAACCTCATCAGGAGCATGCCCAGGCGTTGTAGGGAGGTCATACAGGCACATGGAGGCCACACACAATACTGAGCCTCATTTTGACTTGTTTTAAGGACATTACATCAAAGTTGGATCAGCCTGTAGTGTGTTTTTCCACTTTAATTTTGGGGGTGACTCCAAATCCCGGCATCCATTAATTAATAAATTTGATTTCTATTGATGATTTTTGTGTGATTTTGTTGTCAGCACATTCAACTTTGTACAGAACAAAGTATTCAATGAGAATATTTTATTCATTCAGATCTAGGATGTGTTGTTTGAGTGTTCCCTTCATTTTTTTGAGCAGTGTAGAAGTTTCCAAATGTCACCAAAATCATCAACTGTAACTACTTGACTATTCACATTATAAAACAGCCAGTCAAACATGGATGCTAAGCTTAGTCGAGGGTGCATTCCAGTAGGGAGATGTAGCGAAGCCGCTGCCACACGCTTTGGTTGGACAACGGCTAACGTCCTAGCTAAAATGTTGGCATCCATTCATCTGATCCCAGTTTCCTCCTCATCTAGTGTCAGGAACACTGGGGGGCCCCTATCTTTTTTGGTAGGTTTGATGTCTATAGGTGGCTTTAGTCATAGTCTATGATGTCTATTTCGGTGACAATCCCATATAAGTGACTGTAGATGACTGTATTCGCTGACACTAAATGTGAATTGCTTTATGATTGGAGGCCCCATTACATATTGTCTTGGCCTGTTTATGGCTCTGCAAGGAGGGGAGAGTTGCAAAACACCTCCAAGTTCCATCAATATCATTTTATGGGGTTTTTTTTAACAGCTTTGGCTCAATTTCGAGCCATGGCTTCTTGATGGATGAACGATCTATAAGAAGCTCAATCTTATGCAAGCCTAGATATATCCACCAGGGTCTTCTCAACCGTTATCTTGAAAGTATTAAGCCATCGGGTTTCTTTTCTTCCTTTTCTCCTTGTTCCTTTCTTCTTCCCACCATGATGTCCTTCTCCAGTGATTGCTCTCTTCATATGATGTGTCCAAAGTAGGCGAGTCGTAGCTTAGTGATCCTAATTGCCCGTATACACGGTGAAAGTGACGCGCCCCTGGGCCTGTGTCGCGCTGCGTTGCGCACGCGGGAGCCTACCCGGAGCCGGATCAGTGGAGGGTTGTAGTCTCGTGGCGGTGACCCGGTCCGTGCCCAGGGAGTCAAACTAGACGGCAGTCTATTAGTAGTAAATAGTTGAGGACTACGCCACCCGTTGAGTGCAGCCAGGGAGCTGCTGCTGCAGAGCAGACCGCTGAGGCCGGTGGTAGGATTGTGCAGCGTGATAGTATAACCCCCAACGGGAGGGGTATGGCCTCAGGGCAGCCGACGTGGATGATGGGGGTAGCAGGAACCACTCAGAGACGGTACGGTGTAGTTCAGGGTCTTTACTGGTAACAACGACAGACCCTCCCGGAGTACTTGCTAGCAAACGGGGCCTGGTCAGTCTTTGAGCAGATGGGATCTCCCCTGGCCAGGCGTAGTTGTAGGCCTCCCAAACTGACTGTACTCTTCTGGCTACCTTGCTAGAAGCTGATGTAAGTAGCCCACGTCCCTGAGTGTACCGTGTGGTGCTCACCCGTATGGCCGGTGACTCGGGGCCTTCTAATGGCTTCCGCTCCACGATGGCGGTGCTGGTCCCACGCGTGTGACCGTGCCTTCGGGCTTCTGGGCCAGAGGACCTGAAATCCCCTGCCTGACGGATTCTGCTGCTGGGTAGGAGTTAGTCCCCACAGCCTCGGACTCCGGGTCCGGTAAAGAATCTTCTTAGTCAGGGCGAACTCTGCAGCTGCCAGCCCCTGACTCCTTGTAGCTCTGCTGTTTCCTATGCTGCTTCTTGTCTCTACTCTCCTTGTCTGACTCTCCCTGCATCAGCCCCGGGTTTATACAGGGGAAGTTCTTCCCCTCCCAAGACTGGGCAGGAGGTGTGGCATGCACAGGATCCCTGACCAAAGGACCTCCCACCTGCTCTCAGACATAACATTACATTACTGTGGAAAACCAGACCCCTGGGGTGCCACATTCCCCCCTAGTGAAATTTAGTACTCCGGGACTAAACACATTTAGAAAAACATAACAAAGTATAACAATAACAAAACAATAAGAAAAACACATAAGATGGTTACGGCGTGTCCGCAACCGGGTGCAGTCTTTGAAGAAAAGCAAAGGTGTCCATTTCACCAACACAGGGAGACGTAACCAGGTAGGGGTCTGTCCTACCCCGAGTCCTTAACAGTCTCTAGTCCATCCTGGGTTACGCTCCAACTATATACAAGGATTCCCGGTAAATCCACCAAGGTTTCCTAAAAACAACTGGAAACACAAAATTATACACAAGCAACAATACACAGATAAACATAAATAAAACTATTTTTACACTTCAAATTCTCCAGCGTGCGGGTAACTGGCCTCTAGTGGCCCTAGTGGACCTACGGAGCTGACTGTCTGGCCCCGAACTACAGGGTGTAGGAGCTGTCAAGGGTAAACTGGGCAGCTGTCTACCGGCTCTTCGTCTCACTAGGGGTACGGCAGGCTCACTATAAGCAGAGGGTTGATTCTCCTGTTCTACTCGTGTGGAGTCTTCTGCCTCCTGGACCGGCTGTTCTTCCAGCTCTACCCGTTGCTCCGTTGGTTCTTGGGATGATGGTTGGAGGAAGGTGAGTACGGGTACCACAACTGCACCATTGACTTGAGTCCAAGACCGAGGGAAGTCCCCGAGCACGGTACTAACCATATCTTCCCTTTCTCCCACGGGTTGATGGTTTTCTTGTTCCTCTTCAGGGTTCCTCAGTTGTTCGGGACACTTCTTCAGGTGGTCCCGGGACACAATGGCTGTGGTTTCCCCTCCGTCTTTACTGATGGTACAGACCTTCGGGTTCTCGTGGCTTGAGGGCAGTACGGTGTACGGGTCCTTCTCCCACTGGTCATCCAACTTGTGGAGCCGTCTTTTCCTCTTCAAGACCTGCTCTCCGGGTACCAGGGGAACAGCGGGAGCATACTGGTTGTAAGTCTTCTCTTGTCTTTCCCTAGCCTGACAGAGACTTCGCTCCACGCTCTCTTGTACTCTCCGGTACTGCTGCTGCCTCTCTGTGTCCCAGTCTGTTTCTGGTGAAGTGTCCTCAGGTGTCAGGACTCCCATTTCCAGGTCAACAGGTAACTTACCAGGTCTCGCCCTCATTAGGTAAGCCGGGGTACAGTTGGTGGAACCTACCGGGATGTGGTTGTATAGGTCCACCAGATCGGGCAACTTCTCAGGCCACAGACTGCGTTCTTCCAGGGGCAATGTTTTTAGAAGATCCATTACCACCTGGTTCATTTTTTCACAAAGTCCATTAGTTTGCGGATGGTAGGGTGTCGTCCTTATCTTCCGGCAGCCATACAGATTGCAGAATTCCTGGAAGACCTCCGCTTCAAAGGCAGGTCCCTGGTCCGTCAGCACTTGGTCCGGGTACCCGTGTGGACGGCAGAAGTGCTGCTGGAAGGCTCTAGCTGCTGTTTGAGCCGTTAAGTCCTTGACGGGGACGACAACCAAGAACCGGGAGTAATGATCCACGATGGTTAACGCGTAGACGTAGCCACTTCTGCTTGGGGTCAGTTTTACATGATCCAAGGCTACCAGTTCCAACGGTTGCCGGGTGACGATGGACTGCAGGGGAGTCTTCTGGCTGGCCCGGTCCTTCCTTCTCAGATTGCACGGGCCACAGTCTCTGCACCACTTCTCGATGGTTCCCCTCATGCCTACCCAGTGGAACCGCTCGCGCAGCAGGAACTCCAGCTTTTTCCACCCGAAGTGTCCAGCTCCGTCGTGGTATGCCTCCATCACCATGGCTGCGTCTCTTCGTGGCACCACTACTTGCCAGAGTAGTTCATGCGTCCGGGAGTTGACCATTCTGCGGCACAACTTCCCCTTGTAAAGGAATAGTCGACTCTTCTCCGCCCATAGTTGTTTGGCTTCCTCCGGAGCGTCTGGTTCAAGGCGAGCCTCCGGCCGAGTCAGCATCTCCTTCACTAGTCGGACGGCAGGGTCGCTGTCTTGCGTTTCCGCCCAGTTGTAGTGGGGTAAGGGGTTCAACGTAGCAGCCTGCTTACCCCTTACCCGGTGGGAATACTGGATAGTCCCATGACGGTGGAACGCAGGGAGTTCAACTTCTTCCAGTCCCTCCGGATCTTCTCCTTCGTCTGGCAGGTTGGGCATCCTGGACAGGGCATCCGCGTTAGTATTGGAGCGTCCTGCCCGGTATTTGATTGTGAACTCGTAGTTGGACAGACGGGCCATCCACCTCTGCTCCAGGGCACCGAGTCTTGCCGTGTCCAGGTGTATCAACGGGTTGTTATCCGTGTATACGGTGAATCGGGAAGAAGCGAGGTAATGCCTAAAGCACTCGGTGACTGCCCATACCACGGCCAGGAACTCTAGCTTAAATGAGCTGTAATTCTCGGGGTTCCTTTCGGTGGGTCGCAGTTTTCGGCTGGCATAGGAGATTACTCGTTCTCTCCCCTGCTGAATCTGGGACAGTACGGCTCCTAGCCCGATGTTACTGGCGTCGGTGTAGAGGATGAAGGGCTGGCTATAGTCCGGGTACGCCAAGATTTCATCCCCCGTGAGGGCCATCTTCAGCTGGCGGAAGGACTCTTCTTCTAGCTCTTCCCATTTGAAGGGCGGCTTCTGGTTCTTGGCCTTCCGGGACTGGCCTATCAGGAGGTCCTGCATAGGCGCTGCCTTTTTGGTGAAACCGGGAATAAACCTTCGGTAGTAGCCTACCAACCCTAGGAACTGCCGCACTTCTTTTACGCTGGAGGGGCTTGGCCATCCCTTAATTGCGGTGATCTTATCGGGGTCGGGAGCCACTCCGTCAGCGCTCACCACGTGTCCCAGGTATTGCACCTTTGGTTTCAGGAGGTGACACTTGGAGGGTTTCACCTTTAGGCCGTAACTCGCCAGAGCTTCGAACACCTCCGCCAGGTGTTTCAGGTGGTCCTCATAAGTTTTGGAGTATACGATGACATCGTCCAGGTACAACAGGACCGTCTCGAAGTTTCTGTGGCCCAGACAGCACTCCATTAATCGTTGGAAGGTTCCTGGGGCGTTGCAGAGTCCGAACGGCATGCAGGTGAACTCGCTAAGTCCCATCGGGGTGGTGAATGCGGTCTTCTCCCGGTCCGCCTCTGCTACAGGAACCTGCCAGTACCCGCTAGTGAGATCCAAGGTAGAGAAGAAGTTAGCAGATCTTAAAGCAGCCAATGACTCCTCTATCCTTGGTAAGGGGTACGCATCCTTGTGTGTGATACGGTTGATTTTCCGGTAATCTACACACATCCTCATGGTGTTGTCTTTCTTTTTGACTAAAACTAGTGGGGCTGCCCAGGGGCTACAGCTATCCCGGATTACCCCAGCCTCCTTCATGTCTCGAAGCATCCCCTTGGCGTGTTGGTAGTGTGCAGGGGGTACGGGTCGATACCTCTCTTTTATGGGAGGATGATCTCCCGTGGGGATGCGGTGTTCTACCCCCTTGACCCGCCCAAAGTCTAACGGGTGTTTACTAAACACTCTCTCGTACTCTTGAACCACCCGATAGACTCCTTGTTTCTGATGTGAGGGAGTGGAATCAGTACCCAAATGTAGTTGCTGACACCAGTCCTCCATGTCTTTCTTAGAGCCGTTACCTTCCTCCGGGTGAGATGGAGGCAAGGGTTCCACAGATTGTATAGAATTTTGATTAGTGGTATATAATTTGGCTAGCGTGGCATACCGGGGCAGGTACACTTCCCTCTCCCCGATATTTATTATGCGAATGGGCACCCTCCCATGGCGTACATTGACCACCCCCCGTGCTGTCAAAATGGTGGGCCTACTGTCTGAGTAAACTGGTTCTACCATTGCCTGGTAATCTCTTCCTCTCAGACCAATAGCTGCCCGGCACCAAATCATCATTTCACTTTTTGGGGGCATGGCAATAGGAAAAGGGTCACACATTCTTACGCTACCAATCTCACCGCCGGAGAGTTCCACTTGTTGCCGTTGCATCAGTGCCCGGATCTCTTTCTGGAGCACCCGCTGCTCGCCGGAGCTGGCGTTCTTGGCAACCTGCTGTAAAAGGAAAATCACCTCTGCAAGACAATTTTCAATTACGTTAGTTCCTAGAGTTATTTTTGGGTGACTCTCATGTTTATCAATATCTACAATGATCAGTCCCTGTGCGGCCAGTTCGACTCTACCGATTTTGAGGGCCACCTCTTTAAATCCGATCTGTGGCACGGGCTGGCCATTGCTGGCGATGATACTCAAGTCGTCGTCAGGGTAGTGGGTAATATCCGAGTCATTCCAGTACTGCTTGAAGAGCACGTACGGGATGGTGGTGACCTGTGACCCGGTATCCAGTAGGGCACTCATGGGAATGCCATCCAGTACCACAGGCAAGACTGGACGTCCTCCCACATATCTGTCGCGCCAGTTCAATGGGCCTGGTGATCTTTTTCCTGGGGGTTGGCCCTCTACCCCAGGTTGTGCCCGTTTAAAGAACAGTACCTTTCCATATGTCCGGATTGATTGCAGCGGCGGCAGATGGGTCGTCCGTCCTCGCTGTATCGGTCACTGGGTCTTCCTCTGGCCGGTGGGGTCCTCCTTGGTCGACGCCACGGGATGTCCTCCGGTCCGGATGCCAGCTGGATCTTCCCTGGGGTGGAAACCTGTAAAGACTGCACAGTTCGGGTTAGCGCAGCAACGCTCTTAGCTAGCTCTTGGACCTGATGGTGTAGGTCTGGAGCCGGGTCATTGTCCAAAGCCTGCGCATCAGCTCCCACAGGCCCTGCTGACAAGGGCGCCGCCTCCTGGTAGTAAGTGGTAGTGGGGCGTCTGTGGGTCACAACGCCACCTGGTGCCGGTTCTCGGAGCACCCGGATGGCTCTGTCCTTGAACTGTGCAAAGTCCAGATGGGGATCCTGTAAGGCCATTGCCCGCAACTGGGTTCGGTGGGCATTGCAATATAAACCCTCTATAAATTGTTCAGTCAACAGCCTGTCCTCGTTTCCCACCCCATCAGGGTCGGTCTGCTTTATGGCCCTCAGGGCCTCTTGTAGGTTTAGTGCATAGTCCCTTATACTCTCATGCGCTCGCTGCCTGCACCCGTAGAATCTAAGCTTAATCTCGGCTGAGGTGCGGGTATCAAAGGTGTCCTTCAGCCGGGTTAGTATCCCTGCGACAGTCTTCCTCCCAGGTGGCCAGGATTTTACTTCCCTTTTGGCTGCCCCGGTTAGTTGGGCCACCAGGATGCTCACTTTTTGCTCTTCTGTGAGGGGGTACACCTGGAAGAGGCTATCCAGCTTTTCTCTAAAGTCATGCAGGGTATGTGACTCCCCTGAGTACTGGGGTAGCCAAGCTGCTCCCGGGATATAGGGCATGGTGAAGGGCATAACTGCAGCAGCGGTAGCGCTGGCGGGGGTTGGGGCAGTGAAGCTCTCCTCCGTATCCGACATCTTCCTCCCCCCTAGTGGACCGTGGCCTACCTTGCGATGATCCTCTTCCGTAGGCCGCGGCTCCGCAGTGGATCGTCAGGGTTGAGGACCTTCCGTCGCGCTCCTGTGACGTCGGCGTCTGCTGGGCTCCTTCCAGGACCTTACGCAACGTCCGGACGTGAGGCGGGGCTTCAGTTCTCGCGCGCTTTCAGAGTCCACGCCCCTCTTCTTCCCGCGCGGCGTCCCCAAGATGGCGTCCAACGGCGGGAAAACTCCACGGATGGTGGGAAGAAGGCCGAAGATGGCGCCGGATGGCGGGAAACTTCACCGATGGCGGGAAGAAGGTAGAAGATGGCGCCGGATGGCGGGAAACCTCCACGGATAGCGGGAATCTTCACCACTGGTAAGTTTGAACAGTCTTTGCTTTTCAGGCACGCAGTACCCGGTGGTTGCGGGCACGAGATCCTGCCGACTACGCCAAAGTTGACGCGCCCCTGGGCCTGTGTCGCGCTGCGTTGCGCACGCGGGAGCCTACCCGGAGCCGGATCAGTGGAGGGTTGTAGTCTCGTGGCGGTGACCCGGTCCGTGCCCAGGGAGTCAAACTAGACGGCAGTCTATTAGTAGTAAATAGTTGAGGACTACGCCACCCGTTGAGTGCAGCCAGGGAGCTGCTGCTGCAGGGCAGACCGCTGAGGCCGGTGGTAGGATTGTGCAGCGTGATAGTATAACCCCCAACGGGAGGGGTATGGCCTCAGGGCAGCCGACGTGGATGATGGGGGTAGCAGGAACCACTCAGAGACGGTACGGTGTAGTTCAGGGTCTTTACTGGTAACAACGACAGACCCTCCCGGAGTACTTGCTAGCAAACGGGGCCTGGTCAGTCTTTGAGCAGATGGGATCTCCCCTGGCCAGGCGTAGTTGTAGGCCTCCCAAACTGACTGTACTCTTCTGGCTACCTTGCTAGAAGCTGATGTAAGTAGCCCACATCCCTGAGTGTACCGTGTGGTGCTCACCCGTATGGCCGGTGACTCGGGGCCTTCTAATGGCTTCCGCTCCACGATGGCGGTGCTGGTCCCACGCGTGTGACCGTGCCTTCGGGCTTCTGGGCCAGAGGACCTGAAATCCCCTGCCTGACGGATTCTGCTGCTGGGTAGGAGTTAGTCCCCACAGCCTCGGACTCCGGGTCCGGTAAAGAATCTTCTTAGTCAGGGCGAACTCTGCAGCTGCCAGCCCCTGACTCCTTGTAGCTCTGCTGTTTCCTATGCTGCTTCTTGTCTCTACTCTCCTTGTCTGACTCTCCCTGCATCAGCCCCGGGTTTATACAGGGGAAGTTCTTCCCCTCCCAAGACTGGGCAGGAGGTGTGGCATGCACAGGATCCCTGACCAAAGGACCTCCCACCTGCTCTCAGACATAACATTACATTACTGTGGAAAACCAGACCCCTGGGGTGCCACATTAGCAATTCATCTGTAATCTCTTTTCTCTTTCCCCGTTGGAGTTCTATTCATATTCTAATCACAGATTTTCCTTCCTAAAAAAAAACAAAAAAACAGCCACTTTATCATTGCCCCAAAGCCCTGGCTTTTCACTTCTAACATCTAATTCCAAGTCTTAAAAAAAAAACTGCCACCTTCAAAAATGTGCCAAACCGAGATTATCACCTGCCACAAAGACCCGGGAGAAGAAGTCCCCGGAATCTCAAAAACATTTCTCAAAGTTGGTAAATAGAACTTTTCACTCTTTTTACTTTTGTACTTTTTATGTTGCATTTTGCTGAATACTTGTAATGTGCAGATATTCGGCGCCCGGCGTGAATTATTACATTTTCGGCACTTTTTTTTTTGTCTTATTAATGGCAGCGAGTATCCGGTGATACAGGGGTTTTTTTAGTGTTGATTTGTGTAGGGCAAACATTGCTTTATGGAAAGAAGGCAAGGACGAGTCTGTGGAAGTATAAGTAATAAAAAAGGAGGTTTTATAATAGAAAAAGAGGGGGGTTGAAGTGCTGGGATTGCGTAGATTTAAGCCCCCCTTTTTAGAGGAAAGTCTTTATTATTCAAAACAGCACCACAATGGGCTTCACAGAGAGCCTTGCCACATCCCCATCTGACTACCAGCCATTCATCAGGCAGCCTGGCCTATCAATGACATGTCTCCCATCAGGGCTCTTATAAAATGATGCTTTTTCTCATGCAACATCAGCAAACATTGTGACTGGTCTGTCTCTGCCCTGCTGGATTTACCAAGTGTTCATTTTCACTCCTTGCTCCCTTCACTTGAGATAGGGGGTCTCACATCCCCTAGGATTTTGGTCTTCTGTTCTGCCCATGGGAAGATCATGCATCGTGGGTTATTGGAGGAACCAGACATGGATTCCACAGGTTAGTGAAAGTTTGGGCTTAATTAACCAGTTGCGCTCCGGGGCTACTTTCATTACCCACTTTTCCTGGGAAACTTTTTTTTTTTCAATATTGTTTTTTGAATTATTAAAAAAAAATATTTGTAGGCATGTATAAAACCCAACTAATACCAGCTTACCAGGGGGCACGTGGTGGCTAGGGTATACTAGAATTTATTTTTATATTATATTATATTTTATATATATATATATATATATACATATATATATATATATATATATATATATATATATATATATATACAATTCTTAAATAAGAAAAGTTATATGTATAAATAAAATAAATAATTATATGTGTATATAAAATAATTAGATATGTATATAAATAATATATATATATAAAATAGAATAATACAAAATAAATATATATGTATATATAAAATAATAAAATATATACATAATGGTATATTTTTTATATATATTTATTTATATAGTTATCTTTATATATATATTTATATATTTAAATAAAGATATAAAAAAGATATAAAAATATACATATATATAATGTGTGTGTGTAAAAAAAAAATATATATATATATATGTAAAAAAATAAATATATATATTTATATATATGTATATATATATATATATATATATATATATATATATATATATATACATTTTTTTTTTTTTTAGTATTTTTATTTATTTTATCTTTTCTCTAAATTGTATTTCTACAGTAATGCCTATAAACTTTTTTGTGGATCCTGGCGGACAATTTTGTGAAACATGTTGGTATTCTATGAATTACTTTTTACAGTAACGGCTGTAAACTTTTTTAGACCCTTGTATATATTGATGAAATAGTTAAGCCATTTTTTAAGTTATTATTATTGTTTAGTAGTAACTTTTTTTTAACTTTTTCATCTTAATCCACCTGTTGCCTGGGATCAATCCTCTTTCGTTGGATATAATTGGAATAGAAATATATAGTAAATTTAAAAAAGGAATTGAAAAGAGATATATTTTTATACCGTATAGAATCTAAAAATACCGTTTAATATTTAATGTTATATCATTTATTTGTACTAGTGGTGATGGTTAATATCCAATATGGATAAGCTACCCCCCCCCCAATAGTTATATATTTCTTATTATCCCTGAGCTACTAGTTTAATAGCTATATCAAGTGTACTTAGAAGAATATGTAAAGTATTACATTAACGTTGCTGACATATTATATTTTTTCCCCAATTGTTCAATTATTTGAAGAAAGAATCCCATCTATACTTACAATGACCCAGTGAAAAGTCCATACACTTTCATGCCATTCACCACCCCACATCCACAGTGACCCTATAGACTTGCACTACAAACCTAAATACAGA
This sequence comes from Phyllobates terribilis, assembly GCF_046119375.1. Lineage (NCBI taxonomy): Eukaryota > Metazoa > Chordata > Amphibia > Anura > Dendrobatidae > Phyllobates > Phyllobates terribilis. The sequence continues at coordinate 147,308,401 of NW_027362770.1, read as the reverse complement.
GTTTTGAGCCTTTGATAGTTTTTTTTTCCCAATTATGGACGACTCATTTTTTACTCTTCCTTCTACGAATACTTAAAAACGAAAAAATATATATATATATATATATACACTTGACTGCAAACTGAAAGAAAAGCCTATATATATTTTTTGGGGGGAGTAAAGTACTAATTTAAACAAAAAGTCAACTTTTTGAACATCTACTGTATCTACAGAATATATATATATATCAATATATATATATGTATATATATACATATATATATAATCTGTAGATAGGTGTTCAAAAAGTTGACTTGTACACACACTTATATATATTTACTGACAGATACACATGCTCTATTCACATGTGTGTGTGTAGATATATATATCGCCTATGGGCGCAATGACCGGGGGGGGGCGGAGCCTCCCGGCCGGCTCGGGGCACGAACCGAGAAAAAAAAAACACACAAAAAAAAAAACACGCTCAGGAGCCGCCCTCTCCGAATTCCGGCGCCCTAGGCACGTGCCTACAAGATTTTTTCGGGTGCACACTTCATCTCTTCCCATGGTTGCATCTAGTTTGGAGTTGATTATTTGTGGTCCTCAAACAATCAACTCCATTCTAGCTGATTCACCATTGAGCCGTCTAGTTTGGAGGTGATTTTTTGAGGCCTTATTTTATCAGCTCCACTCTAGGCGACTCACTACTGAAGTGACCGGATCGGAGTGGATATTTTGTGGTCCTCATTCCAGCATCTCCACTCTAGACGGTTCACTGGTGAGTAGTGTTGAGCATTCCGATACTGAAATATCGGGTATCGGCCGATATTCACTGTATCGGAATTCCGATACTTAATTCCGATACTTTTATAATATCGAATACCGGAATCGGAAGTTCCCATAATGCCTGCGCTCTGCAGTGTCTGTGAAGGATGACAAGCTGGATGGCAGCGCTCAGCTGCGATCCAGCTTGTCATCAGAATGCCATCCCAGCGTGGGAGAATTCTCCTGATTGTTTAAAAGCCGGCGCGCGGTAAAAAGCCGCCGGCTTTTAAACAATCACACAGCCCCATACTACTTCCCCGCAGCCTCCCACCCCGATCCTCCGCTCCCCTCGCCACCTCCAATCCCAATCGTAAATTAGGACCGGGCGGGGAGCGCAGCACCAAGGAGCGAAGGACCCGGGCGGGGAAGCCGGCAGTGAAAAGACTTCACCGCCGGCTTTCCCGTTCTGTGCTGCGCTTTCCCGCCGGTTATTTCAAATGAACAGCTGAGGTATCAGGTGATGCCGATCAGCTGTTCATTTGAAGTAGCCGCGGTGCCCTCAGAGGGTTCATGTGAGTTCATGCTTGACTGCATGAACTCACATCAACTTTCCCACGGCCGCACAGGTCAGCCACTCCTCCCAGACCCGTCATGATTAGTGTGTGTGCGGGGTGTGTGTGTGCGGGGTGTGTGTGTGTGCGGGGTGTGTGTGTGTGCGGGGTGTGTGTGTGTGCGGGGTGTGTGTGTGTGCGGGTGTGTGTGCGGGTGTGTGTGCGTGCAGGCAGACATAGGCCGATGTGACACTACTACTCCCATCGGCCTATGTCTGTCCCCCGTCCACTCCTGCCAGCAGGATCAGCTCGATGGGAGCAGTAGTTCCCATCAGACTGATCCTGCTATTTAAATTGCCCTACTGTGTCCCCAATAAATTTTAAATACATGTCATTGGTGGCCAGTGGTTACCTAAAAGAAATTAGTTCATACATTACCTGTCCCCGCCGATCGCCACCTAAAATAAAGTAAAAAATAAAAAACTACACCTATACTCACCTAGACACCTAATTCCCCGAAGCCATCGATCTCCTGTAATAAAATATAAAATAATAAACCACAACCTTATCCTTACCCCTCCGTAGCAGTCCACGAGTGTCCCACGAAGATCTCCAGTTTAGAGCAGCCACATAGAATGTGACCGCTCTGAACCGCTGCCGCCGCTAGAATGACGGGGCCGTAAGGGTTCACCGGAGTTCAGGCAGCGCTGCTCCGGTTAGCTCCTTTACGGCACTGCTGTATCGTGAGAAATTCCCACGGTACAGCACTGCCGTAAAGGAGGTCTCCGGAGCTGCGCTGACTGAATGCACTCCGGTGACCTCAGTCAGTGGCTCCCGCTGCCGGGAGCGGACGTGTTCCCGGCAGCGTGAGCTTACAGCAGCCATGCACAGCTGTCACCATCTCCAGATGTGACAGCTGTGCATGGGAGATCAGCGCAGGAACGTGGACAGGTAACTATTTTTTTTTTAGTAAACTAAGAATTAAATAAAATGGTGTTTTATTTCAAATAAATTATTTTTTTCTGGGTGTAGTGTGTTTTTTCTTTTTAACACTTTGTAGGTTAGTAATGGGGGTGTCATATAGACGGCCATCATTACTAACCTGGGCTTCATGGCAGCTGGCGCTGACATGAACCCCACCACTATTACCCCCTGCCACCGCACCAGGGCAGCGTGGAAGAGCGAGGCTAAGTGCCAGAATTGGCGCATCCTATGGATGCGCCATTTCTGGGGCGGCTGACGGCTGGTGTTTCTAGCCTGGGAGGGGGCCAATATTCATGGCACCCTTCCTGGGCTATTAATATCAGCCCCCAGCTGTCTGCCTAGCCTTTGCTAGCTATTAAAATAGGGGGGACCCCACGTCATTTTTTTTGGGGGGGTCCCCCATTTTAATAGCTAGTAAAGGCTAGGTATTCAGCTGGGGGCTGATATTAGTAGCCTGGGAAGCTCCGTGGGTTTTACCCCCTTCCCAGGCTTCAAACATCTGCCCCAGCCGTCTGCTTAACCTCCGCTAGAGACTAAAATTATGGGGGATCCCACGCCATTTTTTTTTAAAATAAATCCTTTATTTTAACACTAAATGACATTTGAGGACTTAATAAAGATGCAGTCCCTAAATTATTATTTATTTTTTAATAAATTTTTCCCAAAACTTTTGACGTGGGCTTCGCCATATTTTTGTATGCCAGCCAGGTACAGCATCCAGCTTCTATGAACGCGCCATTTTCCGGGGCGGCCGCGGACTGCAATTTTCAGCGTGGGGGGGGGCAGAAAGCTTGGGCCTCCCTGCGCTGCAGATTCCATCCCCCAGCTGCCTAGTTGTACCTGGCTGGACACAAAAATAGGGAGAAGCTCCACGTTTTTTTTTTTTTAATTATTTCATGAAATTCATGAAATAATAAAGAAAAAAAGGGCTTCCCTATATTGTTGTGTCTGGCCAGGTACAAATAGGCAGCTGGTGGTTGGGGGCAGCCGTTCCTGCCTGCTGTACCTGGCTGGACACAAATATAGTGTGAAGCCCCACGTCAATTTTTTTTTAATTATTTCAGGAAATTCATGAAATAATTAAAAAAAAATTATGTGGGGCTTCGCCCTATATTTGTGTCCAGCCAGGTACAGCAGGCAGGAACGGGCTGCCCCCAACCACCAGCTGAATATTTGTACCTAGCCGGACACAACAATATAGGGAAGCCCTTTTTTTCTTAATTATTCCATGAATTTCATGAAATAATTAAAAAAAAAATGTGTGGCGCTTCGCCCTATTTTTGTGTCCAGCCAGGTACAACTAGGCAGCTGGGGGCTGGAATCTGCAGCGCAGGGAGACCCAAGCTTTCTGGGCCCCACCCGCTGCAAATTGCAGTCCGCAGCCGCCCCGGAAAATGGCGCGTTCATAGAAGCGCCATCTTCTGGCGCTGTACCCAACTCATCCAGGGCCCTGGTGCGGTGGCTCACTGGGTAATAAAGGGGTTAAGGCCAGCTTGGCATTATCAGCTGGCCCTAAGCCCGAAATTCATGGGGTCACGCCAATATTAGACATGACCGCCATGAATTTCTAGTAAAGTATTTAAAAAAACCACAAACACCCAGAAAAAAGTCCTTTAATTGAAATAAAGACACAATTCTTTATTGTTCTAAATTAAACCATACTTACCGCCACGCCCATTCCAGCTGAAGCCAACGATCTCCTGCAATAAAAGTAAAATAATAAAGCAACCTCATCCTTACCTTTCCATGGTTCCCAGGACAGCTTCAGCTCTGCTACATCGAGATGACAGGCTGGACCGCAGCAGAACGCTGCCATCCAGCCTGTCATCCCGCGGACACTGAGAAGCGCAGGCATGCTTGCGCTCCTCAGTGTCTCTCTGTGACGTCATCCAGATGAGCCGAGGTCATGTCCAATGAACTCAGCTCACCTCATGCACGTCACTGACAGCGTGGGAAAATTCTCCTGCACTCAGCGCTTCAGCGTGAGAATTCTCCCACGCTGTCAGTGACGTGCATGAGGTGCGCCGAGTTCATTGGACATGACCTCACCTCATGCACGTCACTGACAGCGTGGGAAAATTCTCACGCTGAAGCGCTGAGTGCAGGAGAATTCTCCCACGCTGTCAGTGACGTACATGAGGTGAGCCGAGTTCATTGTCGGCTCATCTGGATGCCGTCACAGCCAGACACTGAGGAGTGGAAGTATGCCTGCGCTTCTCAGTGTCTGCGGGATGACAGGCTGGATGGCAGCGTTCTGCTGCGGTCCAGCCTGTCATCTCGATGTAGCAGAGCTGGAGCCGTCGTGGGAGCCATGGAAAGGTAAGGATGAGGTTGCTTTATTATTTTTCTTTTATTGCAGGAGATCGTTGGCTTCAGCTGGAATGGGCGTGATGGTAAGTATGGTTTAATTTAGAACAATAAAGAATTGTGTGTTTATTTCAATTAAAGGACTTTTTTCTGGGTGTTTGTGTTTTTTTTAAATACTTTACTAGAAATTCATGGTGGTCATGTCTAATATTGGCGTGACCCCATGAATTTCGGGCTTAGGGCCAGCTGATAATGCCAAGCTGGCCTTAACCCCTTTATTACCCAGTGAGCCACCGCACCAGGGCCCTGGATGAGTTGGGTACAGCGCCAGAAGATGGCGCTTCTATGAACGCGCCATTTTCCGGGGCGGCTGCGGACTGCAATTTGCAGCGGGTGGGGCCCAGAAAGCTTGGGCCTCCCTGCGCTGCAGATTCCAGCCACCAGCTGCCTAGTTGTACCTGGCTGGACACAAAAATAGGGCGAAGCCCCACGTTTTTTTTTTTTAAATTCATGAAATTCATGGAATAATTAAGAAAAAAAGGGCTTCCCTATATTGTTGTGTCCGGCTAGGTACAAATAGGCAGCTGGTGGTTGGGGGCAGCCCGTTCCTGCCTGCTGTACCTGACTGGACACAAATATAGGGCGAAGCCCCACATCAATTTTTTTAAATTATTTCATGAATTTCCTGAAATGATTTAAAAAAAATTGACGTGGGGCTTCGCACTATATTTGTGTCCAGCCAGGTACAGCAGGCAGGAACGGGCTGCCCCCAACCACCAGCTGCCTATTTGTACCTGGTTGGACACAACAATATAGGGAAGCCCTTTTTTTCTTAATTATTTCATGAATTTCATGAAATAATTAAAAAAAAAAAATATGTGAAGCTTCTCCCTATTTTTGTGTCCAGCCAGGTACAACTAGGCAGCTGGGGGCTGGAATCTGCAGCGCAGGGAGGCCCAAGCTTTCTGCCTCCCCCCCCCCCCCCCCCGCTGAAAATTGCAGTCCGCAGCCACCCCGGAAAATGGCGCGTTCATAGAAGCTGGATGCTGTACCTGGCTGGCGTACAAAAATATGGCGAAGCCCACGTCAAAAGTTTTGGGAAAAATTAATTAAAAAATAAATAATAATTTAGGGACTGCATCTTTATTAACTCCTCAAATGTCATTTAGTGTTAAAATAAAGGATTTATTTTAAAAAAAATTGACGTGGGGCTTCGCACTATATTTGTGTCCAGCCAGGTACAGCAGGCAGGAACAGGCTGCCCCCAACCACCAGCTGCCTATTTGTACCTGGCCGGACACAACAATATGGGGAAGCCCTTTTTTAAAAAAATTATTTCATGAAATAATTAAAAAAAAATTGATGTGGGGCTTCGCACTATATTTGTGTCCAGCCAGGTACAGCAGGCAGGAATGGGCTGCCCCCAACCACCAGCTGCCTATTTGTACCTGGTTGGACACAACAATATAGGGAAGCCCTTTTTTTCTTAATTATTCCATGAATTTCATGAAATAATTTAAAAAAAAAATGCGTGGGGCTTCGCCCTATTTTTGTGCCCAGCCAGATACAACTAGGCAGCTGGGGGCTGGAATCCGCAGCGCAGGGAGACCCAAGCTTTCTGGGCCACCCCCGCTGCAAATTGCAGTCCGCAGCCGCCCCAGAAAATGGCGCGTTCATAGAAGCGCCATCTTCTGGCGCTGTACCCAACTCATCCAGGGCCCTGGTGCGGTGGCTCACTGGGTAATAAAGGGGTTAAGGCCAGCTTGGCATTATCAGCTGGCCCTAAGCCCAAAATTCATGGGGTCACGCCAATATTAGACATGACCACCATGAATTTCTAGTAAAGTATTTAAAAAAACACAACACCCAGAAAAAAGTCCTTTAATTGAAATAAACACACAATTCTTTATTGTTCTAAATTAAACCATACTTACCGTCACGCCCATTCCAGCTGAAGCCAACGATCTCCTGCAATAAAAGTAAAATAATAAAGCAACATCATCCTTACCTTTCCATGGCTCCCACGACAGCTTCAGCTCTGCTACATCGAGATGACAGGCTGGACCGCAGCAGAACGCTGCCATCCATCCTGTCATCCCGCAGACACTGAGAAGCGCAGGCATACTTCCACTCCTCAGTGTCTGGCTCTGACGGCATCCAGATGAGCCGAGGTCATGTCCAATGAACTCAGCTCACCTCATGTACGTCACTGACAGCGTGGGAAAATTCTCCTGCACTCAGCACTTCAGCGTGAGAATTTTCCCACGCTGTCAGTGACGTGCATGAGGTGAGCTGAGTTCATTGGACATGACCTCACCTCATGTATGTCACTGACAGCGTGGGAGAATTCTCACGCTGAAGCGCTGAGTGCAGGAGAATTTTCCCACGCTGTCAGTGACGTGCATGAGGTGAGCTGAGTTCATTGGACATGAACTCGGCTCATCTGGATGACGTCACAGAGAGACACTGAGGAGCGCAAGCATGCCTGCGCTTCTCAGTGTCTGCGGGATGACAGGCTGGATGGCAGCTTTCTGCTGCGGTCCAGCCTGTCATCTCGATGTAGCAGAGCTGGAGCTGTCCTGGGAACCATCGAAAGGTAAGTATGAGGTTGCTTTATTATTTTTCTTTTATTGCAGGAGATCGTTGGCTTCAGCTGGAATGGGCGTGATGGTAAGTATGGTTTAATTTAGAACAATAAAGAATTGTGTCTTTATTTCAATTAAAGGAATTTACTCTGGGTGTTTGTGTTTTCTTTTAACTTTGACTATGGGGTTAGTAATGGGGGTATCTTATAGACGCCTCTCCATTACTAACCTGGGCTTGATGTCAGCTGGCATTATAAGCTGACATCAACCCCAACCCTATTACCCCCTGCCACCGCACCAGGGCAGCGTGGAAGAGCGAGGCTAAGTGCCAGAATTGGCGCATCCTATGGATGCGCCATTTCTGGGGCGGCTGACGGCTGGTGTTTCTAGCCTGGGAGGGGGCCAATATTCATGGCACCCTTCCTGGGCTATTAATATCAGCCCCCAGCTGTCTGCCTAGCCTGTGCTAGCTATTAAATTAGGGGGGACCCCACGTTATTTTTTGGGGGGGGTTCCCCCATTTTAATAGCTAGTAAAGGCTAGGTATTCAGCTGGGGGCTGATATTAGTAGCCTGGGAAGCTCCGTGGGTATTACCCCCTTCCCAGGCTTCAAACATTTGCCCCAGCTGTCTGCTTAACCTCCGCTAGAGCCTAAAATTAAGGGGAACCCCACGCCAATTTTTTTTTAAATAAATCCTTTATTTTAACACTAAATGACAAGTACAGTAATCAACACTGTCACTGTACTTCATATATATGTGACTGACATGTTTCTATCTATCTAATCTATGTGTGATTCTCTATTCCTTCTATTCTAAATTGTCGGGTACAGATGCTGAATTGCCGGCCGGCTTTCTTAAAGAGACGGTGCATGAAAACACTATTATTTTTTTAAATAAATCTTTTACACTAAATGACAAGTACAGTAAGCAATACTGTCACTGTACTTCATATATATGTGACTGACATGTTTCTATCTATCTAATCTATGTGTGAAGCTCTATTCTTTCTGTTATAAATTGTCGGGTACCGCTGCTGAATTGCCGGCCGGCTTTTTTAAAGAGACGGTGCATGAAAACACTAATATTTTTTTTAATAAATCCTTTACACTAAATGACAAGTACAGTAAGCAACACTGTCACTGTACTTCATATATATGTGACTGACATGTTTCTATCTATCTAATCTATGTGTGATTCTCTATTCTGTCTGTTATAAATTGTCGGGTACAGATGCTGAATTGCCGGCCGGCTTTTTTAAAGAGACGGTGCACGAAAACACTAATATTTTTTTTAATAAATCCTTTACACTAAATGACAAGTTCTGTAAGCAACACTGTCACTGTACTTCTTATATATGTGACTGACATGTTTCTATCTATCTAATCTATGTGTGAAGCTCTATTCTGTCTGTTATAAATTGTCGGGTACCGCTGCTGAATTGCCGGCCGGCTTTTTTAAAGAGACGGTGCACGAAAACACTAATATTTTTTTTAATAAATCCTTTACACTAAATGACAAGTACAGTAAGCAACACTGTCACTGTACTTCATATATATGTGACTGACATGTTTCTATCTATCTAATCTATGTGTGAAGCTCTATTCTTTCTGTTGTAAATTGTCGGGTACCGGTGTATGCCGCTGATGAATTGCCGGCTTTTCATGTCATTCTACATTATTCTTAGTTGTTTTACTTCATGTAGAATTAACCTACAAGGAAAGAAAGGGTTTATTTTCATTCCGATATTAGTGTCCCATTGACTTGCATTGGTTTCCGGTATCGGAATCGGCGATATCCGATACTTTTTGGGTATCGGCCCGATCCAATCCGATACGATATTTCCTGATATCGGAAGGTATCGCTCAACACTACTCAACACTACTGGTGAGGTGACTAGATCGGAGTTGAATTTTTGAGGCCTCACTGTAGTCACATGTTTTTGAGGACCTCATTTTAGCAACTCCACTCTAGCTGATTCACTGGTGAGGTGACTGGAATCTATTTTTTTCAAAGAGTGAGCAGAGCCTCGCGGGGAGTAACGTAACAGAGCGCAGCAATTCAGTCCTCATAATTTACAACATTGTATTGGGGTGGATTTTTTGAGGACCTCATTTGAGCAACTCCATTCTAGCTGATTCACTAGTGAGCCGTCTACACTGTGTTCCAAATTATTATGCAAATAATATTTTCTCAGATTTTCCCAAATTACCTATATGAATTGCAGTCATTGTAATTTTCCTGTCAAATAACTATTAGAGTACAATTGAAAGGTTTTTGTACAAACTGCCTATGATAACAGTATATTTTTTAAAAAATAAAACACTCAAACTGCAGTCAAAATGCATGTTCCAAATTATTATGCACAGCAGAGTTTTCAACATTTTCATTTTAATAAAGAACAAAAAAATGGTCATTTTTGAAATTATAAGCATAAGCAGGTTATTACAAACTGAAATCAAACAGTTTTCAACTCAAAACTTTATTCTAGGTGATGTTACATTTGCACATAGGACCCCTTGTTCGAAAGGAGCTTCTGAACTCTCTCGTCCATTGAATTTGTCAGGTTTTGGATGGTTTCTGCTTCAATTGTTTTGCATGAGGACAGAATACCCTCTCAGAGCTGTTGCTTAGATATAAACTGCCTCCCGCCATCATAGACACTCCTTTTGATGATGCTCCAGAGGTTCTCAATGGGGTTGAGGTCAGGGTAGCATGGGGGCCACACCATAAGTTTGTCCCCCTTTATGCCCATAGCAGCCAGAGATGCAGATGTGTTATGTGCAGCATGAGACGGGGCATTATCATGCATGAAAATGATCTTGCTGCGGAATGCATGGTTCTTTTTCTTGAACCATGGCAGGAAGTGCTGTTTGAGAAACTCAACATACATTATGGAGTTCATCTTTACCCCTTCAAGGATCCTAAAGGGGCCGACAATCTCTCTCCCCATGATTCCAGCCCAAAACATTACTCCACCTCCTCCTTGTTGGTGCCGTAGCCGTGTTTGCATGGGGTGTCCATCAACCAGCCATCCTCCACTCCATCCATCTGGACCATCGAGCGTTGCACGGCACTCATCGGTGAACAAAACAGTTTTGAAGTCAGTCTTCATGTATTGTTTGGCCCACTGGAGCCGTTTCTGCTTGTGTGCAGTGGATAGATGAGGTCGACAGGATGGCTTACGCACAGCTGCAAACCTCTGAAGGACCCTGCATCTTGTTGTTCGGGGGATGTTGGAGGCACCAGCAGCTTCAAAAACTTGTCAGCTGCTATGAAAAGGCTTTTTTGCCGCTGCTCTTTTAACCTGACGTAATTGCCTGTAGGAAAGAGTTCTCACTTTTCCATTATCAGCACGCACACGTGTGTACTGTGAATCAGCTACATACTTCTTGATTGTGCGATGATCAAGATGAAGTGTCTTGGCAATGTTGATTGTAGTCATGCCTTGACCTAAACACTCCACAATTTGTTGCTTCTCAGCAGCCGACACATCCTTTTTCTTTCCCATTTTGGCAGAAAATGTAGGCTGCTTAATATTGTGGGACAGCTTTCTTAAGTAGTCTTGCCTTTCATTGGACACACCTGCCAAACTAATTAGCACAGGTGTCTGCAATTGCTTACAGTGATATAAAGAGGCCTGACACACATCACCATCAATGAGTTTAACTGACAAACAAAAAAATTCTTACCTTATCACTCATAAACACTTTTTGCATAATAATTTGGAACACAGTGTAGATCGGAGTGGATTTTTTGAGGACTTCATTTGAGCAACTCCATTCTAGCTGATTCACTAGAGAGCCGTCTAGATCAGAGTGGGTATTTTGAGGACCTCATTTGAGCAACTCCATTCTAGCTGATTCACCAGTGAGCCGTCTAGATCAGAGTGGATTTTTTGAGGACCTCATTTTAGCAACTCCATTCTAGCTGATTCACTAGAGAGCCGTCTAGATCGGAGTGGGTATTTTGATGATCTCCCTGTAGCCTCCAAACTGTACAGTATGGTGCTGAGGTGACTGGAATTGAGTTTTTCAAAGAGTGAGAGGAGCTTCACAGGGAGAAACATAACAGAGCGCAGCAACAGAGTCCTCATAATTTACAACATTGTATTGGAGTGGATTTTTTGAGGACCTCATTTGAGCAACTCCATTCTACCTGATTCACTAATGAGCCATCTAGATAAGAGTGGATTTTTTGAGGATCTTCCTGTAGCCTTCACTCTGTACAGTTTGGTGCTGAGGTGACTGGAATTTAGTTTTTCAAAGAGTAGGTGTAGCCTCGCGGAAAAAAAACATAACAGAGTGCAGCCGACAGTCCTCATAATTTACAACATAGGATTGGAGTGGATTTTTTGAGGTCCTCATTTGAGCAACTACATTCTAGCTGATTCACTAGTGAGCTGTCTAGATCGGAGTGGGTATTTTGAGGATCTCCCTGTAGACTCCAAACTGTACAGTTTTGTGCTGAGGTGACTGGAATCGAGTTTTTCAAATAGTGAGAGGAGCTTCGCAGGGAGAAACATAACAGAGTCCTCATAATTTACAACATTGTATTGGAGTGGATTTTTTGAGGACCTCATTTGAGCAACTCCATTTTAGCTGATTCACTAGTGAGCCGTCTAGATCGGAGTGGATTTTTTGAGGACCTCATTTTAGTAACTCCATTCTAGCTGATTCACTAGTGAGCCGTCTAGATCGGAGTGGGTATTTTGAGGATCTCCCTGTAGCCTCCAAACTGTACAGTTTGGTGCTGAGGTGACTGGAATCGAGTTTTTCAAAGAGTGAGAGGAGCTTCGCAGGGAGAAACATAACAGAGCGCAGCAACAGAGTCGTCATAATTTACAACATTGTATTAGAGAGGATTTTTTGAGGACCTCATTTGAGCAACTCCATTCTAGCTGATTCACTAGTGAGCCGTCCAGATCGGAGTGGATTTTTTGAGGACCTCATTTGAGCAACTCCATTCTAGCTGATTCACTAGTGAGCCGTCTAGATCTGAGTGGGTATTTTGAGGATGTCCCTGTAGCCTCCAAAGTGTCCAGTTTTGTGCTGAGGTGACTGGAATCAAGTTTTTCAAAGAGTGAGAGGAGCTTCGCAGGGAGAAACATAACAGAGCGCAGCAACAGAGTCCTCATAATTTGCAACATAGGATTGGAGTGGATTTTTTGAGGATCTTCCTGTAGCCTTCACTCTGTACAGTTTGGTGCTGAGGTGACTGGAATTTAGTTTTTCAAAGAGTAGGTGTAGCCTCGCGGGGAAAAACATAACAGAGTGAAGCCGACAGTCCTCATAATTTACAACATAGGATTAGAGTGGATTTTTTGAGGTCCTCATTTGAGCAACTCCATTCTAGCTGATTCACTAGTGAGCCATCTAGATCGGAGTGGATTTTTTGAGGACCTCATTTGAGCAACTCCATTCTAGCTGATTCACTAGTGAGCCGTTTAGATCGGAGTGGGTATTTTGAGGATCTCCCTGTAGCCTCCAAACTGTATAGTTTTGTGCTGAGGTGACTGGAATCGAGTTTTTCAAATAGTGAGAGGAGCTTCGCAGGGAGAAACATAACAGAGGGCAGCAACAGAGTCCTCATAATTTACAACATTGTATTGGAGTGGATTTTTTGAGGACCTCATTTGAGCAACTCCATTCTAGCTGATTCACTAGTGAGCCATCTAGATCGGAGTGGATTTTTTGAGGATCTTCCTGTAGCCTTCACTCTGTACAGTTTGGTGCTGAGGTGACTGGAATTTAGCTTTTTAAAGAGTAGGTGTAGTCTCGCGGGGAAAAACATAACAGAGTGCAGCCGACAGTACTCAGAATTTACAACATAGGATTGGAGTGGATTTTTTGAGGTCCTCATTTGAGCAACTCCATTCTAGCTGATTCACTAGTGAGTAGTGTTGAGACACCCCCGTAGTGTTCGAGTTCGGTTCGGTTCGTCGAACACCCGTGTGTTCGCCGGACTGTTCGTCGAACTGTTCGTCGAACACCTTCGAACACCGTTAAAAACAATGGCAGGCAAACAAAAACACATAGAAACACATAGAAAACACCTTCAAAGGTGTCCAAAAGCTGACAAACTGCTCAGAAGACATAACTAACACATGGAAAAGTGACAAGTACATATAGTCATGCGAAAATAAAAGAGGTGGAGGAGTAAAATGAGGGGGAGACACAGATATAGGCATGTCATGCCCTTCTAAAATCCAAAAAGTGAGAAGCCGACACGGCCAGTCCGCTCCTGCCCGTGCCACCTCCGTGTCGCCGGGTTTGTGCCAGAGCCGCGGTGAACCCTGACGGCCAGCCCCCCTCTCCCAATACTGGTGCCTGTCCGCTGGTGGGTCGAGCGAGCCCCCCTGTGGTGGAGGCAGCTCTAAGCTTTTTAATTTAAATTGTCTCTCTAATTTGAATGAATACACTTTAAATCCATTTACAAGGATCTATTGGAGGGCAAGTCTCATGCCAGCAGCCGCGTAATTCCAGCTCCAGTAGCGTCCACTAAAGCTGCTGCAGTTAAAAAGCTTTTATAAGGATCGAGCTCGGCTGTCCACCGCAAGGCATCCTACTGCCAGTCCCAGCCCCTATGCCTTGGGGTGCCTCCTGATGCTCTTCACTGAGTATCCCATGGTCCCGAATCATTTCCTTTGAAAAAATTAAGTGTCTAAACTACAGGTGGTGTAGCTTGCTTAACAGCCGGGATAATCCGCTGACTAGCAGACACTGGTACTAGGCACAAAGTTTTTCCTGGGCTAGATGCAGTTAAAAATTTGTAATTAGATACTCTCGTTGGATGCTGAGAAAGCATTCCATAGAGTCTCCTGGCACGCCATATATGATTCTCTTAAAAAGCTTGGGGTAGGGGTCTAGGGGACCCTTTTATAGCCAAAATCACGGCCCTGTATCGCAATACGTCACCTAGGCTGAAGATAAATGGAACTGTAGCACCCTGAGGGCTCGGTTGCTACAGACGTATTGCACCTCACCCAGAGGTGTGATATCTCACTCTCAGGTAAGGATGGAGTGTGGATCAGGACCCGACACCTGCATGCATTACACCACATTGCCGTGGGGCAGGGCGACCAATATGCCCCTGAGATGGGCACGACAGTCCCTGTCCCTGGCTGGAGTGGGGGGAGGGAACACTGAGGAAGGGGAACCCTGTAGTGCAGGAGCAGGGAGGAAGCAGTTCCTGGGTGCATTGAGAAGGGAGTATAAAAGGTGGGCACCATCTTAGTTCAGTGCAGAGAAGTCTGAGCAGAAGTGGCAGGGAGCAGGGGCTCTGCATGAGCTCTGCTCCGGAGGCGGGCCTAGTAACAGAGGCCCAGGCCTGGAAGAGGGAGAAGGAAGGAAGAGGAGCGGAGAAGGCTCCAGGAACGAGGAATGAAGGGATCCCAGGGGTGCGGACGGGCGAGTCGCCACCGCACGCCTGAATCCACCTGCGTGGAGGGGTCAGGCCAAAGGGGTAGACCGGTCCCCGAACTAGTGGAGGCAGGAAACGACCCTCAGCTAGAAACCGGAGGCTCTGACATTTTATGTGGCGCAGCCCCTCGCTACACCCGCTAGGAAGGCACCACATAGGGTCAGGGAAACTGGCGCCAAGTTTACCAAGAGGAGGCCCGAGGCAGCCGGACAGAAGTGTTGGTAAGAAAGGCCAGACAAAGGACACACAAAGGGGGTCCTGTGAAGTGCTCCAAAGTTATCTGGGAGTTGTCTGAGCCCCTCACCTGGTGAGCACAGTACGACGTGGGCAGCCGTTACCTGCAGACGTGGTCTGGATAATAAGAACTGTGAGTAAAGGCCCTGGACTGCATCACTGACTCTGTGTCGTTACTGCTGCTGCCCTGCACCATCACCCCCATCCTCCGCATACACTGCCCTGAGGCTATACTCCTCCCGTGGGGAGTTATGCTACGCTCTGCTGCACCCACAACACCAGCCTCAGCGGTCTGCCCTGGAGCGGCGGTTCACTCTGACCGCAATCCACGGGTGGCGTAGTCGGACATTTAAACATCAAAACCACATAAATAGTTCCGCCACTGGTTTGACCGCCCTGAGCCATGGAAACGGGTTGCCGCCACGGAGACTACAACCACCAGCATCCACCAAAAAGGGTCCGGCTCCGGGTGTCCCAAGGCCCAGGGGGCGCGTCAGAACATTTTCATCACCTTTCACAATCACCAATGGGACAAGGCAGGGATGTTCTCTGTCCCCTCTCTTATACATCCTAGGGACGGAGCACCTGCTCTCATCAGTTCGCCATAACCCCAATATTAGGTGGATTGAGGTGGGAGGCACCGAGTACAAGTGCTCTCTATTTGCTGATGATGTCCTAGTATATATCACTCAATCACATATATCCATCCATGCTGTTATGGCTGAAATAGATCACTTTGTTACATGGTCAAATTTTAAAATCAATGCAGCGAAGTCTGAGGCCCTCGATGTCTCCCTCCCCAAATCCATATAGGATTCCATCCAGTCCAACTTTCCCTTTGCCTGTCCCTCACAGGGTATCAAATACTTGGGAATTCCTATTCATAGAGACCTCTCCCATCTATGTTATCTTAATTTTGGGCCCTTTATTGAACAACTCCATACAGACCACGGTTGGCAAGTTAGAACTGTAAGATTCACTACGTGAACCACTGGTGTTTTGTGGAAAAGCACATGTACACTACGTTCCAAATTATTATGCAAAAAGTGTTTAGGAGTGATAAGGGAAGAATTTGTTTGTTTGTCAGTTAAACTCATTGATGGTGATGTGTGTCAGGGCTCTTTATATCACTGTAAGCAATTGCAGACACCTGTGCTAATTAGTTTGGCAGGTGTGTCCAATGAAAGGCAAGACTACTTAAGAAGGCTCTCTCACATTATTAAGCAGCCTACATTTTCTGCCAAAATGGGAAAGAAAAAGGATGTGTCGGCTGCTGAGAAGCAACAAATTGTGGAGTGTTTAGGTCAAGGCATGACTACAATCAACATTGTGCGATGATCAGGGTGAAGTGTCTTGGCAATCAAGAAGTATGTAGCTGATTCACAGTACACACGTGTGCGTGCTGATAAGGGCAAATTGAGGACTCTTTCCTACAGGCAATTACGTCAGGTTGAAAGAGCAGCGGCCAAAAAGCCTTGTCATAGCAGCAGACAAGTTTTTGAAGCTGCTTGTGCCTCCAACGTCCCCCGAACAACAAGATGCAGGGTCCTTCAGAGGTTTGCAGCTGTGCATACGCCATCCTGTCGACCTCCTCTATCCACTTCACACAAGCAGAAATGGCTCCAGTGGGCCAAACATTACATGAAGACTGATTTCAAAACAGTTTTGTTCACGGATGAGTGCCGTGCAGCGCTCGATGGTCCAGATGGATGGAGTGGAGGATGGCTGGTTGATGGACACCCCACGCAAACACGGCTACAGCGCCAACAAGGAGGAGGTGGAGTAATGTTTTGGGCTGGAATCATGGGGAGAGAGATTGTCGGCCCCTTTAGGATCCCTGAAGGCGCTAAAGATGAACGCCATAATGTATGTGGATTTTCTCAAACAGCACTTCCTGCCATGGTTCAAGAAGAAGAACCGTGTATTTCACAGCAAGATCATTTTTCTGCATGATAATGCACCATCTCATGCTGCACATAAAACATCTGCATCTCTGGCTGATATGGGCATAAAAGGGGACAAACTTATGGTGTGACCCCCATGCTCCCCTGACCTCTACCCCATTCAGAACCTTTGGAGCATCATTAAAAGGAGTGTCTATGATGGCGGGAGGCAGTTCACATCAAAGCAACAGCTCTGGGAGGGTATTCTGTCCTCATGCAAAACAATTGAAGCAGAAACCATCCAAAACCTGACAAATTCAATGGACGAGAGAGTTCAGAAGCTCCTTTCGAACAAGGGGTCCTATGTGAAAATGTAACATCACCTAGAATAAAGTTTTGAGTTGAAAACTGTTTGATTTCAGTTTTTAACAACCTGCTAATGCTTATAATTTCAAAAATGACCATTTTTTTGGTCTTTATTAAAATGAAAAGGTTGATCGAAAAGTTTGGGGGATCTAAGAGTGTGGCAACCCAGTAGTAATGATTGCTTCGAATTCTGACAATATGAGGGTCATGCTGCAGGTAGTGCAGCAAGAAGGCACTTATGTGTCTTGCGCATCTCGGAGCCCCAAAATTATTTTCCGGGCTAGATGCAGCTAAAAATTATTTTAAATTTTAAATCTGGTGAAGCTTTAGTATAGATGGCCTAATAGGATCAGTGCTGCACACTGCTACAAAGCCCATATTATTTTCCAGCCAAGATACAGATAAACATGATTAGTAATTTGAAAGCTTAAAACGGTTGGTAGGGTGATTTTAACCAATCATCAAGCTTTTACTCTCCCCAGGATGACACAGGGGTAGAAAAGTCGTTTCGGATCCATGATTTGTTCATCTTTATGAACGTGAGTCTGTCTACATTATCAGTGGAGAGCCGCGTGCGCTTATCTGTCAGCACACCACCAGCAGCGCTGAACACACGTTCAGACAGAACGCTGGCTGCGGGGCATGACAAGATCTCCAAGGCATAAGTGGCTAGCTCCGGCCATTTATCCAGATTGGAAGCCCAAAAAGAGCAAGGGTCCAGTGACACAGTCGTGGCTTCAATGTTTACTTGGAGATACTCCTGTACCATCGTCTCTAGGCGTTGACTATGTGTCAGACTTCTTGTCTCCTGTGGCCTTGCAAAGGATGGGCTAAAAAAGTGGTGAAATGATTCCGCAAAATTGATGTTACCAGCAGATACTGTGGTTCTGTTACGGTTTGAGTGCTGAACACTTGACGGTCCCACGGTTGGCAAGTTGGAACTGTGAGATTCACTACGTGCACCACTGGTATTTTGTGGAAAAGCACATGTAAGATTCTGCAACAGTCTCTGCTGATACTCCTGCATGCGTGCATCCCTTTCTATGGCAGGAATAATTTCTGCAAATTTACTTTTGTACCGGGGATCTAACAGTGTGGCAACCCAGTAGTCAGGATTATTTCTAATTCTCACAATTCGAGGGTCATGTTGCAGGTAGTGCAGCAAGAAGGCACTCATGTGTGTTGCGCATCCAGGAGCACCAAGTCCCTGTTGTGTTGGTGGCGAGGTAACAATCATGCTTCCTTCCTCTGTCCTCTCCCCCCAACCTCGCACAACAGAAATGTGATCAAGGTCTCCCTCATCTGATGAGTCTTCCATCAGTTCGTCCTCCACTTCTTCCTGGGCTCCTGCACCTTCCTCACTAGTTTGGCTGCTACCATGCGCCCTGGTAAAACCATCTCCCCCACCCTCACATGCCTGCCGCCTTGGTGCTGCCGACCGTCTGGACCTTGCAGATGTTAGCCCTTCCGCATACAACTCCTCCTCCTCTACTTCCTCCACCTCCTCTTGTGCCACCACCTGACTCCGAATTCTGTTTAACATGTGCTCCAGCATGTAAATCACCGGAATAGTCATGCTGATAATGGCATCGTCAGCACTAAACATCTTCGTCGCCATTTCAAAACTGTGCAGAAGGGTGCATAGGTCCCTGATCTGAGACCACTCCTCCAGCGTGATTTGCCCCACCTCTGAATCTCGTTGGCCCAGGCTATACGTCAGAACGTATTGCACCAGGGCTTGTCGGTGCTGCCACAGTCGCTGCAACATGTGCAGAGTTGAATTCCACCAGGTAGGCACATCGCATTTTAGCCGGTGAAGTGGCAGGCCCAACGACTTCTGTAGAGATGTAAGTCGCTGAGCTGCGGGATGCGAACGGCGGAAGTGAGCACACAGCGACCGTGCCCTCTGCAGAAGGCCATCTAGTCTGGGATAGTGGGCTAAAAATTGCTGGACAACCAGGTTCAACACGTGAGCCATACAAGGCACGTGTGTGACATTGCCCCGGCGAAGGGCCGCACCCAGGTTTGCAGCATTGTCGCACACGGCCTTCCCTGGTTTCAGGTCCAGTGGAGACAACCATTCATGAAATTGGTTCTCCAGAGCTGACCACAACTCCTCAGCTGTGTGACTCACATTTCCCAGACATTTCAATGTAAAAACCGCCTGATGACGTTGAGCCCTACTGCCAGCATAGTAAGGAGGTGTGCAGGATCCCTTCTGCGCAGTTAGAAAGCTTGTGGCATGACCAGACAGGCTTTGGGTGCAGGTGGAAGACCGAGAGGAGGTTGAGGAGGCAGAAGCAGTGGAGGAACTTTGACATAAAGAGGATTGACGCACAACTCATGGGGACGGCAAGACTTGGACAGCAGCCCCTTGTCCTGCTGTCACCATAGTTACCCAGTGCCCAGTCAGCGACATGTAACGCCCCTGTCCATGCCTACTCGTCCAAGTGTCTGTGGTGAAATGCACCCTGTCACACACAAAGTTTCTCAAAGAAGCGGTGATGTTGTGTGCGACATGCTGGTGGAGCGCAGGCACACCTTTCTTTGAGAAGTAGTGCCGACTGGGCATCTGGTACTGGGGCACTGCGACGGACATAAGGTCTCGAAAATCCTCTGTGTCCACCAGGCGGAAAGGCAGCATTTCTGTAGCCAAGAGCTTGCAGATGGTGAAATTCAACCTCTTAGCTTTCTCATGGCTAGGAGGAAATGGTCTTTTACTTGTCCACATCTGAGGGACCGAGGGCTGGCTATTGTGCTTAGACGGGGTTGATAAGGGTGTCCCCGGCAAACTGCCGGTCTGTGAGGAAGATGCAGGCGGACATGTTAGGTTGCCTTGATCCAAAGGTGGTGCTATCGATGTCGGACAGCGCTCAACACCAGCTGGTGTTCCCACCTCCAAAGAAAATGATGACCTGCCAATCACGCTGGCTGTTGCGGGTAAAGAGGTGGCAGGTCTGCGCCCCAAAACAGGTGTGACTGCTGTCCCCCCAGTCACAGAGGATGAAGAGGCCGCGGATGCACAAGATATGGCAGACGGTGGTTGGCCCGGCCGGCTAGGCCGCATTGTAGCACACTGAGCTTCCCACTGCAACTTATGCTTCATGTCCATGTGCCGGTTCATGCATGAAGTACTCAAACTATGTATTTTTTGGCCTCTACTTAGCTTTTGCTGACAAATGTTACAGATAACACGAGTTGGGTCATCTTTATCGATCTGAAAAAATGCCCAGGCTATGCAAGGCTTAGCACCCATGCGACCTGAAGAGCCACCACGACTTGTGGTGAGAGGCAGAGTTGTGTTTGAGGATGCAGTTGTTGACGTGCTTTCAGTACTACGTCTCTGTCCAGGAAGGCGCAACCTGACCTCGTCGTCACTAGCATCTTCCTCCACCTCCTCTGCTGACCTCATCTCTTGGCTGACTGTGGGTTGACAGTAAGTGGGATCTCCAACCTCATCATCATCACCCTGTGTGTTATCACACCCGTCGTCCTCAGAGCCAACCTGTTCCTGCCCTGACAAAAAACTAAAGTTGTCGCTCCAATCAGGTATTTGAGTCTTATCATCGTCTTCCTCATTGTCTCCACCAACAGGAGTTACAGTTTGGGAATGAGGGTCTACATTATGGTCAGAACCTTCTGCGTCTGGTCCTGGATCCGACTCATAAAGATTCTGGGCATCAGTGCAGATCATTTCCTCGTCTGGATTCACAGAAGCGCTGGAGTCGACCTCTGATTCCCAGGCTATAGTATGAGTAAACAGCTCTGCAGACTCAACCATCTGTTCTACCTCATACTCAGACGGGCAGCTGGAGATTTGGGAGCTGTGAGGAAGCAAGTGCGATTTGGGTGACACCTTTGAGGACTGGAGTATTTGTGATGTTGAAGTTGATGTGGAGGAGAGCCCACTTAAAGGAGCACTTGATATCCGTTGAAGCACCTGCTGTTTTTGTGCCTCATCTGGAATTTGTAGCGATTGGCGTGGCCGTAAGAAAGGGATCTTATCACATTGTCCGCTAAAAGAAGTAGACATTTTAGTTTGGCTGGAAGATGGTCTTTCTTCTGCAGATGTTACTGTTGCTTTAACACCTACCCCACGGACACAACCTTTTTTCCCCTTCCCAACACGCCTATTCCCCTTTCCACCAGCAGCAGGCCTTTTTCCACTCATTTTGGTGGTTAACTAATTCACAACTCTGGAGTTGTTTGCACAAAAAAACAATGGATGGTAACCGAGCAGAGCTGAGTGGCCAAACTGTGGTATTAGGCCAAAACTATTGGCTGGGTTAGATGCAGAAAAAAATTATATTCAATTTGCAACCTGATGGAGGTCAGTATAGATGGACTAATACAACAAGTCCCACACACAGCTAGAAGCCCAATATTTTTTCAGAGGTAGATGCAGAAAAAAATATATTCAGTTTGCAACCTGATGGAGGTCAGTATAGATGGACTAATACAACAAGTTCCACACACAGCTAGAAGCCCAATATTTTTTCAGAGGTAGATGCAGAAAAAAATATATTCAGTTTGCAACCTGATGGAGGTCAGTATAGGTGGACTAATAGAACAAGTACCACACACTGCTAGAAGGCCAAATATTTTTTCAGAGCTAGATGCAGAAAAAAATTATATTCAGTTTGCAACCTGATGGAGGTCAGTATAGATGGATTAATAGAACAAGACCCACACACAGCTAGAAGCCCAATATTTTTTCAGAGGTAGATGCAGAAAAAAATATATTCAGTTTGCAACCTGATGGAGGTCAGTATAGATGGACTAATACAACAAGTCCCACACACAGCTAGAAGCCCAATATTTTTTCAGAGGTAGATGCAGAAAAAAATATATTCAGTTTGCAACCTGATGGAGGTCAGTATAGGTGGACTAATAGAACAAGTCCCACACACTGCTAGAAGGCCAAATATTTTTTCAGAGCTAGATGCAGAAAAAAATTATATTCAGTTTGCAACCTGATGGAGGTCAGTATAGATGGATTAATAGAACAAGACCCACACACAGCTAGAAGCCCAATATTTTTTCAGAGCTAGATGCAGAAAAAAATTATATTCAGTTTGCAACCTGATGGAGGTCAGTATAGATGGATTAATAGAACAAGACCCACACACAGCTAGAAGCCCAATATTTTTTCAGAGGTAGATGCAGAAAAAAATATATTCAGTTTGCAACCTGATGGAGGTCAGTATAGATGGACTAATACAACAAGTCCCACACACAGCTAGAAGCCCAATATTTTTTCAGAGGTAGATGCAGAAAAAAATATATTCAGTTTGCAACCTGATGGAGGTCAGTATAGGTGGACTAATAGAACAAGTCCCACACACTGCTAGAAGGCCAAATATTTTTTCAGAGCTAGATGCAGAAAAAAATTATATTCAGTTTGCAACCTGATGGAGGTCAGTATAGATGGATTAATAGAACAAGACCCACACACAGCTAGAAGCCCAATATTTTTTCAGAGCTAGATGCAGAAAAAAATTATATTCAGTTTGCAACCTGATGGAGGTCAGTATAGATGGATTAATAGAACAAGACCCACACACAGCTAGAAGCCCAATATTTTTTCAGAGCTAGATGCAGAAAAAAATTATATTCAGTTTGCAACCTGATGGAGGTCAGTATAGATGGATTAATAGAACAAGACCCACACACAGCTAGAAGCCCAATATTTTTTCAGAGCTAGATGCAGAAAAAAATTAGATTCAGTTTGCAACCTGATGGAGGTCAGTATAGATGGACTAATAGAATGATGCTATGCCCAAAAGATTTTACTTCACTAGGTGCAGTAAAAAAATTGGTATTCTGTACACAGGTGGTATATCTTGCAACACAGATAGGCTACTCCACTGACTAACACACTCTGCAATAGGCCAAAAAGGATTAGCTTTGCTAGATTCAGCCAAATGCTGTGAAAAAAACTTGCACAGCACTGGCACAGACCTGCCTGGCAAAAACTGATAGGAACTGATGTAACCTAGTCCTGAAAAGGACTCCAATTACAATTAGTCTTTACTCCCACAACCTATCTATTTAAGAGCACAGACCTGCTTCATAAAAGTCTTAGGAAATGCTGTAACCTAGTCCTTAAAAGGACTGCAATCACAACTATTCCCTACTCCCAAGCTATCTGTATATTTGTGCGAAAATTGGCTTGAAATTAACAAGGTATAGCGCACACAGCAACAGCGGTGCCGTCTAACACGCAGCTGCAGCAGTGAGAAAATGGTGGCGACGGGGAAAATGGCTTGGTCTTATAGGGCAAGGACATGTGACATACACTGCCAATGACACATGCCCTTGCTTGTGTGAAAAAAAGCACTTCGCTCCGTGTGTGCGCTGCTGATAGGCTGACAGATTGCACCTCCCCACTGTAAATGCGGGAAAGAGAAAAAAAAATGGAGATCTTCATTGTTCCTGCAGAGATCCATCCCCTGCCCCTCCCCCCACCCCGCTGTACACTCAAACTGCGTATTAACATTAATTTTCATCATTACTGAGAAAAAATCCAGTTATGATTTTGGTGCACGAACAGTTATCGAACATAACCTCGAACAGCCGAATTTTTCTCAAATTGTTCGTGTTCGCCGAACGGCTCGAACACCGCCCTAAACAGCTCGAATTTGAGATTGGCGAACAGTTCGAGTAGAACAACGCTCATCTCTACTAGTGAGCTGTCTAGATCGGAGTGGGTATTTTGAGGATCTCCCTGAAGCCTCCAAACTGTCCAGTTTTGTGCTGAGGTGACTGGAACCGAGTTTTTCAAATAGTGAGAGGAGCTTCGCAGGGAGAAACATAGCAGAGCGCAGCGACAGAGTTCACATAATTTACAACATTGTATTGGAGTGTATTTTTTGAGGACCTCATTTGAGCAACTCCATTCTAGCTGATTCACTAGTGATCCGTATAGATCGGAGTGGGTATTTTGAGGATCTCCCTGTAGCCTCCAAACTGTACAGTTTGGTGCTGAGGTGATTGGAATCGAGTTTTTCAAAGAGTGAGAGGAGCTTCGCAGGGAGAAACATAACAGAGCGCAGCAACAGAGTCCTCATAATTTACAACATTGTATTGGAGTGGATTTTTTGAGGACCTCATTTGAGCAACTCCATTCTAGCTGATTCACTAGTGAGCCATCTAGATCGGAGTGGATTTTTTGAGGATCTTCCTGTAGCCTTCACTCTGTACAGTTTGGTGCTTAGGTGACTGGAATTTAGTTTTTCAAAGAGTAGGTGTAGCCTCTCGGGGAAAAATCTAACAGAGTGCATCCGACAGTCCTCATAACTTACAACATAGGATTGGAGTGGATTTTTTGAGGTCCTCATTTGAGCAACTCCATTCTAGCTGATTCACTAGTGAGCCGTCTAGATCGGAGTGGATTTTTTGAGGACCTCCCTGTAGCCTCCAAACTGTACAGATTTGTGCTGAGGTGACTGGAATCGAGTTTTTCAAATAGTGAGAGGAGCTTTGCAGTGAGAAACATAACAGAGAGCAGCAACAGAGTCCTCATAATTTACAACATTGTATTAGAGTGGATTTTTTGAGGACCTCATTTGAGCAACTCCATTCTAGATGATTCACTAGTGAGCCGTCTAGATCGGAGTGGATTTTTTGAGGACCTCATTTGAGCAACTCCATTCTAGCTGATTCACTAGTGAGCCGTCTAGATCGGAGTGGGTATTTTGAGAATCTCCCTGTAGCCTACAAACTGTACAGTTTTGTGCTGAGGTGACTGGAATCGAGTTTTTCAAATAGTGAGAGGAGCTTCGCAGGGAGAAACATAACAGAGTCCTCATAATTTACAACATTGTATTGGAGTGGATTTTTTGAGGACCTCATTTGAGCAACTCCATTTTAGCTGATTCACTAGTGAGCCGTCTAGATCGGAGTGGATTTTTTGAGGACCTCATTTTAGTAACTCTATTCTAGCTGATTCACTAGTGAGCCGTCTAGATCGGAGTGGGTATTTTGAGGATCTCCCTGTAGCCTCCAAACTGTACAGTTTGGTGCTGAGGTGACTGGAATCGAGTTTTTTAAAGAGTGAGAGGAGCTTCGCAGGGAGAAACATAACAGAGCGCAGGAACAGAGTCCTCATAATTTACAACATTTTATTAGAATGGATTTTTTGAGGACCTCATTTGAGCAACTCCATTCTAGCTGATTCACTAGTGAGCCGTCTAGATCGGAGTGGATTTTTTGAGGACCTCATTTGAGCAACTCCATTCTAGCTGATTCACTAGTGAGCCATCTAGATCGGAGTGGATTTTTTGAGGATCTTCCTGTAGCCTTCACTCTGTACAGTTTGGTGCTGAGGTGACTGGAATTTAGTTGTTCAAAGAGAAGGTGTAGCCTCGCGGGGAAAAACATAACAGAGTGCAGCCGACAGTCCTCATAATTTACAACATAGGATTGGAGTGGATTTTTTGAGGTCCTCATTTGAGCAACTCCATTCTAGCTGATTCACTAGTGAGCCATCTAGATCGGAGTGGATTTTTTGAGGACCTCATTTTAGTAACTCCATTCTAGCTGATTCACTAGTGAGCCGTCTAGATCGGAGTGGGTATTTTGAGGATCTCCCTGTAGCCTCCAAACTGTACAGTTTGGTGCTGAGGTGACTGGAATCGAGTTTTTTAAAGAGTGAGAGGAGCTTCGCAGGGAGAAACATAACAGAGCGTAGCAACAGAGTCCTCATAATTTACAACATTGTATTAGAATGGATTTTTTGAGGACCTCATTTGAGCAACTCCATTCTAGCTGATTCACTAGTGAGCCGTCTAGACCGGAGTGGATTTTTTGAGGACCTCATTTGAGCAACTCCATTCTAGCTGATTCACTAGTGAGCCATCTAGATCGGAGTGGATTTTTTGAGGATCTTCCTGTAGCCTTCACTCTGTACAGTTTGGTGCTGAGGTGACTGGAATTTAGTTTTTCAACGAGAAGGTGTAGCCTCGCGGGGAAAAACATAACAGAGTGCAGCGGACAGTCCTCATAATTTACAACGTAGGATTGAAGTGGATTTTTTGAGGTCCTCATTTGAGCAACTCCATTCTAGCTGATTCACTAGTGAGCCGTCTAGATTGGAGTGGATTTTTTGAGGACCTCATGTGAGCAACTTCATTCTAGCTGATTCACTAGTGAGCCGTCTAGATCGGAGTGGGTATTTTGAGGATCTCCCTGTAGCCTCCAAACTGAACAGTTTTGTGCTGAGGTGACTGGAATCGAGTTTTTCAAATAGTGAGAGGAGCTTCGCAGGGAGAAATATAACAGAGTCCTCATAATTTACAACATTGTATTGGAGTGGATTTTTTGAGGACCTCATTTGAGAAACTCCATTTTAGCTGATTCTCTAGTGGGCCGTCTAGATCGGAGTGGATTTTTTGAGGACCTCATTTTAGTAACTCCATTCTAGCTGATTCACTAGTGAGCCGTCTATATCGGAGTGGGTATTTTGAGGATCTCCCTGTAGCCTGCAAACAGTACAGTTTGGTGCTGAGGTGACTGGAATCGAGTTTTTTAAAGAGTAAGCGGAGCTTCGCAGGGAGAAACATAACAGAGCGCAGCAACAGAGTCCTCATAATTTACAACATTGTATTAGCGTGGATTTTTTGAGGACCTCATTTGAGCAACTCCATTCTAGCTGATTCACTAGTGAGCCGTCTAGATCGGAGTGGATTTTTTGAGGACCTCATATGAGCAACTCCATTCTAGCTGATTCACTAGTGAGCCGTCTAAATCGGAGTGGGTATTTTGAGGATCTCCCTGTAGCCTCCAAACTGTACAGTTTGGTGCTGAGGTGACTGGAATCAAGTTTTTCAAAGAGTGAGAGGAGCTTCGCAGGGAGAAACATAACAGAGCGCAGCAACAGAGTCCTCATAATTTACAACATAGGATTGGAGTGGATTTTTTGAGGATCTTCCTGTAGCCTTCACTCTGTACAGTTTGGTGCTGAGGTGACTGGAATTTAGTTTTTCAAAGAGTAGGTGTAGCCTCGCGGGGAAAAACATAACAGAGTGCAGCCGACAGTCCTCATAATTTACAACATAGGATTAGCGTGGATTTTTTGAGGTCCTCATTTGAGCAACTCCATTCTAGCTGATTCACTAGTGAGCCATCTAGATCGGAGTGGATTTTTTGAGGACCTCATTTGAGCAACTCCATTCTAGCTGATTCACTAGTGAGCCGTTTAGATCGGAGTGGGTATTTTGAGGATCTCCCTGTAGCCTCCAAACTGTACAGTTTTGTGCTGAGGTGACTGGAATCGAGTTTTTCAAATAGTGAGAGGAGCTTCGCAGGGAGAAACATAACAGAGCGCAGCAACAGAGTCCTCATAATTTACAACATTGTATTGGAGTGGATTTTTTGAGGACCTCATTAGTGCAACTCCATTCTAGCTGATTCACTAGTGAGCCATCTAGATCGGAGTGGAATTTTTGAGGATCTTCCTATAGCCTTCACTCTGTACAGTTTGGTGCTGAGGTGACTGGAATTTAGCTTTTTAAAGAGTAGGTGTAGCCTCGCGGGGAAAAACATAACAGAGTGCAGCCGACAGTACTCAGAATTTACAACATAGGATTGGAGTGGATTTTTTGAGGTCCTCATTTGAGCAACTCCATTCTAGCTGATTCACTAGTGAGCTGTCTAGATCGGAGTGGGTATTTTGAGGATCTCCCTGAAGCCTCCAAACTGTCCAGTTTTGTGCTGAGGTGACTGGAACCGAGTTTTTCAAATAGTGAGAGGAGCTTAGCAGGGAGAAACATAGCAGAGCGCAGCGACAGAGTTCACATAATTTACAACATTGTATTGGAGTGGATTTTTTGAGGACCTCATTTGAGCAACTCCATTCCAGCTGATTCACTAGTGAGCCGTCTAGATTGGAGTGGATTTTTTGAGGACCTCATTTGAGCAACTCCATTCTAGCTGATTCACTAGTGATCCGTCTAGATCGGAGTGGGTATTTTGAGGATCTCACTGTAGCCTCCAAACTGTACAGTTTGGTGCTGAGGTGATTGGAATCGAGTTTTTCAAAGAGTGAGAGGAGCTTCGCAGGGAGAAACATAACAGAGCGCAGCAACAGAGTCCTCATAATTTACAACATTGTATTGGAGTGGATTTTTTGAGGACCTCATTTGAGCAACTCCATTCTAGCTGATTCACTAGTGAGCCATCTAGATCGGAGTGGATTTTTTGAGGATCTTCCTGTAGCCTTCACTCTGTACAGTTTGGTGCTTAGGTGACTGGAATTTAGTTTTTCAAAGAGTAGGTGTAGCCTCGCGGGGAAAAACCTAACAGAGTGCAGCCGACAGTCCTCATAATTTACAACATAGGATTGGAGTGGATTTTTTGAGGTCCTCATTTGAGCAACTCCATTCTAGCTGATTCACTAGTGAGCCGTCTAGATCGGAGTGGATTTTTTGAGGACCTCATTTGAGCAACTCCATTCTAGCTGATTCACTAGTGAGCCGTCTAGATCGGAGTGGGTATTTTGAGGATCTCCCTGTAGCCTCCAAACTGTACAGTTTTGTGCTGAGTTGACTGGAATCGAGTTTTTGAAATAGTGAGAGGAGCTTTGCAGGGAGAAACATAACAGAGTCCTCATAATTTACAACATTGTATTGGAGTGGATTTTTTGAGGACCTCATTTGAGCAACTCCATTTTAGCTGATTCACTAGTGAGCCGTCTAGATCGGAGTGGATTTTTTGAGGACCTCATTTTAGTAACTCCATTCAAGCTGATTCACTAGTGAGCCGTCTAGATCGGAGTGGGTATTTTGAGGATCTCCCTGTAGCCTCCAAACTGTACAGTTTGGTGCTGAGGTGACTGGAATTAAGTTTTTCAAAGAGTGAGAGGAGCTTCGCAGGGAGAAACATAACAGAGCGCAGGAACAGAGTCCTCATAATTTACAACATTGGATTGGAGTGGATTTTTTGAGGACCTCATTTGAGCAACTCCATTCTAGCTGATTCACTAGTGAGCCATCTAGATCGGAGTGGACTTTTTGAGGATCTTCCTGTAGCCTTCACTCTGTACAGTTTGGTGCTGAGGTGACTGGAATTTAGTTTTTCAAAGAGTAGGTGTAGCCTCGCGGGGAAAAACATAACAGAGTGCAGCCGACAGTCCTCATAATTTACAACATAGGATTGGAGTGGATTTTTTGAGGTCCTCATTTGAGCAACTCCATTCTAGCTGATTCACTAGTGAGCCGTCTAGATTGGAGTGGATTTTTCTGAGGACCTCGTTTGAGCAACTCCATTCTAGCTGATTCACTAGTGAGCCGTATAGATCGGAGTGGATTTTTTGAGGACATGATTTTAGTAACTCCATTCTAGCTGATTCACTAGTGAGCCATCTAGATCGGAGTGGGTATTTTGAGGATCTCCCTGTAGCCTCCAAACTGTACAGTTTTGTGCTCAGGTGACTGGAATCGAGTTTTTCAAAAGTGAGAGGAGCTTCGCAGGGAGAAACATAACAGAGCGCAGCAACAGAGTCCTCATAATTTACAACATTGTATTGGAGTGGATTTTTTGAGGACCTCATTTGAGCAACTCCATTCTAGCTGATTCACTAGTGAACCGTCTAGATCGGGGTGGGTATTTTGAGGATCTCCCTGTAGCCTCCAAACTGTACACTTTGGTGCTGAGGTGACTGGAATCGAGATTTTCATAGAGTGAGAGGAGCTTCGCAGGGAGAAACATAACAGAGCGCAGCAACAGAGTCCTCATAATTTACAACATTGTATTGGAGTGGATTTTTTGAGGACCTCATTTGAGCAACTCCATTCTAGCTGATTCACTAGTGAGCCATCTAGATCGGAGTAGATTTTTTGAGGATTTTCCTGTAGCCTTCACTCTGTACAGTTTGGTGCTGACGTGACTGAAATTTAGTTTTTCAAAGAGTAGGTGTAGCCTTGTTGGGAAAAACATAACAGAGTGCAGCCGACAGTCCTCATAATTTACAACATAGGATTGGAGTGGATTTTTTGAGGTCCTCATTTGAGCAACTCCATTCTAGCTGATTCACTAGTGAGCCATCTAGATCGGAGTAGATTTTTTGAGTACCTCATTTGAGCAACTCCATTCTAGCTGATTCACTAGTGGGCCGTCTAGATCGGAGTGGATTTTTTGAGGACCTCATTTGAGCAACTCCATTCTAGCTGATTCACTAGTGAGCCGTCTAGATCGGAGTGGATTTTTTGAGGACCTCATTTTAGTAACTCCATTCAAGCTGATTCACTAGTGAGCCGTATAGATCGGAGTGGGTATTTTGAGGATCTCCCTGTAGCCTCCAAACTGTACAGTTTGGTGCTGAGGTGACTGGAATCAAGTTTTTCAAAGAGTGAGAGGAGCTTCGCAGGGAGAAACATAACAGAGCGCAGGAACAGAGTCCTCATAATTTACAACATAGGATTGGAGTGGATTTTTTGAGGACCTCATTTGAGCAACTCCATTCTAGCTGATTCACTAGTGAGCCATCTAGATCGGAGTGGATTTTTTGAGGACCTTCCTATAGCCTTCACTCTGTACAGTTTGGTGCTGAGGTGACTGGAATTTAGTTTTTCAAAGAGTAGGTGTAGCCTCGCGGGGAAAAACATAACAGAGTGCAGCCGACAGTCCTCATAATTTACAACATAGGATTGGAGTGGATTTTTTGAGGTCCTCATTTGAGCAACTCCATTCTAGCTGATTCACTAGTGAGCCGTCTAGATTGGAGTGGATTTTTTGAGGACCTCATTTGAGCAACTTCATTCGAGCTGATTCACTAGTGAGCCGTCTAGATCGGAGTGGGTATTTTGAGGATCACCCTGTAGCCTCCAAACTGTACAGTTTTGTGCTGAGGTGACTGGAATCGAGTTTTTCAAATAGCGAGAGGAGCTTCGAACAGGGAAACATAACAGAGCGCAGCAACAGACTCCTCATAATTTACAACATTGTATTGGAGTGGATTTTTTGAGGACCTCATTTGAGCAACTCCATTCTAGCTGATTCACTAGTGAGCCGTATAGATCGGAGTGGATTTTTTGAGGACCTCATTTTAGTAAGTCCATTCTAGCTGATTCACTAGTGAGCCATCTAGATCGGAGTGGGTATTTTGAGGATCTCCCTGTAGCCTCCAAACTGTACAGTTTTGTGCTGAGGTGACTGCAATCGAGTTTTTCAACAGTGAGAGGAGCTTCGCAGGGAGAAACATAACAGAGCGCAGCAACAGAGTCCTCATAATTTACAACATTGTATTGGAGTGGATTTTTTGAGGACCTCATTTGAGCAACTCCATTCTAGCTGATTCACTAGTGAGCCATCTAGATCGGAGTAGATTTTTTGAGGATTTTCCTGTAGCCTTCACTCTGTACAGTTTGGTGCTGACGTGACTGAAATTTAGTTTTTCAAAGAGTAGGTGTAGCCTTGTTGGGAAAAACATAACAGAGTGCAGCCGACAGTCCTCATAATTTACAACATAGGATTGGAGTGGATTTTTTGAGGTCCTCATTTGAGCAACTCCATTCTAGCTGATTCACTAGTGACCCATCTAGATCGGAGTAGATTTTTTGAGTACCTCATTTGAGCAACTCCATTCTAGCTGATTCACTAGTGGGCCGTCTAGATCGGAGTGGATTTTTTGAGGACCTCATTTGAGCAACTCCATTCTAGCTGATTCACTAGTGAGCCGTCTAGATCGGAGTGGATTTTTTGAGGACCTCATTTTAGTAACTCCATTCAAGCTGATTCACTAGTGAGCCGTATAGATCGGAGTGGGTATTTTGAGGATCTCCCTGTAGCCTCCAAACTGTACAGTTTGGTGCTGAGGTGACTGGAATCAAGTTTTTCAAAGAGTGAGAGGAGCTTCGCAGGGAGAAACATAACAGAGCGCAGGAACAGAGTCCTCATAATTTACAACATAGGATTGGAGTGGATTTTTTGAGGACCTCATTTGAGCAACTCCATTCTAGCTGATTCACTAGTGAGCCATCTAGATCGGAGTGGATTTTTTGAGGACCTTCCTATAGCCTTCACTCTGTACAGTTTGGTGCTGAGGTGACTGGAATTTAGTTTTTCAAAGAGTAGGTGTAGCCTCGCGGGGAAAAACATAACAGAGTGCAGCCGACAGTCCTCATAATTTACAACATAGGATTGGAGTGGATTTTTTGAGGTCCTCATTTGAGCAACTCCATTCTAGCTGATTCACTAGTGAGCCGTCTAGATTGGAGTGGATTTTTTGAGGACCTCATTTGAGCAACTTCATTCGAGCTGATTCACTAGTGAGCTGTCTAGATCGGAGTGGGTATTTTGAGGATCACCCTGTAGCCTCCAAACTGTACAGTTTTGTGCTGAGGTGACTGGAATCGAGTTTTTCAAATAGCGAGAGGAGCTTCGAACAGGGAAACATAACAGAGCGCAGCAACAGACTCCTCATAATTTACAACATTGTATTGGAGTGGATTTTTTGAGGACCTCATTTGAGCAACTCCATTCTAGCTGATTCACTAGTGAGCCGTATAGATCGGAGTGGATTTTTTGAGGACCTCATTTTAGTAAGTCCATTCTAGCTGATTCACTAGTGAGCCATCTAGATCGGAGTGGGTATTTTGAGGATCTCCCTGTAGCCTCCAAACTGTACAGTTTTGTGCTGAGGTGACTGCAATCGAGTTTTTCAAAAGTGAGAGGAGCTTCGCAGGGAGAAACATAACAGAGCGCAGCAACAGAGTCCTCATAATTTACAACATTGTATTGGAGTGGATTTTTTGAGGACCTCATTTGAGCAACTCCATTCTAGCTGATTCACTAGTGAGCCATCTAGATCGGAGTAGATTTTTTGAGGATTTTCCTGTAGCCTTCACTCTGTACAGTTTTGTGCTCAGGTGACTGAAATTTAGTTTTTCAAAGAGTAGGTGTAGCCTTGTTGGGAAAAACATAACAGAGTGCAGCCGACAGTCCTCATAATTTACAACATAGGATTGGAGTGGATTTTTTGAGGTCCTCATTTGAGCAACTCCATTCTAGCTGATTCACTAGTGAGCCATCTAGATCGCAGTGGATTTTTTGAGTACCTCATTTGAGCAACTACATTCTAGCTGATTTACTAGTGAGCCGTTTAGATCGGAGTGGGTATTTTGAGGATCTCCCTGTAGCCTCCAAACTGTACAGTTTTGTGCTGAGGTGACTGGAATCGAGTTTTTCAAATAGTGAGAGGAGCTTCGCAGGGTGAAACATAACAGAGCGCAGCAACAGAGTCCTCATAATGTACAACATTGTATTGGAGTGGATTTTTTGAGGACCTCATTTGAGCAACTCCATTCTAGCTGATTCACTAGTGAGCCATCTAGATCGGAGTGGATTTTTTGAGGTCCTCATTTTAGTAACTCCATTCTAGCTGATTCACTAGTGAGCCATCTAGATCGGAGTGGGTATTTTGAGGATCTCCCTGTAGCCTCCAAACTGTAGAGTTTGGTGCTGAGTTGACTGGAATCGAGTTTTTCAAAGACTGAGAGGAGCTTCGCAGGGAGAAACATAACAGAGCGCAGCAACAGAGTCCTCATAATTTACAACATTGCATTGGAGTGTATTTTTTGAGGACCTCATTTGAGCAACTCCATTCTAGCTGATTCACTAGTGAGCCATCTAGATCGGAGTGGATTTTTGAGGATCTTCCTGTAGCCTTCACTCTGTACAGTTTGGTGCTGAGGTGACTGAAATTTAGTTTTTCAAAGAGTAGGTGTAGCCTCGTGGGGAAAAACATACCAGAGTGCAGCCGACAGTCCTCATAATTTACAACATAGGATTGGAGTGGATATTTTGAGGTCCTCATTTGAGCAACTCCATTCTAGCTGATTCACTAGTGAGCCATCTAGATCGGAGTGGATTTTTTGAGGACCTCATTTTAGCAACTCCATTCTAGCTGATTCACTAGAGAGCCGTCTAGATCGTAGTGGGTATTTTGAGGATCTCCCTGTAGCTTCCAAACTGTACAGTTTGGTGCAGAGGTGACTGGAATTGAGTCTTTCGAGAGTGAGCGGAGCCTCGCAGGGATAAACGTAACAGCGCAGCGACGGAGTCCTCATAATTAACAATAATGGATTGAAGTTGATTTTTTGAGGACCTCATTTTAGCAACTCTATTCTAGCTGATTCTTCATTGAGCCGTCTAGATCGGAGTGGATTTTTTGTGGACCTCCCTGTAGCCTCCAAACTGTAGAGTTTGGTGCTGAGGTGACTGAAATCAATTTTTTTTTAAAGAGAGCGGAACCTCGCGGGGAAAAGCGTAACACAGAGCAGCAACAGAGTCCTCATAATTTACAACATTGTATTGGAGTGGATTTTTTGAGGACCTAATTTTAGCAACTCCATTCTAGCTGATTCACTAGTGAGCTGTCTAGATCTGAGTGGATTTTTGGAGGATCTCTCTGCAGCCTCCATTCTGTACAGTTTGGTGCTGAGGTGACTGGAATTCAGTTTTTCAAAAAGTGGCGGAGCCTCGCAGGGATAAACGTAACAGAGCGCAGCCGAGGAAGTCCTCATAATTTACCACATTGGACTGGAGTGGATTTTTTGAGGACCTCAAGCAGCCTCTGTGGCCAAATGTTTGAGACCCCCACTCGAGTCTATAAAGCTACAGCTGCCAATCAAAATACAGGGTGCCATGATATACTGAGGGGCTGCCATTGGTTTGATTAGTTATTCTGTGATGACAGAGTCTCTTTACACCCTGAGTGATTTCAGACCAATCACTTATTCTGTGGAGAAGTGATAAAGATTTACAAGACAGTGACTTTTATTTCAGTTATATTTTCAAGCAGATCAGGGGGTGTTCATATCCTGAGACGACCATAAGCTGCCCCCAAAAAAACACACTGTCTTCACCGAGGGGTGCAGAGTTCAGGCATAAGAAACGTATACACAGTCCATAATATGGATATCCATCGAAAACAGAGGGCTTGTAGTCATCGATGGGTTATTGCATTGTGGGGTGTCTAGGTTCTGCTTGAAAGTATAAGGACATTCACAAATGAAAAAGATATCATACAAGGTTTACTTAAGTCTTGCAAATTAAAAAACAGGTGTACTGGTGTGATAATTCTAATAATACGGGTGCATCTCACTAAATTAGAATATCATCAAAAAGTTAATTTATTTCAGTTCTTCAATACAAAAAGTGAAACTCATATAGTATATAGAGTCATTACAGACAGAGTCATCTATCTCAAGTGTTTATTTCTGTTAATGTTGATGATTATGGCTTATAGCCAATGAAAACACAAAAGTCATTATCTCAGTAAATTAGAATAATTAACAAAATACACCTGCAAAGGCTTCCTAAGCATTTAACAAGGTCCCTTAGTCTGTTTCAGTAGGCTCCACAATCATGGGGAAGACTGCTGACTTGACAGATGTCCAGAAGGCAGTCATTGACACACTCCACAAGGTCTCAGAGTCTGTCATCTGCTGGTGTAGGTCCACTGTGTTTTATCAAGACCAAAGTCAGCGCAGCGGTCTACCAGGACATTTTAGAGCACTTCATGCTTCCCTCTGCCGACAAGCTTTTTGGAGATGGAAATTTCATTCTCCAGCAGGACTTGGCCCCTGTCCACACGGCCAAAAGTACCAATACCTGGTGTAAAAACAACAGTATCACTGTGCTTGATTGGCAGCAAACTCGTCTGACCTTAACCCCATAGAGAATCTATTATAGAGAATCTATTATAGAGAATCTATGGGGTATTGTCAAGAGGAAGATGAGAGACGAGAGCCAACAATGCAGATGAGCTGAAGGCTGCTTTCAAAGCAACCTGGGCTTCCATAACACCTCAGCAGTGCCACTGGCTGATCGCCTCCATGCCACATTGCCGCATTGATGCAGTAATTGATGCACAAGGAGACCGACCAAGTACTGAGGGCATTTACTGAACAGACATTTCAGGATAACATTTCGGTTTTAAAATAATTTTTCAAGCCGTTATAAAAGTATTCTAATTTACTGAGAAAATGACTGTCGTGTTTTCATTGGCTGTAAGCCATAATCAACATTAACAAAAATAAACACTTGAAATAGATCACTGTTTGTAATGACTCTATATATGAGTTTCACTTTTTGTATTGAAGAACTGACAAAGTAACTTTTTAATGATATTCTAATTTAGTGAGATGCACTTAACTTGAATTGACGTCATAGCACAGACCTGCATCAACTCAGCTTAAACAGAACAAAACCCATAGGACCCTATTCATCACAGTTTTTACTCCAGAATTCTGTTATAAAATGCTCAATGGTATAATCTGAATGCAACTGAAGACTATGTAAAAACGTTGCAACTTTTTGCTTTCTAATGGCATTTTTATCGGTAAGTGGGCAGGGTTGTGATGACTGCTGTTTGGCAACTTCATCATGAGCGGCGGTGGTCGCTACAAATCCTACTCCAGTAAGTGGCATAGCATGGAGGTGCTGTCCAGCCATCAGACGCTTCTGATGAATACGTCTCTTAATGAATCAGGAGCTGCGTCCTTCACCCCCGCCCTCTCATCAAGACATTAATCAGGTGCATAGTTCTTTAAGGTGACAATGCAGCTATTTAGCTCGAGTAGTTAATATTTTGTATGCATTTATGACATAGGCGAGCGGTGTGATGGCCTATTTTTATTAGTCCCACACAGAATCCATGAATGGACGGACAGACCTGTGCTATGCATATGTGAATTTTTTTTTATTAAACATGGACATAGTCTTTCCTAAGTAACATTGGGGTCCCTGGTGGTCCTAACCTCAGCAACTTGTTTTATCTAATATGACTAACAGTGCATTCTTCACTTGCATTTCCGCATGCGGGTTGACAAGCGATTTTAGCATCACTTGGAAAGTGCTTGACAACTTGGTCACACTATATAATTACATGCAAACGGCATGGATTTATATAGTGTGACCGTAAAAGAATGGTTAAAAATAAAAAATTAAATCTATACTTACCCTCTGATGGCCCCCGGTGTCTAGCTTTGCTCCATTCTGGCTGCCGGCAGATCGCGGTACAGTGGAGGACCTGCTGATATCAGCGTCGCGTGACCCGTCACATGACTATGATGTCAGCGCAGGTCCTTCAGTCCATCGCGATCTGCCGGCATGGGAAGACGAGCGCAGCGGGGGCCGCCAGAAGGTAAATATAACATTTATTTTTTATTTTATTCTTTTTTTCACAGTGTCTGTGGTACCCGGGTCCAGAGGAGAGTCTTCTCTCCTCTAGACCTGGGTACCATCCGCACATTGAATGCTTGTATTACGCATGTGCTTATCTAGTGAAGGGGAATGCATGCGTTCTAATGCAAGTCACTGGCGGCGAAAACGCAGCGCTTCCGCAAAATAATTGGTAGTGCTGCGTTTTTTTCCGCAGATCGCGGTACACTGAAGGACCTGCCATCACATGACTAAATGACGTCAGCGCAGGTCCTTCAGTCCACAGTGCGCTGTCGGCAAGTGAAGACAAGGAGAGCGGGAGCCATCAGAAGGTAAGTATAATATTTATTTTTTATTTATTCTTTTTTTCACAGGTTCTATGGTACCCAGGTCCGGAGGAGAGTCTCCTGTCCTCCACACCCGGGTACTATCCGCACATAGAAACGCATATTATCCATGTGTGCAAATGTGCCGACACGGATATTATGCGTTTCAATGCAAGTCAATTACAGCAATTACGCTGCGTGTCCGCAAAATTAATGGACATGCTGCGTATTTTTCTGCAATGATAATGCGCAGCAGAAATTTCCGCAGCATGTGCACAGCACGGATTATCATTGGGGAACATGGCAGGCCTTCTACCATGCGTTTAAGCATTTCTGCAGCGTTTTTGCCGCTGCGGAAACGTTTAAACGCATCGTGGGCACACAGCCTAACAGCGTGTCCCCCCCCGGCCTGTGTTCATGGACTGTAATGTAATCCGGCCTAGGTCAACATCTCTTGTTGCATCTAGTGGG
Organism: Phyllobates terribilis; assembly: GCF_046119375.1. Taxonomy (NCBI): domain Eukaryota; kingdom Metazoa; phylum Chordata; class Amphibia; order Anura; family Dendrobatidae; genus Phyllobates; species Phyllobates terribilis. Next base: position 147,270,366 of record NW_027362770.1, on the reverse strand, counting down.
TGTGAACCCTTCCCCCATCCAGGGGCTGATCCCAGTAGACAGAACAATAGACTCATCTTTGGCCCAGTCAGTTGCGTGGTGCCTCCCGACGCTGGAGGGTCTCAGGCTGCGGCCAGACCCTCGTGGCGTGTATGGATTGATGGAAGCTGCCACGTGGGATTGTGTCGTGTCCCTCATCTGCTGGATCCATTGAACTCATCCAAGGACTATTTCTATATTTTCTCTGGCGGGAGGCGCCCCCGGACTTGTTTCTGCTGTTATATAGCAAAAACGAACCAAATACAGAGTATATGACAAAGAATCAAAAAACTTTATTGTAAACAATATACAGAAAAGACAAAACATGATTAAAAAGGACGAAACACAGACAACCAAACTGGGTGACACATATACAACATAATAATAGATGTTAAATATCTATTGGGACAAAGTGCAAGAAGTGCTCGTATTCAAGGCATTTATGCACTGGTACAAAATTATGGCATATTTCATCACTATGGATATGTACCACGTGCCATATGGCCTATAGTGCCCTATGAAAAAATGCTAAAGAATTATATTGCACTCTTACCCATATTAGATCAGCACCCAGAATAAACAAGGACCCCAATGCGTGTTTCGCGTGGTATATTCTATGGCTTCCTCGGGGCTGAACCGCCCGAGCCAGATGCGTCACGCATGGCCATCAAGGTGAACCACGCATGACAGGGAACCAGGACACGTTGCCATGGCCCCCCAACATGCGCTGACACCATTCAGATGCCGTGCATGACGCAGAGGCAAGGGGAGGCACAGCACCCACGCGCTCGCCAAAGAGAACAACACAGCAACGCATTTAGACAAGTATAGTAACGCAACTACTTAATAATGCAAAAATGTGTTAGAGTAAGCAGTATCATTTTCCTATAATTGCAACACGATTCTGTCAGTACGAAAATCAATTTTCTTGGTCCAATTTAATTGCTGCTCGTAGTATCCTCATATTGATTAACCATATGTAGGTGATCCATATAGATGGTGCATATAGACTATGGAGGGAGAAAGTTACAAATGACAAAGAAAACAAATTAAAATCAACACATACAAATAAAAATACCACAAAGATTATATCTATTAAAGAAATGGGGTGACGCTCAGGGCCTCATTAAGGCCATTTGGCGTCATTGTTCCCAGGTCCACTATCCATTTGGTTTCCCTTTGAACAAGAAGTTTTTTTACATTTCCACCCCTAATGCCACTATGGATGACATCGATACCACGTACCATAAATGTTTTAGGATTTCTTCCATGACAGATTTTAAAATGGAGTGCTATCGTCTTTAAGGAGGTTGTGTCGGACACCGTCCTCATACCCCATGCCCCCTCACACCAGCCACGCAGCCCCCTGGATGCCTCTATACATACCCCATGCCCTCTCACACAAGCCACGCAGTCTCCTGGATACCCTTCTACATACCCCATGCCCCTTCACACCAGCCCTCTGGATGCCCCTCAACATACCCTATGCCCCCTCACACCAGCCCTCTGGATGCCCCTCAACATATCCCATGCCCCCTCACACCAGCCACGCAGTCTCCTAGATACCCTTCTACATACCCCCTCACACCAGCCACGCAGCCTCCTGGATGCCCCTCTACATACCCCATGCCCCCTCACACCAGCCACGCAGTCTCCTGGATGCCCCTCTACATACCCCATGCCCCCTCACACCTGCCACACAGCCTCCTGGATGCCCCTCTACATACCCCATGCCCAGTCACACCAGCCACACAGTCTCCTGGATACCCTTCTACATAACCCATGCCCCCTCACACAAGTCACACAGCCCCCTGGATACCCCTCTACACATGCCACACAGCCCCCTGGATGTCCCTCTATACACCCGGGGCCCCTCACACCAGCCACACAGCCCCCTGGATGTCCCTCTACATACCACATGCTCCTCACACCAGAAACACAGCCCCCTGAATGTCCCTCTACACACCCCATGCCCCTCACACCAGCCCCCTGGATGCCCCTCTACATACCCCATGCCCCTCACACCAGCCACACAGCCCCCTGGATGTCCCTCTACATACCACATGCCCCTCAGACCAGCCACACAGCCCCCTGGATGTCCCTCTACACACCCCATGCCCCTCACACCAGCCCCCTGGATGCCCCTCTACATACCCCATGCCCCCCTCACACCAGCAACACAGCCCCCTGGATGTCCCTCTACACACCCCATGCCCCTCACACCAGCGACACAGCCCCCTGGATGTCCCTCTACATACCACATGCCCCTCACACCAGCCACACAGCCCCCTGGATGTCCCTCTACATACCACATGCCTCTCACACCAGTCACACAGCCCCCCGGATGTCCCTCTACACACCCCATGCCCCTTACACCAGCCACACAGCCCCCTGGATGTCCCTCTACACACCCCATGCCCCTCACACCAGCCACACAGCCTTCTGGATGTACCTCTACATATCCCATGCCTCCTCACACCACCCACGCAGCCCCCTGGATGTCCCTCTACACACCCCAGGCTCCTCACACCAGCCACACAGCCCCCCGGATGCCCCTCTACATACCCCATGCCCCCTCACACCAGCCACACAGCCCCCTGGATGCCCCTCTACATACCCCATGCCCCCTCACACCAGTCACGCAGCCCCCTGGCTGCCCCTCTACATAGCCCATGCCCCCTCACAACAGCCATGCAGCCCCCTTGATACCCCTCTACATACCCCATGCCCACTCACACCAGCCACACAGTCCCCTGGCTGCCCCTCTACATACCCCATGCCCACTCACACCAGCCACGCAGCCCCCTGGCTGCTCCTCTACCTAGCCCATGCCCCCTCACACCAGCCACGCAGCCCCCTGGATACCCCTCTACCTACCCCATGCCCCCACACACCAGCCACGCAGCCCCCTGGATACCCCTCTACATACGCCATGCCCCCTCACACCAGCCACACAGCCACCTGGAGGCCTCTACAACATTTATTCACATGGTCAGTTCTCCCCACCTCAGTCCACTCCTGATCCGTATCAGTCCTCACAGCAGAACACTGAACACGAGCTCCTGAGCAGAGCCATAGCCAGGGCACAGGTTGTTGCACACAACTCGGTACAGGAACCTCAGCAGAATCCTTGAACTCTTTTTATTAGAAAAGTATAAAACAAACCATAAATAAATACTATACAAAGAACAAAAACGCAAACCCAACAAAACACAACCCAAAGGAAACCCCAACAATTATAATGTCCAGTAAACATAAAGCAAAAATGTCCCACATAAAATGTCCAGCATAAAACATAAAATGTCCATACTGTCCCAAAATCCTTATTCCCCCCAGCAAGGGAAGACCTTAACCTCTTTTTTTTTTTTTTTTTTTTTTAAATAAACAGAATATCCCCTTCCAACATTCACTCACATTCATACCAATACATTTATACCTAACCCCCAAAGAAAACAACAAACTGGCACACTGCCAAAAATAAATAAATAGGCCACGTGGCCGAAAACCTAATACACAGCAAACCCTATCCATTTTCCCAAAATCCCTCCCACCCCCCCCTGAAAACCCCCACCCAACCTACACTAAAACCCCCCGCGCACAAATTACACATACATACAATACACAAAACTATACATGTATATACACTACACAACATAACCATAGCAAACACAACATAACAATAGCACAATATAAACAACTGACCATAACCATGAACCAAAAGATCAGACCCAAGTTCAGTGCTTGCAAGCCCTATATTCAGATTCTGATACCGTAAAACAAAAAACTACAAATGTGAGGGGAGCAGCCCACCACCAGGAAACTGGAGACTACCGAGGCTCTCACCCTAATCTAACACACAAACACCCTGTCCCTCCCTATTAAAGAAAAAGAGAAACCTTTCCCTACCTGTCCCTCTCTGACCCTCACTACCAACCTAATGCTAACTACCTATCCCTGAAGACTGTCCCTGTCTGTCCCTCCCTGTCCCTACACCTCTATCTGACCATACAAATAAATATAAAATATAGAAAGGGACTAAACTAACCCTATCACAGACACACATACCCTAACTCTCCCTAGGGCACATTAAATGAGAACCCCCTCCATAGAAGGGAAGCCCTCCCTGCACCCAGCCTCTCTTACTCCAGCGAGCGCACTTTTGCCAGGTCACCCAGGATGTTCCTATTCACCTCTTCCCGGGGGAGGACTTTCTGCTGGGTGGACACTAAACACTGTGCGTTCCACGTGTAAAACCTAGTCACTAAGCTAACTAAGAAAACAGTGCCCCGATCTCGGCCACCAAGGGACCTGAATGCCCCATAGGCCCACTCCACATAGGAAAGGCCTGCCAGCCTGGGCCAGCCAATGGAAGCACCCACCCTCTTGTAGACCTCTGTATTAAAAGGACACCAAAGCAGGAAGTGCTCCATGCTTTCAAGCATGCCGCCACATTCCTCGCGGGGACAATCCCGGTCATCAGAGTTCCTGTACTTCAGGTTGTCCCTCACATACAGTCTCCCATGGAAGCAGCGCCAAGCCAAGTCCCAAAACTTCAAGGGGATCCGCTTAGAGTTTAATAACCCGAGCCCCACCTCTAGATCCCGGCTTGGCCAATCCCTGAGGGCCAGGGGCTTCTGGAAGTGGGTCAACAGAACCCTATTGTCAAGTAACCTCCTTGACAAGGTCCTGATCTCCCACACTCCCAGACCCCACTGGCGGATCACCTTCACAACCAGGGTAGCATAAGCCGGAAGATGCCCATGAGGCGTGCGAAGGTCCTTCATCCGCCCTCCTGTCTCCCATTCCTGGAAGAAAGGCCGAAACCACCCCCTACAGGAGAATACCCACGGAGGAGCCCTCTCTAACCAGAGGTTGGCGATGTTTGCCTTAAGAAAGGTGTTTACTAGAAACACCACTGGGTTGACCATACCCAACCCTCCTAGTCTCCTCGTGCGGTACGTGACCTCCCTCTTGATTAGGTTCAGCCTATTCCCCCATAATAGTTGGAAGAACAGGCTGTAGACTCGTGTCCAGAGAGGCTCTGGCAAGATGCAGACGCTGCCCAGGTATATTAATAAAGGGAGCAAATACCCCTTGGCCAGGTTAACCCTTTCCCTCAGGGTCAAGGACCAACCCTTCCACTGATCCACCTTCTGGGCGGCGATCTTAAGTCTGCCCTCCCAGTTTTGCTGGGGATAGTCCCCCGGGCCGAAACTGATGCCTAAAATTTTTGCTGTGCCCTGAGGCCCTGGAAGGGTGTCCGGGAGATCAAAACTTGGATCTCCCCCTCCCAGCCAGAGACTCTCACACTTATCCCGGTTGATCATGGACCCAGATGCCACCGAGTAGCGCTCAACCTCAGACATGACCCAGTCCGCCTCCTCTCTCGAGGATACAAAGAGGGAAACGTCGTCGGCGTACGCCACTACCCTCAAGGTGGCCTCTGGCTCCGCCCTATCCATCCCGACTCCCACCAACGGTCCACTCTCCTTAAAAAGGGGTCGATCGCGAACACGTATAACAGTGGGCTCAGAGGACAGCCCTGGCGGACACCAGACCTCACCTCAAAAGGGGGTCCGACCCAACCGTTCACAAGCGGAAAAGTCTCTGCCCCATTGTATAATACTCTCAACCAATCAACAAACCTCCCGGGCAGACCGTACCTCAGAAGGACGGACCAGAGGTACTCATGGTTAACCAGGTCAAAGGCCTGCCCTGCTCCACTGCCTGTCGGACACCCAGCACAGCACTAAAAGTACTGCGGCCTGGAACAAAGAGGTGCTGGGCCCCCGAAAGGAGCCGTGGCGCAAACTTCACCAACCGATTAAAAAGCACCTTTGCCAGAACCTTTCGGTCCGTATTGAGAAGCGCTATGGGACGCCAATTCTCAATACGGGACGAGTCTTTACCCTTTGACAGGATATTCAGGGCGGACTTCCTCATTGAACCGGGAAGAATGTCTGAGGAGAGACATTCATTAAAAACCTCAGTCATGAGGGGGACCAAAGAGTCCCTAAAAGTCCTGTAAAACTCGGATGTTAAGCCATCCGGAGCGGGCGATTTTTTGGGCCGGAGCCCATCAATGGCCCGTCTCACTTCCTCTTCCCTGATTGCTTCTGCCAAAACATGAAGAGAGGGGTCATCCCCTGGCTCAGGGATGGTTTCAGCCAGGAAAGCCGACATCTCATCCCGATCTGGATCCCTCCTTCCCCAGAGGTGCGAGTAGAAGGATCTGACCACCTCCAGGATCCCTGATTTGGATCTGTTCAGGGAACCCGTACTGTCGATCAGTCCTGTTACCATCTTGCAACTCACTGACATCCTGCAGTTCCTGTAGGGGTCGGGCGAGTGGTACCTCCCGAAATCCCTCTCAAAAACTAAGGATGTGTGCCTATCATACTGGCACCCCTTCAGCAAGGCCTTCACCCTGGAGATTTCCTCACGGTCCCCTCCAGTCGAGACGAGCTGCTCGAGTTTCCTCCCCAGCTCCCGATACAGGCGGTACCTGTTCAGGCCTCTGAGGCTCGAGAGCTGACGGAAGAACCCCGCAACCCTTCTTTTGAAGATCTCCCACCACTCAGACTTACTGCTACAGAGACCCAAGAGAGGTACCTGGCTCTGAAGCAAATCCTCAAAGGATTGTCTTACATCCGCTTCTTCCAACAGGGACGAATTCAGCTTCCATAGGCCTCTCCCTATCCGGGGAGTCTCTGTAACATTCAAGGAAAAGAAAATGAAACAGTGATCGGAGAATTCCACCTCAACAGCGGACACTGCAGAAGAGACGGCTTCCTCCTTTAAAAAAAACCTATCTATCCTAGACCTATAACTACCCCTATGAAAGGTGAAACCCCCGTGACCTGGGGTGTGCCGGATGTGGACATCCACCAGGCGAGCTTCACTTGCTATGCTATTAAGAGTATTACTATCAAAAGCCAGCCTTCGGTCTCCGGGGCCTCCCCTATCACGGGATCTAGTTATAGTATTAAAGTCCCCACCGAAGACCACCTGCCGGCTGGTAAAAAGATAGGGCTTGATCTTCAGGAAGAGACATTTACGGTCCCACTTTGACTGTGGACCATAGATGTCAATGAGCCGGAGCTCCTGTCCCCCCATGAAGACGTCAAAGACCAAGCACCTCCCCATTTTTACCTCGATCACCCGTCTGCATTCCACCGAAGAGGCCTTAAAAAGGACCGCTACCCCGCTATACGGCTCGGTCACAAGAGACCAGTATGAGGGCCCGCACCTCTACTCCCTCCTTGCTTTGTAAATGGCCGTTAGTCTGGTCTCCTGCAAAAATAAAATACCAGCCTCAACTCGGTTGAAAAAATCAAAGGCCATAAATCTGGCCATATCTGACTTTATACTGGCGACATTAATCGACGCCAGAGTCAACGGGGTAGGTTCCGCCATCATGGGTGATTGAGTTAGACGGCCTTCTTTTTGACCGTACCCCCCGATTTTCTCCTCTCACCCTCAGAGGAGGAGCCAGACTCTCCCCTCCTCTTCAGTGACACCGAGGTGTCCATGGTTGTTGTCACCTCCTTCCCAGTACTGGGTTCCTCACCTCTGGACCCCGGGGCAGTCCCCCCCCCCCAGAGGAAAGTGAGCCCCCCGGATGATGGACCCCGCCGCTCCCTGAAGGCACCTCAGATGTTACCGCCGGTCCCTCGCCCCCGACCTCCGACACAGCAGAGTCATCGAGGGCATGGAACCGGTTGGAGAGGGGGATCAGAGGGGAGCCGGTGAGCCCTTCCGTAGGCATCTTAGTGGCCAGGAGGGGGGGGGCTTTAGATGTTTTTGCCCCTTTTTTGTTCCTCCTCCTCCGACTCTTACTGGTCTTACCGTCACCTGATTTTTTAGGCTGCTCCACCACCTCCTCGTCCAGACTTTCATACTGGGAGGAATCATCAGAAGCAGCCACCTCCTCCCTCTCCATCCTCCTGATCTCCTCGTTCACCGCCTCCTCCCCCAGGGCCTCAGGGGCTCCGGCTGCGCTTCTGGGATGGGGACAGACATCACTCCAGTCGCCTGAGGCTTATCCTGCCCCCTACCCCCACGGCGCCTCACCTGTTGCCACTGGTGGGCAGATGAACTGGCCTCGCCTTCCTTTACTGGCCCCTCAGCTCCTCTCCCGCCCCCACCTCCAGCTCCAGCAGAGGATGCACCGCCGGGGACCCCCCCTCAGCTCTCCCTCGCCTGACCAGAGATGGTGTTAGAAACGGAGCGGGGGCAGCGGCTATACGGGTGACCTAGGTCACCACACAGGTGACACCTAATGTCACCACAGGCCGCGGCAAGATGACCTACCTGCGGGGATCACCGCACCTGTGGCAGACCTTCGGTTGCCCCTGGTAGAAGATCAGGATCCTGTCCCTCCCCAGAAATGCTGAGGAGGGATGTGGGTGACAGTACCGCCTGAGACCTTCAACCTCATCATGAAGGTCCAGCCCCTCGACCAAATGCCAAACTCGTCCCTGTTCTTCTTTGGGACATCCGTGACCTCCCCATAGCGAGAAAGCCATGTCAAGATATCGACCCCAGAGAGTGACTCGTTACTTGTCAGAACGGTCACCCTCTTTACGCCATTTTGGCGAGACACCGCCTGCACGGCAAAATCTCGCCAGCCGGGCTCCCCCTACACCAGTTCAAAATTCGACCAAAAAAGCTCTAGGCCCTCTGGCCGAACAAAACTCATGTCGAAGATGGGAGTACCAAAAGGATGGATCAGGGCAAAGATGTCAGTCGCCCTGAAGTTCATCTTCAGAAGGAGCTCCACGACCCTCGCTCTTGGCGGGCACGCTTCACTGCCCCTCCACCGAAGACGGACTACATTCCTCCTGGCCACCCCCTGCCCGGCTGTCGGGAGGGACCACACTGTCTCACCCCTCCCTTTTATCTTGGAAGGCGGCCTGGCCATGCCTATCCAGCCAAAAGGCCAGGTCCACCTCTCTTCCCTCTACCTGGATCGTCCGTGCTCCCTTCTTGAGGGCCTTCAGGAAACGGCGCCGCAAGTCACCATCCCTGAGGTCCAGAGGTGAGGAAGCCCCCCGAGAAGACCCCGAGGCTCCGGCTACTACCCCCGCAAAACTCCGGGTACCAGCAGCCGAGGGGGCAGATGGACCAGCCCTGTCCCCACTGCCCCCACTACCAACAGACAGAACATTCTTACCCCCTGCCACAGACACACCAGCACTCGCATCCTCAACCACAGCCACATTCATACCCACGCCATCCCCATCCATGTCAACAGTCACCCCACTTGCCCCACTCCCACTCACATGCACACTGGGGTCACAGTTGTTCTTTTTCTCTAAGCACTTTTTACCAGCAGGTTTTTCAATAGTATTACCACTGCTGCCACCTGCTGGCAGTACCTTCCCTGCCGGGGGGTCTTGGGAACCGGGTGCTGCTGCCATTTTTGCCGGTGCACCAGTATGTGTCACACGGATGACACACAGGTGGACACGGATATCTCCAGTCCCGTAAATATCAGGACATGTGAAAGAGCCCTAATATACACACGCAGATACACATACTCACAGAAATGGGGACAAGTACACACACAGGCAAGCACTCACAGAAATGCACAGACACACTCAGACAATCACACACAAAAATGCAGACACGCAGGGAAGCACACACACACGTATGTGTGAAGACACATAAACACACAGGCATACACAATGGACACACACAGGCATATACACACACACCGGCATATACACACACAGGCATATACACACACACACACACAGGCATATACACACACAGGAATATAAACACACACACAGGAATATAAACACACACAGGCATATAAACACACTGTACACACACACAGGTATATACACACACACACACAGGCATATACACACACTGTACACACACAGGCATATACACACACTGTACACACACAGGCATATACACACTGTACACACACAGGCATATACACACACTGTACACACACACACACAGGCATATACACACACTGTACACACACACACAGGCATATACACACACTGTACACACACACACAATGGGGTATGTAGAGTGGCTGGTGTGAGGGGCATGGGGTATGTAGGGGGGCATCCAGGGGGCTGGTGTGGCTCGTGTGAGGAGGCATGGGCTATGTAGAGGGGCGTCCTGGGGGCTGTGTGGCTGGTGTGAGGGGCATGGGGTATGTAGAGGGGCATCCAGGGGGCTGTGTGGCTCGTGTGAGGGGCATGGTGTATGTAGAGGAACGTCCAAGGGGCTGTGTGGCTCATGTGAGGGGCATGGGGTATGTAGAGGGGCATCCAGGGGGCTGGTGTGAGGGGCATCCAGGGGGTTGGTGTGAGGGGCATGGGGTATGTAGAGGGGCATCCAGGGGGCTGCGTGGCTGGTGTGAGGAGGAATGGGCTATGTAGAGGGGCATCCAGGGGGCTGTGTGGCTGGTGTGAGGAGGCATGGGCTATGTAGAGGGTCATCCAGGAGGTTGTGTGACTGGTGTGAGGAGGCATGGGCTATGTAGAGGGGCATCCAGGGGGCTGTGTGGCTGGTGTGAGGAGGCATGGGCTATGTAGAGGGGAATCCAGGGGGCTGTGTGGCTGGTGTGAGTAGGCATGGGCTATGTAGAGGGGCATCCAGGGGGCTGTGTGGCTGGTATGAGGAGGCATGGTCTATGTAGAGGGGCATCCAGGGGGCTGTGTTGCTGGTGTGAGGGACATGGGGTATGTAGAGGGGCATCCAAGAGGCAGTGTGGCTCATGTGAGGGGTATCTGGTATGTAGAGGGGCATCCAGGGGGCTGTGTGGCTCGTGTGAGGGGCATGGGGTATGTAGAGGGGTGTCCAGGGGGCTGTGTGGCTCATGTGAGGGGCATGGGATATGTAAAGGGGCATCCAGGGGGCTGTGTGGCTGGTGTGAGGAGGCATGGGCTATACAGAGGGGCATCCAGGGGGCTGTGTGGCTGGTGTGAGGAGACATGCGCTATGTAGAGGGGCATCCAGGGGGCTGTGTGGCTGGTGTGAGGAGGCATGGGCTATGTAGAGGGGCATCCAGGGGGCTGCGTGGCTGGTGTGAGGAGGCATGGGCTATGCAGAGGGGCATCCAGGGGGCTGTGTGGCTGGTGTGAGGAGTCATGGGCTATGTAGAGGGACATCCAGGGGGCTGTGTGGCTGGTGTGAGGAGGCATGGGCTATGTAGAGGGGCATCCAGGGGGCTGGTGTGGCTGGTGTGAGGAGGCATGGGCTATGTAGAGGGGCGCCCAGGGGGCTGTCTGGCTGGTGTGAAGAGGCATGGGCTATGTAGAGGGGCGTCCAGGGGGCTGTGTGGCTGGTGTGAGTGGCATGGGCTATGTAGAGGGGCGTCTAGTGGGCTGTGTGTCTCGTGTGAGGGGGGGCATGGGGTATGTAGAGGGTCGTCCAGGGGGTTGTGTGGCTTGTGTGAGGGGAATAGGGTATGTAGAGGGGCTGGTGTGAGGGGCATGGGGTATGTAGAGGGGCATCCATGGGGCTGCGTGGCTGGTGTGAGGATGCATGGGCTTTGTAGAGGGGCATCCAGGGGGCTGTGTGGCTTGTGTGAGGGGCATGGGGTATGTAGAGGGGTGTCCAGGGGGCTGTGTGGCTCATGTGAGGGGCATGGGAAATGTAGAGGGGTATCCAGGGGGCTGTGTGGCTGGTGTGAGGAGGCATGGGCTATGTAGAGGGGCATCCAGGGGGCTGTGTGGCTGGTGTGAGGAGACATGCGCTTTGTAGAGGGGCGTCATGGGGGCTGTGTGGCTGGTGTGAGGGGCATGGGGTATGTAGAGGGGCGTCCAGGGGGCTGTGTGGTTCGTGTGTGGGGCATGGGGTATGTAGAGGGGCGTCCATGGGGCTGTGTGGCTCGTGTGAGGGGAATGGGGAATGTAGAGGGGCTGGTGTGAGGGGCATGGGGTATGTAGTGGGGCATCCAGGGGGCTGGTGTGGCTGGTGTGAGTAGGCATGGGCTATGTAGAGGGGAGTCCAGGGGGCTGTGTGGCTGGTGTGAGGAGGCATGGGCTATGTAGAGGGGCGTCCACGGGGCTGTGTGGCTGGTGTGAGGAGGCATGGGCTATGTAGAGGGGCGTCCAGGGGGCTGTGTGGCTGGTGTGAGGAGGCATGCTCTATGTAGAGGGGCGTCCAAGGGGCTGTGTGGCTGGTGTGAAGAGGCATGGGCTATGTAGAAGGGCGTCCAAGGGGCTGTGTGGCTGGTGTGAGGAGGCATGGGCTATAAAATGTGGCTTCCAGGGGGCTGTGTGGCTGGTGTGAGGGGAATGGGGTATGTAGAGGGGCATCCAGGGGGCTGGTGTGGCTGGTGTGAGGAGGCATGGACTATGTAGAGGGGCGTCCAGGGGGCTGTATGGCTGGTGTGAGGAGGCATGGGCTAGGTAGAGGGGGCCGTCCAGGGGGCTGTGTGGCTGGTGTGAGGGGCATGGGCTATGTAGAGGGGAGTCCAGGGAGCTGTGTGGCTGGTGTGAGGGGCATGGGGTATGTAGAGCGGCGTCCAGTGGGCTGTGTGGTTCGTGTGTGGGGCATGGGGTATGTAGAGGGACGTCCATGGGCTGTGTGGCTAATGTGAGGGGAATGGGATATGTAGATTGCCTGGTGTGAGGGACATGGGGTATGTAGGGGGGTATCCAGGGGGCTGGTGTGGCTGGTGTGAGGAGGCATGGGCTATGTAGAGGGGCGTCCAGGGGGCTGTGTGGCTGGTGTGAGGGGCATGGGGTATGTAGAGGGGCATCCAGGGGGCTGTGTGGCTCGGGTGAGGGGCATGGGGTATGTAGAGGGGCATCCAGGGGGCTGGTGTGAGGGGCATCCAGGGGGTTGGTGTTAGGGGCATGGGGTATGTAGAGGGGCATCCAGGGGGCTGCGTGGCTGGTGTGAGGAGGTATGGGCTATGTAGAGGGGCATCCAGGGGGCTGTGTGGCTGGTGTGAGGAGGCATGGGCTATGTAGAGGGGCATCCAGGGGGCTGTGTGACTGGTGTGAGGAGGCATGGGCTATGTAGAGGGGCATCCAGGGGACTGTGTGGCTGGTGTGAGGAGGAATGGGCTATGTAGAGGGGCATCCAGGGGGCTGTGTGGCTGGTGTGAGTAGGCATGGGCTATGTAGAGGGGCATCCAGGGGGCTGTGTGGCTGGTGTGAGGAGGCATAGTCTATGTAGAGGGGCATCCAGGGGGCTGTGTGGCTGGTGTGAGGGGCATGGGGTATGTAGAGGGGCATCCAAGGGGCTGTGTGGCTCGTGTGAGGGGCATCTGGTATGTAGAGGGTCATCCAGGTGGCTGTGTGGCTCGTGTGAAGGGCATGGGGTATGTAGAGGGGCATCCAGGGGGCTGTGTGGCTCGTGTGAGGGGCATGGGGTATGTAGAGGGGTGTCCAGGGGGCTGTGTGGCTCATGTGAGGGGCATGGGATATGTAGAGAGGTATCCAGGGGACTGTGTGGCTGGTGTGAGGAGGCATGGGCTATATAGAGGGGCATCCAGGGGGCTGTGTGGCTGGTGTGAGGAGACATGCGCTATGTAGAGGGGCATCCAGGGGGCTGTGTGGCTGCTGTGAGGAGGCATGGGCTATGTAGAGGGGCATCCAGGGGGCTGCGTGGCTGGTTTGAGGAGGCATGGGCTATGTAGTGGGGCATCCAGGGGCTGTGTGGCTGGTGTGAGGAGGCATGGGCTATGTAGAGGGACATCCAGGGGGCTGTGTGGCTGGTGTGAGGAGGCATGGGCTATGTAGAGGGGCATCCAGGGGTCTGGTGTTGCTGGTGTGCGGAGGCATGGGCTATGTAGAGGGGCGTCCAGGGGACTGGCTGGCTGGTGTGAGGAGGCATGGGCTATGTAGAGGGGCGTCCAGGGGGCTGTGTGGCTGGTGTGAGGGGCATGGGCTATGTAGAGGGGCGTCCAGGGGCTGTGTGGCTGGTGTGAGGGGCATGGGATATGTAGACGGTCGTCCAGGGGGCTGTGTGGCTGGTGTGAGGGGCATCGGGTATGTAGAGGGGCGTCTAGTGGGCTGTGTGGCTCGTGTGAGGGGGGGCATGGGCTATGTAGAGGGTCGTCCAGGGGGTTGTGTGGCTTGTGTGAGGGGAATGGGGTATGTAGAGGGGCTGGTGTGAGGGGCATGGGGTATGTAGAGGGGCATCCACGGGGCTGCGTGGCTGGTGTGAGGAGGCATGGGCTTTGTAGAGGGGCTTCCAGGGGGCTGTGTGGCTGGTGTGAGGAGGCATGGGCTTTGTAGAGGGGCATACAGGGGGCTGTGTGGCTGGTGTGAGGAGGCATGGGGTATGTAGAAGGGCATTCAGGGGGCTGCGTGGCTGGTGTGAGGGGGCATGGGGTATGTAGAGGGGCATCCAGGGGGCTGGTGTGAGGGGGCATGGGGTATGTAGAGGGTCATCCAGTTGACTGCGTGGCTCATGTGAGGGGCATGAGGTATGTAGAGAGGCATCTGGGGGGCTTTGTGACTGGTGTGAGGGTCATTGGGTATGTAGAGGGGCATCCAGGGGGCTGCGTGGCTGGTGTGAGGGGATATCCAGGGGGCTGCGTGGCTGGTGTGATGGGGTATGTAGAGGGGCATCCAGGGGGCTGTGTGGCTGGTGTGATGGGGCATGGGCTATGTAGTGGGGCATCCAGGGGCTGTGTGGCTGGTGTGAGGAGGCATGGGCTATGTAGAGGGACATCCAGGGGGCTGTGTGGCTGGTGTGAGGAGGCATGGGCTATGTAGAGGGGCATCCAGGGGTCTGGTGTTGCTGGTGTGCGGAGGCATGGGCTATGTAGAGGGGCGTCCAGGGGACTGGCTGGCTGGTGTGAGGAGGCATGGGCTATGTAGAGGGGCGTCCAGGGGGCTGTGTGGCTGGTGTGAGGGGCATGGGCTATGTAGAGGGGCGTCCAGGGGCTGTGTGGCTGGTGTGAGGGGCATGGGATATGTAGACGGTCGTCCAGGGGGCTGTGTGGCTGGTGTGAGGGGCATCGGGTATGTAGAGGGGCGTCTAGTGGGCTGTGTGGCTCGTGTGAGGGGGGGCATGGGCTATGTAGAGGGTCGTCCAGGGGGTTGTGTGGCTTGTGTGAGGGGAATGGGGTATGTAGAGGGGCTGGTGTGAGGGGCATGGGGTATGTAGAGGGGCATCCACGGGGCTGCGTGGCTGGTGTGAGGAGGCATGGGCTTTGTAGAGGGGCTTCCAGGGGGCTGTGTGGCTGGTGTGAGGAGGCATGGGCTTTGTAGAGGGGCATACAGGGGGCTGTGTGGCTGGTGTGAGGAGGCATGGGGTATGTAGAAGGGCATTCAGGGGGCTGCGTGGCTGGTGTGAGGGGGCATGGGGTATGTAGAGGGGCATCCAGGGGGCTGGTGTGAGGGGGCATGGGGTATGTAGAGGGTCATCCAGTTGACTGCGTGGCTCATGTGAGGGGCATGAGGTATGTAGAGAGGCATCTGGGGGGCTTTGTGACTGGTGTGAGGGTCATTGGGTATGTAGAGGGGCATCCAGGGGGCTGCGTGGCTGGTGTGAGGGGATATCCAGGGGGCTGCGTGGCTGGTGTGATGGGGTATGTAGAGGGGCATCCAGGGGGCTGTGTGGCTGGTGTGATGGGGCATGGGGTATGTAGAGGGGCATCCAGGGGGCTGTGTGGCTGGTGTGGAGGGGCATGGGGTATGTAGAGGGGCATCCAGGAGACTGCGTGGCTGGTGTGAGGGGGCATGGGGTATGTAGAGGGGCATCCAGGAGACTGCGTGGCTGGTGTGAGGGGGCATGGGGTGTGTAGAGGGGCATCCAAGAGACTGTGTGGCTCGTGTGAGGGGGCATGGGGTATGTAGAGGGGCATCCAGGGGACTGTGTGGCTCATGTGAGGGGCATGGGGTATGTAGAGGGGTGTCCAGGGGGCTGTGTGGCTCATGTGAGGGGCATGGGATATGTAGAGGGGTATTCAGGGGGCTGTGTGGCTGGTGTGAGGAGGCATGGGCTATATAGAGAGGCATCCAGGGGGCTGTGTGGCTGGTGTAAGGAGACATGCGCTTTGTAGAGGGGCGTCCAGGGGGCTGTGTGGCTGGTGTGAGGGGCATGGGGTATGTAGAGGGGCGTCCAGGGGGCTGTGTGGTTCGTGTGTGGGGCATGGGGTATGTAGAGGGGCGTCCATGGGGCTGTGTGGCTCGTGTGAGGGGAATGGGGTATGTAGAGTGGCTGGTGTGAGGGGCATGGGGTATGTAGGGGGGCATCCAGGGGGCTGGTGTGGCTCGTGTGAGGAGGCATGGGCTATGTAGAGGGGCGTCCAGGGAGCTGTGTGGCTGGTGTGAGGGGCATGGGGTATGTAGAGGGTCTTCCAGGGGGCTGTGTGGCTCGTGTGAGGGGCATGGGGTATGTAGAGAAACGTCCAAGGGGCTGTGTGGCTCATGTGAGGGGCATGGGGTATGTAGAGGGGCATCCAGGGGGCTGGTGTGAGGGGCATCCAGGGGGTTGGTGTGAGGGGCATGGGGTATGTAGAGGGGCATCCAGGGGGCTGCGTGGCTAGTGTGAGGAGGAATGGGCTATGTAGAGGGGCATCCAGGGGGCTGTGTGGGTGGTGTGAGGAGGCATGGGCTATGTAGAGGGTCATCCAGGAGGCTGTGTGACTGGTGTGAGGAGGCATGGGCTATGTAGAGGGGCATCCAGGGGGCTGTGTGGCTGGTGTGAGGAGGCATGGGCTATGTAGAGGGGAATCCAGGGGGCTGTGTGGCTGGTGTGAGGAGGCATGGGCTATGTAGAGGGGCATCCAGGGGGCTGTGTGGCTGGTGTGAGGAGGCATGGTCTATGTAGAGGGGCATCCAGGGGGCTGTGTGGCTGGTGTGAGTGGCATGGGGTATGTAGAGGGGCATCCAAGAGGCTGTGTGGCTCGTGTGAGGGGTATCTGGTATGTAGAGGGGCATCCAGGGGGCTGTGTGGCTCGTGTTAGGGGCATGGGGTATGTAGAGGGGTGTCCAGGGGGCTGTGTGGCTCATGTGAGGGGCATGGGATATGTAGAGGGGCATCCAGGGGGCTGTGTGGCTGGTGTGAGGAGGCATGGGCTATATAGAGGGGCATCCAGGGGGCTGTGTGGCTGGTGTGAGGAGACATGCGCTATGTAGAGGGGCATCCAGGGGTCTGTGTGGCTGGTGTGAGGAGGCATGGGCTATGTAGAGGGGCATCCAGGGGGCTGCGTGGCTGGTGTGAGGAGGCATGGGCTATGTAGAGGGGCATCCAGGGGGCTGTGTGGCTGGTATGAGGAGTCATGGGCTATGTAGAGGGACATCCAGGGGGCTGTGTGGCTGGTGTGAGGAGGCATGGGCTATGTAGAGGGGCATCCAGGGGGCTGGTGTGGCTGGTGTAAGGAGGCATGGGCTATGTAGAGGGGCGCCCAGGGGGCTGTCTGGCTGGTGTGAAGAGGCATGGGCTATGTAGAGGGGCGTCAAGGGGGCTGTGTGGCTGGTGTGAGGGGCATGGGCTATGTAGAGGGGCGTCTAGTGGGCTGTGTGGCTCGTGTGAGGGGGGCATGGGGTATGTAGAGGGTCGTCCAGGGGGTTGTGTGGCTTGTGTGAGGGGAATAGGGTATGTAGAGGGGCTGGTGTGAGGGGCATGGGGTATGTAGAGGGGCATCCATGGGGCTGCGTGGCTGGTGTGAGGAGGCATGGGCTTTGTAGAGGGGCATCCAGGGGGCTGTGTGGCTGGTGTGAGGAGGCATGGGGTATGTAGAGGGGCATTCAGGGGTCTGCGTGGCTGGTGTGAGGGGGCATGGGGTATGTAGAGGGGCATCCAGGGGGCTGGTGTGAGGGGGCATGGGGTATGTAGAGGGGCATCTAGGAGACTGCGTGGTTCATGTGAGGGGCATGGGGTATGTAGAGAGGCATCTGGGGGGCTGTGTGGCTGGTGTGAGGGTCATTGGGTATGTAGAGGGGCAACCAGGGGGCTGCGTGGCTGGTGTGAGGGGATATCCAGGGGGCTGTGTGGCTGGTGTGATGGGGTATGAAGAGGGGCATCCAGGGGGCTGTGTGGCTGGTGTGATGGGGCATGGGGTATGTAGAGGGGCATCCAGGGGGCTGTGTGGCTGGTGTGGAAGGGCATGGGGTATGTAGAGGGGCAACCGGAGACTGCGTGGCTGGCGTGAGGGGGCATGGGGTATGTAGAGGGGAATCCAGGAGACTGCGTGGCTAGTGTGAGTGGTCATGGGGTATGTAGAGGGGCATCCAGGAGACTGTGTGGCTCATGTGAGGGGGCATGGGGTATGTAGAGGGGCATCCAGGGGGCTGTGTGGCTCGTGTGAGGTGCATGGGGTATGTAGAGGGGTGTCCAGGGGGCTGTGTGGCTCATGTGAGGGGCATGGGATTTGTAGAGGGGTATCCAGGGGGCTGTGTGGCTGGTGTGAGGAGGCATGGGCTATATAGAGGGGCATCCAGTGGGCTGTGTGGCTGGTGTGAGGAGACATGCGCTATGTAGAGTGGCATCCAGGGGGCTGTGTGGCTGGTGTGAGGAGGCATGGGCTATGTAGAGAGGCATCCAGGGGGCTGCGTGGCTAGTGTGAGGAGGCATGGGCTATGTAGAGGGGCATCCAGGGGGCTGTGTGGCTGGTGTGAGGAGGCATGGGCTATGTAGAGTGACATCCAGGGGGCTGTGTGGCTGGTGTGAGGAGGCATGGGCTATGTAGAGGGGCATCCAGGGAGCTGGTGTGATGAGGCATGGGCTATGTAGAGGGGCGTCCAGGGGGCTGTGTGGCTGGTGTGAGGGGCATGGGCTATGTAGAGGGGCGTCCAGGGGGCTGTGTGGCTGGTGTGAGGGGCATGGGATATGTAGACGGGCGTCCATGGGGCTGTGTGGCTGGTGTGAGGGGCATCGGGTATGTAGAGGGGCATCTAGTGGGCTGTGTGGCTCATGTGAGGGGGGAGCATGGGGTTTGTAGAGGGTCGTCCAGGGGGTTGTGTGGCTTGTGTGAGGGGCATGGGGTATGTAGAGGGACTGGTGTGAGGGGCATGGGGTATGTAGAGGGGCATCCACAGGGCTGCGTGGCTGGTGTGAGGAGGCATGGGCTTTGTAGATGGGCATCCAGGGGGCTGTGTGGCTGGTGTGAGGAGGCATGGGCTATGTAGAGGGGCATCCAGGGGGCTGTGTGGCTGGTGTGGGGAGGCATGGGGTAGGTAGAGGGGCATTCAGGGGGCTGCGTGGCTGGTGTGAGGGGGCATCGGGTATGTAGAGGGGCATCCAGGGGGCTGGTGTGAGGGGGCATGGGGTATGTAGACAGCCATCTGGGGGGCTGTGTGGCTGGTGTGAGGGTCATTGGGTATGTAGAGGGGCATCCAGGGGGCTGCGTGGCTGGTGTGAGGGGATATCCAGGGGGCTGTGTGGCTGGTGTGATGGGGTATGTAGAGGGGCATCCAGGGGGCTGTGTGGCTGGTGTGATGGGGCATGGGGTATGTAGAGGGGCATCCAGGGGGCTGTGTGGCTGGTGTGGAGGGGCATGGGGTATGTAGAGGGGCATCCAGGAGACTGCGTGGCTGGTGTGAGGGGGCATGGGGTATGTAGACGGGCATCCAGGAGACTGCGTAGCTGGTGTGAGGGGGCATGGGGTATGTAGAGGGGCATCCAGGAGACTGTGTGGCTCGTGTGAGGGGGCATGGGGTATGTAGAGGGGCATCCAGGGGGCTGTGTGGCTCGTGCTAGGGGCATGGGGTATGTAGAGAGGCATCCGGGGGGCTGTGTGGCTGGTGTGAGGGACATTGTGTATGTAGAGGGGCATCCAGGGGGCTGTGTGGCTGGTGTGAGGGGGCATGGGGTATGTAGAAGGGGCATCCAGGGGGCTGTGTGTCTGGTGTGAGGAGGCATGGGCTATGTAGAGGGGCATCCAGGGGGCTGTGTGACTGGTGTGAGGGGCATGGGGTATGTAGAGGGGCATCCATGGGCCTGGTGAGGGGCATTGGGTATGTAAGGGGTATCCAGGGGGTTGTGTGGCTGGTGTGAGGGGCATGGGGTGTGTACAGGGGCATCCAGGGGGGTGGTGAGGGGCATGGGGTATGTAGAGGGGCATCCAGGGGGCTGTGTGGCTCGTGCGAGGGGCATGGGTATGTAGAGAGACATCCCGGGGGCTGTGTAGCTGGTGTGAGGGGCATTAGGTATGTAGAGGGGCATCCAGGGGGCTGTGTGGCTGGTGTGAGGGGGCATCCAGGGGTCTGTGTGGCTGGTGTTAGGGGCATGGGGTATATAGAGAGGCATCCAGGGGGCTGTGTGGCTGGTGTGAGGGGGCATGGGTTATATAGAGAGGCATCCAGGGGGCTGTGTGGCTGGTGTGAGGTGGGGCATGGGGTATGTAGAGGGGCATCCAGGGGGCTGTGTGGCTGGTGTGAGGAGGCATGGGGTATGTAGAGGGGCATTCAGGGGGCTGCATGGCTGGTGTGAGGGGGCATGGGGTATGTAGAGGGGCATCCAGGGGGCTGGTGTGAGGGGGCATGGGGTATGCAGAGGGGCATCCAGGAGACTGCGTGGCTGGTGTGAGGGGGCATGGGCTATGTAGAGGGGCATCCAGGAGACTGCGTGGCTGGTGTGAGGGGGCATGGGGTATGTAGAGGGGCATCCAGGAGACTGCGTGGCTGGTGTGAGGGGGCATGTAGAGGGGCATCCAGGAGGCTGCGTGGCTGGTGTGATGGGGCATGGGGTATGTAGAAGAGCAACCAGGGGGCTGCTGTGAGGGGGCATGGGGTATGTAGAAGGGTATCCAGGAGACTGCGTGCCTTGTGTGAGGGGGCATGGGGTATGTAGAGGGGCATCCAGGAGGCTGCGTGGCTGGTGTGAGGGGGCATGGGGTATGAGGACAGTGGCCGACACAACCTCCTTAAAGACTATAGCACACGGGGGGGGTGGCCTGCAAGACAAGGTGGCAGCAGCTTTACTGCATAGCTCCAGCCAGCCAGGATTAAAACCAGCAAAAAGCAGCACACAGCATCGTCCTACAGCCTTTTACCTAACACCCAGTGGCGGCAGAATACCCAGGGCCCATGATGACCAGGGGAAGGTCTCAAAAAAGAGGATCCCCGGCGAGATTGGAGGCTTTCTTCCAGACGGGACAAACAACAAGAACAGTGAGTAAGATGGCACCTGCTTCTCCTGCAACTTCTACTCACTCCTCAGGGGGAGGGGAATGTGAAAAAACAGCAGCGGGGATAATGAGCCCACAGCACCAATGACAAGGGCAGATATGCAAGAATTTCTGGCTGCAATTCGCTCCTCCATGAGGGAAGATATGCAGGCAATGTTACAGGAGATGAAAGGGGAGATTACTTCCATTGGGGATCGTACTTCCCACATTGAAAACAAGATGGAAGAATATGCCAGAACGATCAATGCCTTGGTAGATGAAAATGAGGCACTCAGGGAAGAGATGTCTCGGGTCACTGATAAAGTTTATGACTTAGAAGATAGATCCAGACGTAACAATGTGAGGCTTAGGGGAATCCCTGAAGAAGTGCCAGATAAGGATCTCTCTGAGTTCATGCGACTCTTCCTGGTGGCTGTATTACCTGAGGTTGCCTCTAATGAATTAATGGTGGACAGGATTCACAGAACACCGAAGCCCAGACACGTAGATCCTACCCTGCCTAGAGATACCTTGGCGCGCATTCATTTCTTCACTACGAAGGACATGTTCCTATACCAACTAAGGAAAACCCCCAGGCTGCCTGAGGAATTTCAAAATCTGCAGCTATTTCCAGACCTTTCTGCGGCTACCCTGGCAAAGAGAAGAGAATTTGCCCATGTGTGCAGGGCATTGAGAGAGGCCGGCATACGGTATAGATGGGGATTCAACCCAGTAAAACTACTAATACTCCGTGACAGTGGCGTAGTAGCGTGTTTTACCCCTAAACAAGCGGAAGAGAAATTGGCTTCCTGGAAGATTGCCTATGCTCCTAGACAACCTGCTAAGGGCAAGAAAATTGCGCAGGAATGGGTATCGACCTGAAAGAGAGGCGAGGACGCTATCCTGGCTGAGATGGAGCTGTTAGAGGATTGCTGACCTTTTTTTTTTCCCTTTGTTCTTATTGTTCGGCGGAAGTCGTCTGGTTGGTGATCCTCTGGACTGTGAGAAATCTTGCTGAGTGACAGCGAGATTTGAAAATCTCACGGGACCCCGTGGTCAGACTTATGTCTGAAGAATTTACTTTTTTGACTGACGTTTTCTCTGTTTTTTTCTGCGGACTTTTTTCCCGCTGTGTTTTTTCCTTCATTTTACTGTTTGTTATTTGTTTGTTTTTTTCCAATTTAACTCGAGGTATATTTCCCCTATTGACGTAACTGCTGATCGTTCTAAGGACATATGTGCTTTTTTCAGTGAATGGCTCATGAGGGGTGTTGGGGGGGGGGGGATAAAAATTGGATTTTTGTATGCGGCTCATAACAATTTTCTCCTTTATGTGTAATTATGAGTATACAATTTCTCTCGTTGAATGTGAAAGGGTTAAATTCACCTGCCAAACGCTCTATGTTGTGGAGGGAGGTGAGGACATCGAAGGCAGACATTGTATGTCTGCAAGAGATGCATTTATTGGCAGCTGATAATCATAGATTGCATCAGGCACAATTCCAACATATATTCTTTGCAAATGCCGAGACTAAGACAGCAGGAATCTGTATTATGATAAAAAGTTCGGTGGCCTTCCAGAACATTCAGATGTGTGCAGACCCCATAGGTAGATACTTGGTGTTGGTGTGTACATTGAATGGGACCCCTCATACGATTTCAGCACTATACGCCCCAAATTCTGCCCAGCTCCCATTTGTGCGAAATAATAATAATAATAATAGTTTATTTTTATAGCGCCAACATATTCCGCAGCACTTTACAAATTTTAGGGGGGACTTATACAGACAATACAGAATAAGCATATCTCATATCGAAAGGAGTGAGGGCCCTGCTCGCGAGCTTACAGTCTATGAGGAAGTGGGGGAGACACAAAAGGTAAAAAGTACATATATTGTATAATGCAGCCTTGATATACTGAATAGGATAAATAATAATACATGGACTGGTCGCCAGCCAGTATGTGTGCAGTCCTGACAGAGGCTTTTATGTGCATGGTTGGTTTGAACCCGAAGTTGAAGAAGATTTTAATATGGGGGAAAGCTGGGATGGACAGAGTGTGTTTAGGTGATACGCCAGTCTAAAGAAATGTGTTTTTAGGGTTCGCTTGAAACTGTGGGTATTGGGAATTAATCAAACTGTCCTGGGTAGTGCATTCCAGAGAATTGGCGCAGCATGTGAGAAATCTTGGAGACGGGAGTGGGAAGTTTGGATTATGGAGGATTTTAGTTTCAATCATTTGCAGAACGGAGGGCACGTGTAGGGTGGTAGACTGAGACAAGGGAGGAGATGTAGGGGGGTACTGAAGCATGGAGCGTTTTGTGGGTAAGCGTGATAAGTTTAAAACGAACTCTATATTGGATGGGCAACCAATGCAATGACTGGCACAGGGAAGAGGCATCTGAGTAGCGGTTGGCGAGGAATATGATCCTGGCTGCTGCGTTCAGGACGGATTGGAGAGGGGAGAGTTTAGTAAGAGGGAGACCGATTAATAGAGCGTTGCAATAGTCAAGACGAGAATGAATAAGAGCGACAGTAAGAGTTTTTGCCGAGTCAAAGGTGAGAAAAGTCCTGATTCTTGAGATGTTTTTGAGGTGTAGATGACATGAACGAGCGAGTGATTTGACGTGAGGAGTGAAAGAAAGATCTGAATCAAAAATGACCCCAAGACAGCGGGCTTGTAGCTGGGGAGTAATGGTTGAGCCACAAACGGAGATGGCAATATCGGGCACAGGTAGATTAATGGAGGGAGGAAAGACGAGTAGTTCAGTTTTTGACAGATTCAGTTTTAGGTAGAGGGAGGACATAATGTTAGACACAGCAGAAAGACAATCACTGGTCTTTTGTAGTAATGCAGGGGTGATGTCCGGAGCAGAGGTGTATAATTGGGTGTCATCAGCATAGAGATGGTACTGAAAACCGAATCTGCTGATTGTTTGTCCAATAGGAGCGGTGTATAAGGAGAAAAGAAGGGGGCCTAGGACTGATCCTTGAGGAACCCCGACAGTAAGAGGAAGTAGGGAGGAGGAGGAGCCGGCAAAAGACACAGAGAAGGAGCGGTCAGAGAGATAAGAGGAGAACCAGGAGAGAACAGTGTCCTTGAGGCCGATAGAGCGGAGCATAGAGAGGAGGAGCTGGTGATCCACAGTGTCGAATGCTGCAGAGAGATCCAGGAGAATCAGTAGGGAGTAGTGACCATTAGATTTAGCTGTTAGTAGATCATTAGAGACTTTAGTGAGGGCAGTTTCAGTAGAATGTAAAGAGCGGAAACCAGATTGTAAAGGGTCAAGAAGAGAGTTGTCTGAGAGATAGCGGATTAGACGGGAGTGGACCAGGCGTTCCAGGAGTTTAGAGATAAAGGGAAGATTGGAAACAGGTCTGTAGTTGGCCGTGCAGTTCTGGTCGAGGGATGTTTTTTTAAGCAATGGTTGTATGCTGGCGTGTTTAAAAGAAGAGGGAAAGATACCAGATGAGAGGGAAAGGTTGAAAATTTTAGTTAGGTGAGTGGTGACAGCTGGAGCAAGGGACTGAAGGAGATGTGAGGGAATAGGGTCGCTGGTGCAGGTGGTAGGGCGAGAAGATGCAAGGAGCCTGATCACTTCATCTTCCGTGACTGGTTCGAAGTCAGAAAATGAGCAAGATACAATGTGGCGGGGGGGAGCATGCATAACATTTGGAGATTGGGAGAAAATTTCCTGTCGGATATGGTCAATTTTTTCTTTGAAATAGTTAGCCAGATCGTCAGCGCTGAGGTCGGTGGTGGGGGCCTGTGCTGTTTGATTGAGGAGAGAATGAAACGTGTCAAAGAGTCATTTAGGATTATTGGAAAGTGAGATGATGAGGTTGTTAAAGTAGGTTTGTTTGGAGAGGTGAAGGGCAGAGTTATATGTTTTCAGCATAAATTTATAGTGGAGGAAATCTTCGGGCAGATTTGATTTTCTCCACAGCCGTTCAGCGCACCTGGAGTACCTCTGGAGAAGACGTGTTTGAGGCGTGTGCCAGGGTTGTCGCCGTCTATGCCGAATTGTTCTTTGTGTAGGAGGTGCGGCTTCATCCAGGGCGCATAGCATTATTTTGTTATAATGCTTCAATGCAGAGTCGGGACATGAGAGGGAGGAGATTGGGGCCAATGATGATTGCAACCTTTTTATAAATTTCTGGGTGTTAATGGCGCGTAAATTTCTATAAGTGTGGACGGTGGGAGTGTCTTGAGTAGAGTCACAGTTCTTGACAGAGAATGAAAGAAGATTATGGTCAGAGAGTGGAAGGGGAGAGTTAGTAAAGTCATGTACTGAGCAAAGCCGGGAGAAGATCAGGTCCAATGTGTTCCCGTCCTCATGTGTAGGAGAATTAGCAAGCTGTGAAAGGCCGAAGGAGGAGGTTAATGATAAAAGATGCGTGGCAGATGGGGAAAGAGGATCGCCAATTGGGATGTTAAAGTCTCCCATGATTATCGTGGGGATGTCGCAGGATAGAAAATTTGTAAGCCAGGCAGCAAAGTGATCCAGGAATTGACGGGGGGGACCTGGGGGGCAATAGACAACCGCCACTCGCAGGGAGAAGGGCCGGTAGAGTCTGACTGTGTGGGCCTCAAAGGACGGGAAGATAAGGGAGGGTACAGGGGGGATAACCTGAAAAGTACATTTTGTTGAAAGAAGCAGACCAACACCTCCACCTGATCTGTTGTCAGGTCGCGGGGTATGAGAGAAATGTAAGCCACCATAGGAGAGAGCTGCAGCGGCGGTGGTGTCCGACTGCTGGATCCAGGTTTCAGTGAGAGCCAGAAGGTTGAGGGAATTAGAGAGGAAAAAGTCATGGATGTAAGAGAGTTTATTACAAGCTGAGCGTGCATTCCAAAGGGCACAGTTGAATGAGACAGAAGATATGCAGGGAATATTAATGAGATTAGCAGGGTTTCTGAATGTAACAGGGAAAGAGTTAGTGTTATTATAACTGGAGGGTCCTGGGTTGGGAGAAATATCACCTGCGACTAATAGAAGGAAGATACAGAGAGTGAGCAGATGATTGAGTGATTTGTGAGAGCGTTTCCTGCTTTGTATGGTGGGAATGAATGGATCTGCGTGGTATAACATTGTGAAGAGAGCATGACAACTGTACATAGGAGAAGAGAGGAGTGAGGGATTAATATGGATGAAGTGTGCCGCATTTGTGGGAGAACGGTGAATGTGGATGATTGTAGCAACCAGAAAATAAATGGCACAGATACAAATGGTGAATACTGTTTGCCAAAAACATGACCTGGAAGCAAGTTTGTTTGTTTGTCTTGCAATTGTTACCTGTCTCCTGCCCTGTCCAACTGCCATTTTCTAACTGCCAGGGCACTTTGCTAAATTATGGCACTTCGATAAAGTATGCATAAATGCTATATGCATAAATGCCCCCGCATAAAATGAAAAGTCCTCTCTACCATTTTAACACTTAAACAAGGGGAGGTTATTGTATGCAGGGATTTTAACATGCCAATGGATGGTACTTTAGACTGCTCATCTAGATCGGGTCGCCCTCGGAGAGAATTGGGCAAGTTGGTCCATGAATTTGGTCTGCACGATTTTTGGAGATACTCTCATGCCAGTGAAAGGGACTATACTTTTCATTCTCTCCGACATGGGTCATATAGTAGGATTGACTTATTCCTAGTAGACAATAGAGCTCTCAATAGATGTACAGTACAGACCAAAAGTTTGGACACACCTTCTCATTTAAAGATTTTTCTGTATTTTCATGACTTTGAAAATTGTACATTCATACTGAAGGCATCAAAACTATGAATTAACACATGTGGAATTATATACTTAACAAAAAAGTGTGAAACAACTGAAAATATGTCTTATGTGCTAGGTTCTTCAAAATAGCCACCTTTTGCTTTGATGACTGCTTTGCACACTCTTGGCATTCTCTTGATGAGCTTCAAGAGGTGGTCACCGGAAATGGTTTTCACTTCACAGGTGTCCCCTGTCAGGTTTAATAAGTGGGATTTTTTGCATTATAAATGGGGTTGGGACCATCAGTTGTGTTGTGCAGAAATCAGGTGGATACACAGCTGATAGTCCTACTGAATAGACTGTTAGAATTTGTATTATGGCCAAAAAAAAGCAGCTAAGTAAAGAAAAATGAGTGGCCATCATTACTTTAAGAAATGAAGGTCAGTCAGTCCGAAAAATTGGGCAAACTTTGAAAGTGTCCTCAAGTGCAATTGCAAAAACCATCAAGCGCTATAAAGAAACTGGCTCAGATGAGGACCGCCCCAGGAAAGGAAGACCAAGAGTCACCTCTGCTTCTGAGGATAAGTTTATCTGAGTCACCAGCATCAGAAATCGCAGGTTAACAGCAGCTCAGATTAGAGACCAGGTCAATGCCACACAGAGTTCTAGCAGCAGACACATCTCTTCAACAACTGTTAAGAGGAGACTTTGTGCAGCAAGCCTTCATGGTAAAATAGCTGCTAGGAAACCACTGCTAAGGACAGGCAACAAGCAGAAGAGACTTGTTTGGGCTAAATAACACAAAGAATGGACATTAGATCAGTGGAAATCTGTGCTTTGGTCTGATGAGTTCAAATTTGAGATCTTTGGTTCCAACCACCGTGTCTTTGTGCGACGCAGAAAAGGTGAACGGATGAACTCTACATGCCTGGTTCCCACCGTGAAGCATGGAGGAGGAGGTGTGATGGTGTGGGGGTGCTTTGCTGGTGACACTGTTGGGGATTTATTCAAAATTTAAGGCATACTGAACCAGCATGGCTACCACAGCATCTTGCAGCGGCATGCTATTCCATTCGATTTGCGTTTAGTTGGACCATCATTTATTTTTCAACAGGACAATGACCCCAAACACACCTCCAGGCTGTGTAAGGGCTATTTGACCAAGAAGGAGAATGATGGGGTGCTACGCCAGAAGACCTGGCCTACACAGTCACCAGACCTGAACCCAATCGAGATGGTTTGGAGTGAGCTGGACCGCAGAGTGAAGGCAAAAGGGCCAACAAGTGCTAAGCATCTCTGGGAACTCCTTCAAGATTGTTGGAAGACCATTTCCGGTGACTACCTCTTGAAGCTCATCAAGAGAATGCCAAGAGTGTGCAAAGCAGACATCAAAGCAAAAGGTGGCTACTTTGAAGAACCTAGAATATAAGACATATTTTCAGTTGTTTCACACTTTTTTGTTAAGTATATAATTCCACATGTGTTAATTCATAGTTTTGATGCCTTCAGTGTGAATGTACAATTTTCAAAGTCATGAAAATACAGAAAAATCTTTAAATGAGAAGGTGTGTCCAAACTTTTGGTCTGTACTGTATATCTGCGGAGGTTGGAACGATTACGTGGTCTGACCACGCACCGATCTACCTACGTGTACATCTTGCGCACCAATTCAACCCAACACCACACTGGCGACTAAACACCTCTTTATTATTGAATGACTCTATAATGACAAAAGCAACAGCAGAATTGACATCTATTTTGAATTAAACGACAATGGCACAGCTTCCAACCAGACTTTATGGACAGCGCACAAAGTGGTGATACGGGGAGTCTTCTTACAACAAGCGTCACAATTGAAAAGAAAGAGGGAGCAACACAGGAATGACCTCCTGACTGAGTTGAAAAAACTAGAAATATTAAATAAAACCTCCCCCTCCCGGGCTACCACTGAAGCCATATATCAGCTCAGATTTAAACTGCGCTCTGATCTGCTGGCAGTATATGAATATAACCTCCGCAAGTTCCAACTTAGTCACTACGCCATGGGAGATAGGCCGGGAGCCGTTTTGGCCAGGCGGGTCAAGAAAAGGGCTGCAAAATCCAGAATAGATCATCTACGGGACTCGAAAGGGTTGATAGCCAGAACTCCGAAGGACATAGCTGCAGTCTTTGCTGCATACTATAAATCTTTATATAACCTAAAAGATGATGTTGATACCCCACAGCCAGATATTGATCAATATTTGAGTGATTTGAAGCTCCCGAAGGTTTCCCGGGAACAGTTACAAATATTGAATGCCCCCTTCACAGAAGTAGAACTGAAAGATCATCCAAATGTCACAAGACCCCTGGCCCAGACGGCATGGCTAATGAGTACTATCGTGGTTTCCAAAAAATTCTTACCCCATACCTTATTAGGTTATATAATACCTGGAGAGACTCGGGAAAGGTCGCAGTACCTAATTTGAAGGCTACGATCGTCACATTGCCTAAGCCTGGAAAGACCCCTGATTCTCCAGGTAATTTTAGACCAATAGCACTTTTGAATAGTGATGTAAAGATCTCTACCAAGCTCTTGGCTGTTAGACTAAATCGTGTCGTTCCTTCCCTGATATCCTCGGATCAAGTTGGTTTTGTAGCTGGTAGGGAAGCTAAAGATGGTACGAGGAGGATGTTGGATCTGATTAAAGTGGCAGAGTTGAGCGGCCTCCCCAGTGCACTCCTGTCGCTAGAAGCTGAGAAAGCGTTTGATAGGGTGCACTGGGGATACCTTAAAAGTGTTTTGCTTAAATTTGGACTAAAAGGACCTATTCTGTCTGCGATTAACGCATTGTACTCCACTCCTTCCGCTAAGGTTTTGACGTCTGGTCTCCTCTCTGAATCCTTCCCCATAACAAATGGGACACGGCAGGGCTGCCCCTTATCTCCAGTCATATTTGCTTTATGTATGGAGCCCTTGGCTGAAAAGATTAGAAATAACTCAGAGATTTCGGGCATCTCGGTGGGGGGATCCTCCCACAAAATCGGTCTATATGCAGACGATGTGGTTATCCCGTGCACTGATCTGGACAGGTCCTTCTCTGCCATTATGTCCGATCTCAAAACGTTTACAAACATCTCGTATTATAAACTGAATGCAGCTAAGACGGTTGTCCTGCCGATTCTTGTTCCGTTGTCAATTAGGCAAAGACTGGAAGGGGCATACCCTTTTCAGTGGGCGCAGGAAGGAATGACGTATTTGGGTATCACCTTAAGCCTTTCAAAACAATTGGTGGGAGTAAATTTTACTAGACTGATAAATACGGTGCGGGAGGAGCTGCCGGTATTACAAAACGTTGTTGCATCGTGGATAGCCAGGATAAATATTTTTAAAATGATGGTCCTTCCAAAAATGTTATACTATTTTAAGTGTATCCCAATTAAAATCCCTTCCAAAATCATAAATACCCTTCAAAGACTGGCTAATAATTACGTTTGGGACAATAGGAGACTGAGGGTGTCTGGTAGACTTCTGTATTATCCATATGACATGGGAGGGATGGGCATGCCCAATCTCATAGCTTACTATAGAGCGGTGGTCTTGACGGGAATCAGGGACTGGTGGAACATGAACAGCGGCCACAAATGGTTGCAAATAGAGTCCTTACTTGCCCGAAACCATTCTACCAGATTGATATTGGAGACAGAAGTAGTGAAGCAAAGCACTATGGTTGCCGTGTTACCAACATCGGAGGCTACTATGCATTCTTGGAGGAATTTGGCATCCAAACTGCTGTTACTCCCCAGGACTGAGATCTCTTTACGAGCTCTAGAATATCATATTCCATATATTAACCTTCAACGTTGGGTGACAGCTGGAGTTCAATCACTAGCAGATCTGTTGGAGGACAATGTAATAATTCCTTTTGATAAACTAGTTATGAGATTCCCGGACCTACGGCCCTTGTTTTACCAGTATTTGCAAATAAGGCATTTACTTCACTCTACACAGACATCCCCCTTTTTTATTCTACCTAAGGATAAAAGAGCTATGGGTTAGTTTCTCCACTCTAAGACCAGTTCTAAGGGGGTTTCTATACTTTATAGGGCTCTAAACGACCCAGATCTGGACGATAAATTGACGTATATGACTCGTTGGGAACGGGATCTAAGAATTTCGATGGACCCTCAGGACTGGCGGGATGGTTTGGATGAGGTCCAGCGAGTTTCATCGTGTTTAAACCACCTAGAACAGCTTAAAAAGACGCACATGAGATGGTACTACTACCCGGCACAAATGGTACACTTCGGGTCTGAATCATTATCCTCATGTTGGAGAGGATGCAATGGGGAAGGCTCATTGGGCCACATGTGGTGGTTTTGTCCAAAACTTCAATCACTATGGGGGGCATTGGATAGTTTGATATGGGATGTACTGGGGACTCACCTGGAGATAACACCTAGTATGGGAATACTTCATATAGGATTAATGGATGTCCCCTGGGAAATTAGAGGAATTTTGTCACATATTCTGATCGCAGTTAGATCAGCTATCGCGGCTAAATGGAAAGGAGTGGACATCCCTACGGTGGGGGAGATAGTGACCAGACTAAACACGAACTGTCAATATGAAAGGGCTCTGGCACACACACTCAAGGCAAAGAAGAAAACTGATAAAATATGGGAACCTTGGTTAAACAGCCCATTGTCTATACATGGGGAACGTTGAGGAAGCGGGATATTTTGTGCGCCGTTCTGAGTTTGGGTGACGCGCGGGACGATTCTGGGCCCCTCTCCCTACCTTGCACCTCCGATCTTGCAGTAGAGCAAAATATGAGCCATATGACATTCACAGCACTTACAGATATAAATAATTTCTCACAACCATCTAATATATGGGGAATTTAATGTAATTAATCCATTCTTTTTTCTTTTGTTTTCTTTTATGTATATGTATTTTCCTTTTATTTTTATACTGTTCATTTTGTACATTTTGTAAGCCCAGAGGTTGGGGCACAGTTTTGGGCATCTGATGGCCCTATAGATTGTATGTTCTGATTTTTGTGCAAAATTCAATAAACACATTGTTTAAAAAAAAAAAGACTATAGCATGCCATTTTAAAATCTGTCATGGGAGAAATCCTAAAACATTTATGGTACGTGGTATCGATGTCATCCATAGTGGCATTAGGGCTGGAAATGTAAAAAAAACTTCTGGCTCAAAGGGAAACCAAATGGATAGTGGAACTGGGAGCAATGACGCCAAATGGCCTTAATGAGGCCCTGAGCGTCACCCCATTTCTTTAATAGATATAATCTTTGTGGTATTTTTATTTGTATGTGTTGATTTTAATTTGTTTTCTTTGTCATTTGTAACTTTCTCCCTCCATAGTCTATATGCACCATCTATATGGATCACCTACATATGGTTAATCAATATGAGGATACTACGAGCAGCAATTAAATTGGATCAAGAAAATTGATTTTCGTACTGACAGAATCGTGTTGCAATTATAGGAAAATGATACTGCTTACTCTAACACATTTTTGCATTATTAAGTAGTTGCGTTACTATACTTGTCTAAATGCATTGCTGTGTTGTTCTCTTTGGCGAGCGCATGGGTGCTGTGCCTCCCCTTGCCTCTGCGTCATGCACGGCATCTGAATGGTGTCAGCGCATGTTGGGGGCCATGGCAACGTGTCCTGGTTCCCTGTCATGCGTGGTTCACCTTGATGGCCGTGCGTGACGCATCTGGCTCGGGCGGTTCAGCGTGCATGCGCTGATGGTCCAGGAGATGATTAGGGCCTGCGGTCACGTGACTGGAACGGACCAAAATATATTTAAACAGACATGGAAGGTCCTATTAAAAAATCCCCCCGAGGAAGCCATAGGATATACCACGTGAAACACGCATTGGGGTCCTTGTTTATTCTGGGTGCTGATCTAATATGGGTAAGAGTGCAATATAATTCTTTAGCATTTTTTCATAGGGCACTATAGGCCATATGGCACGTGGTACATGTCCATAGTGATGAAATATGCCATAATTTTGGACCAGTGCATAAATGCCTTGAATACGAGCACTTCTTGCACTTTGTCCCAATAGATATTTAACATCTATTATTATGTTGTATATGTGTCACCCAGTTTGGTTGTCTGTGTTTCGTCCTTTTTAATCATGTTTGTCTTTTCTGTATATTGTTTACAATAAAGTTTTTTGATTCTTTGCCATATACTCTGTATTTGGTTTGTTTTTGCTATATAACAGCAGAAACAAGTCCGGGGGGCCTCCCGCCAGAGAAAATATAGAAATAGTCCTTGGATGAGTTCAATGGATCCAGCAGATGAGGGACACGACACAATCCCACGTGGCAGCTTCCATCAATCCATACACACCACGAGGGTCTGGCCGCAGCCTGAGACCCTCCAGTGTCGGGAGGCACCACGCAACTGACTGGGCCAAACATGAGTCTATTGTTCTGTCTACTGGGATCAGCCCCTGGATGGGGGAAGGGTTCACACCCACTAGATGCAACAAGAGATGTTGACCTAGGCTGGATTACATTACAGTCCATGAACACAGGTCGGGGGAGGGACACGCTGTTAGGCTGTGCGCCCACGATGCGTTTAAACGTTTCCGCAGCGGCAAAAATGATGGTAGAAGGTCTGTCATGTTCCCCAATGATAATCCGTGCTGTGCACATGCTGCGGAAATTTCCACTGCGGATTATCATTGTGGAAAAATACGCAGCATGTCCATTAATTTTGCGGACACGCAGCGTAATTTCTGTTATTGAATTGCATTGAAACGCATAATATCCGTGTCAGCACATTTGCACACATGGATAATATGGTTTTCTATGTGCGGATGGTACCCGGGTGTGGAGGACAGGAGACTCTCCTCTGGACCCGGGTACCATAGAACCTGTGAAAAAAAGAATAAAATAAATATTATACTTACCTTCTGATGGCCCTCGGTCTCCTTGTCTTCTCTTGCCGGCAGCGTGCGGTGGACTGAAGGACCTGCGCTGACGTCATTTAGTCATGTGACGGCAGGTCCTTCAGTGCAGTGCACCGCAAGCTGCCGGCAAGCCAGGACGGAGCGAAACAAGACTCCGCGGGTCATCAGAAGGTAAGTATAGATTTATTTTTTACCATTCTTTACGGTCACACTATATAAATCCATGCCGTTTGCATGGATCTATATCGTGTGACCAAGTTGTTAAGCACTTTCCAAGTGATGCTAAAATTGCTTGGAAAGCGCTTGTCAACCCGCATGCGGAAATGCAAGTGAAGAACGCTTCACATCCGCATGTCCCTGGCAGGAAAAATGCATGTACAATCCGCATGTACAATCCGCATGTACAATCCGCATGTACACAATCCGCATGCACAATCCGCATGCACAATCCGCATGTACAATCCGCATGTACACAATCCGCATGTACAATCCGCATGTACAATCCGCATGTACAATCCGCATGTACACAATCCGCATGTACAATCCGCATGTACACAATCCGCATGTACACAATCCGCATGCACAATCCGCATGCACAATCTGCATGTACAATCCGCATGCGTTTTTTCTGCCAGGGAGATGCAGAAACGCTCAGGAAAAAATCCTGAGCATTTCTGCATCGTGGGCACATAGCCTTACACCCCTTACACTAAAGCAGGTTACATTACATAGAGTACATGAACACAGGCTGGAGAGGGACACACTGTTACAGTCATATTGGATAAAACATAACTTGCTGAGGTTAGGACCACCAGGGACCCCAATGTTACTTAGGAAAGACTATGTCCATGTTTAATAAAATAATTTTCACGTATGCATAGCACAGGTCTGTCTGTCCATTCATGGATACTGTATGGGACTAATAAAAATAGGCCATCACAGCACTCGGCTATGTCACTTATGTACATAAATGCATACAAAATATTAACTACTCGAGCTAAATTGCTGCATTGTCACCTTAAAGAACTATGCACCTGATTAATGTCTTGATGAGAGGGCGGGGGTGAAGGACGCAGCTCCTGATTCATTAAGAGACATATTCATCAGAAGCGTCTGATGGCTGGACAGCGCCTCCATGCTATGCCACTTACTGGAGTAGGATTTGTAGCGACCACCGCCGCTCATGATGAGGTTGCCAAACAGCAGTCATCACAACCCTGCCCACTTACCGATAAAAATGCCTTTAGAAAGCAAAAAGTTGCAACGTTTTTACATAGTCTTCAGTTGCATCCAAATTATACGATTGAGCATTTTATAACAGAATTCTGGAGTAAAAACTGTGATGAATAGGGTCCTATGGGTTTTGTTCTGTTTAAGCTGAGTTGATGCAGGTCTGTGCTATGACGTCAATTCAAGTTAAGAAACCCTTTTATCTACAGGTGCATCTCACTAAATTAGAATATCATCAAAAAGTTACTTTGTCAGTTCTTCTATACAAAAAGTGAAACTCATATATAGAGTCATTACAAACAGTGATCTATTTCATGTGTTTATTTCTGTTAATGTTGATTATGGCTTACAGCCAATGAAAACACAACAGTCATTATCTCAGTAAATTAGAATACTTTTATAACAGCTTGAAAAATTATTTTAAAATCCGAAATGTTGTCCTCCTGAAATGTATGGTCAGTAAATGCCCTCAGTACTTGGTCGGGCTCCTTTTGCATCAATTACTGCATCAATGCGGCAATGTGGCATGGAGGTGATCAGCCTGTGGCCCTGCTGAGGGGTTATGGAAGCCCAGGTGGCTTTGATAGCAGCCTTCAGCTCATCTGCATTGTTGGCTCTGGGGTCTCTCATCTTTCTCTTGACAATACCCCATAAATTCTCTATAATAGATTCTCTATGGGGTTAAGGTCAGGCGAGTTTGCTGCTGTGGCACCCCAGGGATCTGGTTTCCACAGTAACAGCAATGTTATGCCTGAGAGCAGGTGGGAGGTCTCTTGGTCAGGGATCCTGTGCATGCCACACCTCCTGCCCAGTCCTGGGAGGGGAAGAACTTCCCCTATATAAACCTAGGGCTGAGGCAGGGTTAGTGAGTAGAGAAGAAGTAGAGACAGAGAACAGAAGCAAATATAGGAACAGAACATCAGGAGCTCTGTGGGAGCAGTGTTACAAGGAGTCAGGGGCTGGCAGCTGCAGAGCTCGCCCTGACTGAGAAGATTTCTTACCGGACCCGGAGTCCGAGGCTGTGGGGACTAACTCCTACCCAGCAGCAGAATCCGTCAGGCAGGGGATTCCAGGTCCTCTGGCCAAGAAACCCGAAGGCACGGTCACACGCATGGGACCAGCACCGCCGTCGTGGAGCGGAAGCTACTAGAAGGCCCCGAGTCACCGGCCATACGGGTGAGCACCACACAGTACACTCAGGGACGTGGGCTACTTATACCCGCCTCTAGAAAGGTAGCCAGAAGAGTACAGTTAGTTTGGGAGGCCTACAACTCCGCCTGGCCAGGGGAGATCCCATCTGCTCAAGGACTGACCAGGCCCCAATCGCTAGCCAGTACTTCGGGAGGGTCTATCTTTGTCACCAGTAAAGACCCTGAACTACACCGTACCGTCTCCGAGTGGTTCCTGCTACCCCCATCATCCACGTCGGCTGCCCTGAGGCCATACCCCTCCCGTTGGGGGTTATACTATCACGCTGCACAATCCTACCACCGGCCTCAGCGGTCTGCCCTGCAGCAGCAGCTCCTTAGCTGTACTCAACAGGTGGCGTAGTCGTCCAACATCTACCGCTGATACATCGCCGCTCAGTTTGACTCCCTGGGCACGGACCGGGTCACCACCACGAGACTACAACCCTCAACAGATCCGGCTCCGGGTAAGCTCCCGCGTGCGCAACGCAGCGCGACACAGGCCTAGGGGCGCGTCAACTTTTGGCGTAGTCGGCAGGATTTCGTGCCCGCAACCACCGGGTACTGCGTGCCTGAAAGAGACTGTTCAAACTTACCTGTGGTGAAGATTCCCGCCATCCGGCGCCATCTTCAGCCTTCTTCCCGCCATCGGTGAAGATTCCCGCCATCTGGCGCCATTTTCAGCCTTCTTCCCGCCTTCCGTGGAGTTTTCCCGCCGTTGGACGCCATCTTGAAGACGTCGCGCGGGAAGAAGAGGGGCGTGGACTCCGAAAGCGCGCGAGAACTGAAGCCCCGCCTCACGTCCGGACGTCGCGTAAGGTCCTGGAAGGAGCCCAGCAGACGCCGACGTCACAGGAGCGCGACGGAAGGTCCTCAACCCTGACGATCTACTGCGGAGCCGCGGCCTACGGAAGAGGATCATCGCAAGGTAGGCCACGGTCCACTAGGGGGGAGGAGGATGTCGGATACGGAGGAGAGCTTCACTGCCTCAACCCCCGCCAGCGCCATCGCTGCTGCAGTCATGCCTTTCACCATGCCCTATATCCCGGGAGCGGCCTGGCTACCCCAGTACTCAGGGGAGTCACATACCCTGCATGACTTTAGAGAAAAGCTGGATAGCCTCTTCCAGGTGTACCCCCTCACAGAAGAGCAAAAAGTGAGCATCCTGGTAGCCCAATTAACTGGGGCAGCCCGAAGGGAGGTAAAGTCCTGGCCACCTGGGGGGAGGACTGTCGCAGGGATACTAACCCGGCTGAGGGACACCTTTGATACCCGCACCTCAGCCGAGATCAAGCTTAGATTCTACGGGTGCAAACAGCGGGCACATGAGAGTATAAGGGACTATGCCCTGAACCTACAAGAGGCCCTGAGAGCCATTAAGCAGACCGACCCTGACGGCGTGGGAGACGAGGACAGGCTGTTGACTGAACAATTTATAGAGGGTTTATATTGCAATGCCCACCGAACCCAGTTGCGGGCAATGGCCTTACAGGACCCTCATCTGGGATTTGCACAGTTCAAGGACAGAGCCATCCGGGTGCTCCGAGAACCGGCACCAGGTGGCGTTGTGACCCACAGACGCCCCACTACTACTTACCACCAGGAGGCGGCGCCCTTGTCGGCAGGGTCTGTGGGAGCTGATGCGCAGGCTTTGAGCAATGACCCGGCTCCAGACCTGCACCATCAGGTCCAAGAGCTAGCTAAAAGCGTTGCTGCGCTAACCCGAACTGTGCAGTCTTTACAGGTTTCTACTCCAGGGAAGATCCAGCTGGCATCCGGACCGGAGGACATCCCGTGGCGTCGACCAAGGAGGACCCCACCGGCCAGAGGAAGACCCAGCGACCGATACAACGAGGACGGACGACCCATCTGCCGCCGCTGTAATCAACCCGGACATATGGCAAGGTACTGTCCTTTAAACTGGCACAACCTAGGGTAGAGGGCCAACCCCTAGGAAAAAGATCATCAGGCCCATCGAACTGGCGCGACAAATATGTGGGAGGACGTCCAGTCTTGCCTGTGGTACTGGATGGCATTCCTATGAGTGCCCTACTGGACACCGGGTCACAGGTCACCACCATCCCGTATGTGCTCTTCAAGCAGTACTGGAATGACTCGGATATTACCCGCTACCCTGACGACGACTTGAGTATCATCGCCAGCAATGGTCAGCCCGTGCCACAGATCGGATTTAAAGAGGTGACCATTAAAATTGGTAGAGTTGAACTGGCAGCACAGGGACTGATCATTGTAGACATTGACAAACACGAGAGTCACCCAAAGATAACTCTAGGAACTAATGTAATTGAAAATTGTCTTGCAGAGGTGATTTTCCTTTTACAGCAGGTTGCCAAGAACGCCAGCTCCGGCGAGCAGCGAGTGCTCCAAAAAGAGATCCGGGCACTGATGCGACGGCAACAGGTGGAACTCTCCGGCGGTGAGATTGGTAGCGTGAGAATGTGTGACCCTTTCCCTATTGCCATGCCCCCAAAAAGTGAAATGATGATTTGGTGCCGGGCAGCTATTGGTCTGAGAGGTAGAGATTACCAGGCAATGGTAGAACCAGTTTACTCAGACAGTAGGCCCACCATCTTGACAGCACGGGGGGTGGTTAATGTACGCCATGGGAGGGTGCCCGTTCGCATAATCAATATCGGAAAGAGGGAAGTGTACCTGCCCCGGTATGCCACGCTAGCCAAATTATATACCATTAACCAAAATGCTATACAATCTGTGGAACCCTTGCCTCCATCTCACCCGGAGGAAGGTAACGGCTCTAAGAAAACAATGGAGGACTGGTGTCAGCAACTACATTTGGGTACTGACTCCACTCCCTCACACCAGAAACAGGGAGTCTATCGGTTGGTTCAAGAGTACGAGAGAGTGTTTAGTAAACACCCGTTAGACTTCGGGCGAGTCAAGGGGGTAGAACACCACATCCCCACGGGAGACCATCCTCCCATAAAAGAGAGGTATCGACCCGTACCCCCTGCACACTACCAACACGCCAAGGGGATGCTTAGAGACATGAAGGAGGCTGGGGTGATCAGGGATAGCTGTAGCCCCTGGGCAGCTCCACTAGTCTTAGTCAAAAAGAAAGACAACACCATGAGGATGTGTGTAGATTACCGGAAAATCAACCGTATCACACACAAGGATGCGTACCCCTTACCAAGGATAGAGGAGTCTTTGGCTGCTTTAAGATCTGCTAACTTCTTCTCTACCTTGGATCTCACTAGTGGGTACTGGCAGGTTCCTGTAGCAGAGGCGGCCCGGGAGAAGACCGCATTCACCACCCCGATGGGACTTAGCGAGTTTACCTGCATGCCGTTCGGACTCTGCAACGCACCAGGAACCTTCCAACGATTAATGGAGTGCTGTCTGGGCCACAGAAACTTCGAGACGGTCCTGTTGTACCTGGACGATGTCATCGTATATTCTAAGACTTATGAGGACCACCTGAAACACCTGGCGGAAGTGTTCGAAGCTCTGGCAAGCTACGGCCTAAAGGTGAAACCCTCCAAGTGTCACCTCCTGAAACCAAAGGTGCAGTACCTGGGACACGTGGTGAGCGCTGACGGAGTGGCTCCCGACCCTGATAAGATCACCGCAATTAAGGAATGGCCAAGTCCCTCCAGTGTAAAGGAAGTGCGGCAGTTCCTCGGGTTGGTAGGCTACTACCGCAGGTTCATCCCCGGTTTCACCAAAAAGGCAGCTCCTATGCAGGACCTCCTGATAGGCCAGTCCCGGAAGGCCAAGAACCAGAAGCCGCCCTTCAGATGGGAGAAGTTGGAAGAAGAGTCCTTCCGCCAGCTGAAGATGGCCCTCACGGGGGATGAAATCCTGGCGTACCCTGATTACAGCCAGCCCTTTATCCTCTACACCGACGCAAGTAACATCGGGCTAGGAGCCGTGCTGTCCCAGATCCAGCAGGGAAAAGAGCGAGTAATCGCTTACGCCAGCCGAAAACTGCGACCCACCGAAAGAAACCCTGAGAATTACAGCTCATTTAAGCTAGAGTTCCTGGCAGTTGTGTGGGCAGTCACCGAACGCTTTAAGCACTACCTCGCTTCTTCCCGGTTCGTCGTGTACACGGATAAAAACCCGTTGACACACCTGGACACGGCAAGACTCGGTGCCCTAGAGCAGAGATGGATGGCCCGCCTGTCCAACTACGAGTTCACCATCAAATACCGGGCAGGACGCTCCAATACCAACGCGGACGCCCTGTCCAGGATGCCAAACATACCGGACGTAGGAGAAGATCCAGAGGGACTGGAAGAAGTCGAACTCCCCGCGTTTCACCGTCATGGGACTATCCAGTATTCCCATCGGGTAAGGAGTAAGCAAGGCGCTACGCTTAACCCCTTACCTCACTACAACTGGGCGGAAACGCAAGACAGTGACCCTGCTGTCCGGCTGGTGAAGGAGATGCTGACTCAGCCAGAGGCTCGCCTTGACCCAGACGCTCCGGAGGAAGCCAAGCAACTGTGGGCAGAAAAGAGTAGACTGTTCCTTTACAAGGGGAAGTTGTGCCGCAGGATGGTTAACTCCCGGACGCATGAACTAATCTGGCAAGTAGTGGTGCCACGACGAGACGCAGCCATGGTGATGGAGGCATACCACGATGGAGCTGGGCATTTCGGATGGAAGAAGCTGGAGTTCCTGCTGCGCGGGCGGTTCCATTGGGTAGGCATGAGGGGAACCATCGAGAGGTGGTGCAGAGACTGTGGCCCGTGCAACCTGAGGAGGAAGGACTGTGCCAGCCAGAAGACTCCCCTGCAGTCCATCGTCACCCGGCAGCCGTTGGAACTGGTAGCCTTGGATCATGTAAAACTGACCCCAAGCAGAAGTGGCTACGTCTACGCGTTAACCATCGTGGATCATTACTCCCGGTTCTTGGTTGTCGTCCCCGTCAAGGACTTAACGGCTCAAACAGCAGCTAGAGCCTTCCAGCAGCACTTCTGCCGTCCACACGGGTACCCGGACCAAGCGCTGATGGACCAGGGACCTGCCTTTGAAGCGGAGGTCTTCCAGGAATTCTGCAATCTGTATGGCTGCCGGAAGATAAGGACGACACCCTATCATCCGCAAACTAATGGACTTTGTGAGAAAATGAACCAGGTGGTAATGGATCTTCTGAAAACGTTGCCCCTGGAAGAACGCAGTCTGTGGCCTGAGAAGCTGCCCGATCTGGTGGACCTATACAACCACATCCCGGTAGGTTCCACCAACTGTACCCCGGCTTACCTAATGAGGGCGAGACCTGGTAAATTACCTGTTGACCTGGAAATGGGAGTCCTGACACCCGAGCACACTTCACCAGAAGCAGACTGGGACACAGAGAGGCAGCAGCAGTACCGGAAAGTACAGGAGAGCGTGGAGCGAAGTCTCTGTCAGGCTAGGGAGAGACAAGAGAAAACTTACAACCAGTATGCTCCCGCTGTTCCCCTGGTGCCCGGAGAGCAGGTCTTGAAGAGGAAAAGACGGCTCCACAAGTTGGACGACCAGTGGGAGAAGGACCCGTACACCGTACTGCCCTCAAGCCACGAGAACCCGAAGGTCTGTACCATCAGTAAAGACGGAGGGGAGACCACAGCCATTGTATCCCGGGATCACCTGAAGAAGTGTCCTGAACAGCTACGGAACCCTGAAGAGGAACAAGAAGACCA
This sequence comes from Phyllobates terribilis, assembly GCF_046119375.1. NCBI lineage: Eukaryota > Metazoa > Chordata > Amphibia > Anura > Dendrobatidae > Phyllobates > Phyllobates terribilis. Next base: position 147,228,546 of record NW_027362770.1, on the reverse strand, counting down.
TCGACCCGTAGAGGAAAGGGAAGATATGGTTAGTACTGTGCTCGGAGACTTCCCTCGGTCTTGGACTCAAGTCAATGGTGCAGTTGTGGTACCCGTACTCACCTTCCTCCAACCAGCATCCCAAGCACCTACGGAGCAACAGGTAGAGCTGGAAGAACAGCCGGTCCAGGAGGCAGAAGACCCCACACCAGCAGACCAGGAGGATCAACCCTCTGCTTGCAGTGAGCCTGCCATATCCCTAGTGAGCCAAAGGGCCCGTAGACCGCTGCCCAGTTTACCCTTAACAGCTCCTACACCCTGTAGTTCAGGGCCAGACAGTCAGCTCCGTAGGTCCACTAGGGCCACTAGAGGCCAGTTACCCGCACGTTGGAGGATTTGAAGTGTATAAATTGTTTTATTTGTGGTTACCTGTTTTTTTTGTTGCTTGTGTATAATTATGTGTTTCTAGTTGTTTATAGGAGTCTTTGGTGGATTTACCGGGAATCCTGTGTACATAGTTGGAGCGTAACCCAGGACGGACTAAAGACTGTTAAGGACTCGGGGCAGGACAGACCCCTACCTGGTTACGTCTCCCTGTTTTGGTGAAATGGACACCTTGCTTTCTTCAAAGACTGCACCCGGTTACGGACATGCCGTGACCACCTTTATGTGTTTCTTTATTGTATTGTTATTGTTATATCTTGTTATGTTTTTCTAAAATATGTTTAGTCCCGGAGTACTAAATTTCACTAGGGGGGAATGTGGCACCCCAGGGATCTGGTTTCCACAGTAACAGCAATGTTATGTCTGAGAGCAGGTGGGCGGTCTCTTGGTCAGGGATCCTGTGCATGCCACACCTCCTGCCCAGTCCTGGGAGGGGAAGAACTTCCCCTATATAAACCTAGGGCTGAGGCAGGGTTAGTGAGTAGAGAAGAAGTAGAGACAGAGAACAGAAGCAAATATAGGAACAGAACATCAGGAGCTCTGTGGGAGCAGTGTTACAAGGAGTCAGGGGCTGGCAGCTGCAGAGCTCGCCCTGACTGAGAAGATTTCTTACCGGACCCGGAGTCCGAGGCTGTGGGGACTAACTCCTACCCAGCAGCAGAATCCGTCAGGCAGGGGATTCCAGGTCCTCTGGCCAAGAAACCCGAAGGCACGGTCACACGCATGGGACCAGCACCGCCGTCGTGGAGCAGAAGCTACTAGAAGGCCCCGAGTCACCGGCCATACGGGTGAGCACCACACAGTACACTCAGGGACGTGGGCTACTTATACCCGCCTCTAGCAAGGTAGCCAGAAGAGTACAGTTAGTTTGGGAGGCCTACAACTCCGCCTGGCCAGGGGAGATCCCATCTGCTCAAGGACTGACCAGGCCCCAATCGCTAGCCAGTACTTCGGGAGGGTCTATCTTTGTCACCAGTAAAGACCCTGAACTACACCGTACCGTCTCCGAGTGGTTCCTGCTACCCCCATCATCCACGTCGGCTGCCCTGAGGCCATACCCCTCCCGTTGGGGGTTATACTATCACGCTGCACAATCCTACCACCGGCCTCAGCGGTCTGCCCTGCAGCAGCAGCTCCTTAGCTGTACTCAACGGGTGGCGTAGTCGTCCAACATCTACCGCTGATACATCGCCGCTCAGTTTGACTCCCTGGGCACGGACCGGGTCACCACCACGAGACTACAACCCTCAACAGATCCGGCTCCGGGTAAGCTCCCGCGTGCGCAACGCAGCGCGACACAGGCCCAGGGGCGCGTCACTGCCAATCAAGCACAGCGATACTGTTGTTTTTACACCAGGTATTGGTACTTTTGGCAGTGTGGACAGGGGCCAAGTCCTGCTGGAGAATGACATTTCCATCTCCAAAAAGCTTGTCGGCAGAGGGAATCATGAAATGCTGTAAAATGTCCTGGTAGACGGCTGCGCTGACTTTGGTCTTGATAAAACACAGTGGACCTACACCAGCAGATGACATGGCTCCCCAAACCATCACTGATTGTGGAAACTTCACACTAGACCTCCAGCAGCTTGGATTGTGGCCTCTCCACTCTTCCTCCAGACTCTGAGACCTTGTGGAGTGTGTCAATGACTGCCTTCTGGACATCTGTCAAGTCAGCAGTCTTCCCCATGATTGTGGAGCCTACTGAAACAGACTAAGGGACCTTGTTAAATGCTTAGGAAGCCTTTGCAGGTGTTTTTTGTTAATTATTCTAATTTACTGAGATAATGACTTTTATGTTTTCATTGGCTGTAAGCCATAATCATCAACATTAACAGAAATAAACACTTGAAATAGATGACTCTGTCTGTAATGACTCTATATAATATATGAGTTTCACTTTTTGTATTGAAGAACTGAAATAAATTAACTTTTTGATGATATTCTAATTTAGTGAGATGCACCTGTATTATTAGAATTATCACACCAGTACACCTGTTTTCTCATTTGCAAGATTTAAGTAAACCTTGTATGATATCTTTTTCATTTGTGAATGTCCTTATACTTTCAAGCAGAACCTAGACACCCCACAATGCAATAATCCATCGATCACTATAAGCCCTCTGTTTTCCATGGATATCCATATTATGGACTGTGTATACGTTTCTTATGCCTGAACTCTGCACCCCTCGGTGAAGACAGTGAGTTTTTTTGGGGCAGCTTATGGTCGTCTCAGGATATGAACACCCCCGGATCTGCTTGAAAATATCAAGTTGACCCTTGAAGTCACTGTCTTGTAAATCTTTATCACTTCTCCACAGAATAAGTGATTGGTCTGAAATCACTCAGGGTGTAAAGAGACTCTGTCATCACAGAATAACTAATCAAACCAATCGCAGCCCCTCAGTATATCATGGCACCCTGTATTTTGATTGGCAGCTGTAGCTTTATAGACTCGAGCGGGGGTCTCAAACATTTGGCCACAGGGGCTGCTTCATGCAGGCCGCAGGCACCGTACACCTTGAGGATTGTGGCACGTCAGCACTTTTTCAGTGGAACATATTGCAGGCGCCGTGCACAGACAAGCTCTTTGCTCAGATATGCCAATGCCAACTGTGGGTCAATCACAGGCCAGCAGCTAATGTCTGCAGGGGACCAGGATGGGAACAGGACTAGAAGATGAGGATCAGGATCCTGACATTACTGCAAAGAGACATTACTACAAAAAGGGGACCAGGAAGGGACACATTACTATGAGATAGGGAGCCGAATGGTGAGATTGCTACAAGAAGGGGACCAGGTTGGAGGATATTTCTACAAGATGGCCATGATGGGGGGGACAATAAAACAAGATGAGGACCATGATGGGGGACATAGGCACAAGATAGAGACCATGATGGGGACATTACTACAAGATATTGGCCAAAATTACTATATGGCGCTAATAGTAAGATCGTATTACAAAAAGAGGCTAAAATGTAAAAGAAAACAAAAAAAATTCTAAATATTGGCTTAAACTTTTTAGTGCCAATAAAAAAATTTTTATAAATAAACTAAAATAAAGCCAACAAAGTGCACACTTGTTATCGGTCATCTGTAATAACCCAAGCTATAAATTATTATACCTCATAATAGAAAATAAATAAATCTGCAAAAAATATTATAAACAAGTGATCAAAAGGTGTATACAACCCCTGGCAAAAATTATGGAATCACCGGGCTCAGAGGATGTTCATTCAGTTGTTTAATGTTGAAAAAAAGCAGATCACAGACATGGCACAAAACTAAAGTCATTTCAAATGGCAACTTTAGGGCTTTAAGAAACACTAAAAGAAATCAAGATTAAAAATGTGGTACTCGGTAAGGGTAATTTTTTTTCAGACAAAGCAGAGGGAAAAAATTATGGAATCATGAAAAACAAACACACAAAAGAACACTCCAATACATCACTAGTATTTTGTTGCACCACCTCTGGCTTTAATAACAGCTTGCAGTCTCTGAGGTATGGACTTAATGAGTGACAAACAGTACTCTTCATCAATCTGGCTCCAACTTTCTCTGATTGCTGTTGCCAGATCAGCTTTGCAGGTTGGAGCCTTGTCATGGACCATTTTCTTCAACTTCCACCAAAGATTTTCAATTGGATTGAGATCCGGACTATTTGCAGGCCATGACATTGACCTTATGTGTCTTCTTTCAAGGAATGTTTTCACAGTTTTTGCTCTATGGCAGGATGGATTATCATCTTGAAAAATGATGTCATCATCCCCAAACATCCTTTCAATTGATGGGATAAGAAAACTGTCCAAAATATCAATGTAAACTTGGGCATTTATTGAAGATGTAATGACAGCCATCTCCCCAGTGCCTTTACCTGACATGCAGCCCCATATCATCAATGACTGTGGAAATTAGCATGTTCTCTTAATGTAGTCATCTTTATAAATCTCATTGGAACGGCACCAAACAAAAGTTCCAGCATCATCACCTTGCCCAATGAAGATTCGCGATTCATCACTGAATATGACTTTCATCCAGTCATTCACAGTCCACGATTGCTTTTCCTTAGCCCATTGTAACCTTGTTTTTTTCTGTTTAGGTGTTAATGATGGCTTATATTTAGCTTTTCTTTATGTAAATCCCATTTCCTTTAGGCGGTTTCTTACAGTTCGGTCACAGACATTGACTCCAGTTTCCTCCCATTCGTTCCTCATTTGTTTTGTTGTGCATTTCCTGTTTTGGAGACATATTGCTTTAAGTTTCCGGTCTTGACACTTTGATGTCTTCCTTGGTCTACCAGTATGTTTGCCTTTAACAACCTTCCCATGTTGTTTGTATTTGGTCCAGATTTTAGACACAGCTGACTGTGAACAATCAACATCTTTTGCAACATTGCGTGATGATTTACCTTCCTTTAAGAGTTTTATAAACCTCTCCTTTGTTTCAATTAACATCTTTCATGTCAGTCCACTTGGTGCAACAGCTCTCCAAGGTATGATCACTACTTTTTAGATGCAGACTAACGAGCAGATCTAATTTGATGCAGGTGTTAGTTTTGGAAATGAAAATTTACAGGGTGATTCCATAATTTTTTCCTCAGAATTGAGTGATTCCATAATTTTTTCCCTCTGCTTGGTCTGAAAAAAATTACCCTTACTGAGTACCACATTTTTTATCTTGATTTCTTTTAGTGTTTCTTAAAGCCCTAAAGTTGCTATTTGAAATGACTTTAGTTTTGTGCCATGTCTGTGATCTGCTTTTTTTCAACAACATTAACCACTTCGCGCCAGAGCCGGTTTTTGCCTTCGTGACCGGGCCAATTTTTACAATTCTGAGCACTGTCACTTTATGAAGTAATTACTCTGGAACGCTTCAACGGATTCCTCTGATTCTGAGATTGTTTTTTCGTGACATATTGTACTTCATGATAGTGGTAAAATTTCTTCGATATCACTTGCGTTTATTTGTGAAAAAAACAGAAATTTGGCAAAAATTTTGTAAATTTTGCAATTTTCAAACTTTGAATTTTCATGCCCTTAAATCAGAGAGATATGTCACACAAAATAGTTAATAAATAACATTTCCCACATGTCTACTTTACATTAGCACAATTTTGGAACCAAAATTTTTTTGTTAGGAAGCTATAAGGGTTAAAAGTTGACCAGCGATTTCTAATTTTTCCAACAAAATTTACAAAAACATTTTTTTAGGGACCACATCTTATTTGAAGTGACTTTGAGGGGCCTTTATGACAGAAAATACCCAAAAGTGACACCATTCTAAAAACTGCACCCTTCAAGGTGATCAAAATCACATTCAAGAAGTTTATTAACCCTTCAGGTGTTTCACGGGAATTTTTGGAATGTGGAAGAAAACAATGAACATTTAACTTTTTTTCACAAAAATGTTACTTTAGACCCAATTTTTTTATTTTCACAAGGGTAACAGGAAAAAATGGAATACACAATTTGTAGTGCAATTTCTCATGAGCACGCTGATACCCCATATGTGAGGGAAAACCACTGTTTGGGTGCACTGCAGGGTTCGGAAAGGAAGGAGCGCCATTAGACTTTTTGAATGTAAAATTTGTTTGAATAATTAGCAGACGCCATGTTGCGTTTGGAGAGCCCCTGATGTGCCTAAACAGTGGAAACCCCCCACAAGTGACACCATTTTGGAAACTAGACCCCTTAGGGAACTTATCTAGATGTGTGGTGAGCACCTTGAACTCCAAGATGCTTCACAGAAGATTTTAATATTGAGCTGTAAAAATAAAATTTTCACATTTTTCCCGCAAAAACGTTTTTCATCCCTTAATTTTGCATTATCATTAGGGTAATAGGATAAATTGCACCATGAAATTTGTTGTACAATTTCTCCTGAACACGCCTCTACCCCATATTTGGAGGCAAACCACTGTTTGGGTGCACGGCAGGGTTCAGAAGGGTAGGAGCGCCATTTGACTTTTTGAATGTAAAATTTGCTTGAATAATTAGCAGACGCCATGTTGCATTTGGGGAGCCCCTGATGTGCTTAAACAGAGGAAACCCCCCACAAGTGACACCATTTTGGAAACTAGACTCCTTAGGGAACTTATCTAGATGTGTGGTGAGCACCTTGAACCCCCAGGTGCTTCACAGAAGTTTATAATATTGAGCTGTAAAAATAAAGTTTTCACATTTTTCCCGCAAAAACGTTTTTCATCCCTTAATTTTGCATTATCATAAGGGTAATAGGATAAATTGCACCATGAAATTTGTTGTACAATTTCTCCTGAACACGCCTCTACCCCATATGTGGAGGCAAACCACTGTTTGGGTGCACGGCAGGGTTTGAAAGGGAAGGAGCGCCATTTGACTTTTTGAATGTAAAATTTGCTTGAATAATTAGCAGACGCCATGTTGCATTTGGGGAGCCCCTGATGTGCCTAAACAGAGGAAACCCCCCACAAGTGACACCATTTTGGAAACTAGACCCTTAGGAAACTTATCTAGATGTGTGGTGAGCACCTTGAACTCCCAGGTGCTTCACAGAAGTTTATAATATTGAGCTGTAAAAATAAAGTTTTCACATTTTTCCCGCAAAAACATTTTTCATCCTTTAATTTTGCACTATCATAAGGGTAATAGGATAATTTGCACCATGAAATTTGTTGTGCAATTTCTCTTGAACACGCCGATACCCCATATGTGAGGGGAAACCACTGTTTGGGCGCACGACAGGGTTTGAAAGGGAAGGAGCGCCATTTGACTTTTTGAATGTAAAATTTGTTTGAATAATTAGCAGACGCCATGTCGCATTTGGGGAGCCCCTAATGTGCCTAAACAGTGGAAACCCCCCACAAGTGCCACCATTTTGGAAATTAGACCCCTTAGGGAACTTATCTAGATGTGTGGTGAGCACCTTGCACCCCCAGGTGCTTCACAGAAGTTTATAATATTGAGCCGTAAAAATAAAATTTTCACATTTTTCCCACAAAAAATGTTTTTCATTCCCTAATTTTGCATTAGCATAAGGGTAATAGGATAAATTGCACCATGAAATTTGTTGTGCAATTTCTCCTGAGTAACTCGATACCCCATATGTGGGGGAAAACCACTGCTTTGGTGTACGGCAGGGTTCGGAAGAGAAAGGAGCGCTATGTTGGCTGCATAGGTTGTAGACACCATGTCACATTTGAAGAGTCGCTGACATGCCGAAACAGCAGAAACCCCCACAAGTGACCCCATTTTGTAAACTACACCTCTCAAGGAATTCATATAGGGAAGTAGTAAGTATCTTTTAATTTTTAAATTTATACCATTGGGCAGTGAAAAAAAACATAATTATATTTTTACCACAAAAAAATGTTTTACCCTCAGATTTTACATTTTCACACAGGGCAATGGGTAAAAATGGTGCCGAAATGTGTCACACAATTTCTTCTAAAAGTGGCAATACCCCATATGTGGCTGTATCGTACTGCTTAGCCATATGTTGAGATCTGGGGGGGACGGAGCGCTATTTGACAATTGGAGAACAAATTATTAAAGAATAGGCATTTGGATTTGGGAGCACAAAATTTTCTGAATTTCTTTTGGGGGGCAAGGGCCATTTCGCTTTTCCGGAGCCTTTCTGCTACCAGTAACTTGGAAGTCCCTTATATTTTTAACAGATGACGGACCTGGGTGGGGACTAGCTTTTTTTGAGGACTGAGTTGAAGCTTTTATTGGGAACATTTTACATAACATTTATCCGGCGCTCTAGGCTGAGCACTTACATCGGGGTTTCCATCTAAATTTCCAAGTGATATAATTCAGATGAAACCCCTGCGGGATCCATTCACTGTAATGAGGCAGCAGAGTTACTCTGGACTCCATCTGGCCTCTGTTTAGCGGTGTCCTTTTTTTCAGAAGTGCACAAAACTGTGGCCAACCGCACTTTTATGCACGCCTAAAAAAACTGACACTGTAGGATCACAGGCCAGATGGCATCCACAGCGGCCTATATCTGCCTCATTACAGGGAATCTTCCGTCATGGGTTCCGTCTGAATCACGTATTTCAGAGATTTACACGGAAACTCTGGTGTAAGTGCTCAGCGCAGAGCGCAGGATAAATGTGAGCAGAGCCTTACTGCGATCTTTGGGAGACATAATAAACAAATCAGTAGCAGGTGAAGAATTGGTTTTATTTATTTTTTACGCCGTTCCTCGTGTGGTATAAGTGATGAGATTACTTTATTCTTCGCGTCGGTGCGATTACAGAGATACCAGATTTATATCGGGTTTTTATGACTGACAGCTGTCACACACTAAGAGACGCTTTTTTTTGCAAAATCTAGTTTTTGCATCGCCATATTTTGAGAGCTATAATTTTTCCATATTTCGGCCGACAGAGTCATGTCATGGCTTGTTTTTTGCGGGACGAGTTGACATTTTTATTGGTACCATTTTTGGGTACGTGACATTTTTTGATCGCTTTCTATTCCGTTTTTTGGGAGGTAAAATTAACAAAAAACAACAATTCAGGAATTGTTTTTTGAGGGTTTTTTTTATGCCGTTCTGCGTGTGGTAAAAGTGATAAGGCAGCATTATTCTTCGGGTCAGTACATTTACAGCGATACTACACTTACTGTATATTTTTTTTATGTTTTGGCGCTTTTACACAATAAAACAATTTTATAGAAAAAATATTTTTTTTGCATCGCTTTATTCTGAGCGCTATAACTTTTTTATTCTTCGGCTGATGGAGCTGTATGGCGGCTTTTTTTTTGCAGAATAAGATGACGTTTTCAGCGGTACCATTTTTATTTCCAGTTTGCTTATTGTTCGCATTTTTTTCCACTTTTTGTTTGGCGATATGATGAAAAAGCATAGTTTTTTGCTCCGTTTTTTATTTATTTTTATTACGATGTGCACATAAGGAGTTGATTAGTGTGACAGTTTTATAGATCGGGTTGTTTCTGACGCGGCGATACCAAATATGTGTACTTTTTTTGTTTTTGCATAAATATATGGATTTATTGGTTTAATATTTTATTTATTTATTTTTATTTATTTATTTTGTGATTTTTTTTTAACAGTTTGAAAACATTTTTTTGACTTTTTTTTTTTTTACATTTTTACTTAGTCCCTGTATGGGACATTAATTTTTATTTTTCTAATCACTGATGTCATGCAATGTAATAGACATGTATTACATGACATGTCATCTTTGCTGACTGTTTCACAGTCAGTGTGTCCTGCCAGGCTTCAGCTACAGACTAAGCCTAGCAGGACACTATATATGGCAGATCTGGAGGCGGTCATGTGACCTCCAGCTGCCATAACAACGGAAGGTTCTGGAAGATATCAGGGGGCCGTCGGAGAGGTAAGTTGACGACCCCCTCTCCTCTCACTATCTTCTATATGCCGCGCTCACTATAGATCGCAGCATATAGAAGATAGCAAAGGGTTAACATCATTGGGACCTGATCCAATCAGGTCCCGATGATGTCCCCTGTCAGAGCTATCACTCTGCACCGGAACCGCCGCACTTGCAGGACCCTGGGGGTCCTGAGCGCTGCGGGACCACCCACCGTTTTTAAACGTCGGCGCTGCACAGAGCCCAGGCAGCGCCGACGTTTATGTACAGTGGGCAGTCCTGAACCGGTTAAACAACTGAATGAACATCATCCAAGCCCGGTGATTCCATAATTTTTGCCAGGGGTTGTAGAATGGAGTTTCTGTACAGAGGACGTCCTTATACACAGTACATTGTGCCTACAAATCATACAAATCATGGACCTCAGTGCAGCAGCTCAATCTTGTCATCTCTGTACTGAGACATATAGATTGGAGTTGCTGCAGGGTGTTTTATTATTTCTTGGCAGACATACAAGATTACAGCCACAATTCATGAAGAAACAAATTTTGCATGTCAGTATTAATAAAAGGTGAGAGGTAGAAAGCTGGGCCACTTTTTTTTTGTTAAATTAAAAAATTAGGTTTTTTTTTATATTATCAGTTTTCATAGTTTAAAAACTTACACAAAGCTCTGATTGTTCATGTTTGACAAAATGTTACTTTTCTTGTCTGCCCACCAGTCCTGGTCAGCACCAGCATTTTGAAGAGCGGGTGGACATTATCATAATTTACATCACAAAAGTGGCAAAAATGATCACATAAATGTTGTCTAGCTCGGCCCACTCTTCAGAAATGTCGGTGCTGTGGCTGGGACTGGTGGAAATACAGTAAAAGTCAAATTCGGGCAAAACTGAACCATCAGTGCTGTGTGTAATTATGTATGTCACAAAAAGTAACAATACATCCATCTGACTCGCCCCCTGGGCCGTGGGGCACTCGGAACCGGGCAATAGGGAGACGATGGGAGTAGTAGTGGCAACCCGGTTCCGTGGCTCAGGGTGGTCAGGCCAGTGGTAGTCCGTTATGTGCTATTGATTATGTCCGACTACGCCACCCGTGGATTTGCGGTCATTAGGAACCGCCGCTGCAAGGCAGACCGCTGGGGCTGATGATGTATGCAGCTGGGATGGTGTGACTCCCCACGGGAAGAGTGCGGCCCCAGGGCAGTGTAGTGGATGTTGGGAGTGATGGCAGTGAGAGTCCCAGTGCTGATAGTGCTGGAGGAGCAAGGAGCACGCAGACAACAGGTTGCAGTCCAGGGTCTTTACTAGAACAGGTAAATTGACCCACAAACAGTCCCAGCTAGGAGGGGACCTGGATGTCTGAGAGCAACGGGGAAATTGGCCCTGGTCAGGGTGAGGGTGTAGGCCTACCGTGCTTTCTGTGCTCCTTCTGGCTATCTCCTCGTTATAGGGTAACAGCCCACGTTTCCGAGCTTTCCGTGTATTCTCGCCTGTATGGCCTGCGACGTGGGTTCCTTTCTGCTCCCAGCCTTGTACGGCTTTGCTGGTCCCTTCTGTTGTGGCAAGGCCTCCAGGCTTCTTAGGCCAAGGAATATACAGTCCCCTGTGGACTGGTTATCTGCTGGAGAATGTGGAATCCTTCCAGCCTCAGACACCAAAGTCTGGTAAATTAAGTCGGTTATCTGCCAAAACAGGCTCTCTTCGCCTCTTGTCTCTGGCTTGTGGCTCTCCTACTGCCACACTTCCTCTTAGGGTGCAATACAACTGTCCCTCTCTGCTCTGGGACCTGAATCCTGAGACAGGTCGTCCAGCTCTCTCTAACCCTGCCCCCAGTACCAGCCTTTATAGGGGCAGCCTGCTCCCCCTACTGGCCTGAGACAGGAGGTACTGCATGCTAATGTTCCCCTGACTAGAGAACCTCCCCCTTGCTCTCAGACACAGCTTTATTACATTTTGTGGCATCCAGGCCAGGGTGACACATTCCCCCCTAGTAAAATTTAGTACTCCAGGACTAAACAGTAAATAAAGAATAACATGCATAACCATAAAACATTATCAGGAAAGTGACGCACAAATTGAGTTCTTAAGGTCACAGTGTGGTCTGTGACCGGGTGTCCATATCACCAGCACAATGGGGAGCCTTAACCAGGTGGGGGTCTGTCCTACCCCAAGTCCTTTACAGTCTTAGTTCATTCCTGGGTTAGGCTCCGAACGCAGTCCATACAAGGTCCCGGTTATAAAAAGTCCATAACCTGTGAGTCCTTACGGTAGCTGCAAGAAACTGAAACACAGAATTACCAAACATGCATGTAACTTGGCAAACATTTCAACATTTGGTAACAGGGTTATTTATAATTTTAGTGCACCCTATATTCTCCAGCGAGCGGGTATCTGCCCCTTTGTGCTCCTGGTTGACCTCCTTAACCCACTGTCTGGTGGTGGAACAACCTGGCTTTCCCCACTAGCGTTAGGGGTACAGCTACCAGCTGGGTGTACAGGTAGGGCAGGCAGCTGTCTGCGGGTCCTTTGGCTTACCGCAGGCATGGCAGGCTCACTGTCAGCAGAGGGTTGACTCTCCTGGGCTGCTGGCGCCGGCTCTTCTGCCTCTGGAACCGCTTGCTCCTCTTCACCTTCCGGCTCTGGTGTTGGTTGTTGTTGTGCCGGTTGCAGGAAATGCAGAACGGGTACCACTATGGCATCATTTATGCGAGTCCAGGACTGAGGGAACTCTCCGAGGACGGTGCTGATCATTTCTTCCTTGTCCTCTGCGGGTTCAAGGTTACTCTGATCCTCTTCTGCACTACGGAGTTGCTCCGGGCACCTTTTGAGGTGGTCTCTGGAGACGACACTAGTGGTTTCTCCCCCGTCCTTGGTGATTACGCACACCTTTGGGTTGACTTGGTCAGCCTGCAGTACGGTGTAGGGTTCCCTTTCCCACTGGTCGTCCAATTTATGTAGCCTTCTCTTCCGCTTCAGGACTTGCTCACCAGGTTCTAGGGGACCAGCAGGGGCGTGTTGGTTGAAGAGTTTTTCTTGCCTCTCTCTCACCTGGGCCAGGCTCTTCTCCACACTCTCCTGTACCTTCTTGTACTGCAGTTGCCTTTCCGTATCCCAGTCTGCATCCGGGGAGGTGTCCTCAGGAGTTAGGACTCCCATCACCAGGTCTACGGGCAGCTTACCTGGTCTGGCTCGCATCAGGTAAGCCAGGGTGCAGTTGGTAGCATTCACCTGGATATGATTGTATAAGTCTATCAGGTCCGGCAGTTTTTCTGGCCACAGGCTGCGTTCCTCCAGGGGCAACGTCTTCAGGAGATCAATAACTATATTGTTCATCTTCTCACACATCCCGTTGGTTTGTGGGTGGTAAGGCGTTGTCCGAATCTTCTTACAGCCATAGAGGTTGCAGAACTCCTGGAAGATTTCAGCCTCGAACGCTGGACCCTGGTCTGTCAGGACCTGTTCCGGATACCCGTGTGGACGGCAGAAGTATTGCTGGAAGGCTCTGGCCGCTGTTTGGGCTGTCAAGTCCTTTACCGGGACCACCACTAGAAAACGGGAATAGTGGTCCACGATTGTCAGGGCATAGATGTATCCGGACCGGCTGGGAGCCAATTTGACATGGTCCAGAGCTACCAGCTCAAGAGGCTGCGTGGTGACGATGGGCCTCAAGGGTGTCTTCTGGCTGGCACGGTCCTTCCTCCTTAGGTGACAAGGGCCACAGTCTCTGCACCATTTTTCTACAGCTCCTCTCATGCCGACCCAAAAGAACCTTCCTCTTAGCAGGAACTCCAGTTTCTTCCAACCAAAGTGTCCCGCTCTGTCATGGTAAGCCCCCAGGACCATAGCTGCATCCCGCCTTGGGACCACGACTTGCCAGGTCAGCTCGTGCGTCCGGTGGTTGACAATCCTTCTGCACAACTTGCCTTCGTAGAGGAACAGCTTGGTCTTCTCTTTCCATAGCTGCTTGGCTTCCTCTGGAGCATCCGGATCTATGCGGGCATCTTCCTGGGTCAGCAGATCTTTGACCAGGCGGATGGCAGGGTCACTATCTTGGGTCTCGGCCCAGCTGTGGTGAGGTAGGGGATTTATCATCACGGTTGTTAGATCCTCCTCCTTCACGCGGTGGGAGTATTGAGCGGCTCCATACCGGTGAAACGCGGGGAGTTCTTCCTCCTCCAGCTCTTCTGGGTCTTCGTCACCTTCAGGTAAGTGAGGCATCCTCGATAGGGCATCAGCGTTGGCATTGGCTTTGCCGGCCCGGTACTTGATCACGAAGTCATAGTTGGAGACACGGGCCATCCACCGCTGTTCCAGGGCACCCAGTCTCGCATTGTCCAGGTGTGTCAACGGGTTGTTGTTCGTGTACACGGTGAACTTTGCGGAGGCCAGGTAATGCTTGAAGCGTTCCGTCACGGCCCACACCACCGCCAAGAATTCAAGCTTGAAGGAGCTGTAATTCTCCGGGTTCCTCTCGGTGGGTCTCAGCTTCCGGCTGGCATACGCGATCACCCTTTCTCTGCCCTGTTGGTTTTGGGACAGTACTGCTCCCAGTCCCACATTACTGGCGTCCGTGTGGAGAATAAAAGGCTGGCCATAGTCAGGGTAGGCCAGAATCTCATCCCCTGTGAGGGCCATCTTTAGCTGGCGGAAGGACTCCTCTTCCGGTTTATCCCACATGAAGGGTGGCTTTTGACTTCTGGACTTAGACTGTCCGATCAGGAGGTCCTGCATAGGAGCTGCCATCTTAGTGAACCCAGGGATGAACCTTCGGTAGTAGCCTACCAACCCGAGGAACTGTCTCACCTCTTTGATGTTCGAGGGGCTTGGCCAGCTCTTGATTGCCGTGACCTTGTCAGGGTCGGGGGCTACTCCTTCCGCACTTACCACGTGCCCTAGGTACTGGACCTTCGGTTTCAGCAGGTGACACTTCGATGGTTTCACCTTCAGGCCATAGCCTGCCAGGGCTTCGAACACCTCGGCCAGGTGCTTTAGATGGTCCTCGTAGGTCTTTGAATAGACGATCACGTCGTCCAGGTAAAGGAGGACCGTCTCGAAGTTTCGGTGCCCTAGACAGCATTCCATCAGCCTCTGGAAGGTCCCTGGTGCATTGCAGAGCCCGAAGGGCATACAGTTGAACTCACTCAGCCCCATCGGGGTGGTGAAGGCGGTCTTCTCCTTGTCAGCCTCTGCCACAGGAACCTGCCAGTACCCGCTAGTAAGGTCCAAAGTAGAAAAGAAGTTAGCTGATTTTAGTGCGGCTAAAGACTCCTCTATTCTAGGCAGCGGATATGCGTCTTTGTGGGTGATACGGTTGATTTATCTATAGTCCACGCACATTCTCATGGTGCCATCTTTCTTTTTTACCAGAACCAGGGGGGCTGCCCAGGGGCTACAGCTATCTCTAATGACCCCAGCTTCTTTCATTTCCCGCAGCATACCCTTGGCATTCTGATAATGTGCAGGCCTGTGTCTCTCTTTTATTGGTGGGTGGCTTCCTGTGGGGATGTGGTGTTCTATCCCCTTTACTCTGCCGAAGTCTAGCGGGTGCTTACTAAAGACTCTCTCGTACTCCTGTACCACTCGGTAGACTCCTTGTTTTTGGTGCAGGGGAGTGGAGTCAGCACCCACATGGAGTTTCTGGCACCAGTCCTCCTTTTGTTTCTGGGAGCCATTACCCTCCGCCTGAGGAGATGGAGGCAAGGGTTCCACGGCCCTGATAGCTTTGTGTTCGACAACAAACAGTTTGGCAAGTGTAGCGTACCTGGGTAAGTGTACCTCTCTCTCCCTGTCTGAGTACACGGGATCTACCATGGCTTGGTAGTCTCTACCTCTCAACCCGATTGCAGTCCGACACCAGATCATCATTTCACTTTTGGGAGGCATGGAAATGGGGAATGGGTCACTCAGTCTTACGCTACCGATCTCACCTCCAGACAGTTCTACCTGCTGCCGTCTCATCAGGGCTTTTATCTCCTTGTTGAGGACTCTCTGTTGGCTGGAACTAGCATTCACCGCCACCTGTTGTAGAATTACAATTACCTCTGAAAGACAATTTTCAATCACGTTAGTACCCACAGTTATTTTAGGGTGACTTTCACGACGGTCAATGTCCACAATAATCACTCCCTGTGCCGGCAGTTCAACTTTACCAATTTTAATGGTCATCTCCTTGAACCCCATCTGCGGCACGGGCAAGCCATTACTGGCGATGATGCTCAAGTTACTGTCTGGATACCATGTGATATCAGCATCAGTCCAATACTGCTTAAAAAGTACATAAGGGATAGTGGTTACTTGCAACCCAGTATCCAGCAAGGCGCTCATGGGGATACCGTCCAGCACCACGGGTAAAACCGGGCGCCCCCCAACGTACTTATCGCGCCAATTATAAGGGCCTGGTGATCTTATGCCTGGGAGTTGGCCCTCTGCCCCAGGTTGGACCCGTTTAAATTACAGTACCTGGAAATGTGTCCGGGCTGGTTGCATCGACGGCAAATGGGCTGTCCATCCTCTGCGTAGCGGTCTGTGGGCCTCCCTCGGAACGACGGGATCCTCCTCTGTCGATGCCACGGGACATCCTTCGGACTTGAAGCCAGCTCGATGGGTCTTGACGGGTCCACTTGTAACGCCTGGACGGTCCTGGTCAACGCCGCGACGCTCCTGGTCAGCTCCTGGACTTGGTGATGCAGGTCTTTCGACGGGGCTTGGTTCAGGGCCTGTGCATCAGCCCCCACGGGGTCCATAGAGGAGGGTGCCGCCTCCTGGTGGTACGTGAGAGCAGGGCGCCGGGGGTTTATAGCGCCACTGGTTGCAGATTCACGGAGCACCCTTATGGCGCTGTCCTTAAATTGGGCAAAGGTCAGGTCGGGGTTCTGAAAGAACATGAGGCGCAGTTGGGCCCTGTGGGTGCTAGACAGCAGACCTTCTATGAATTGTTCTGTTAGCAGCTTATCCGTTTCCTGCACACTGCCAGGGTCAGTTTGTTGAATAGCCCTCAAGGCTTCCTGCAGATTTAGGGCATAGTCTCTGATGCTGTCCTGTGCCCGCTGCTTACATCCATAGAACCTCATTTTAATCTCAGCAGAGGTACGTGTGTCAAAGGTACCCCGCAGCCGGGCCAGAATACCCTTCACAGTCCTTTTCTCCTCAGTGGGCCATGATTTTACCTCCCTTTGGGCTGCGCCAGTTAACTGCGCTGTTAGTATGCTGACCTTCTGTTCCTCTGTCAGGGTGTAGACTTGGAACAAACTGTACAGCCTTTCCTTAAAGTCAGTTAGGGCATGGGGCTCCCCTGAGTACTTTGGCAGCCAGGCCGCTCCAGGGATGTAGGGCAGGGAAAAGGGCATCACCGCTGCTGCAGCTGCGCTGGTGGTAGTGGGCGCCTCTGTGTCCGACATCTTCCTCCCCCCTAGTTAAGCGTGGCTTACCTTCCGACGATCCTCTTCTGTAGGCCGCGGCTCCGCTGCTGCTGCTCTGGACGAGGACCTTGCGTCGCGTCCTAATGACGTCAGCGTCGCTCTCTCTCCCTTCCAGGACCTTGCGCAGCGTCGGTGCGTGGGGCGGAGCTTCGGATCTCGCGCGGTTTGGACGTCCACGCCCCTCTTCTTCCCGCGCGGCGTCCTGAAGATGGCGTCCGATGGCGGGAAAACGGCTGAAGATGGCGGGAACCGATGGAAGATGGCGGGAGATGGCTGGAAATGGCGGGAAACGGCTCCGGATGGCGGGAAACCTCTTTCCAGGTAAGTGCAAAGTCATTTTCAGGCGCGCAATACCCGTTTGTGGCAGGTTGGTTGTAATCCTGCCGACTACGCCAAAGCTGACTCACCCCCTGGGCCGTGGGGCACTCGGAACAGGGCAATAGGGAGACGATGGGAGTAGTAGTGGCAACCCGGTTCCGTGGCTCAGGGTGGTCAGGCCAGTGGTAGTCCGTTATGTGCTATTGATTATGTCCGACTACGCCACCCGTGGATTTGCGGTCATTAGGAACCGCCGCTGCAAGGCAGACCGCTGGGGCTGATGATGTATGCAGCTGGGATGGTGTGACTCCCCACGGTAAGAGTGTGGCCCCAGGGCAGTGTAGTGGATGTTGGGAGTGATGGTAGTGAGAGTCCCAGTGCTGATAGTGCTGGAGGATCAAGGAGCACGCAGACAACAGGTTGCAGTCCAGGGTCTTTACTAGAACAGGTAAATTGACCCACAAACAGTCCCAGCTAGGAGGGGACCTGGATGTGTGAGAGCAACCGGGAAATTGGCCCTGGTCAGGGTGAGGGTGTAGGCCTACCGTGCTTTCTGTGCTCCTTCTGGCTATCTCCTCGTTATAGGGTAACAGCCCACGTTTCCGAGCTTTCCGTGTATTCTCGCCTGTATGGCCTGCGACGTGGGTTCCTTTCTGCTCCCAGCCTTGTACGGCTTTGCTGGTCCCTTCTGTTGTGGCAGGGCCTCCAGGCTTCTTAGGCCAAGGAATATACAGTCCCCTGCGGACTGGTTATCTGCTGGAGAATGTGGAATCCTCCCAGCCTCAGACACCAAAGTCTGGTAAATTAAGTCCGTTATCTGCCAAGACAGGCTCTCTTCGCCTCTTGTCTCTGGCTTGTGGCTCTCCTACTGCCACACTTCCTCTTAGGGTGCAATACAACTGTCCCTCTCTGCTCTGGGACCTGAATCCTGAGACAGGTCGTCCAGCTCTCTCTAACCCTGCCCCCAGTACCAGCCTTTATAGGGGCAGCCTGCTCCCCCTACTGGCCTGAGACAGGAGGTACTGCATGCTAATGTTCCCCTGACTAGAGAACCTCCCCCTTGCTCTCAGACACAGCTTTATTACATTTTGTGGCATCCAGGCCAGGGTGAAACACATCCATTTATAATTCCTATGCCACTAGATTGGAATCTATGAGGAGCTCCTGGAATTAACTCCATTCTGGAGGTTTCAGTCATGAGCCGTCTAGATTGGATTTGATCCTATGAGGACATCGCTCCAGCAACTCCATTCTAGTCAGGTCAGCAATGAACTGTACAGAATAGAGGCTACAGGGAGATCATCTAAAAATCCACTCCGATCTAGACGGCTCACTAGTGAATCAGCTAGAATGCAGTTGCTAAAATAAGGTCCTCAAAAAATCCACTCCGATCCAATGTGGTAAATTATGAGGACTCTCTCGGCTGCGCTGTTACGTTTATCCCTGCGAGGCTCCGCCACTTTTTGAAAAACTGAATTCCAGTCACCTCAGCACCAAACTGTACAGAATGGAGGCTGCAGAGAGATCCTCAAAAAATCCACTCCGATCTAGATGGCTCACTAGTGAATCAGCTAGAATGGAGTTGCTCAAATGAGGTCCTCAAAAAATCCACTCCGATCTACACTGTGTTCCAAATTATTATGCAAAAAGTGTTTATGAGTGATAAGGTAAGAATTTTTTGTTTGTCAGTTAAACTCATGTGTGTCAGGGCTCTTTATATCACTGTAAGCAATTGCAGACACCTGTGCTAATTAGTTTGGCAGGTGTGTCCAATGAAAGGCAAGACTACTTAAGAAGGCTGTCCCACATTATTAAGCAGCCTACATTTTCTGCCAAAATGGGAAAGAAAAAGGATGTGTCGGCTGCTGAGAAGCAACAAATTGTGGAGTGTTTAGGTCAAGGCATGACTACAATCAACCTTGCCAAGACACTTCATCCTGATCATCGCACAATCAAGAAGTATGTAGCTGATTCACAGTACAGACGTGTGCGTGCTGATAAGGGAAAATTGAGGACTCTTTCCTACAGGCAATTACGTCAGGTTAAAAGAGCAGCAGCAAAAAAGCCTTGTCAGACAAGTTTTTGAAGCTGCTGGTGCCTCCAACGTCCCCCGAACAACAAGATGCAAGGTCCTTCAGAGGTTTGCAGCTGTTCGTAAGCCATCCTGTCGACCTCCTCTATCCACTGCACACAAGCAGAAACGGCTCCAGTGGGCCAAACAATACATGAAGACTAACTTCAAAACTGTTTTGTTCACGGATGAGTGCCGTGCAACGCTCGATGGTCCAGATGGATAGAGTGGAGGATGGCTAGTTGATGGACACCCCATGCAAACACGGCTACGGAGCCAACAAGGAGGAGGTGGAGTAATGTTTTGGGCTGGAATCATGGGGAGAGAGATTGTTGGCCCCTTTAGGATCCTTGAAGGGGTAAAGATGAACTCCATAATGTATGTTGAGTTTCTCAAACAGCACTTCCTGCCATGGTTCAAGAAGAAGAACCGTGCATTCCGCAGCAAGATCATTTTCATGCATGATAATGCACCGTCTCATGCTGCACATAACACATCTGCATCTCTGGCTGCTATGGGCATAAAAGGGGACAAACTTATGGTGTGGCCCCCATGCTCCCCTGACCTCAACCCCATTGAGAACTTCTGGAGCATCATCAAAAGGAGTGTCTATGATGGCGGGAGGCAGTTTATATCTAAGCAACAGCTCTGGGAGGGTATTCTTACATAGTTACATAGTTACATAGTTTATAAGGCCGAAAAAAGACAAGCGTCCATCCAGTTCAGCCAATTTCTTGTGCACTGCAGCTATTCCGCAGCGTTGATCCAGGGGAAGGCAACAAAAAAACATGCGGTATAGGCCAATTTACATCATTGAGGAAAAATTCACTTCCCGACACCAATCTGGCAGTCAGATTAAATCCCTGGATTAATTAACTAAGCATAAGATGTAATTTTATTGTTCTCAAGAAAGGCGTCCAGGCCTCTCTTGAACTCATTAAGTGAGTTGGACATCACCACTTCCT
The DNA here is from genome assembly GCF_046119375.1 of Phyllobates terribilis. NCBI lineage: Eukaryota > Metazoa > Chordata > Amphibia > Anura > Dendrobatidae > Phyllobates > Phyllobates terribilis. Next base: position 147,208,007 of record NW_027362770.1, on the reverse strand, counting down.
CTCCCAGAGAGTTCCAGAGTCTCACGGCTCTGACCGTAAAGAATCCCCTTCTATGCTGGTGCAGGAACCTCCTTTCCTCCAGACGCATAGTGTGCCCCCTCGTCTTTGTCACCATCCTTGGTACAAACAGGTCATGGGAGAGATCTCTGTACTGCCCCCTGATGTATTTATACATGTTTATGAGGTCTCCCCTAAGCCTACTTTTCTCCAACGTAAATAGGCTTAATTTTGACAACCTCTCTGGGTATTCTAGTCCCTCCATTCCCTTTATTACCTTAGTCGTCCTCATGCAAAACAATTGAAGCAGAAACCATCCAAAACCTGACAAATTCAATGGACGAGAGAGTTCAGAAGCTCCTTTCGAACAAGGGGTCCTATGTGCAAATGTAACATCACCTAGAATAAAGTTTTGAGTTGAAAACTGTTTGATTTCAGTTTGTAATAACCTGCTAATGCTTATAATTTCAAAAATGACCATTTTTTTGTTCTTTATTAAAATGAAAATGTTGAAAACTCTGCTGTGCATAATAATTTGGAACATGCATTTTGAGTGCAGTTTGAGTGTTTTATTTTTTTTTAAAATATACTGTTATCATAGGCAGTTTGTACAAAAACCTTTCAATTGTACTCTAATAGTTATTTGACTGGAAAATTACAATGACTGCAATTCATATAGGTAATTTGGGAAAATCCGAGAAAATATTATTTGCATAATAATTTGGAACACAGTGTAGATGGCTCACTAGTGAATCAGCTAGAAAGGAGTTGCTCAAATGAGGACCTCAAAAAATCCACTCCGATCTAGACAGCTCACTAGTGAATCAGCTAGAATGGAGTTGCTCAAATGAGGTCCTCAAAAAATCCACTCCAATACAATGTTGTAAATTATGAGGACTCTGTTGCTGCGCTCTGTTATGTTTCTCCCTGCAAAGCTCCTCTCACTCTTTGAAAAACTCGATTCCAGTCACCTCAGCACCAAACAGTACAGTTTGGAGGCTACAGGGAGATCCTCAAAATACCCACTCAGATCTAGACGGCTCACTAGTGAATCAGCTAGAATGGAGTTGCTCAAATGAGGTCCTCAAAAAATCCACTCCAATACAATGTTGTAAATTATGAGGACTGAGTTGCTGCGCTCTATTACGTTACTCCCCGCGAGGCTCTGCTCACTCTTTGAAAAAAATCGATTCCAGTCACCTCACCAGTGAACCGTCTAGAGTGGCGTTGCTAAAATGAGGTCCTCAAAAACATGTGACTACAGTGAGGCCTCAAAAATTCAACTCCGATCTAGTCACCTCACCAGTGAACCGTCTAGAGTGGAGATGCTGGAATGAGGACCATAAAATATCCACTCCGATCCAGTCACTTCAGTAGTGAGCCGCCTAGTGTGGAGCTGATAAAATGAGGCCTCAAAAAATCACCTCCAAACTAGACAGCTCAATGGTGAATCAGCTAGAATGGAGTTGATTGTTTGAGGACCACAAATAATCAACTCCAAACTAGATGCAACCATGGGAAGAGATTAAGTGTGCACCCGAAAAAATCTTCCCACCACTGCAGGCGGCTGTCAACGAAAGTTCCGCCACTACAGTCACGGCCCATCCCCCTCAGAGGTTACCTGGCGGCCATCTTTGTTAAGGGCAAGATTCATAAAGGACACATTGAATGAAATCATAGCTATAAAAAAACATAGACACCATCTGTATTATCGGGAGAACATAGGAATTAAGTATTAAACAGTGAGGTCGTGTGTTATACCGGTCCGCCAGCCATACTAATGGCTGTATAACATTGTACGCCTGTTAATCACGATGTTGACTTCACCCTTTGTTGCATATTTTGTCGAGAGACGTGAATTGCGTTATGAGGAAAGTGAAAAATGTTATGAAAATTAATATGTAACAATATAGACATCTAATATGAGCTGCAAACGCGAAGAAAGAAAGTTTGGTCCAAATCTTCCCCCGTCCCCACAGCCTCCAGCTGCTGCTCTGTGGATTGTGTCTGGCTGCCACATAGACAGGGAGGGATTGTCTGCAGCAGAGGCTGGGAGGGGGGGTTAATAACCACAGCTGCCATTTTCTGTATCATAGCAACACAGTTTTCTCATTTTTTTTCCAAGTTACACTCGCTTTGTAAACTTTCGAAACTTTTTCAAAACTTCTTTTTTTTAGGATCCCTGTTATCCGGCTGTGATGATGTTGCAGCCGGATGGTCATTCCTATAGGGACAAGATATTTGTATAGATTTACTTATTGCTAAAGAAAATCCCATAATGACGAGTGAAGTGAAGCAAAGGAAGAAAGGAGCTTCTCCGTGCACCAAGGACGCAGCGGGATCGGGGCAGCGGTCTGCGGATGAGAAGGCGAAGAAGGTCGGGGATCACTTTCCAGTTCCGGGCAGCAGATCCTCATATCTTGATTTCCGGACGGCGCTGTGCTCCTTGTGTCTGGCAGTGTGCGTCGCACTAACGTGGTGAGTGTGACGTATACCATGATCCTGCCATAGTCTATCTATAATAATGAGAGGGAGAATGTTTTAAGGCCTTTTTAACTGAGGAACTTAAATTATCAATACCGGGTGCCGCCTCTGGAGACCCCAAATTACTCTCCTGTTGCTCATATTCGGTTTCCAGCCCATCAATCTGCTGTTTGTGTCCTTCTAAGGCGCTTTTCAAATCTGCTTGTAATTTTTCAAAATCAGAAGCCACGCTCGGGAGGACTGCAATGGAAGATTTTAGCTTATCTACATCTTGGAATAACGCTTGTTGAGTTTTTTTCAGTGTCAATAGGGTTTCGGATCCTTCAGGGCTTCCTTGTTCATCAGACGAAGAAAGGGGCTTCAACCCAGTGATACCTTCTTCTACGGCATTCAATCTTCTGTTGAGTTCTTCGAAATTGGGCTGTAAAGTTCCTAGAGAAAACGATTGACTATTCAGCTCCTTCACTGAACCTTCCAGAGGTTTTAATCTCAGCTCAATGCCATCTCTGTTCGTCTTAATTTCTTTAAGTAAATCATTGTTAGCTGAGATGTAGTTACCCTCCATCTCTTTGACGGAAGATGAAATTTGCTCAAATTCATTGAGGACTTTGGCAAGTTCTTCTTTCAGGCTCGAATCTTCATTGCTCATAGTCTTCTCCATCATGTTCTTTACCACCACCATTTGTTCCTCCACATTTCTCTTTAAGTTCTCCTGTTCGTTCTTGAGAATCTGAATTTCATTACTGTTTGCGGTAACAGAGTTTACATTTAAGGCATTTTTCATTAACCAATCGACTCTTTAGATTTAAATGAGGATTTTAATTGAGAGACGAGATCCTTCAAGGCCTTCACATCTTCGTTAATTGCATTTAAGTCTCCTAAAGAAGCTATTTTGGCCTTCACATTGTTAATTTCCTCCTGGCTTGACTTCTGTACCTCGGTAAGATCAGATTGATCATCGTTTATTGAGTGGTTTCATTCTGTAAATTTTTCCTGCAAGGTTTTGTCAAAGAGGTCAAGATCCCGTTCTCCTTGGTCTTTTACATCTTGGATGACATTCGACAGATCTTTCTGCAGCTTCTTAAGGACGACACCAACAACATCCAGTTCCTTTTCGCAATTCTTGATAGAAGTGTCGTGTCTTTGCTGCTTTTCTTGAATATCTTTTGAGATAAATTCAACTCTTCCAACAGTTTTTTCAAGTAAATCGACCTGAAATGAAAAATTTGAGACTGTAAATTTCCTACAACTTGGGCAAAGATTTAATCTGCCCTAGCCCTGTATCTTAACACACTGATCCAGCCTTCCGCTGGTCACCAATACATATACTCTACCGGCCCCAGTTACCTGTGCCTAGGACTATTTTATTTACTTTTTTACTTCTTTTTTTTTTACTATGGGCCTAAAAACTCATAGGCAAATAGTTGCCAACTACCTGCCTGTTCTACCCGGCGTTGGCTCAGAGCGGTCACCAACTGCTCCTGCCAATGATTCAGCTGCTAAATGTCAACAGAATAGCTCTTCCAGTTTGCTCTGTTTACGGGGCATGACTGCCTACCTCATGCTGATTGACAGCCGACGCTCCGCAGTTAGGCAGTGGGGAGCTGGCTGTCAATCATCATGATGTCGGTAGTCACACCCCATAAACAGAGCAGAGTAGAAGAGAAGCCGCTGCTCTGTTGAAATTACGTCTGTGGACAGGTTTGTGACCGCTCTGTGCCGACAGAGATTGGAACCAAACAGATAGATAGCAACTACTGGCCTGTTAGTTCTTAACCCCAAAGTAAAAAAAAAATTAACCAGTCCCAGATAACCTCTTTAAATATTAGATAACAGAGCACAAGAAATGTTTCCACTTTTTTTTTTATTGCAGAAGCAAAATACTAAATTTAGAGTACTTAGCACAAGTTTTTTTTAAGCAACTCCCTAGGGCCTAGGCTCTCCTTTATCGAGGCTAATGTAATATAGTACACTTCTTACCTCTGGCAATGGTTAAAAGAATTAGAAAAATGGTTGCAGGGTTAGGAGATGGACAATAAGTGAATTAGTTTTTTTTTTTTTAATATTCATAGTTTTATACTGAACTGGATTGTCTCATCATGGAATATTGTGTCCCGTTCTGAACACCCCATTTTTAAAAAAAGACATTGAAAAACTGGAGCAAGTTCAGAGAAGAGCTACCAGGATGGTGAGCGGACTGCAAACTATGTCCTACGAGGAACGGGTAAAGGATCTGGGAATATATAGCTTGCAAAAGAGAGGAGACTTAATAAGCTGTCTACAAATTTCTGTATAGACAGTATAGAGGGATCATCCTTCTTCTCATTTGCACACAGACACGAGAAGCAATGGAATGAAACTGAAAGCAAGAAGATACAGATTAGATATTAGAGAAAAAACTTTTTGACAGTGAGGGTGATCAATGAGTGGAACAGGCGGCCACGAAAGGTGGTGAGTTCTCCTTCAATGGAAGTCTTCAAACAGAGGCTGGACAGACATCTGTCTGAGATGGTTTAGTGAATCCTGCATTGAGCAGGGGGTTGGACACGATGACCCTGGAGGTCCCTTCCAACTCTAACATTCTATGTTAAATTGGTAAAATTGGTAAAATTATAAAGGGCTTGTAATAACAAGTAACTATACAATTTATCTGTTATTAAGAATCTTCTCCATTCTCAAGAACAGAGGGATTTTTTCAAATCCTACAGTTTACTACACATTGTTTACTTATGTTTTCGGCCACCTCTGCTGTTATAAGTGTCCGGTCTCTTAGTCAAGGACAGTAGCGCTTGCAAGATCTATGCTTTAGAGGTTGCCCTCAAGCTGACCGGATCAGTCATCTAATTCTGCATGGGCAAAACTGCTACTGTTTGAAGTGTCAGAGACCACAGGGTTCTGGCCAGCAGCTCAGTCAACTGTTAATTATCAGGAGTCCAATGACCCACGGCAAACGGGAAACCAGGAGGCAGGAGAGAGGTGCGATTCTGAAGATGGATAGTGAGGAACATGCTACATTGTAAGAGGTGAAATCCACAGTGCAAGTGTGAAAATCGGCAGCAATGTTGTCTTGTATGGACCATAGCCCCTCACCTACCACCACTGGCAGTCACGAACAGTAGAGGACCCCTGTGCAAGAACAGTATATGAGCTCTTTTGCATTCCAATAGATCAACACAATGCACAATTCCACCTGCTTTGGAGGTGGAAATAGCCCACCTTACTTCTTGGGTCCCCGTGAGACAGCACCAATGATATGTCCGCCCCCCCAGGTCCTTCATACCCATTAGATAACTTGTTTGGCTGGCTAATAGCAGCCATCTTACAATAAACAAATGTTCGGCAGAGCGCTCCCATATTCCCTATGAGAGCGGCGCAACTAGGCTCATCGGCAGCGGCATACCCCCGCGCAGGGCCGTATTTGCCCTTAGGCACTTGTAGGCACGTGCCTAGGGCGCCGGAATTTTTTTTGTGTGTGTGTTTGTTTTTTTTGGTTTGTGCCCCGAGCCGGCCGGGTGGTTCCGCTCCCCCCCGGTCATCGCGCCCATAGGCGGATTATAATGAGGGCAATCCGGGGTGTCTATGGCCGGATTGCCCTCATTATATGTGCGGCGCTGCGACACATACTGGCAGACAGTGGCGGGGGGGCCCCCGGACCGCTCCCCCAGTAGCGGCGCACGGCCGCTGCTTCTTCTTCGGCCGGGCCAGCACTGCAGCAGTTAACTTCCCTGTGTGCTGGCCCGGTCGCGTCACAGCTAGGAGACACGGCCCTGTGCGCGGCCGTGTCTCCTAGCTGTGACGTCACGCAGTGCGCGCCCGGCCTGCAGTGCTGCACCGGAAAGGACTGGAGCCGGGGATGGTGAGTCTGTGTGTGTCTGTGTGTGTGTGAGAGTGTGTGTGTGTATGAGAGAGTGTGTGTGTGAGAGAGTGTGTGTGTGTGAGAGTGAGTGTGTGTATGTGTGATTGAGTGTGTGTGTGTGTGTGCAGGCAGATATCATTGGGTGATGTCTGTTTATATGTATTTTTGTGCTTCAAATGTGTTTATGCGTGTATGTAGATATCTGCATATCTTTGTGTGTGCGTGACTGCGTGCGGCCTCCCGCTGTCTCTGGGGGGGTGCCGTGCGGCCTCCCGCTGTGTATAGATGGCGCTGTGCGGCCTCCTGCTGTGTATAGATGGCGCTGTGCGGCCTCCTGATGTGTATAGATGGCACTGTGCGGCCTCCTGCTGTGTATAGATGGCTACGTGCGGCCTCCCGCTGTGTATAGATGGCTATGTGCGGCCTCCTGCTGTGTATAGATGGCTACGTGCGGCCTCCTGCTGTGTATAGATGGCTACATGTGGCCTCCTGATGTGTGTAGATGGCGCCGTGCGGCCTCCCGCTGTGTATAGATGGCGCCGTGCAGCCTCCTGCCGTGTATAGATGGCGCCGTGCGGCCTCCCGTCGTGTATAGATGGCTACGTGTGCTCAATATTGAGTCATACAATTAATGTAAGGTTATGTGCCCACGATGCAGAAATGCTTTGGATTTTTTTTTAGCGTTTCTGCATCTCCCTGGCAGGAAAAAACGCATGCGGATTGTGCATGCGAATTGAACATGCGGATTTTACATGCGGTTTTCTTGCCAGGGACATGCGGATGTGAAGCGTTCTTCACTTGCAATTCCGCATGTGGGTTGACAAGCGATTTTAGCATCACTTGGAAAGTGCTTGACAACTTGGTCACACTATATAAATCCATGCAGCCGGCATGGATTTATATAGTGTGACCGTAAAAGAATGGTAAAAAATAAAAAATAAATATATAATTACCTTCTGATGGCCTGCCAACGTCAGCGGTCGCGTGACCCGTCACATCACATGGTGTTAGGGAAGTGCCTTACTATGCTGAGCAGCGCAGAGCGGTGACCGGAAGCAGGAAGCAGCGGGACCGGAAGTCGGACCGCGCGGGGAGTGTGCACGTGGGCTGTGGTGAGCGGTGTGCGGCGTGGTCTGACTATGCTCGCGGCCCTCCGGCGAGGGAGCCAGGCGGAGGTGACCGAGTGGACCGGAGGCGACCGGAGGGACGAGCGCTAGAGAGCGCTGTGACAGCGTGCAGCGCCGGCCGGCGGAGGGCGCCAAGTGGTGGTGACCAGGAGGACCGGTAAGAGGCGACCGGAGGGACGAGCGCGCTGTGATAGCGTGCAGCGTCCCTAGAGGAGGTGAGTGAGGGGCAGGAGGCCCTACTGAACCCAGTGTGTGCTGTACTGTATTATATTTGTATCTGTATTGTAATTGTATTGTATTCCCCAGTCCATATTTAATTGATCACCCCCGTCCATATTTAAATTGTTCCCCCTGATCACCCCCCATCCATATTTAACTGATCCCCCTGACCACATTTAAATTGACCCCCCGTCCTCATTTAATTGATCCCCGACCACCCCCCGTCCATATTAAAGTGATCCCCCTGACCACATTTAACTGATTGACCCCCCCAGTCCATAATCGATTGATCCCCCTTGTCCTATTTAATAGATTCCCCTTGTCCACTTTTACTGATCCCCAGTCCCTATCTATTTGCCTTATCCCCGCCATATTTAATTAACCCCTGTCCATAATTAATTGATTGATTTCCCAGTCCACAATTAATTATTTCCCCAGTCCATATTTATTGATATTATTGATACTTAGTGATCCCCAGTCCTTAGTTAATTAACCCACCGTCCATACCTATTTATTTGCTTTACCCCTTATCCTATTTAATTAACCCCCAGACCATAATTAATTGATTGATTCCCTAGTCCACAATTAATTATTTCCCCTGTCCATACTTATTGATCCCCAGTCCATAGTTAATTGACACACCGTCCATACTTAATTAATCCACCTGACCCACTCAGCTGATTTCCCCGTCCATACTTAATTGATACTTAATTGATCCCCCGTCCATACTTAACTGATCCCGCGCCGATATCTAATCAATACACTTGAACATCCCTAATTGATCCCCGTCCATACACCTATATAAAAATAATTGTGTTTTGTACTTGTACATATATAATGACTGTATCCCCATATTTAGAATGACGTCCATGTTGGCCGGAGCCGTGCAGTGTACATCTTGCGCAATGTATGCATTCCCTGAGCTACCGCTCAGGGATCCATACCGCTGCGAGAGATGTGAGCATATCGTGCACTTGGAAGCCCAAATCCTGGATCTAAGTGCTCAGATAGCGGTACTGAGGAGCATCGACAACATGGAACGGACTTTGCTGCTCACCGAGCAGACACTCAATGGGTCAACACTGGGGGTGGAGCATAGTGGGGAAGTGCAGGCTGAACAGGCAGGGAGCTGGGTAACAGTTAGAAGGGATAGAGGGAAGAAGTATAGGAAGGCTGGTTCAGAACCGGCATTATTGGAGCACGACAGATCCTCTGACCGCCGGGGGAGTGTATGCTCCAGTAATGAGGGGGAGGGGGGAAGTGTAGGGCAGGCTAGACAGGTCCTGGTAGTGGGTGACTCTATTATTAGGGTGACAGCCAGGGCAATCTGTCACAAAGACCGGGATTGCCGAACGGTGTGCTGCCTCCCTGGCGCTCGAGTCCGGCACATCGCGGATCGGGTTGACAGGTTACTGGGAGGGGCTGGCGAAGACCCAGCGGTCATGGTCCACATTGGCACCAATGACAAAGTGAGTGGTAGATGGAGGGTCCTTAAAAATGATTTCAGGGATCTAGGTAGGAAGCTTAGGGCAAGGACCTCCAAGGTAGTTTTCTCAGAAATACTACCAATCCCGTGAGCCACACAGGAGCGCCAACGGGAGGTGAGGGAGGTGAATAAGTGGCTAAAGAGTTGGTGTAAGGCAGAAGGGATTGGGTTCATGGATAACTGGGCCGACTTCGCGGTCGGCTACAGGCTCTACCGTAGGGACGGGCTGCACCTCAATGGGGAGGGTGCAGCCGTGCTGGGGAAGAAGATGGCTATTTGGTTGGAGGGGTATTTAAACTAGAGACGGGGGGGGGAAACCAAGGAAATAGGTGGGATGTGAGGCAAGCAAGGGGGAAGGGGATAAGTGAATATAATGAGGGTGGAGAGGGGGGTGGGGATAGCACAGTTAGAACATTAGAGAAGAGTAGGATGCTAAATAACCCCAAAATTTTATCTTGCATGCTGACCAACGCAAGAAGCCTGACCAATAAGGCGGATGAGCTACGGGCGCTTATATCGGAGGAGAGGTATGACATCGTAGGTATAACAGAGACTTGGCTAGACGATAGCTACGACTTGGCGGTAAATTTATTAGATTATAGTTTATTTAGAAGGGACCGGAAACAGGGGAAAGGCGGAGGAGTCTGCTTATATGTAAAGTCATATCTAAAGCCCAGACTAAGGGAAGATATAGGAGAGGGAGAAGAGGGGGTCGAGTCCATGTGGGTAGAGATAGAGGGAACTAAAAATGATAATAAAATATTACTGGGGGTCTGCTATAAGCCACCCAATATAACAGAGGAGAATGAGAAACTGCTATTAGGACAAATAGACAAAGTAGCAAAAAATAATGAAGTGATTGTAATGGGGGATTTCAACTACCCGGATATTGACTGGGAAACAGAAACCTGTAGATCTCAGAAAGGAAAAAGGTTCTTGACAAATATTAAGGATAATTATCTCTCCCAACTAGTGCAGGAACCAACGAGAGGGAAGGCCGTGTTGGACTTAATATTGACTAATAGGCCTGATAGAATAACTGAGGTACAGATAGGGGGGCACCTAGGTAATAGCGACCATAATATTATCAATTTCAAAATACCCTTCAGTAGGATGATCAATAAGGGAACAACTAAAACATTAAACTTTAGGAGGGCGAAGTTTGATCAGCTGATAGAAAACCTTCAACTTATTGACTGGGACAAAGTTCTTAATCAATGGAATACGAATAGTAAATGGGAAACCTTCAAAAGAATTCTGAATACTCAGAGCGAGAGATATATACCGTATGGAAATAAAAGGGCCAGAAATAAGAGGAAACCAATATGGTTGAACAAGAACGTAAAAGGGGCGTTAAATAGCAAAAAAGAGGCATTCAAGAGATTAAAACAGGAAAACAGTAAGGAGGCACTAATGTGTTACAAGGAAAAAACGAGAACCTGTAAAAAACAAATAAAAATAGCGAAGGAGGAAACAGAGAGACGTATTGCTAGGGAAAGTAGATCAAATCCCAAACTGTTCTTTACGTATATAAATAGTAAAAGGATTAAATCGGATAATATTGGACCGATAAAAAGTGATGAAGGCAAAATCATAGAGAAAGATGAGGATAAAGCTAATCTATTAAATAAATTTTTTTTGTCAACTTTCACAAAGGAAAAAGAACTAACAGGCGAAATGAGAAGGGACAAGCTTAATCCTCCACTAAGTATGACAAATCTAACCCAAGCTGGGGTACAGAAACGCCTCAGTAACATTAAAATAAACAAATCACCAGGACCTGATGGCATACACCCACGGGTACTAAGGGAACTAAGTAATGTGATAGACAGACCGTTATATCTTATATTTAAGGACTCTGTTGAGACTGGGTCTGTGCCACTTGATTGGCGACAGGCGAATGTAGTGCCAATATTCAAAAAGGGAGCAAAAAAGTGACGCCGGAAACTATCGGCCGGTGAGTCTGACGTCCGTTGTGGGCAAAATTTTTGAAGGCTTTATTAATGAGGAAATTATGGAGCATCTTGATGCTAATAATCTATTAACCCTGAACCAACATGGATTCATGAGGAATCGCTCCTGCCAAACAAACCTGATTGACTTCTACGAGGAGGTTAGCTCTCGAGTAGATCAGGGGGAACCAGTGGATGTCGTGTATCTCGACTTCTCAAAAGCGTTCGATAGCGTGCCACATAATAGGTTGGTATACAAAATGAGAATGATGGGGCTGGGGGAAAATGTCTGCAAGTGGGTAGCTAACTGGCTAAAGGATAGAAGGCAGAGGGTGGTTATAAATGGAATATACTCAGATTGGGTAAGCGTCACTAGTGGGGTACCACAGGGGTCTGTACTAGGCCCAATGTTATTTAATATCTTTATTAACGACATAGTCAACGGGATAAATAGTAAAATATCAATATTTGCAGATGACACAAAGTTATGTAAAACAATTAATACAAAAGAGGACAGTGCAGACCTACAGAGGGATTTGGATAAACTGGGTAGGTGGAGCATTAAATGGCAAATGAGGTTTAACGAGGAGAAATGGAAGGAAAAATGGAAGTCACCAGTACTCACTGAATGGGAAATCATTGGGGAATTCAGAGATGGAGAAGGACTTGGGCATCTTGATTGATAGCAAACTAAATTGGAGTGCCCAAAGTCAGGCCGCTGCTGTAAGGGCAAACAGGGTAATGGGATGTATCAGAAGAGGTATAGCTGCAAAGGATGAGAACATTGTTCTTCCACTGTACAAAGCACTGGTCAGACCACACTTGGAATACTGTGCTCAGTTATGGGCCCCAATATATAGAAAGGATATAAATGAGCTTGAAAAGGTACAAAGGAGGACAACAAAATTAATAAAGGGAACGGAGGGACTGCAATACCCAGAGAGGTTGGCAAAACTAGGACTATTCAGCCTGGAAAAGAGAAGGTTGAGGGGGACATAATAAATGTGTACAAATATGTTAGGGGACAGTATAGAGACCTTGCCCGGGATTTGTTCAAAAGGAGGGATATTACGGTAACAAGAGGGCATTCACTAAGACTGGAAGAGAAAAGGTTTCAGCACCAGCATAGGAAGGGGTTCTTTACGGTAAGAGCAGTGAGAATATGGAATTCACTGAGTGAGGAGACGGTAATGTCGGATTCACTAAACCAGTTCAAGCGGGGACTGGATGCATTTCTAGATACCAGGCAGATTTCAGCATATACTTAAAAATAGAATAAAATAGTAAGTTGATACAGGGATTTATTCTGACTGCTGGTTTCAGAGTCGGGAGGGAATTTTTCCTCAGGTGAAGATTGGCCAAAGGATCAGGCATGTTAAAATCCAACATGTCTGATAATTTATTTATCTAAGATCTGCTGTTAAAAAAAGAGCAGTTGAGAACCCCCCCAAAATTTATGAAAATTAGAGATTTTTGACTATGTACACCCGTGTCAACATCTTACTTTCTAGTTACTCCTCTCTACTTAGAAGGTGTAATTATCACTCTTAGTCTTCTATCTCCCATTTAGTGTGATTTACCGGCTGTAATGCTTAAGGTTTTCCATATTTTCTATATTTCTGTGCGGACAACCAGAAAATATTCCCAAGCCAAACAGTAACCAATAAAAGTCCAAGTTCCGATAACAAATGGGACTACTTAAGGGCCATAGGAAAAATATTGAGGATGTAGTCCTAGTTGCCCCATGAGCACACTCTCGTTATGGGACTATACAGGAAGAGTTGTCCACAGTGGCAGCTTTTAACCAGGCAAGTTCTCTCTCCTTTTGCACAGCTTCGATCCTCAAGGGAGTTCTGTTAGGTCACAGGCTGTTTACGTGCCTTATACTAGTCCAGCTGCTCTCAGAACAATCAGCAGGTTTCCCTGTCCAGCCATGTGGCCACTGCCGCTCACTGCTTTAGTGTGCTCCTTTTTCTTAAATATTCTCCTCTTCCAGCACCACAGCACCCATCGAACACTATGAAGCTCAACACAGCATCAGTGTCAGGCCCATGCTAGCAACTGGCACCTCCTCCATCCACTCTGGAGCTTGGAATTTCAGTTTTCGGGAACTACCGGGCAAGCAAAAGGGAGAGAGAACAGGCTGACAAACACCATGGACATAAAGAACAGGAAAAGGGGTACACAAAGAACATTTCCCTGGCAACAAAGACACGGCTCGTACATAGTTTGGTCTCTTCTGTGATGCAAAACTTGGACGATAAAAAAGCAAGACAACAGAATCGACGCCTTCGAAATGTGGTGCTGGAGAAGGATGTTATCAGCACCATGGATGGTGAGAAGAACAAACAAATCAATATTGGACCAAATCAAGTCAGACATGTCACTCAAAGCAAGGATCACCAAGCTACGACTTGCCTACTTTGGACACATCATAAGAGAGCAATCACTGGAGAAGGACATTATGGTCGGAAGAAGGAACAAGGTGGAGAGGAAGACCAGCAACCCGATGACTTGATACTATCAAGATAACGGCGGCGAAGACCCTGGTGGACCAATCTAGGCTTGCACCAGATCACTCTTCCTACCCAGCGTTCATCCATCGAGTCGCCATGGCTCGAGTTCAAGCCGAAGGCCATTAATAAAGAAAAATGACCGATGACATTCATCACCGGGCTCTTGCTCCTCTATCACAAGCCAACATCTCTCCTTCCTGCCCTTTCCAAGTTATATTTTTTAAAAATGGACAACTATGATACAAGGTTCAAGCAACAAGAAGTATGAAACAGATGCAAAAAAATACTGTAGCTGAAGACGCAAAATAAGAGTTTACTAAGAGGAAGACTGAGGGTAAGATCTAAGTTGTCTCGAAAGCCTTCATCTGTAATCTACACATCTCGCCAATTAAAAACATATCATACAACTGTACCTACTATTTCTAGAGGAAAACTTGCAAATGACATTGGGATTTCTCACTCTGGAGGACCCAGATCCACGCACAATTACTGTCTATTTTAATAAGACTTGTGTAACATTTAATTTCTCCTATGGTGGAGCTGCAGGGGAATTGAACACTTGCTGCCAAGTTTACTGACTTATTAATGCTGATTGATGGCGGTCTCAATTACTGGACACCCAGTAAATATTTTTTTCATAATGGAATGGTCTAAATTTCTAGGGTCATCTACAGAAGAAGCAAGAGCTCTCAAGTCTCTGGAAAGGGTATAGGGCTAGAAAAATGTCCATGACTGCCGAAGTAGCAAGCATAGCCCTTACAAGATATCTTAATAGCCTCCATACCGTACATGTTGATATCCACGGATCCGGTCGACAGTCTAATGCATATGGAGGCTTCCCAACTCTCCCTTGACAGGTGATGCATGAGAAGATAAGGATCCAACATACTCGATTTTGGACTGCCAATCCTTTTGTTCTTTGCAAGATAATCCACTGCCAGAGGAGCCGCTCTCATAGAGGACACAAGAGCGCGCACTCTGGAAAAGTCGAAAGAGATAGCTGAATAATTGCCCGAGCCATCGTTCAGCCGGCTGCCATCTATTATGTGTGGGGTCCCTAAAGATGACTCAGAGTTGACACTGGCCTTGCCATTTCTTAAACCCTAAGATCGTATCTTTAGTGTACGCCATAACTTCATGATTGTCGGGGTCTGGCTTCGGGCACTGACGGCAGTCCCAAGAAGGAAGTAACTGAGGACCCCTTGGTTCTCTGCCCAGTGGGGCTCCCATCCACCAGCTGCAACACAGCCCCATTCAAGTGAATAGACAAGGTGCCAGAGGCTGCTATGCCCCCTTCAGTCTAAGTATTGGTCTAGACCCCATTCATAGTTTCATAGTTATAAGGTCTAAGGTAGACTTAAGTCCATCGAGGTTAACCTATAACCTAACATATTGATCCAGACGAAGGCGAAAGATACATGGGGCAGACAGGAGGTGATCATATGCTATAGTGCTTAGCATAGTGCTTTATGATCTGAATGTAAGAAAGGGGCAAATTAAAAAAGCCATTTATTTTTTCAAAAACATCATATTGCCCATGCCGAGAGTTTGGAAGGTATATTGCCGACATTAGACCAGCTATGATAGAATTTATCTTCACGGCTAGTGGACTATATGGAAATCGTTGAAGTTTCATTTAGTTTGCTACAACCAGAACTTTATAACGATTCACAATCATTTAATTATTATTACCAACTATATCAAATGTAAAAAAGGAAAAACATTTTGCTCTCCTTTTAGTGATCATAATAGGAAAAGATGTAGATGACAGAGGACATCCCGTTGGCCTATGGTCTTTAAACTACTGGAAGGGGGAACTATTTTTTAAACAATGTTTGAGAACAGAAAAATGGTTTGACGTCTAAACTTCTGTGTGTCATGTCAAATCATAAACTGAGATTTTAGGGTTTTTTAACGCTTTGGGGGTGACACATATGTGATAACGTATTTATGAGCTGCCGAGCTAACACTATAAAACCTATAAAATCTGAAATAACCGAATTGATTAGATTTTAGGTTCAGAGAACTTGTGGTGCCAGTTTGATTTTGTTTAATAACCGGACAATAAAAACTTCTGTACAAAAGCAAATTACCTAATGACCAAGGCTGATGGGGTACGTAGCTCACAGGAGAACTATTTAGGTGTATGCGGAAGGAAAAATGACGACGAGAAACTGAGTTTAGTTCTTTGCCGTCTGTGAGCTACAATCAAATTACTAACGGAGGGATTTCTTATTTATAAAATATATCCTAGACAGATAGATAGATGATAGATAGATAGATGATAGATAGATAGATGAAAGATAGATGATAGATAATAGATAGATGATAGATAGATGATAGATAGATAATAGATAGATAGATAGATATATAGATAGATGATAGATAGATAGATAGATGATAGATAGATAGATAGATGATAGATAGATAGATAGATAGATAATAGATAGATAGATATATAGATAGATGATAGATAGATAATAGATAGATAGATAGATGATAGATAGATAGATGATAGATAGATAGATGATAGATAGATGATAGATAGATGATAGATAGATAGATAGATAGATGATAGATAGATAGATGATAGATAATAGATAGATAATAGATGATAGATAGATAGATGATAGATAGATAGATGATAGATAGATGATAGATAGATAATAGATAGATAGATAATAGATAGATGATAGATAGATAATAGATAGATGATAGATAGATAGATATATGATAGATGATAGATAGATATATGATAGATAGATGATAGATAGATAATAGATAGATAGATAATTGATAGATGATAGATGATAGATAGATGATAGATAGATGATAGATAGATAATAGATGATAGATAGATAGATGATAGATAATAGATAGATAATAGATAGATAGATAGATAATAGATAGATAGATAGATAATAGATGATAGATAGATAATAGATAGATGATAGATAAATAATAGATAGATAATAGATAGATGATAGATAGATATATGATAGATAGATAATAGATAGATAGATAATTGATAGATGATAGATGATAGATAGATGAAAGATAGATAATAGATAGATAATAGATAGATGATAGATAATAGATAGAAAGATAATAGATAGATGATAGATAGATAGATAGATAATAGATAGATAGATAGATAATAGATAGATAGATAATAGATGATAGATAGATAATAGATAGATAGATGATAGATAGATGATAGATAGATGATAGATAGATAATAGATAGATAGATAATAAATGATAGATAGATAGATGATAGATAGATAATAGATAGATACTAGATAGATAATGGATAGATAATAGATAGATAATAGATAGATAATAGATAGATAGATAGATGATAGATAGATAATAGATAGATAATAGATAGATAGATGATAGATAGATGATAGATAAATGATAGATAGATAGATAATAGATAGATGATAGATAGATGATAGATAATAGATAGATAATAGATGATAGATAGATGATAGATAGATATGAAATACATAGATGGTGGGGGTGAGTGATCCCGGTAGATGGCACAGAGGATTGCTGGGATGGCCGGCGGTGATTTGTGTATTATCAGCCTCTTGCGCTTTCTTTCCGGTCCGCAGGAATCCGGCATTATGTGAGGACACGCATGCTCAGCTGAATCCCTTTTGTTGTTTTTTATTTCTCACAGAACAGCTCGCCTGGTGATCCTCCGCACAGAACTGCTAACTCAGAATATTCTGCTGTCGCGGATCTCTTTCCTCCACAGTGGTGTCCATGACAACAGGCCAAGGGACAATTGCTATAGTAACGGGCCCCGGCAAACTTTACCCACCGCTTCCAAAACTTCTCCGAATTGCCTTCTTACCATCACCCAACATTGTCCGATGATAAATATAAACGCTGCGCTGTGTGACCCTGCCGAGTTTATTTTGACTTATTTTATTATTATTTTTTTTATCTTAATTCCAAAAAATATAATCCACATATTTAAAGTTTGATAAATCAAATTTTTTTAATGAAAAAAAAAATAAGAATTTCATTCTAAGAAAGGATGAACTTGATTGACTTTTGTCTTTTTTTTTCAACCTATAACTATGTGTGTTTTCCATTTTGTTATGGAAATTAAAGTCTTTGGCAGAAAAAAAGAAAAGACAAAAAAAAGGAAAGAAAAAAAGATTAAAAAAGGAAAGAAAACATAAGAAATAGATATAGATAGGTAGAAATGATAAAAAAATGTACAAAAAAATGCATAAAAATGGAATATTTTGGCTTATGAGTAAATTACTTTTTTTTTTAATTACCCACTTTTATCTAAAAAAAGCAAAAACAAAAAAACCCAGATTTTATTTTTTTCAGATTTTATTATTCTTTTCCATAAATGTTCTGAACAGTAAACACATTGGAGGGACGACTTTGTGTGAAACTTTTTGTAAGGAGCGAAGTCACCGACCGCAGCTGTGAAATTACCATTCGGCTGAATAATTATCAGACGGGAAAAGGATGAGCCGTACAATGAAATATAGTGATCTAAAGAAAGTCATTAAACAGATTATACCGATGGCCGCCTACTGTGCCCCGTCACAGGGAGAAGGAGAGCACCAGCACTTGTTGCTTCCATTACTTTATGAGAGCGCCCCAAAAAGGCCTAAAGTGCTCACCCAAAAATGTGAATATACTCAAGATTAGCCTTATTGTGTGTATATATATATATACATATATATGTGTGTGTGTGTATATATGTGTATATATATATGTGTGTATATATGTGTATATATATATGTGCGTGTGTAGATATATATCTACACACACACATGCGAATAGAGCATGTTTATCTGTGAGTAAATATATATAAGTGTGTGTACAAGTCAACTTTTTGAACACCTATCTACAGATTATATATACCATATATATATTCTGTAGATACAGTAGATGTTCAAAAAGTTGACTTTTTGTTTAAATTAGTACTTTACTCCCCCCAAAAAATATATATCGGCTTTTCTTTCAGTCTACAGTCAGGTGTGTATATATATATATATATATATATATATATATATATATATATATATATATATATATATACAGTGCTGGTCAAAAGTATTGGCACCCCTGCAATTCTGTCAGATAATGCTCAGTTTCTTCCTGAAAATGATTGCAATCACAAATTCTTTGGTATTATTATCTTCATTTAATTTGCTTGCAAGGAAAAAACACAAAAGAGAATGAAGCAAAAATCAAATCATTGATCATTTCACACAAAACTCCAAAAATGGGCCAGACAAAAGTATTGGCACCGTCAGCCTAATACTTGGTTGCACAACCTTTAGCCAAAATAACTGCGAACAACCGCTTTCGGTAACCATCAATGAGTTTCTTACAATGCTCTGCTGGAATTGTAGACCATTCTTCTTTGGCAAACTGCTCCAGGTCCCTGATATTGGTAGGGTGCCTTCTCCAAACTGCCATTTTGAGATCTCTCCACAGGTGTTCTATGGGATTTAGGTCTGGACTCATTGCTGGCCACCTTAGAAGTCTCCAGTGCTTTCTCTCAAACCATTTTATAGTGCTTTTGGAAGTGTGTTTTGGGTCATTGTCCTGCTGGAAGACCCATGACCTCTGAGAGAGACCCAGCTTTCTCACACTGGGCCCTACATTATGCTGCAAAATTTGTTGGTAGTCTTCAGACTTCATAATGCCATGCACACGGTCAAGCAGTCCAGTGCCAGAGGCAGCAAAGCAACCCCAAAACATCAGGGAACCTCCACCATGTTTGACTGTAGGGACCATGTTCTTTTCTTTGAATGCCTCTTTTTTTTCCTGTACACTCTATGTTGATGCTTTTTCCCAAAAAGTTCTACTTTTGTCTCATCTGACCAGAGAACATTCTTCCAAAACGTTTTAGGCTTTCTCAGGTAAGTTTTGGCAAACTCCAGCCTGGCTTTTTAATGTCTCAGGGTAAGAAGTGGGGTCTTCCTGGGTATCCTACCATACAGTCCCTTTTCATTCAGACGTCGACAGATAGTACGGGTTGACACTGTTGTACCCTCGGACTGCAGGGCAGCTTGAACTTGTTTGGATGTTAGTCGAGGTTCTTTATCCACCATCTGCACAATCTTGCGTTGAAATCTCTCGTCAATTTTTCTTTTCCATCCACATCTAGGGAGGTTAGCCACAGTGCCATGGGCTTTAAACTTCTTGATGACACTGCACACGGAAGACACAGGAACATTCAGGTCTTTGGAGATGGACTTGTAGCCTTGAGATTGCTCATGCTTCCTCACAATTTGGTTTCTCAAGTCCTCAGACAGTTCTTTGGTCTTCTTTCTTTTCTCCATGCTTAATGTGGTACACACAAGGACACAGGACAGAGGTTGAGTCAACTTTAATCCATGTTAACTGGCTGCAAGTGTGATTTAGTTATTGCCAACACCTGTTAGGTGCTTCAGGTAAGTTACAGGTGCTGTTAATTACACGAATTAGAGACGCATCACATGATTTTTCAAAGGGTGCCAATACTTTTGTCCACCCCCATTTTTAGGTTTGGTGTGGAATTATATCCAATTTGGCTTTAGGACAATTCTTTTTGTGTTTTTTTCATTGAAGACAAATTAAATGAAGATAATAATACCAAAGAATTTGTGATTGCAATCATTTTCAGGAAGTAACTGAGTATTATCTGACAGAATTGCAGGGGTGCCAATACTTTTGGCCAGCACTGTATATATTTTTGTTAGTTTTTAAGTATTCGTAGAAGGAAGAGTAAAAAATGAGTCGTCCATAATTGGGGAAAAAAAACTATCAAAGGCTCAAAACTCTGTATTTAGGTTTGTAGTGCAAGTCTATAGGGTCACTGTGGATGTGGGGTGGTGAATGGCATGAAAGTGTATGGACTTTTCACTGGGTCATTGTAAGTATAGATGGGATTCTTTCTTCAAAAAATTGTAAAATTGGGGGGAAAATATAATATGTCAGCAACGTTAATGTAATACTTTACATATTCTTCTAAGTACACTTGATATAGCTATTAAACTAGTAGCACAGGGATAATAAGAAATATATAACTATTGGGGGGAGGGTAGCTTATCAATATCAGATATTAACCATAACCACTAGTACAAATAAATGATTTAACATTAAATATTAAATGGTAATTTTAGATTCTATACGGTATAAAAATATATCTCTTTTCAATTCCTTTTTTAAATTTACTATATATTTCTATTCCAATTATATCCAACGAAAGAGGATTGATCCCAGGCAACAGGTGGATTAAGATGAAAAAGTTAAAAAAAAGTTACTACTAAACAATAATAATAACTTAAAAAATGGCTTAACTATTTCATTAATATATACAAGGATCTAAAAAAGTTTACAGCCGTTACTGTAAAAAGTAATTCATAGAATACCAACATGTTTCACAAAATTGTCCGCCAGGATCCACAAAAAAGTTTATAGGCATTACTGTAGAAATACATTTTAGAGAAAAGATAAAATAAATAAATAAAAAATATATATATATATAAATATATATATTTTTTTTTTTACATATATATATATTTTTTTTTTACACACACACATTATATATATGTATATTTTTATATCTTTTTTATATCTTTATTTAAATATATAAATATATATATAAAGATAACTATATAAATAAATATATATAAAAAATATACCATTATGTATATATTTTATTATTTTATATATACATATATATTTATTTTGTATTATTCAATTTTATATATATATATTATTTATATACATATCTAATTATTTTATATACAAATATAATTATTTATTTTATTTATACATATAATTTTTTTTATTTAAGAATTGTATGTATATATATATATATATATGTATATATATATATATAAAATATAATATAATATAAAAATAAATTCTAGTATACCCTAGCCACCACGTGCCCCCTGGTAAGCTGGTATTAGTTGGGTTTTATACATGCCTTCAAGTATTTTTTTTTAATAATTCAAAAAACAATATTGAAAAAAAAAAAGTTTCCCAGGAAAAGTGGGTAATGAAAGTAGCCCCGGAGCGCAACTGGTTAACTAAGCCCAAACTTTCACTAACCTGTGGAATCCATGTCTGGTTCCTCCAATAACCCACAATGCATGATCTTCCCATGGGCAGAACAGAAGACCAAAATCCTAGGGGATGTGAGACCCCCTATCTCAAGTGAAGGAAGCAAGGAGTGAGAATGAACACTTGGTAAATCCAGCAGGGCAGAGACAGACCAGTCACAATGTTTGCTGATGTTGCATGAGAAAAAGCATCATTTTATAAGAGCCCTGATGGGAGACATGTCATTGATAGGCCAGGCTGCCTGATGAATGGCTGGTAGTCAGATGGGGATGTGGCAAGGCTCTCTGTGAAGCCCATTGTGGTGCTGTTTTGAATAATAAAGACTTTGCTCTAAAAAGGGGGGCTTAAATCTACGCAATCCCAGCACTTCAACCCCCCTCTTTTTCTATTATAAAACCTCTTTTTTTATTACTTATACTTCCACAGACTCGTCCTTGCCTTCTTTCCATAAAGCCATGTTTGCCCTACACAAATCAACACTAAAAAAAACCCTGTATCACCGGATACTCGCTGCCATTAATAAGACAAAAAAAAAAAGTGCCGAAAATGTAATAATTCACGCCGGGCGCCGAATATCTGCACATTACAAGTATACAGCAAAATGCAACATAAAAAGTACAAAAGTAAAAAGAGTGAAAAGTTCTATTTACAAACTTTGAGAAATGTTTTTGAGATTCCGGGGACTTCTTCTCCCGGGTCTTTGTGGCAGGTGATAATCTCGGTTTGGCACATTTTTGAAGGTAGCAGAGGTTTTTTTTTAAGACTTGGAATTCGATGTTAGAAGTGAAAAGCCAGGGCTTTGGGGCGATGATAAAGTGGCTGTTTTTTTGTTTTTTTTTAGGAAGGAAAATCTGTGATTAGAATATGAATAGAACTCCAACGGGGAAAGAGAAAAGAGATTACAGATGAATTGCTTTCACCGTGTATACTGGCAATGCTCCCTCCTCCGCAAACAGCAAACTATACCAGAGCTACACAGGAAACAAGGCAGCTCTCACTAAATCACTTTCCCTTACTAGAGATTTCGACGTACGATTTACTAGTCACTATTAGTACTATAATAATAATAATATTCATCAGTCCTTGTACCGATTGCAAAACCCTAGTTGGCATTCCTAATTAAACGAAAAAAAAAAGCTTATTTCTCCAATGTATTTTTTTTTTTCAGGTCGGGGCTTCCTCTCCTGTGGAAAATTTCATGCACATGGTATTATTTTGGATGTGGCCGGGTGCCCATACTCCACCTTTTTCTAAAGAGACGCATAGAGAATATTTAATTTCACTTTATTATGAAGTTATTGCCCCATAAATGGATTGGTTGGTCCCATATAGCATTACTGTGTGCATGATTTTTTTTTAACCAAGATACAGATATGTTAATCATACCGACACCTTCGAAATGTGGTGCTGGAGAAGGATATTATGAACACCATGGACGACAAGAAGAAGAAACAAATCAATTTTGGGACAAATTAAGTCAGACATGTCACCCAAGGCAAGGATCACTAAGCTACGACTCGCCTACTTTGGACACGTCATATGAAGAGAGCAATCACTGGAGAAGGACATCATGGTGGGAAGAAGAGAAGGAACAAGGCGAAAAGGAAGAAAAGAAACCCGATGGCTTAATACTTTCAAGATAACGGTGGAGAAGACCCTGGTGGACATATCTAGGCTTGCATAAGATTGAGCTTCTTATAGATCGTTCATCCATCAAGAAGCCATGGCTCGAAATTGAGCCAAAGGCTGTTAAAAAAAAACCATAAAATGATATTGATGGAACTTGGATGTGTTTTGCAACTCTCCCCTCCTTGCAGAGCCATAAACAGGCCAAGACAATATGTAATGGGGCCTCCAACCATAAAGCAATTCACATTTAGTGTCAGCGAATACAGTCATCTCCAGTCACTTATATGGGATTGTCACCGAAATAGTGACCACCATAGACTATGACTAAAGCCACCTATAGACATCAAACCTACCAAAAAAGATAGGGGCCTCCCAAGTGTCCCTGACACTAGATGAGGAGGAAACTGGGATCAGATGGATGGATGCCAACATTTTAGCTAGGACGTTAGCCGTTGTCCAACCAAAGCGTGTGGCAGCGGCTTCGCTACATCTCCCTACTGGAATGCACCCTCGACTAAGCTTAGCATCCATGTTTGGCCGGCTGTTTTATAATGTGAATAGTCAAGTAGTTACAGTTGATGATTTTGGTGATATTTGGAAACTTCTACACTGCTCAAAAAAATGAAGGGAACACTCAAACAACACATCCTAGATCTGAATGAATAAAATATTCTCATTGAATTCTTTGTTGTGTACAAAGTTGAATGTGCTGACAACAAAATCACACAAAAATCATCAATGGAAATCAAATTTATTAATCAATGGAGGCCTGGATTTGGAGTCACCCCTAAAATTAAAGTGGAAAAACACACTACAGACTGATCCAACTTTGATGTAATGTCCTTAAAACAAGTCAAAATGAGGCTCAGTATTGTGTGTGGCCTCAACGTGCCTGTATGACCTCCCTACAACGCCTGGGCATGCTCCTGATGAGGTTGCGGATGGTCTCCTGATGGATCTCCTCCCAGACCTGGACTAAAGCACATGACGTTGGTGGAAGGAGCGAGACATGATGTCCCAGATGTGCTCAATCGGATTCAGGTCTGGGGAACGGACGGGCCAGTCCAGAGCTTCAATGCCTTCATCTTGCAGAAACTGCTGACACACTCCAGCCACATGAGGTCTGGCATTGTCCTGCATTAGGAGGAACCCAGGGCCAACAGCACCAGCATATGGTCTCACAAGGGGTCTGAGGATCTCATCTCGGTACCTAATCGCAGTCAGGCTACCTCTGGCAAGCACATGGAGGGCTGTGCGGCCCGCCAAAGAAATGCCACTCCACACCATTACTGACCCACTGCCAAACTGGTCATGCTGAAGGATGTTGCAGGCAGCAGATCGCTCTCCACAACGTCTCCAGACTCCGTCACGTCTGTCACATGTGCTCAGTGTGAACCTGCTTTCATCTGTGAAGAGCACAGGGCTCCAGTGGTGACTTTGCCAATCCTGGTGTTCTGGCAAATGCCAAGCGTCCTGCACGGTGTTGGGCTGTGAGCACAACCCCCATCTGTGGAGTCAGTCTCTAACCGTTTGTGCAGACACATGAACATTTGTGGCCTGCTGGAGGTCATTTTGCAGGGCTCTGGCAGTGCTCCTCCTGTTCCTCCTTGCACAAAGGCGGTGGTAGCGGTCCTGCTGCTGGGTTGTTGCCCTCCTACGGCCCCCTACATGTCTCCTGGTGTACTGGCCTGTCTCCTGCTAGCGCCTCCAGCCTCTGGACACTACGCTGACAGACACAGCAAACCTTCTTGCCACAGCTCGCATTGATGTGCCATCCTGGATGGGCTGCACAACCTGAGCAACTTCTGTGGGTTGTAGAGTCCGTCTTATGCTACCACGAGTGTGAAAGCACAACCAACATTCAAAAGTGACCAAAACATCAGCCAGAAAGCATTGGTACTGAGATGTGGTCTGTGGTCCCCACCTGCACAACCACTCCTTTATTGAGGGTGTCTTGATAATTGCTAATAATTTCCATCTATTGTCTATTCCATTTGCACAACAGCATGTGAAATTGATTGACAATCAGTGTTGCTTCCTAAGTGGACAGTTTGATTTCACAGAAGTTTGATATCCTTGGAGTTATATTCTGTTGTTTAAGTGTTCCCTTTATTTTTTGAGCAGTGTATATAGCTCAGAACAAAGACACTAAAATAATATGAGGATTTTGTAGGACTTGAAAATGGATGACCTTTCACGCAAACCCACCGATCAGCTGATTGAAGGTGCAACGAGGAGCTGAAAAAGGCACAGCTCCGTACATATATACATGAATGGTGAAGAACATGCAGAACCATTAATGGCTGTGCCACCTCCAGGATGCCACAGCACCTTCGCTCACCAGATCTGTCAGACCGCTACCGATCTGATATTGATAACTTGTTCTAAGGATAGGTCGTCTAAACTTGTGTCTCTCAACAACATTTTAGGAAATATCCAGTTGTAGAACAATAGTCAAGATAGAAGAGCTCAATTCTAATTAGTGTCCTTCTGGAGCAATAAGACCTTAAGCTGGTGCTATAAGAGGTTCTGCAGTCACATGATGCACTCTTGGTCACCAGTAGTCCGTCGTGCCACTTACCGTATGAACAACCCACTAGTTAAATTTTTTTAGTATTACTGAATGGGCTTCAATAGACGTTGTATAGAAGGACTATGCATGAGGAGTCACCAGCACCATACATAGAGGTTGGGGTGACCAATAGCAAATATTTAAGGTTTATTCCCCAAATCACAAGTTATCCCCTATCAAAAGGATAGGGGATAACTTAAAACATCAAATCTTTTTGTCTCATCTCCTATCTCCTTTCCATTTTATACATATGTTTGCTAAAGGCCCCCATACACATTAGACTAACGTCAACTAAACCTACCGATATCGGAGGATTTTAGCCAACAGTGTAATGTGTATGAGGGGGCCTCCAATAGATGTTGGGGAGAGAAGGATCCGGCATCTATGATTTTGGACTGCTGATCCTTTTGTTCTTGGCAAGATAAGCCATCGCCAGTCGAATCTGACGGCAGCTTTCTCATAGAGGAGAAAGGAGCACTAGTGGCTCCTATTTTCGGAGCAGTCACGAGAAAGAGCTGTAGGCCAAACGATTGGCCAAACCAACCCCTTTATTTATTTTTTTTATAATAACCCAATGTTGGTATCATGTCTAGTTACAACAGGAAGTGTGTCCTCTGTCTGTAGGTCTCCTTAAGTCATTATCACTTTCCTACTAATGACGTGGTGTTAAAGTGATGCCACTGCCTGGGGCTCATTAGGATCTCATTAAGGCTGACAGGTGCAGGCATGAAGCCTGACCTCAGTCATTCTCCAGGGCAGGGGCTCGGCCACTTCTTTTTCCACATTACTGTAGGTGATGCCAAAACCTTTAAGCCAATTACTGCAAATAAAGGAGAGGCGTCGGACTATATCGGACCAGATCTTTTCTTCCCTGGAGTCAATGAATGAATGGAGAAGACCTTTCCCCTTATTATAGTGCAACAATCAAACAACAAGTGCAACAATCAAACAAGCAACTGACCATTGCACATGGGACCAGGGCATGGTGGCCATATACTAATTCATCCTAAACTACTATGAAATAATCTTTGTATCTATCCATTGTTTGACAGACTGTCTATCTATACTCCTCAAAAATGAAATTGCAGCACCAAGAAGGAAAAGTCATGGAATTATGGAAATCACAGGATGGATAGACATGTTACTGATCTACTGATCTGAATAATGAAAAAAAATGTTTTCAAAACATCTAAATTTATTAATGGTAGCAGGTTTAGGTCACCAAGCCGGCGGCTCACTGTAGCATGAGCAACACGAGGTCTGGCATTGTTGTGTTGAAGACTTCTCTTGGGACACCTTGGAGAAATGGCCATACAACTAGTTCCATGATTGAGTCATTCTGTCTTGCAAGCAAAATTGGACGTCACATATCAAGACTAAGGTCAAACAGCGTCTACACAAAGCATCAGAAGATGTTTGCATGACATTGGGCTACGGGCCAGATGTCTGGCTACAGGTGTCCATTGACAGAACGTCATCGCTCTCAAAGGTTATCACGTTGCAGAGCAAGTCGGCAATGGAGACTGGAATAGAGGTCTGTCCTCTTCAGCAATGAGTTCAGCTTTTATTTTGGATGCAATTATACCCCAAGATTGGTCTGGAGACCACGTGTACAACGCATTGAAGAGGTCTTCACAAGGAAACGTCACTCAGTTCCTACTCCCAGGATTAGGGTGACCCCTCTAGTCTCTATTCCAGGTACAACAACAGCTCTGTGTTGCATTGATTTGGTCTTGGAACCAGTGGTGCGGCCATTTCTTTAAAGTGTCCCAGGAGCCGTTTCTCAACATGACACCAGGCCGCATGTTGTTTATACTACTGTGAGCAGCCAGTGTGGCCTATATGTGCTACCATGGGGTGCAGAGTCTCCATACTTGTTTCCCATCGAAAACAACTGGGACATCATTGGTGGTTAATTGTAAAAGGAGCTGCCAGCAGCAGATCTTGCTGATTTGCCCAAGTGCATTCAGCACGGCTGAACATTCCTCAGACGACCATTAATAACCTCACTGATAGCACGTGAATAAATTGAGAGGTTCTGAATTTTTTTTTTTCATTATTTGCAGATCATTAAGATGTCTATCCATCCTGGAGGTTTGCCAATTCTCCGGTGTTACGTCCATGTCTGAACCCTCTCTTACAACCACTGCTTTTGCCCCCAGGCAGTGCTACGCTTGCACTGCTGATGGCATTGGGGGATGCAGGCGCGGTTTTGTTTTAGATTAGGCTGGCTGGAACTTGTGGTCCCACCCAGGCAGGGTGTCTATGTCTTGCTATTTAACCCCCCCCCGTCAGCCACTTCTTGGTGCCAGTTATAGTTTGTTACTACCTTGGTCTGGTGCTTTGCCTGGCCCTTGTATCATGAAACTTCTGGGCCTTGATTCTGGCGTACAACACCTTGAAATGGCATTAAATCTTTGCTCAATTCTGAACTGGGCAAAAAAAAGTGCAACTTTTGCAATTTTTGACATGGTAGGTCAATCCTTCTTCCGGGGAGCATACTGGTAATTTGTGTCTTGTATTGGTATCCTAGGTAAGGTGTGCAGCACTTACAAGCTCTTAGCTATAGAGCTTGCAAGCGCTGCTCTGAGACTTGCAGGACAGGAGAGCGCACAGTTCTGGCCCCTGCAAAGGCCTTGGATAACTTGTCCACATCTACATATGATGCTCAGCGAGAGGGATCCCTATATATTACATCACTATTATGCCCGATAATAGCCCTAAAGTATAGATTAACAAAGCAAATATATTCTCTCACATGGATGGGATTAGCTTTTTTTTTAATATACATCTTCTTTAATATGATGTAGCATCTCTATTTACATATTAGGTTTGAGGGTCCATTTAATGGGAGATCAGGGGTCTTCAAGGCCTCTTTACCAAATCAATGCAGTTGAAGTACAGGAGGCAATCAACTGATCATGCAGGATCTCCTCCATTGGGCGTTAAAGAAGCAGCTAAAT
Organism: Phyllobates terribilis; assembly: GCF_046119375.1. NCBI lineage: Eukaryota > Metazoa > Chordata > Amphibia > Anura > Dendrobatidae > Phyllobates > Phyllobates terribilis. The sequence continues at coordinate 147,179,104 of NW_027362770.1, read as the reverse complement.
ACTCTCTTTCTTGGACTCACTCTGTATGAGACTGCCTTGGGTTGCTGAATAAATGAAAAAACACAAATATGTTAAATTGCCTGGAGTCCAAGTAGTGTGGTTCATTTGTCAACAAACACGTTTCGAAGCTTGAAACTTCTTCATGAGGACAAACCCAAGATCAATGCGTTTCGAAGTTTGAACCGTCTTCATCAGGACAAACCTAAGATCAATGCGTTTCGAAGTTTGAAACTTCTTCATCAGGACTAACCACGATCAAGTGTTTCGAAGTTTGAAACGTCTTCATCAAGACAAACCACGATCAATGCGTTTCGAAATTTGAAACGTCTTCATCTGGACAAACCCATGATCAATGCGTTTCGAAGTTTGAAACGTCTTCATCAGGACAAACCATGATCAATGCATTGCGAAGTTTGAAACTTCTTAATCAGGACAAACCCACGATCAATGTGTTTCGAAGTTTGAAACTTCTTCATCAGGACAAACCACGATCAATGCGTTTCGAAGTTTGAAACTTCTTCATCAGGACAAACCACGATCAATGCGTTGCGAAGTTTGAAACGTTTTCAGCAAGACAAACCCACAATCAATTCGTTTCGAAATTTGAAATTTCGGCATCAGGACAAACCCACGATTAACGCGTTTCGAAGTTTGAAACTTCTTCATCAGGACAAACCAAGATTGTGGTTTTTCCTGATGAAGAAGTTTTAAACTTTGAAACGCGCTGACAAACTGCATTACTTGGATTCCTGTCTTCTCATCATCTTGCAACAGCAGTGCAGGTTAAACTATTTGTTTCCGATATTTCTTTGATTTCTCCTCTTCTCCTTGAAAGAGCTGTAAGCCTCTTCAATGGTTGTATGTACACAATTGACCAGGTGAGCAAGATAGTGCAATTTTATTCATACATTTTACCCAGATAAGACCCTATTGCGCTTTTTGTCATTCTCTATTTTTTTTAATTGGGTTGCTGAAAGGTTCTGTTGTCCTGATAGGTGGCAATCTCAAAAGGTCATGTTATAGAGCATACCTTCTGACAAATATTTTGGTCATCCGGACTCTTCCTGGCAGTCACTCGCACCTCCATGCAGACAGGCTTCTAAACTTCGAAAAATGACTAGTTATCAGTAATCTAATGTTCGCATCATTTTTAGTTTTGTTTTTTTTTAGCTTGTTTCCTAATCTGATACCAGACTTTGAAATTATAAAATTCTAGCTATATGTAACCACCACTAGGGGGAGCGGATTGAAAACACAAGTCCTATTGAACTAAATGATAAATCTGTTTACAGTCTGTGAACCCTGCAGCTAGCCAAAATATTGTCAGTTAAAGAGGACCTGTCGGCTCTTGTGACATGTCTTGGTAAATGCTTGTGTTCTCTACTAAATTTTGGAGCATTTTTCCCTTTTTTTTCCAAATTTATGACTAAGTTGACAGATGTTCAATCAGCTCTCACAGTGGCAGACTGTAGAAAGTCACATCCCCTTTGAAGGCATGATTTTCTAGGAAGAGTAACAGAGGAACAAAGTTATTAGAAAAAGACAATATGAGAAGGGACAGATAAGATTCTGATAAGATTGGAGATTGGACCAGACTACATCAGACTCCCAACAGACAATGTCATCAGGCTGGAGGCAAAACTCCAACCCCAGCACTCGTCTGATCTCCGATGGTCTTTGCTTCCTTCCCAGCAGCGATGACATGCTGTACATACCAATGACCGCAGCAGGCAATTGACGCGCCCCTGGGCCTGTGCTGTGCAGGGGGATACCCGGAGCCGGATTGCTGGGGGTTGTAGTCCTCCGTGGCGGTGACCCGGTCCGTGCCCAGGGCGGTCAAACCAGTGGCAGTCTTAGGTAATAACAATGTCCGACTACGCCACCCGTGGATTGCGGTCAGTGGGGACCGCTGCTGCGCTGCTGACCGCTGAGGCTGATGTTGTTTGCGCAGCCGAGTATGGGATAACTCCCCACAGGAGAAGTATTGCCTCAGGGCAGCTAGTGTGGATGATGGGAGTGATGGTGTGAGCGTCCCAGTAGTAATGGTGCTGGTGCGGCGATGAAACACAGAGACGTGTGGTGCAGTTCAGGGTCTTTACTGATGGTATAAAGCAGACCCTCCCGGGAGTACTGGTTAGCAGTAGGGGCCTGGTCAGTCTGTGAGCAAGCAGGATCTCCCCTGGCCAGGTGGAGTTGTAGGCCTCCCTGACTATCTGCATTCTTTCCTGGCTACCTTGCTCTATGCGGGTAGAAGTAGCCCACGTCCCTGAGTATACCGTGTGGTGCTCACCCGTATGGCCAGTGACTTGGGGCCTTCCGTTAGCCTCCGCTTCGCGATGGCGGCGCTGGTCCCTTGCTTGTGACTGTGCCTCCGGGCTTCTAAGGCCAGAGGACATGGAATCCCCTGCCTGTTGGATTCTGCTGCTGCACCTGGATGTCCCCACAGCATCAGACTCCGTGTCCGGGTTTAGTGTCTTCAACCAGGGCGAACTCTGCTCAGCTCCAGCCCCTGGTACTCGCTCCTGCTCCTACAGAGCTCCTGTTGTCACTTTCCCTGTGTCTGCTGTCCTCCAGACCTGACTGCGTCTCTGTCTGGGACTTCACTCCAGGCTCTGACTGCACTAATCCCGCCCCAGACCCAGTTTATAAGGGCAGATTCCTCCCCTCCCAGGTCTGGGTGGGCCGTGTTGCATGCTTAGTGCTCCTGACCAGAGAAACCTCCCACTTGCTTTCAGACATAATATCTCTATTACTGTGGTAACCAGACCCCTGGGGTGCCACATTCCCCCCTAGTAAATTTTAGTACTCCGGGACTAAACACATTTTTAAAGAAACATAAATGCAGGGTATAACAATAACACAATAACATATTTACAAGAAGCTTTAGTTCTTTAAAGGTCACGGCGTGTCCGCAACTGGGTGTCCATATCACCCAAGGTGAAGCTTTAAGCGAAGTAGGGGACCTGTCCAAAGCAAACCCCTTGCGTTGGCCCTGCAAGGCTGAAGCTAGCTACTTTGGGCCGCAAGTAGGCCACGCCAGACAGGTTTTCTCTTCCGCGGCCGTCTTCGCAAGAGGCACAATGTGCAACTATCTACAAGAATTGTTCCGGTTATCCAGTGTCCATAACCTGTTAGTCCAAATAAATCTGCAGGGTAACTGAGAAACATAATTAATAACAGGCAACAACAAAAACCATCAACATTTCTCAATAAACAGGTAAATTTACAGTGCATTACTTTAGATTTTCCAGCGAGCGAGCATCTGACCTCTAGTGACTCTAGTGGACCTACGGAGCTCACTAACTGGTCCTGCACTACAGGGTGTAGGAGGTGTTATGGGCAAGCTGGGCAGCCGTCTGCGCACTCTTTGGCTCACTAGGGGCACGGCAGGCCCACTACTAGCAGAGGGTTGATTCTCCTGTGCTGCTTGTATGGATTCTTCTGCCTCTTGGGCTGGCCGCTCTTCCAGCTCTACCTGGTCTTCTGTAGGCACTTGAGGGGCTGGCTGAAAAAAGGTGAGGACGGGCACCACGATAGCGTTGTTTACTTGTGTCCAGGACCGGGGAAAGTCTCCGAGTACGGTGCTGATCATTTCCTCCTTTTCCTCTACAGGATGAGGGTCTTCCTGATCTTCATCCGTGCTTTGCAACTTCTCGGGGCACTTTTTCAGGTGGTCTCTGGAGACAGTGGCTGTGGTCTCTCCTCCATCCTTGCTGATGACGTACACCTTTGGATTATTGTGGCTTGAGGGCAGTACGGTGTACGGGTCCTTTTCCCACTGGTCGTCCAACTTATGGAGCCATTTTCTTTTTAAGACCTGCTCTCCAGGTACCAGGGGAACAGCGGGAGCATATTGGTTATCAGTCCTCTCCTGCCTTTCTCTTGATTGACAGAGACTTCGCTCGACGCTCTCCTGTACTTTCCGGTACTGCTGCTGCCGTTCTGTATCCCAGTCTGTCTCTGGCGAGGTGTCCTCGGGTATCAGGACTCCCATATCCAGGTCAACAGGCAGCTTACCAGGTCTTGCTCGCATTAGGTAAGCCGGGGTACAGTTGGTGGAACCTACCGGGATGTGGTTATACAGGTCCACCAGATCGGGCAGTTTCTCAGGCCACAGACTGCGTTCTTCCAGGGCAATGTTTTTAGCAGATCTATCACCACCTGGTTCATCTTCTCGCAGAGTCCATGTTAGAACCTTGCTCTTAGGTTTTTTCCTTTGCTGGTCACATGACCTCGTTGGTCTATTTAATCCTGCTCCGCCCTTCTGGCTTTGCTGGACTTCATTGTATAACTACTTTCTAGCTAGCCTGTGCTCTGTATCTAACTCTGTTAGTTTGCTTGGTCTACGGACCTCTATGTTCTATATATTTTGTTTGTTCGTCTGTCTGCTACTATTTCTGTTAGGAGGTGTCCCATTTTCCTCCCAGTCCTTAGTACTTGTAGGGATTCCTTCCCCACATCTATAGGTCTCCATACAGACTAGCTTAGGACTTTAGCAGGTCTGATCGCAGGATCAGGTCCCCTGTTACATCGTAGGGATAAAGCTGAGTTCTATCGTAGGGACAGATCTCCTCTCTTTCCTTAGCTCTGGTAGCAGAACATAACAGTAAGTCCAGCCTGCAAATTCTCTAAGGAAAGATTTTTCTGTTCCATCATGGTGTCGGTTCTGGATTTGGCTAAATGCCTGCAGGGACTCTCTCTGGAGGTGGCCGAGCTCCGTCAGCACGTGAGTAACTGTCCTGGAGCACATTTCTTGGAGCCTAAGGTATGTTTGCCGGATTTATTTTTTGGTGAACACCGAGAATTTTTTTCATTTAAAAATGCTTGCTTATTGTATTTTCGTTTGAGACCCAAGTCCTCTGGGGATGAATCCCAGCGCATAGGGTTCATAATGTCACTTTTGCGCAAAGAGCCTCAGGAGTGGGCCTTTTCTTTGCAACCTAGTGATACATGCTTCAGATCAGTGGATAGTTTTTTTTCTGCTTTGGGACTATTATATGATGATCCTGACCGTGTCGCATCAGCTGAGACTGAGTTAAGATGTTTGAGACAGGGATCAGGTAATGTGGAAAAATATTGTACTCATTTCCGTCGTTGGTCTACTCAAACAGGGTGGAACGATTCTGCTCTGAAAAGTCTATTTCTTGCTGGGCTCAATGAAAGGGTTAAAGACCTGCTAATTGCTTATCCTACACCTGAAGATTTGCAACAGGCTATGCAATTAGCTATACGGGTGGATAGGAGACTGCGTGCAAGGGTTAATGAGAGCAAATCCTCTGCTATGTCAGTTTCTGGTTATGAGAATGTGTGTACTAACAGTGGTGAATCGATGGAGATTGGATCGGTGGCACCTCGCTCTCAAGAAAAAGACCGTCGATTTTCTGAAGGCTTGTGTTTCTATTGCGGAAAATCTGGTCATTTGATTAAAGGCTGTGAGCTTCGTATGAAGAAAGAAAAAAAAATGGTCAGTCATGCCCGTATTGCCTGTTTAAATTCCAAGGGTGTATTTTTAGCTGCTTCCACGATTGCTCAGGAAAAATTAATGGAATTTCGGGTGTTTGTTGATTGTGGGTCTACTCTGAATGTAATTGATGGGGGATTCTTGGAAAGACTCAATTTAAAACCGGAACCTTTATCATCCCCCATTGCTGTGGTTTCTGTGGATGGTTCCCCTTTGAAGAATATTACTCTCAAGGTCTGTGAATTTCCTCTCACTATTAATGGTGTTCACCATGAGAAATTGGATTTGGTAGTTTTGAATAACTTGCCTTCTCCAGTAATATTGGGATTGCCCTGGTTAAAATTTCACAATCCTGTACTGGATTGGTCTACCAATGAAATTAAATCCTGGAGCCATAAATGTTATGACAAGTGTTGTAACGGGCGTATTGCAGCTTTGGATAGGGAAGAATTGCCTGTTCCTATTCAGGATTTTTGGAGAGTTTTTTCTGAGAAGGAATCGCAGGTTTTGCCTCCCCATAGAGACTATGATTGTTCTATTGAATTTGTCCCTGGAGCGACTCTTCCTAAAAGTCGTTTATTTAACCTTACTATTCCTGAGAGGAAGGCTTTGGATGAATATATACAGACAAGTTTGGCCGCCGGTCACATTAGGCCCTCAGTCTCCTGTGGCGGTTGGATTTTTTTTTGTAAAAAAAAAAGGACGGCGGTTTACGTCCTTGTCTGGATTTTCGTGAGATTAACAAAATTACTGTACGCAATCCTTACCCACTGCCATTGATTCCTGATCTGTTTAACCAGTTAATGGGGGCCAAGTGGTTCTCTAAAATTGACCTTAAGGGGGCATACAATCTGTTGCACATGAAGGAGGGTGACGAATGGAAGACTGCTTTTAACACTCCTGTGGGTCATTTTGAGAATCTGGTTATGCCTTTTGGTCTTACTAATGCTCCTGCATTTTTTCAGAATCTTATTAATGACATCCTTAGACCTTTGATCGGCAAAAATGTGGTTGTGTATTTGGATGACATTTTGATTTATTCGCCGGATCTGGAGTCTCATTGGCGGAGAGTACGTGAGGTATTACAATTGTTAATGGACAATTCGCTTTTTGCTAAGCTGGAGAAATGTGAGTTCGCTGTACAGAGAATTAGTTTTTTGGGTTACATTATCTCCAGCGAAGGTTTTGAGATGGACCCGGTTAAAGTTCAAGCTGTACAGGAATGGCCTAGGCCTATTGGTTTGAAATCGATACAGAGGTTTTTAGGTTTCGCCAATTATTACAGAAAATTCATAAAAAATTTTTCTAGTATTGTCAAACCTCTTACCGATCTCACCAGGAAAGGTGCTGATGCGGTTCAGTGGTCTTCTGAGGCCATTGAAGCTTTTGTGTATCTCAAGGAGAGGTTCACCTCTGCTCCCATCCTTATGCAGCCTGATGTGACTAAGCCGTTTTTGGTTGAGGTTGATGCTTCTTCGGTGGGGGTTGGCGCAGTATTGTCTCAGGATAACGGGGATGGATTACATCCCTGTGCCTTTTTTTCAAAAAATTTTTTCGGAGACTGAACTGAATTACGATATTGGTAATCGGGAATTATTGGCTATTAAACTCGCATTTGAACACTGGCGCCACTTCTTGGAAGGTGCGGAATTTCCCGTTCAGGTTCTTACGGATCATAAAAATCTGATATATCTTGATGCTGCCAAGCACCTGAATGCCCGTCAGGCTAGGTGGGCACTGTTTTTCTCGCGGTTTATTTTCTCCGTTACTTAGATCCCTGGTACTAAGAATGTTAAGGCGGATGCCTTGTCTCGCAGTTTTTCTCCCATAGTCGGTGCTGAGAAAGAGGAGAACATTTTACAAGAAGGTGTTGTGATAGCTGCTTTGGACTCCGTTTTGGAAGATGAGATTCTTAAAGCACAGGAGAATGCCCCATCTAACACTCCTCATGGGAGGTTGTTTGTGCCTGGGACCTTTAGGAGAGATTTGTTTGTTGAGTGTCACGAATCTCGGTTGGCAGGTCATCCCGGAATCTCTGAGACCAAGAGACTGGTGGGTCGCAGTTTTTGGTGGCCTGGATGGCAGAAGGAAGTCATTAAGTGGGTGCGTCAATGTACTATATGTGCTAGATCTAAGTCCTCACATACTCCTGCTGCGGGGTTGCTTTGTCCTTTGGAGGTTCCCAGTGCTCCTTGGACACATTTGGCTATGGACTTTATAACTGACCTTCCCCCCTCTGAGGGTTTTACTGTCATCTGGGTGGTCGTGGACCGTTTTAGCAAGATGTGTCACTTGGTTCCCTTCGTCAAACTGCCCTGCGCTAAAACTCTCGCTAAGGCCTTTGTCAAGGAAATTGTCAGACTTCATGGCGTTCCTACTGACATTGTTTCTGATAGGGGTCCTCAGTTCGTGGCTCGTTTTTGGCGTGCTTTTTGTGACAGGTTGGGAGTTCATCTGTTGTTCTCGTCCAGATATCATCCTGAATCTAATGGCCAGACAGAAAGGAAAAACCAGGATGTTGAGCAGTTCTTGCGTTGTTTTGTGGCAGACAATCAAGAGGGGTGGTCTGAGTTTCTGCCATTTGCTGAATTTGCTCTGAACAATCATACATCTTCTTCTGCTGGTTGTTCGCCTTTTTTTTGTTGTTCTGGGAGACATCCGTCGTTTGGGTCGTTCTCCAAGTTGGGATCTGCCGCGCCTGAGGAGGAGAATTTTTCCGGTGATTTGGAGAGAGTTTGGACGGATGTGCGTGGTAATCTTCAGGAGGCCAACAGAAAATCTAAAGACTACTTTGATAGGAAACGACAGGAGGTTTTGTTCGCTGTTGGTGACATGGTTTGGTTGTCCTCTAGGAATCTGCGGTTGAGGATTCCTTCTAAGAAATTGGGTCCCAAGTTTGTAGGGCCCTTTAAGGTGCTTCAGGTTGTCAACCAATCTGCTGTTAGGTTGGAGGTTCCTACCTCCTGGAGAATTAATCCGGTATTTCATGTCTCTCTGTTAAAAAAAGCTGTTGTGTCGGATGGTGACGCCTCTGCCTCTGTTCCTCCGGTGGTGGAGGACGGGGAATATGAAATTTCTCGCATCCTTAACTCTAGACGGTATAGAGGTAGTTTGCAGTATCTGGTGGCCTGGAAAGGTTTCGGACCCGAGGATAACTCTTGGGTGAGGTCAGATGATGTTTCCGCGTCCAGACTTATTAGAGCGTTTCACAGGAGATTTCCTGATAAGCCTGGTCCTAGGGGATCCGGAGGATCCTCTTAGAAGGGGGGGTACTGTTAGAACCTTGCTCTTAGGTTTTTTCCTTTGCTGGTCACATGACCTCGTTGGTCTATTTAATCCTGCTCCGCCCTTCTGGCTTTGCTGGACTTCATTGTATAACTACTTTCTAGCTAGCCTGTGCTCTGTATCTAACTCTGTTAGTTTGCTTGGTCTACGGACCTCTATGTTCTATATATTTTGTTTGTTCGTCTGTCTGCTACTATTTCTGTAGGAGGTGTCCCATTTTCCTCCCAGTCCTTAGTACTTGTAGGGATTCCTTCCCCACATCTATAGGTCTCCATACAGACTAGCTTAGGACTTTAGCAGGTCTGATCGCAGGATCAGGTCCCCTGTTACATCGTAGGGATAAAGCTGAGTTCTATCGTAGGGACAGATCTCCTCTCTTTCCTTAGCTCTGGTAGCAGAACATAACAGTCCATTGGTTTGGGGGTGATAGGGTGTTGTTCTTATCTTCTTGCAGCCATACAGGTTGCAGAACTCCTGGAAGACCTCCGCTTCGAAGGCTGGTCCTTGGTCCGTCAGCACTTGGTCCGGGTACCAGTGTGGGCGGCAGAAGTGCAGCTGGAAGGCTCTGGCTGCTGTTTGTGCTGTTAAGTCTTTGACGGGGACCACCACTAGGAATCGGGAGTAGTGATCCACGATAGTTAGGGCGTAGACATACCCGCTTCTGCTTGGAGCCAGTTTAACATGGTCCAGAGCGACCAGTTAAAGCAGCTGCCTGGTGATGATGGGCTGCAGGGGAGTCCTCTGGCTGGCACGGTCCCTTCTTCTTATATTGCACGGGCCACAGTCTCTACACCACTCTCAATGGCTCCTCTCATGCCTATCCAGTAGAACCGTTCACGCAGCAGGAACTCCAGCTTCTTCCATCCGAAGTGCCCTGCCCCATTGTGGTAGGCCTCCAGCACCATAGCTGCGTCCCGTCTCGGTACCACCACCTGCCAGATCAGTTCATGTGTCCGGGAATTGACCATTCTGCGGCACAACTTCTCCTTGTAGAGAAACAGTCTGCTCTTCTCCGTCCACAGTTGCTTGGTCTCTTCCGGAGCGTCTGGGTCCAGGCGGGCGTCAGCCTGGGTCAACATCTCCTTCACCAGACGGACCGCGGGGTCACTGTCTTGCGTCTCCGCCCAGTAGTAATGGGGTAAGGGGTTGAACGTAGCGGATCGCTGGCCCCTCACACGGTGGGAATACTGGGTAATCCCATGACGGTGAAACGCAGGGAGTTCGATCTCTTCTAATTCTTATGGATCCTCCCCTTCGTCCGGTAGGTTTGGCATCCTGGACAGGGCGTCCGCATTGGTATTGGAGCGCCCTGCCCGGTATTTGATTGTGAACTCAAAATTGGACAAGCGGGCCATCCATCTCTGCTCAAGGGCACCCAGTCTTGCAGTGTCCAGGTGTGTCAACGGGTTGTTGTCCGTGTACATGGTGAACCTGGAAGAGGCAAGGTAATGCTTGAAACGTTCGGTTACTGCCCACACCACTGCCAGGAACTCTAGCTTGAACAAGCTGTAATTCTCAGGGTTTCTTTCCGTGGGTCGCAGTTTTCGGCTGGCGTAAGCAATTACCCGTTCTCTCCCCTGCTGGATCTGGGACAGTACGGCTCCTAGCCCGATGTTGCTTGCGTCCGTGTGGAGGATAAAGGGCTGGCTGTAATCAGGGTACGCCAGGATTTCATCCCCCGTGAGGGCCATCTTCAGCTGGCGGAAGGACTCCTCTTCCAGCTTTTCCCATTTGAAGGGTGGCTTCTGGTTTTTGGCCTTCCTGGACTGGCCTATCAGGAGGTCCTGCATAGGAGCTGCCTTCTTGGTAAAACCGGGAATGAATCTTCGGTAGTAGCCTACCAACCCGAGGAACTGCCGCACTTCCTTTATGCTGGATGGTCTTGGCCAGTCCTTAATCACGGTGATCTTGTCAGGGTCGGGGGCCACTCCGTCAGCACTCACCACGTGTCCCAGGTACTGTACCTTTGGCTTCAGTAGATGACACTTTGAGGGTTTTACCTTTAGGCCATAGTTTGCCAGGGCTTCAAACACTTCTGCCAGGTGTTCCAGATGGTCCTCATAGGTCTTGGAATAGACGATGACGTCGTCCAGGTATAGTAGGACCGTCTCGAAGTTCCGGTGTCCCAGACAGCATTCCATCAACCGTTGGAAGGTTCCTGGTGCGTTGCAGAGACCGAACGGCATACAGTTAAATTCGCTGAGTCCCATCGGGGTGGTGAATGCGGTCTTCTCCCGGTCCGCCTCTGCTACAGGAACCTGCCAGTACCCGCAAGTGAGATCCAAAGTAGAGAAGAAGTTAGCAGATTTTAATGCAGCTAAGGACTCTTCTATCCTTGGTAACGGGTACGCATCTTTGTGTGTGATACGGTTGACCTTTCTGTAGTCTACACACATTCTCATGGTGTTGTCTTTCTTTTTCACTAAGACTAGTGGAGCTGCCCAGGGGCTACAGCTGTCCCTAATTACCCCAGCCTCCTTCATGTCTTTTAGCATCCCCTTGGCGTGTTGATAGTGTGCAGGGGGTACGGGTCGGTATCTCTCCTTTATGGGAGGATGGTCTCCCGTGGGGATGTGATGTTCTACCCCCTTTACTCGCCCGAAGTCTAGCGGGTGTTTACTAAACACTCTCTCGTACTCTTGAACCACCCGATAGACTCCCTGTTTTTGGTGTGAGGGAGTGGAGTCAGTACCCAAATGCAGTTGCTGACACCAGTCCTCCATTGTTTTCTTAGAGCCGTTACCTTCCTCTGGTTGAGATGGAGGCAAGGGTTCCATGGCCTGTACAGAGTTCTGGTTGATGGTGAACAATTTGGCTAGCGTGGCATACCGGGGCAGGTATACTTCTCTCTCCCCGATATTTATGATGCGGACGGGCACCCTCCCATGGCGTACATCGACCACCCCCCGTGCTGTCAAAATGGTGGGCCTACTGTCTGAGTAGACGGGTTCTACCATTGCTTGGTAGTCTCTACCTCTCAGACCAATAGCTGCCCGGCACCAAATCATTATCTCACTTTTCGGGGGCATGGCAATAGGGAACGGGTCACACATTCTCACGCTACCTATCTCACCACCAGAAAGTTCCACCTGTTGCCGTTTCATCAGTGCCCGGATCTCTTTTTGGAGGACACGCTGCTGGCTGGAACTGGCGTTCTTGGCAACCTGTTGCAAAATAAGAATCACCTCTGCAAGACAGTTTTCAATTACATTAGTACCTAGGGTTATCTTTGGGTGACTCTCGCGACAGTCAATGTCCACAATGATCAGTCCTTGTGCCGGCAGTTCAACTTTACCGACCTTGATGGTCACCTCTTTAAATCCTATCTGTGGCACGGGCTGACCATTGCTGGCTATAATGCTCAGGTCATCATCTGGGTAGCGGGTTATGTAAGAGTCATTCCAGTACCGCTTGAAGAGCACGTACGGGATGGTGGTGACCTGCGACCCGGTGTCTAGTAGGGCACTCATAGGAATGCCATCCAGTACCACAGGCAAGACCGGACATCCCCCTACGTATTTGTCACGCCAGTTTGATGGGCCTGATGATCTTAAGCCTGGGGGTTGGCCCTCTACCCCAGGTTGTGCCCGTTTAAATGACAGCACCTTGCCATATGTCCGGGTTGATTGCAGCGGCGGCAGATGGGTCGTCCGTCCTCGTTATATCTGTCACTGGGTCTTCCTCTGGCCGGTGGGGTCCTCCTCAGTCAGCGCCACGGGATGTCCTCCGGTCCGGATGCCAGCTGGATCTTTCCTGGAGAAGAGACCTATAAAGACTGCACAGTTCTGGTTAGCGCGGCAACGCTCTTAGTCAGCTCTTGGACCTGATGGTGCAGGTCTGTTGCCGGGTCATTGTTCAAAGCCTGCGCATCAGCTCCCACAGGCCCTGCAGACAAGGGCGCCGCGTCCTGGTGATAAGTGATAGCAGGGCGCCTGTGGGTCACAGCGCCACCTGGTGCCGGTTCTCGGAGCACCCGGATGGCTCTGTCCTTGAACTGTGCAAAGTCCAGGTCAGGGTCCTGTAAGGCCATTGCCCGCAACTGGGTTCGGTGGGCATTGCACAGTAGACCCTCAATAAATTGTTCGGTCAACAGCTTGTCTTCATTTCCCACGCTGTCAGGGTCTGCCTGCTTAATGGCTCTCAGGGCCTCTTGTAGGTTTAGAGCATAGTCTCTTATACTTTCATGTGCCCGTTGTTTGCACCCGTAAAATCGTAGTTTTATCTCGGCTGAGGTTCGGGTGTCAAATGTGTCTTTCAGCCGGGCTAGTATTTCTCTGACAGTCCTCTTCTTCCCAGGTGACCAGGACTTTACCTCCCTTTGGGCTGCCCCGATTAACTGGGCCACGAGAATGCTCACTTTTTGCTCTTCTGTGAGGGGGTATACTTGGAAGAGGCTATCAAGTCTTTCCTTAAAGTCACTCAGGGTATGTGACTCCCCTGAGTACTGGGGTAGCCAGGTTGCCCCCGGGATATAGGGCATGGTGAAAGGCATGACCGCAGCAGCGGTTGCGCTGGCGGCCGGTGTGGCGGTGGAGCTCCCCTCGGTGTCCAACATCTTTCTTCCCCCCCTAGTGGACCGTGGCCTACCTTGCGATGCTCTTCTTCCGTAGGCCGCGGCTCGGCAGTCGATCGTCGGGGTTGAGGACCTGGCGTCGCGCTCCGATGACGTCAGCGTCGCTCTTCCTCCCTTCCAGGACCTTACGCAGCGTCGGAGCGTGGGGCGGAGCTTCGGATCTCGCGCGCTTTCGGCGTCCACGCCCCTCTTCTTCCCGTGCGGCGTCCCAAAGATGGCGTCCGAAGGCGGGAAGCAGCTGCGGATGGCGGGAAGACGGCAGAAGATGGCGGGAAACGGTCCAAGATGGCGTCCGATGGTGGGAAACGACTCCGGACGGCGGGAAACTTCACCACAGGTAAGTATAAAAGTCTTTTTCAGGCACGCAGTACCCGGTGGTTGCGGGCACGAAATCCTGCCGACTACGCGAAAGTTGACGCGCCCCCTGGGCCTGTGCTGTGCAGGGGGATACCCGGAGCCGGATCGCTGGGGGTTGTAGTCCTCCGTGGCGGTGACCCGGTCCATGCCCAGGGCGGTCAAACCAGTGGCAGTCTTAGGTAATAACAATGTCCGACTACGCCACCCGTGGATTGCGGTCAGTGGGGACCGCCGCTGCGCTGCTGACCGCTGAGGCTGATGTTGTTTGCGCAGCCGAGTATGGGATAACTCCCCACGGGAGAAGTATTGCCTCAGGGCAGCTAGTGTGGATGATGGGAGTGATGGTGTGAGCGTCCCAGTAGTAATGGTGCTGGTGCGGCGATGAAACACAGAGACGTGTGGTGCAGTTCAGGGTCTTTACTGATGGTATAAAGCAGACCCTCTCGGGAGTACTGGTTAGCAGTAGGGGCCTGGTCAGTCTGTGAGCAAGCAGGATCTCCCCTGGCCAGGTGGAGTTGTAGGCCTCCCCGACTATCTGCACTCTTTCCTGGCTACCTTGCTCTATGCGGGTAGAAGTAGCCCACGTCCCTGAGTATACCGTGTGGTGCTCACCCGTATGGCCAGTGACTTGGGGCCTTCCGTTAGCCTCCGCTTCACGATGGCGGTGCTGGTCCCTTGCTTGTGACCGTGCCTTGGGGTTTCTAAGGCCAGAGGACATGGAATCCCCTGCCGGTTGGATTCTGCTGCTGGACCTGGATGTCCCCACAGCCTCGGACTCCATGTCCGGGTTTAGTGTCTTCAACCAGGGCGAACTCTGCTCAGCTCCAGCCCCTGGTACTCGCTCCTGCTCCTACAGAGCTCCTGTTGTCACTTTCCCTGTGTCTGCTGTCCTCCAGACCTGACTGCGTTTATAAGGGCAGATTCCTCCCCTCCCAGGTCTGGGTGGGCAGTGTTGCATGCTTAGGGCTCCTGACCAGAGAAACCTCCCACCTGCTTTCAGACATAATATCTCTATTACTGTGGTAACCAGACCCCTGGGGTGCCAAACAATCACTAACCTCTCCGGTGATGCTAGCACGTTTGACAAGAGACCGCTGAAGCCAGTGATTGGCTGCAGTGGTTACATGGATGTACGTGATGTCATCACTTAAGGGAAGCACACAATGAACAGCAAGGACCACTGGAATGTGGGCAATTACATTTCACATGATTGAATAAAAAATTAATTTTACATTTTCCTATTTCATCAAATTTCACGCTTTTAGAAAAATTTTATTAAAAAAAAATCCCAAATAATCACATCAATGTGCGGCTCCTATTTCAGGAGACTTCAGAATAAACAGTCATGTGTGTGGATAAGAAATAACACAATTTCTTCCGCTATATCCTAGATTTTCAGACGTTTTCTCCCCTGTAGGGTCTCCTTGTCTCTGAGCTAGTGGGTAGAGATAAGCTGCTAAGATGTCTTCGTTTTATAGCACACAAAGACGCGAGAGATTCTTGCTCTCATATCTCTAAGCAGAGCATGTTCGGAAGCAGTAGCAGCAGCATGGAGGACATTTATACAGAAGTACTGAGCAGTGAAGCTGTGAACTCAGCTTTGGGTATACATTCCACTCCTATTAGAAAACTGCCACATGGTCTGCTTGTGTCCGTTCTTCTCGCCCCCAGTAGGAAGCTGCTAAGATGTCTTCCTTTTATAGCACACACAGACACAAGAAATTCCAGTTTCCTGTCTCTTAGTAGAACATGTTCAGAAGCAGCAGCAGCAGCATGGAGGACATCATACCGCAGTACTGAGAAGTGTAGCTGTGAACTCAGCTTTGGGCTTACATACAACGCCTATTAGAAAACTGTCACATGATCTGTTTGTCTCTGCTTCTCAACCCCAGTATGAAGCTGTAATCTAATCCCTCAGTGAGCTATCAATAATAATAATCTTTTTATTTATATGGCGCCAACATATTCCGCAGCGCTTTACAATTCAGACAATTTACAGACATTATCGGTGCTGTCCTCATTGGGGCTCACAATCTAGATTCCCTATCAGTATGTCTTTGGAGTGTGGGAGGAAAACGGAGAACCCGGAGGAAACCCACACAAACACGGGGAGAACATACCAACTCCTTGCAGATGTTGTCCTTGGTGGGATTTGAAACCAGGACCCCAGCGCTGCAAGGCTGCAGGGCTAACCACTGAGCCACCATGCTGCCATGAATGTGGATGACCAAACTTGATTTTAACTGTTTTTTCATAGAAGCAAGAAATGGCTCATAAATGGAGAAAGAAGCACAATACTCTCATAAGATATATTACAAACTTTCTTATATTGATTTGTACTATTGATTTGTGCAAAGTAGAGCATGCTCTCTAAAGTAGAGCAGGTTCAGAATTAGTTGCAGCATGGAGAACATTATACAGAAGTACTGAGCAGTGTAGCTGTGAAATCAGCTTTGGGTTTACATACAACTCCTACTAGAAAATTGCCACATGGTCTGTTTGTGTCTGAGCTTCTCATCCCCAGTAGGAAGCCGTAATCGGATCCCTCAGTGAGCTATCAATGCATTCTACTTTGACCAAACTTGATTTAAACTGTTTTTTTTTTTTTCACAGAAGGAAGAAATGGCTCATAAGTGGAGAAAGAAGCACAATTCTCTAAGATGTATTACAAAGTTACTTATATTGATTTATGCAAAGTTTGTTGAAACAACAGTGGCCAATGATCCTGTAATATGGAGGTCGAAAATCTTAAAAACTGGAAGTTTGTGGTTGAACTGTAACCCCAAAGCCGATCATGATAGAGCCATAGCGGCTGCCACCGTCCAACTGCAGGGTTATGGGGTCAGATCCAGCTGTCACAATATTGCAACAAGTCATTGCTGTTAATATTGAATAGCTCTAGGCTTCTCTTCTGAAATCCATCAGGCCGCTATTCATCAAGGGACAGAGATTTACTCCACAGGAGAATCACCGGCCGGGGACTCGCCTCCAACTCCCACTGAGACAATCTAGCAAGTTCAGAGGAATATGAAGAGCATGTTAGGCAAGTGCTGCAGACACGTATGGCCGACTGTGCACCGGTCCTGGGAAAAGTGATCACACAGTCGCTAGGGGGAGATGAGAAGACTCTGTGCCTATTGTTACACTTCATACTCCACCACCAAAGAGCGTGGGGGGGGGAAACACTACACGAGGGTCCGTGACATTGCCTTGTGTCCCTGATTGAGATCTTTAGTATATTTTATTATACGGCTCTTATGGAGGAAACAAATCTACAAGGAAAGGATCCCATCGTTTATGAAAAATTTTGGTCAGCGACTAAAAGTCTTTTGCATCTAGTGACCTCTACAGGTTATAAGATGATATTGCATTCCATCCTTTTAGTGGGTATTATAATTGCCACCCTAAAAAGATAATTATTGGGCACCGCAACAATGCAGACTTGTACGAGATGCACTATAAAATTGGAATTGTAAAATCAACGGGAATATAGAGCTACAGTAAAACCAGAATTACAGTTCCATGAAACGTCCACCTTACTCTTATCTTTATAGGGATTTAGATCCTTCTCTTTACATGAAGAGCTACTAATTCTCTTTCAGAGTTGAAAGCGATAAAAGTGTGTCTCCTGCCATTACCACTAGATGGAGCTAAATGCATATGCTTACTTTAGTGGTGGCTGCAGGCAATCACTATGATTGTGTGATGGGAAGCAGCTCAGCGCAGGGGCTATCGCACCTTAGTCCTCAATAGTTGTACTACTGGGTTGAGACTTGAGGTCTCTATGCAGAGGTCGCATCTTTGGATACACATTCAGCTGAAGTGTATTGCGGAGCAGAGACCCATCAGGTCCGTGCGTTGCAGTACACGCTGCCGGCCAATCAGAGGCCAGCAGCTGACGTCGGCGTGCATGCAATTGGGGATGCATGGCAGTGACGTCATGCGCTCCCATTGCTTGTATGTTGAAGTCAGCTGCCGGCCTCCGTAGAGAACACCGCATGGCGGAGGAGAGAGCGAAGGGGAGCAGAATGGTTCATTTTTTTCTATGCATTAAAGAACAGTGGCAGAATATGGGAACATGTATACCAGGATGGAGGATATATATACCAGGATGGAGGGTATATATACCAGGATGGGGCCAGTGAAGGAAACATATATACCAGGATAGAGGACATAAATATATATATATATATATATATATATATATATATATATATATATATATATATATATATATATATATATATATATAATATACAGTACAGACCAAAAGTTTGGACACACCTTCTCATTTAAAGATTTTTCTGTATTTTCACGACTATGAAAATTGTACATTCACATTGAAGGCATCAAAACTATGAAATAACACATGTGGAATTATATACTTAACAAAAAAGTGTGACACAACTGAAAATATGTCTTATATTCTAGGTTCTTCAAAGTAGCCACCTTTTGCTTTGATGACTACTTTGCACACTTTTGGCATTCTCTTGATGAGCTTCAAGAGGTAGTCACCGGAAATGGTCTTCCAACAATCTTGAAGGAGTTCCCAGAGATACTTAGCACTTGTTGGCCCTTTTGCCTTCACTCTGCGGTCCAGCTCACCCCAAACCATCTCGATTGGGTTCAGGTCTGGTGACTGTGGAGGCCAGGTCATCTGGCGTAGCACCCCATCACTCTCCTTCTTGGTCAAATAGCCCTTACACAGCCTGGAGGTGCGTTTGGGGTCATTGTCCTGTTGAAAAATAAATGATGGTCCAACTAAACGCAAACCGGATGGAATAGCATGCCGCTGCAAGATGCTGTGGTAGCCATGCTGGTTCAGTATGCCTTCAATTTTGAATAAATCCCCAAAAGTGTCACCAGAAAAACACCCCCACACCATCACACCTCCTCCTCCATGCTTCACGGTGGGAACCAGGCATGTAGAGTCCATCCGTTCACCTTTTCTTTCAGTGAAAGACACGGTGGTTGGAACCAGAGATCTCAAATTTGGACTCATCAGACCAAAGCACAGATTTGCACTGGTCTAATGTCCATTCCTTGTGTTCTTTAGCCCAAACAAGTCTCTTCCGCTTGTTGCCTGTCCTTAGTAGTGGTTTCCTAGCAGCTATTTTACCATGAAGGCCTGCTGCACAAAGTCTCCTCTTATCAGTTGCTGGAGAGATGTGTCTGCTGCTAGAACTCTGTGTGGCATTGACCTGGTCTCTAATCTGAGCTGCTGTTAACCTGCGATTTCTGAGGCTGGTGACTTGGATAAACTTATCCTCAGAAGCAGAGGTGACTCTTGGTCTTCCTTTCCTGGGGCGGTCTTCATGTGAGCCAGTTTCTTTGTAGCACTTGAAGTTTTTTGCAATTGCACTTGAGGACACTTTCAAAGTTTTCCCAATTTTTCGGACTGACTGACCTTCATTTCTTAAAGTAATGATGGCCACTCGTTTTTCTTTACTTAGCTGCTTTTTTCTTGCCATAATACAAATTCTAACAGTCTATTCAGTAGGACTATCAGCTGTGTATCCACCAGACTTCTGCACAACACAACTGATGGTCCCAACCCCATTTATAAGGCAAGAAATCCCACTTATTAAACCTGACAGGGCACACCTGTGAAGTGAAAACCTTTTCCGGTGACTACCTCTTGAAGCTCATCAAGAGAATGCCAAGAGTGTGCAAAGCAGTCATCAAAGCAAAAGGTGGCTACTTTGAAGAACCTAGAATATAAGACATATTTTCAGTTGTTTCACACTTTTTTGTTAAGTATATAATTCCACATGTGTTAATTCATAGTTTTGATGCCTTCAGTGTGAATGTACAATTTTCATAGTCATCAAAATACAGAAAAATCTTTAAATGAGAAGGTGTGTCCAAACTTTTGGTCTGTACTGTATATATACATACACACACACACACCTGGATGGGGCCAGGATGAGGGGCATACTTACCAGGAAGGAGGGCATATACACACTTTATATATATTTATACATTATACACACAGTCATGAGCAGAAAGGGTAACAATGTTCTGAACTTTTGCCTTTCGGGCTCCATATCTCACCATCCATTACGGCTTCGAACGTTAGACTACCATCATTTTAAAGACAATCATCTTGGCTATCTCATACATAAATTTGACTTTCAACTATTTAGCATATGATTAGTTATGCAGATTCTTGTCATGTCACTGCAATGTTACGGTTTTGCAGCTAAAAATCTAAATTGTAATTTTTATTAGCATTTTGTAAATCCACCTTTGGCTTTCAGCACTGGCCGAATCCTTCTGGGCATGCTGTCCATCGGATTCAAGTATGACTGATCCCAGGTCTTTTCTACACGTTCCCAAAGTTGGTCCGTACTGGTTGACTCACTTGGGTATGTATACAGCTTTTTCTTCAACTCTACGCACAAGTGTTCGATTGGGTTGAGGTCTGGGGACTGTGGGGGCTAATCCAGCACCTCTACTTCATTGTCATTGAACCATTTCTTCACCAATCTCGACGTATGCTTCGGGTCGTTGGAACACGGTCGTCCTTTTCATACCCATAGTACTTGTAGCTTGTCTTGTAGGATACTCACATATAGCTCAGCATTGAGACCACCATCGATCCTGGTCAGGTATCCAATGCCTTTGACTGTGAAACAAACACATATCATCGGGCTTCCTCCACCGAACTTGACAGTTCCTTCAGTTTCTCGGACCGTTAGCCCCTTTTTCCCTTGTTTCTTCCAGACCCATTCGCCCCCATCAGAGCCAAGTCTCTTGACTTTCATCTCATCGCTCCAAATCACCCATTTCCAATCTTCTACTGTTCTCCTTTCGTACTTTTTTTTCAAACTCAAGCCGGCGCTTCTTATGACGATATTGAAGTCTAGGCTTCTTTACTTTTTTTCGGGACACCATTCCAGACTTATGTAACATGCGTTGCATGGTGCTTGTATGGACGTCTATGATCTCACTATTACGAAGCATACGAGCCACTTCCATTGCCATGTTTGTGGCGCCAGAACTGATAGATCTTGTGATGAGCCGACTTGTTGACTCCGATATTTTGCCTGGACGTCCACCTCTTGGCTTTTGAATGGATAGACGGACTTCAGTTCTTATTCTTCCATCTGTCATGACTTTCACATGATGCAGTTTGACGATTTTCTTGGCCGAGAGATCGCTATCGATGAGCTGGATGATGCGGTTTCTCTTTTCTTGAGAAATCTTCATGGATGCTCCTCAATTCGAACCAGTGACCTTTCGCTTGGGAATCAACCTGATAACACACTAAGCTATTAGGGAATGTGAGGACAGGTTGTAATTTGTAGAATACAAGAAGAAAAAGATTTTTCCACCACCAGGAGCAAAACAGTAACAATGCAATGACATGACAAGAATCTGCATAACTAATCATATGCTAAAGAGTTGTAAGTCAAATTTATGTATGAGATAGCCAAGAGGATTGTCTATAAAATGATGGTAGTCTCACGTTGGAAGCCGTAGTGGATGGTGAGATATGGAGCCCGAAAGGCAAAAGTTCAGAACATTGTTACCCTTTTGCTCGTCACTGTATATCAGTATGGGGGACTTATATAACAGGATGAGGGATATATATATACCAGGATGGAGGGGGAGGGCGCTCCAAATCTTACATTGGGGCCCATCGTACTCTAGTTACGCCACTGCGAACCACTGTACTTTAGTAAAAGTGGACGGGGCTGAGCTGTAGAGGGCATGGACACGCGGGGTCCGACAGATTCATTGCTCATAGCTGGAGTAGAATTCAGATTGTGGCACATGGGCAACCCAAAAAAGCCGGATTTTGGTAAGAACTTACCTGTAAAATCCTTTTCAGCGAAGGAAGGAAGGGAGACACAGATTCTCTACTTCGTGGGTAGGCGGAGCCCCATAGGATAGTCACCTCAGATTGGAAAAAGACGACCGGCCCCTCCAGTATATAGGCTCCTCCTACTCCCATGTTCATCAGTCCGTACACAAGCTAAGGAAGAGCAGACCAACCAGCAGAACAACATACCCCCTTCTGAAATTTCAGAAATGAGAGAAAACAGGTTATGTAATAGAAACACACAGTCTTAGGCATACCCCATTGGACCTGACAACTGTGTAGAGCTGGCGAAACTGGAAGGAGAGCCGTAGAGCGCTAAACCCAGTCCAGAAGATCGACATCAGGAAGGAGACGCGCTGCATCTAGAAACACAAAAAAACACTTCTGCCATGGGAGGGTGCTGTGTCTCCCTTCCTTCCTTCGCTGAAAAGGATTTTACAGGTAAGTTCTTACCAAAATCCGGCTTTCAGCAGCAGAAGGGAAGGAAGGGAGACACAGATTATCTACTTCGTGGGACGTCCTAAAGCAGTACCTACTTAAGGGTGGGAAATAGAGGCAGAAGCTTCCATACCCCAAAACTTAGGCAAGAGCGCAAACCGCGCTAAATAACGGAAAACTAAGTAAAGGGATAACTTAAATTACCGCCGCCTGCAGGACCCTGCGTCCCAGGGCCGCATCGGCTGAAGCACTTACGTCCACCTTATAAAACTTAGTAAAGGTGTGAACGGAGCGCCAGGTGGCCGCCCGGCAGAGCTGCGCTGCCGAGGCCCCCTGACGAAAAGCCCACGATAAGCCAATGGCTCTCGTGGAATGAGCTTTAACTTTAACCAGACAAGGCTCGCCCTTGAGCCGGTACGCTTCCAGGATAGCTGAACGGATCCACCGAGCTATCGTGTCTTTGGAAGCACGTTGACCACGCCGACGACCTGCCGGAATTATAAAAAGAGAGTCCGACTTCCGAAAACCTTGAGTGATCGTAAGATAGAACTTCAATGCCCGCACTAAGTCCAACGAGTGCAAGGCCCGCTCCCTTGGATTCTTAGGTCCTGGACAAAGAGAAGGCAACACAATGTCCTGATTAATGTGGAATTGTGACACTACCTTAGGCAAAAAATCTTCACGAGTACGAAGCACCACGCGATCCGGAAAAAATTCCAGAAAAGGAGGTGAGCAAGAAAGTGCTGCCAATTCCGATACCCTTCTCAAAGAGGTGACTGCCACCAAGAAGGCCACCTTCCAAGAAAGTAGTGAAAGTTTAGCAGAATCCATAGGCTCAAAAGGCCTATGCTGAAGGGCTTCCAGGACTAGATTAAGCCGCCATGGAGCCACAACTGCCCTCCGTGGCGGAAACTGACGTGCGACTCCGCGAAAAAAAGAGCGCACATCCCTGCGAGAGGCAATAGCCTTCCTAAAAAGTGCGGAAAGAGCAGAATACTGTCCCCGCACCGTACTAACTGCCAAACCCCTGGCCAGACTAGTTTGCAGAAAGGCCAAGAAGTTGGGGATGGAAAAAAACCCTCGGGTTTCTTGAGGATCCAGAACACCATGAATAGAAAGACTCCCAAGTTCTGTGATAAATCCTGGACGTAGCTGGACTCCGGGCCGCCCGCAAGGTAGCAATGACCTCGGGCGAAAAACCGCGACGGGTCAAGATCTCGGTCTCAAGAGCCACGCCGTCAAACGAAGGGACCTCAGGTCCGGATGACGAATAAGCCGAGTGAGCAAGTCCGGGAAAGGGGCAGCGGAAACGGAGGTGCCGCCTGAAGAGACACCAGTGTCGAATACCATGTCCTCCGCGGCCAGTCTGGTGTGATCAGAATTATTGATACCCTTTCGAGTTTGATCCGTCGGATCACCAGAGGTAGTAAGGATATCGGCGGAAACGCATAGATAAGCTTGAACTGACCCCACGGGGCCACTAGAGCATCCACCGCCACCGCCTCCGGGTCCCTGTACCTGGACATGAACGTCGGAACCCTGGCGTTCAGCCTGGATGCCATCAAGTCCACCTGAGGAGTCCCCCAACGGGAACACAGCAGAGAAAACACTTCTGGATGGAGACTCCATTCCCCAGGGTCCACTTGCTCGCGACTGAGGAAGTCCGCCGAGATATTCAACACCCCTGGAATGTGAATTGCAGAGATTGCTGGAACTTTGGACTCGGCCCAGACCAGGATCCGAGAGACCTCCGACATGAGACTGGAACTCCTCGTCCCGCCTTGGTGGTTGATGTATGCGACAGCTGTAGCGTTGTCCGACTGGATCCGGACCGGTAGACCGCTCAATAAGACCGTCCAATGTTGGAGGCAGAGAAATATTGCTCTCAACTCCAAAATGTTGATCGGGAGAGACGACTCCTTTGGCGACCAGACTCCCTGAATCCAGAGGTTGTTCCAAACGCCCCCCCCAGCCTGTCCGGCTGGCATCGGTTGTCACCACCGACCATCTCGGAGGAAGGAAGGATTTCCCCACGGATAGAGTCTCCGGACGTAACCACCATCCAAGAGATTCTCACACCCTGCGGGAGATAATGACCGAGCGATCCAGAGAAGTTAGCGATCGATCCCAATGGGTCAGAATAAGGCTCTGGAGATCCCGGGAATGAAATTGTGCAAATGGTACTGCTTCCATAGTTGCCACCATTTGACCCAGAAGGCGCATGCATTCCCGAAGGGACATTGACAGCGCCGACCTCATAGCCTGGACCAGAAGACGAAGGTTCGTCTGCTTGACCGGAGGCAGGGACACAACTGCCCGAACAGTATCGAACTGCATCCCCAGGAAAAGAATGGACTGTGCTGGCTCCAATGACGATTTCTTCCAATTGATCAGCCACCCGAAGTCCATCAAGTACTGAAGGGAGAGATCGCGAGCCGCTATTGCCTCCTCCACTGTGGGTGACACTATGAACAGGTCGTCCAGGTAGGGGAGGATCGTAACCCCCTGTCTTCGAAGAAGCGCCATGAGAGGAGTCAGAATTTTAGTAAAAACCCTGGGAGCTGAGGCCAACCCGAAAGGCAGGGCCACAAACTGGTAATGGGTTTGACCTATAGCGAAAAGCAAGAAACGCTGGTGAGCCCTGCCGATAGGGATATGCAAATAGGCGTCGCGGATGTCTATGGACACCAAGAAATCGTACTGCGACAGGGTCGCTATCACCAATCGAAGAGACTCCATGCGGAACTTCGGTGTCCGGACGTAAATATTCAAATCCCTGAGATCCAGCACCGGACGAAACTTGTCCTCCTTTTTGGGGACCACAAAAAGGTTGGAATAAAAACCCTTTCCCTGGTTTCTGGAGGAACCTGAACCACCACACCCTGCTGTAGGAGAAAGTCGACCTCCTGAAACAGTGCGGCAGCCAGTCTTGGCACGGACGGAATGCCCGTCAGACGAAACCTGTCTGGAGGCAGCGAATGAAACTCTATGAAATAGCCTGCCGACATAACCCGTGTCACCCAGGCGTCTGCTATGTGGGATACCCAGATCGACCCGAATTGTAGCAGACGACCTCCCACTGGAGAGCCCTCGGGGGGATCCCTGGCGTCAGTCAGCCTTAGCGGACTTTTTATCAACCTCCCGTCTGTCCTGACGGGACCGTTGCTTCCAAGGAGTACAAGATTTCTGGGTGGATCTGCCGGAGGATGAGGGACGACCCAATCTCCAAGAAGGCTGACTGAATCGTCCCCTGGCCCGAAAGGACCGAAGACCTCTGCCGGGCCCTGTCCTGCTGGCTGTGGATGCCACTGCCTTTTTCCCAGGCAGAGTAACATCCTTAGCTTTAGCTTTGGCAATTAGTTCCGAAAGATCTGAACCAAAGAGCTGACCGCCCTTATATGCCAGACTAAGCAATCCCTGTTTGGATACTGCATCCCCGGTCCACTGTTTAAGCCACAGAGCTCTTCTAATCGTGACTGCCGAAGCCTGAGCCCTGGACAGAATTGAAGCAGTGTCCAGTACTGCATCTCTGCCATAACACATAGCTTCTTCCATTTGCTGAAAAAGCTTTTCCACTTCTGAGCGCGAAGTCCCATCCTGCCACGCCGCACGCAGCTGATCCAACCACCGCAGAGAAGCCTCACCGGCCCACATGGCCCCCAAGGCCGCTCGGAAACCATGACCCGCGGCTTCATAGATGGATTTCGCCGCTGACTCCGATCTTCTGTCCAAAGGATCCTGAAGATTGTCTTAGCTGACCAAGTCTTCCCTGCTTCCTGTTAAAGGGAGAGCCAGAGATATATCCACCTCAGGAGAGGGAACCCAATTAGTAACCATCTCCTTGGCACAGGGATATAGGGCATCAAAAAAACGCGTTCCTCGGAAGCGTTTATCCGGACACTGACGCTCCTTCTCCACCACTTCGTTAAGTTCCTCATGCGCAGGTAATGTAGAACGAACACGGCGCGTCTTCTGATACAGACGGCCCGACCTAGACGGTCTTGTCAGCTCTTCAGACAGCTCTAATACTTCCCGCATGTCCTTAATAAGCCCATCTACGCGACCAGAAAGAGAAACAGAGCGATCCTGTTGATCCTCCTCTTCGGACTCAGAAATTTCATCAACCGAATCTGTTGGTGAATCCGAAGCCTCTGATGCGCTCTGCGAGGGAGACAATGCCATCATAGTCTTGCGGCGCTTTTTACCTCGTGGCATTGGGTGTGATCTAGCTGACACCCACTGTCCCAGGAGACTAGAGAGACTATCAATGGAGCGAGTGAGCGCCTCCACCTTAACATCACTGAGCGTTGAACTTGATGTAGTAGAAGGCCTGAGTGTATCAGAGGCGTGCGACTGAACCTGAAACGGATCAGGAGACCGATCCGCACTCCCAGGCCCCTGATCCGACATGCCACCCACACCAGATGCCAGGATGTACAACAAGGATGGCAAAAAAGTGTGAAAGCTGCACAGCCTGTTTTCAAAACTCACTTTTTTATTTTTTTATTTATTTTTTTTTTTTTTTATATATATATATATGCGACAGGCTCTGAAGGGTTAAAGCTCACCCTTAGAAAAGAGCTACCCCAGAAATGCCAAGCAAAAAATCAATAGGGGGAAACTCCCTTAAACACCATGTGTTTACCCTAAAGTTCCACTTTTTCAGAAGGGATTAACATCACAGCAACTATAATACTACACAGCCTAAAAGGTCAGTGAAGTAAATAGCTTTAGGAGAGAAAGCGGCAGTGCTCACGAGGACTCCTAATAGGTAGCCTGGAGAGACCGCACTGACAAAGAACCCCTGCCAGAGACAGAGGGGGTACTGCGGCGACCGCTCCTCCTAAGTGTGTGGACGGACGGGGAGCAGAGAGCAGGAGACGCCGCTGGACGCCGGAGGGAGAAGCAGGGACCGCCAGCGCACGCTCAACCAAGCGCTTCCTGCCTAAGTAATGACAGCAGGAAGCCAGGAGACGCTAAGCCCCGCCCCACTAGGCCACGCCCCGCTTCCCCCCCCCCCCCCGCCTTATTCAAACAACAAAAATGAGGGCAGAAAACTTCCTACCTCTATGAAGGCAGGAAGCAAGTCAATAAAAGCAAGAAAACGTGCGCCAATACAGGGAGCTTCCTGCCTCAATGAAGGCAGGAAGCAAAAACGAAAAAGCATGCGCAAATAAAAAATAAAAATTACTGGCCTCCGTCTCTGCTCCCCAGTCAAGGCAGCGTCTGAAATAGACAAGAAACACACAGGCAGTACACTTGCCGTAGCCGTCAAAGATACTCTTTAGACCAAAGAGCACTTACCCGGCTGAACGCCACAGGGATCCTCAGGGATGTGTGGCGCCATGGCCCTTTGCTCCCCCTATGGCGGAGCACGCAGGGACCCTCTCAGATGTGTGGTGTGCGCCTCCGCCAGGGAGAGCCCTGTATCCCCCGGGGCGGGCAGGCATAAATGGGAACCTCCTCAAGGGGTACACAGAGCTGCCAGGGGAGGGTCAGGGGTCTCAGCAGCGCCGAGACCCCCAGAGACCTCTAGACCACGGGGGGTCCAGGACTCGCTGGATATAAAATAACTCTTCTGAGGAGCTGCCGAAGCAGCGACTATTCTCTGAGACCTCAGATAAAAAGACTGATGAACATGGGAGTAGGAGGAGCCTATATACTGGAGGGGCCGGTCGTCTTTTTCCAATCTGATGTGACTATCCTATGGGGCTCCGCCTACCCACGAAGTAGAGAATCTGTGTCTCCCTTCCTTCCCTTCTGCTGCTGAAATAGGGCAGAATAATTATCCCTCCTCTCAACATGCAACGTAAATGTACAGCAGATGTCGGGTGTGCATGTACGGGAGCCGGCTACTAAATAAAAATAATAAAAATGATAGCTATGCATGCAAAGAAAGATGAAAAACAAGCCCTCAAATGGCTCCATCAATTAAAATAATAAATACATTTATTATAAAATAAAAAACGACACAAATCAAGTATGTCAGGTGTGCATGTATGGAGCTGGCTAATAAAAGTGACGACTATCAATGCAAAAAAAAAAAAAAGACCTTCATTTTTTTTTTTTCAATTGACGTAGGCGTTTGATTAGAAAAAGGCAACAATCGAGAGGAGACAGCCGGTGTATGAGCTGCCATCTCTCCACTCACTGGCCCGAAACGGGAGATAGGGGACCACTGTTTTGGAGACAGGGTGACATTTTTGCCATATCCTTTGGATCTCTTTTGAGACATTCCCTTTAACTGAGTGCAAGAGATTTCCTGTATACAAATGTGAAGTGTCGCAACTGGCACAGAAACATGGCTAATTTCGTTTAAAAAAAAAGAAAAAGAGCGCCACACCTGTCCACTGGTTGTGTGAGGTATTGCACTTATTCTTTTATTGGAGCTGCAATACAGACACAAACTTACAGCAGGTGTGGCGCCATTTCTTGAATATGGCAGCAATTTTTTTCTAATCCTGTACAACCCCCTTTAAAATTTCAAGTAAATCCCACGCATTTTAGGAGGAGCCATTGTTCCTGGCGGTAAAGCAGTCATTGCTCATTTTCTCCCATTTAACCAGTAAAGTGCACATATCGGGCATTCTTCGCTGTTTGCTCACAAACTTCCACTTTGACGGATCCTAATTAAACTTGAAACGCTGCAATAAATCTCTTTAATGATCGCTGCCTTTCCCAGGAATCGTCCCAAAACCCTCCTGAGAGGGAGAAGCTGCAGCTTTAAATTGGGCGACTGATTTAGGGTTTTGTTTTCAGAGCCTTGTAAAGTGAACTGCGAGCCACATGTGGTACAACCTGATAAGTCCGCTGTGCGGGGGGATAAGGGGGCAATCGCGGCTGTAAAGAACTTTCTACATTTACAACTAATGCATGGATGCGGCTTTAATAAATCCCCCCATTATAGACACATTCTCGCCCGACACCTGGAGACGTTACGTTCCTTTCACCACTAATGTATATTCTTGGTCTATAGGGAGTCATTATTATTATTCTGTGTCCCAAAGGGAGCCATTTGTGTCTCAAAAATGGGCAATTGCTTAACTAGCAATTTCCTGATCTCAAGGCTACGTTCACACGTTGCGTCTTTTTTCTTTCTGCAGGCAAAACCTGCTCTCTTAGCAGTAAAGAAGATGCTTATAAAAAGCTGCGTTTTTCAGGATCCCAAAGATCAGCTTTGCCTCCAACCACAGAAGCATGAACACAGGTCACCAATGCAAGACATATGTGAAACCATTAAAGCATTTTTGGAAAAAGGGCAATTAGATCAAATTAGTGGAAAAAGATTTTTATGTCTGAAAAAATAGTGACTATTCTGAACAAAAATATACACAATTATAAATGTATCAGCGGGGGAAAGGTGAACTGGTCTGGAATAGTTTACCTAAGACATTGGCAGAGAATTCAGTTTGTAGGACTCGGTATACTTTCACACTTTCGTCAGCCACAGGCATTGTTCAATTTCACACCTTGATCAGCAACAGGTATTGTTCAATTTCACACCTTGGTTGGCCAATGTTTACTTTGCGCACATCACTAATTTAAATAAACTGTACTAATCCTAACTGCCATGAACACCAAGACATTATGGTTTAAACTTGGGAAAATCACAAAAATAAATTGGTTTCACAGCTGTACCTGCATTTTTTCAATAAAAATGCAGCAAAACCTGATACCTGCGCTTTTTTCAATTACCCATTGCTTTCTATGGGTGATAAAACGCTGCAGAAACGCTGAAAGAGAGATGCTGAAGTTTGCACTGTAAAATGCAGCTTACAATTTGCATAAAAAATGCAACGTGTGGACATAGCATAATGACTCCTATAGCAACTGGAGCTATCCATTAATATAGCAGGCGAGATTCCCAAATGCTTTTCAGAGTGTCCTTTTTACAGAAAACAGGCTGCACTTGATCCATATCTGGGAGCTTCGGGAAACTTCATCTGCTTACGAAAAGCATTTTTGCACACAACTCGATAAAGCCACATGCTAATTAGCCAAGAAGTGCATTGGGGGCGTGTCAAAACATTCTGAATGCACTGGCACAAACCCCCAGTGTGTGGCACCCCAGAGGGTCTGGTTGCCACAGTGGTAGTAATACCATGTCTGAGAGCAAAACAGGAGTTTCCTGGTCAGGAACACTTTACACTGCAACACCTCCTGCCCCAGACCAGAAAAGGGAGGACCTGCCCTATATAACTGGATCTGGAGGCGGGGTTAGTGAGTCTAAGTCGCAGTCTAGTGTGTGGAGTCAAGTAGGACACGAAGGAGTAAAGAACCAGGGACTGGAGCTGGAGTTAGCTTGTCCTGGATAGTATCCATAGAGGACCGGACGACGGAGTCCGAGGCTGTGGGGATTGCATACCCAGAAGCAGATACTGCAGGGCAGGAGATTGCAGGTCTCCTGGCCCATCAGAAGCCCGGAGGCTCAGCCACACGAAAGTACCGTACCGCCACAGAGGAGCGAGGAATACACAAGGTCCGAGTCGCCAGCCATACGGGTGAGCGCAGCACGTTACACTCAAGGACGTGGGCTACAACACGACTATAAGCGGGATAGCCAAATAGTATAGTCAGAACGGCAGGCCTACAACTCCACCTGGCCAGGAGGACTCTAGGATTGTTCCCAGACTGGCCCTCATCACTAGCCGGTACTCCCGTTGGGGCCCATATAATTGCCAACAGTAAAGACCCTGGGACTGCACTGCAAAGACTCCGTGTTGTCATTACCGATACCTTGCACTACTACCACCATCGTCCATACGCGCTGCCCTGAAGCTCCACTCTTCCTGTGGGGAGTTACATCACCTTGCTGCACATACCACCAGCTTCAGCGGACTGCTCCGCAGCGGTGGTTCCCAATAACCACATTCCACAGGTGGCGTAGTCGGACTATACATAACAGATATACATAAACTACCCTTAGATTGACCACCTGGGTCACAGACCGGGTCACCGCCACGGTGACTACAACCCCCAGCATCTACAGGCCCGGCTCCGGGTATCACACGGCCCAGGGGGCGCGTCAACTTTGGCGTAGTCGGCAGGATTACGTGCCCGCTACCACCGGGTACTGCGCACCTTCACAGACTGTGTCGCATACCGTGGTGAAGATTTCCCGCCATTTGTCGCCGTTTTCCCACCATTGTCCGCCATTTTCGAGTCTCCGCGCGGGAAGAAGAGGGGCGTGATCGCTGGAAATGCGCGAAGTCCAAAGCCCCAACTCACGCACGGACGCAGCGCCAGGTCCTGGAAGGAGCCACAGCGAACGCTGACGTCAGACGCGTGCGACGCCAGGTCCTCGACAGAGACCATCGCATGCGGAACTGCGGCCTACGGATGAAAAGAGAAGGAAGGTAGGCCACGGTTCACTAGGGGGGAGGAAGGCACCCGATATGGAGGGAACTTCAACCACCGGCACGGCCGCTGCCGCGGTAATGTCATTCTCCATGCCATATATACCGGGGGCGGCGTGGTTGCCCCAGTACTCAGGAGAGTCGCACACCCTGAGTGACTTCAAGGAGAGACTAAGTAGTTTATTTAAAGTATACCCCCTGTCCGAGGAGCAGAAAGTGAGCATCCTTGTAGGCCAGTTGATTGGTGCAGCCCAGAGAGAAGTAAAATCCTGGTCAGCCAGAGAAAAGGGGACTGTAAAAGAGATACTGGCCCGCCTAAAGGACACTTTTGACACTCATACTACGGCAGAGATAAAGATGAAGTTTTATGGGTGCAAACAACGGGCACAGGACAGTGTACGGGACTATGCTTTAAATCTGCAGGAGGCGCTGAGGGCCATCAAACAGGTAGACCCCGACAGTGTGTGTGATGAAAACAGACTGTTAACCGAACAATTTATTGAGGGTTTACTGTCCAGCGCCCACCGAACCCAGCTGCGCATAGTGGCTCTGCAAAACCCTGACTTGGACTTTGCTCAGTTTAAGGACAGGGCCATCCGGGTGCTACGAGAACCAGCACCAGGTGGCGCTACAGCTCACCGGCGCCCAGCTATCACCTACCACCAGGAGGTGGCACCCTTTTCCCCGGAGCCTGTAGGAGCTGATGCACAGACTCTGGACAATGCCCCATCTACAGACCTGCACCATCAGGTCCAAGAGTTAACTAAAAGTGTAGCTGCGCTAACCAAAACTGTGCAGTCCTTGCAGGTGTATCCCAAAGGAAAGATCCAGCTGGCTTCCAGTCCGGAGGACGTCCCGTAGCGCCGACAGAAGAGGATTCCACCATCCAAAGGGAGGAACAGCGACCGCTACGACCAGGACGGACAACCCATCTGCCGTCGCTGCAACCAGCCAGGACATTATGCAAGGTACTGTCATTTAAACGAGCAAAACCTGGGGCAGAGGGCCAACCCCCAGGCCCATCAAGCTGGCGAGACAAATTTGTGGGAGGACGACCGGTTCTACCTGTCGTGCTGGACAGCTTTCCAATGAGCGCGTTGCTGGACATTGGATCCCAGGTGACCACCATCCCCTACATTCTTTTCAAATGGTACTGGACTGATTCGGACATTACCCGCCGCCCAGATGAACATTTGAGTATTTATGCCAGTAATGGTCAACCCGTACCTCAGGTGGGGTACAAAGAAGTGACCATAAAGGTTGGCAAAGTCGAACTGTCAGCACAAGGACTGATTATTGTCGACATTGATCGCCGAGAAAGTCATCCCATGATAACCCTAGGCACAAATGTCATTGAAAATTGTCTTGCAGAAATAATTGTCTTGTTACAGCAGGTTGCGGGTTCTACAAAGAGAGATCAGAGCCCTGATGAAAAGACAACAGGTAGAACTGTCTGGTGGTGAAATTGGCAGTGTCAGAATGAGTGACCCGTTCCCTATTGCCATGCCCCCAAGAAGTGAAATGCTGATATGGTGCCGGGCAGCCATCGGTCTCAGGGGTAGAGATTACCAGGCCCTGGTAGAGCCCGTCTACTCCGACAGTAGGCCCACCATTTTGACAGCTAGGGGGGTGGTTGATGTTCGCCATGGGAGGGTGCCCGTCCGCATCCTGAAAATTGGGGAAAAAGAAGTCCATTTGCCCCGGTATGCTACCCTGGCCAAACTATTCACCGTCAGTCACAATTCTATAAAGACAGTGGAACCCTTGCCTCCATCCAAACAGGCGGAGGATAATGGCTCCAAGGGACAGATGGAGGACTGGTGTCAGAAGCTGCATGTGGGCACTGACTCCACCCCTCAACACCAAAAACAAGGAGTATACCGGGTGGTCCAAGAGTATGAAAGGGTCTTCAGTAAGCACCCACTCGACTTCGTGCATGTAAAGGGGGTTCAACACCATATCCCCACGGGAGACCATCCACCCATTAAAGAAAGGTACCGGCCTGTACCGCCAGCACACTACCAAAATGCCAAAGGGATGTTGCGAGAGATGAAGGAGGCTGGGGTAATAAGAGACAGTTGTAGCCCCTGGGCAGCTCCATTAGTTCTTGTAAAGAAAAAGGATGGCACAATGAGAATGTGTGTAGACTACAGGCAAATTAACCGCATAACACAAAGATGCATACCCATTACCCAGGATTGAGGAGTCACTAGCTGCATTAAGATCTGCTAATTATTTCTCTACTTTGGATCTCACCAGTGGATATTGGCAGGTTCCTGTAGCAGAGGCGGATAAGGAAAAGACTGCATTCACAACCCCGATGGGCCTCAGCGAGTTCAACTGCATGCCATTCGGGCTCTGCAACGCCCCAGGAACCTTCCAGTGGTTGATGGAGTGCTGTCTAGGGCATAAGAATTTCGAGACAGTCCTGCTGTACCTGGATGACGTCATAGTATACTCCAAGACATATGAGGATCATCTGAAGCACCTGGCGGAAGTGTTTGAAGCCCTGGCTGGCTTTGGCCTGAAGGTGAAGCCGTCTAAGTGCCACCTGCTGAAGCCCAAAGTACAGTACTTAGGACATGTGGCAAGCGCTGACGGTGTAGCACCAGACCCCGATAAGATCACCGTAATTAAGGACTGGCCGAGACCTTCCACCATCAAAGAAGTGCGGCAGTTCCTCGGGTTGGTAGGCTACTACCGAAGGTTTATACCAGGCTTCACCAAGATGGCGGCACCCATGCAGGACCTCCTGATAGGCCAGTCCAGGAAGGCCAAGAACCAGAAACCACCATTCAAATGGGGCAAGCTGGAAGATGAGTCCTTCACCAGGTTGAAGATGACCCGAACAGGAGACGAGGTCCTGGCCTACCCTGATTATGGCCAACCCTTCATCCTTCACATGGAAGCGAGCAACGTGGGACTAGGAGCGGTGCTGTCCCAGATCCAGCAAAGCAGAGAAAGGGTGATAGCCTATGCCATCAGGAAGCTCCGGCCCACAGAAAGAAACCCAGAGAACTACAGCTCCTTCAAGTTGGAGTTCCTTGCCATCGTCTGGGCTGTGACTGAGTGCTTCAAACATTATCTCGCCTCTTCCAAATTCACTGTGTACACGGATTATAACCCGCTGACACACCTGGACACTGCAAAACTTGGTGCCCTGGAACAAAGATGGATGGCCTGACTGTCTAATTACGAATTCACCATCAAGTACAGGGCTGGGCACAAGAATGCAAACGCAGATGCGCTGTCCAGAATGCCTAACTTGCCAGACGGGGGAAAAGACCCAGAGGAGCTGGAAGAGCTAGAAATCCCCGCGTTCCACCCCCATGGGATAAAGCAGTGCTCCCATTGTGTGAAGAACAGGTGCTCTGCCAACAGAGAAGCCACGTTCAATCCATTGCCCCACCATGGATGGGCACAAACAGAAGACAGTGACCCGGCTGCTCGCCTAGTCAAAGAGTTGCTGACACAAGCTGACTCATACCCTGATTCAGATGCTCCAGAAGAAACCAAACAGCTGTGGAAAGAAAAGAGCAAGCAGTTCATCTATGAAGGGAAGCTGTGTCGAAGAACTGTCAACTCCCGGACACATGAGCTGGTCTGGCAGGTGGTAGTCCCGAGGCGAGATGCGTCTATGGTCTTGGAAGCGTACCACGATGGAGCGAGACATTTTGGATGGAAGAAGCTGGAAGTCCTGCTACGTGAACGGTTCTATTGGGCTGGCATGAGGAAAGCAGTCGAGAGGTGGTGTCGAAAATAGGGACCGTGCAACCTGAGAAGAAAAGACCGTGACAGCCAGAGGGCGCCCCTGCAGCCCATCATCACCAAGCAGCCACTCGAACTGGTAGCCCTGGACCATGTGAAGCTATCCCCGAGCAGGTCAGGCTATGTCTACGCTCTCACCATCGTAGACCACTACTTCCGGTTCCTGGTAGTAGTGCCAGTCAAGGACAAAACGGCTCAGACAGCAGCCAGAGCTTTCCAACAGCACTTCTGCCGCCCGCATGGTTACCCAGAACGTGTGCTAACTGACCAAGGTCCGGCCTTTAAGGCAGAAGTATTCCAGGAATTCTGCAACCTGCACGGCTGCAAGAAGATCCGTACAACGCCTTATCATCCCCAGACCAACGGGATGTGTGAAAAGATGAATCAGGTGGTGATAGACCTACTGAAGACGTTACCCCTGGAGGAACGCAGCCTGTGGATCTCTACAATCACATCCCAGTGAATTCCACCAACTGCACACCTGCTTACCTGATGAGAGCGAGACCTGGTAAGCTGCCCATGGATCTGGATATGGGAGTTCTGACACCAGAGGACGCCTCCCCGGATGCGGATTGGGACACTGAGCGGCAACAGCAATACCGTAAGGTACAGAAAAGTGTTGAAAGAAGTCTGTCCCAAGCAAGAGAAAGACAAGAGAGGACTTACAATCAACATGCACCTGCTGCCCCCTTGTCACCGGGGGAGCAAGTCCTAAAGAGAAAAAGGCGGCTCCATAAATTGGATGAGCAGTGGGAAAAAGAGCCGTACACCATTCTACCATCAAGTCATGGTAACACCAAGGTGTACCTCATAAGTAAGGATGGAGGACAAACGACAGCAACAGTTTCCAGAGACCACCTGAAGAAATGTCCCGAGCAGCTACAGCATGCTAAAGAATGCCAAGATATTCCTCAACCCGCAGAGGAAGTGGAAGAAATGGTCAGCACAGTACCGGAGAATTTCCCCGGTCATGGACGCAAGTGAATAATGCCATTGTTGTGCCAGTCCTTAAATTTCTCCAACCAGCCCCTCAGGGAGCTGTAGAAGTCCCAGTAGAGTTGGAAGAACCATTGGCCCCGGAGACAGAAGATTCCTCATCAGCAGACCAGGAGAATCTACCCTCTGCTAGTAGCGAACCTGTCGTACCCACGGTAAGCCAACGGATCCATAGTAAGTTGCCCAACCTACCAGAGACACTTCCAAACACCTATAGTGTGGTGAACATTGAACCCACTACACCAGGGGTAGACACAAGGGACCAGGGTAGAGCACTGACAGATAGTGTACTCCGTAGATCCACAGGAAGTACAAGAGGTCAGCCCCCTGCCCGTTGGAGAATTTAAAAATGTAAAGTTTAAAGTAAATGTATGCTGTATATAGTTACCCGTAAGGGTATGCCAGAGACAATGCTATTTTGAAATGTTTTATATGAGTGCATTTAACCTGTTTATCCAGTTACCCGAAAAGGGTCCAAAGACTTTTAGGTTATGGACAGTAAATAACCAAGAACTTTCACTTATAAATAGTTACACCTGTAAAAGTGCCCCTTATTGAAAGACCACTGAACCAAAATCCGTTGGAGGTGGCCAAAGACGTGGTCCAACACCTGGATCATCTATGTCCTGCAGCCACCCCAGGGCCTCCGTGGAGGGTTTGGGAAGGGTCCCTCAAGAAGTGCACCTTGTTTCAGTGAAATGGACACCTGGTTGCAGACTATGCTGTGACCTATAAGGACTGTAATGCTTGTAAATATTCTAATGTATTGTTATTGCTATTGTATATTGTTATCTGTTACATTTTTGCAAAATATGCTCAGTCCCGGAGTACTGAAATTTACTAGGGGGGAATGTGGCACCCCAGAGGGTCTGGTTGCCACAGTGGTAGTAATACCATGTCTGGGAGCAAAGCAGGAGTTTCCTGGTCAGGAACACATTACATGCAACACCTCCTGCCCCAGACCAGAAAGGGGAGGATCCTGCCCTTTATAACTGGATCTGGAGGCAGGGTTAGGTAGTCTGAGTCTAGAGTTCAGTGTGTGGAGTCAAGTAGGACACTAAGGAGTAAAGAGCCAGGGACTGGAGCTGGAGATAGCTCGTCCTGGATAGTATGCACAGAGGACCGGACGCCGGAGTCCGAGGCTGTGGGGATTACATACCCAGCAGCAGATACCGCAGGGCAGGAGATTGCAGGTCTCCTGGCCCAACAGAAGCCCGGAGGCTCAGCCACACGAAAGGACCAGTAAAGCCACAGAGGAGCGAGGAATACACAAGGCCCGAGTCGCCAGCCATACGGGTGAGTGCAGCACGTTACACTCAGGGACGTGGGCTACAACACGACTATAAACAGGATAGCCAAAGAGTATAGACAGAACGGCAGGCCTACAACTCCACCTGGCCAGGAGGACTCTAGGATTGTTACCAGACTGATCAGGCCCTCATCACTAGCCGGTACTCCCGTTGGGGCCCATATAATTGCCAACAGTAAAGACCCTGGGACTGCACTGCAAAGACTCCGTGTTGTCATTACTGATACCTTGCACTACTACCACCATCATCCATACGCGCTGCCCTGAAGCTCCACTCTTCCTGTGGGGAGTTACATCACCTTGCTGCACATACCACCAGCTTCAGTGGACTGCTCGGCAGCGGCGGTTCCCAATAACTGCATTCCACAGGTGGCGTAGTGGGACTATACATAACAGATATACATAAACTACCCTTAGATTAACCACCTGGGTCACGGGATCGGGTCACCGCCACGTTGACTACAACCCCCAGCATCTACAGGCCCGGCTCCGGGTATCCCACGGCCCAGGGGGCGCGTCAAGTGCACTTTCAGACTAATTTACATGTGGCTTTAAAACTTGATTGGTCAGCGCTGGCACATCGTCTCACTACCAAACAGGTTTAATTTTTGTTGTTGCACTGGACTCATCTGATATAGAGGACATGAGCTACTGGCAGCAGTAGTGACACGTGCTGTAGTTTTGATGAGAGACGGCGCTGAAACCCCGGGAAGAAATTGATTGTAAGTGGTTTTCCCCAGTCTATTTCCCTTCAGCCGCACTGATATCAGAACGTACTCCATTGGAGTACAGATGATGGCAGTGATGGGTCAGCTTAGCCCTCATCTAACTAACTCTGCAGATAACTTGCTGCAGATTGTTCTGAAAAGCAAAATATGCAGAAGACACAAGTGATAACACCTTCACTGCCATCATCTGTACTCCAGATTCCCGGATTTAAATAGTCTGATATTAATGCAGCTGAATGCTGGCAAACACACGGGGTAAAGCAGGTATTTGGAAGCCACTTAAATGCTTGGGTTTTTTTTTCTACGGGAATGAAAATAAATCACCTACAAGTTTATAAAGTTTCATAACTTTCCGTGTTTGACAGAATTATTTTTTTTAATATATATATATACTGTATATATCAATTATAGCAGATAATCAGGTTTAATATACATGTAAGAATGATATGAAAAAAGCAAGAGCGAGAAAAAAAACAAAACAAACCCATTTACTTGCACTGGATGCCACACTATTGAAAATTCTGAGCTGCAATACCAGATGCCGCCCATGGAGATTTTTTCCGATCTCCTTCTGGCAGATGGATTGTAATCAGGTTTTAATGCAAGCAACGTTGAAGTGCAACATGCAATAAAATTTGCCCTATAGTCCAAGCCTTAAAATAAGCCATTTTTGGAATAAAGCTCGTTCTTGGTTCCTACGAGTCCAGATTCTCGCTGATGTGGACAGTATGACATACGAATGCCCAACACTGCCCCCTTGTGGAAACAAATGGCATTTTCATCCTAAAACCAGCAAAAAACTTGACATCTATTTGTTCTCATTTCCCTTTTTTTAAGGCGTTTCCTACCCACGCTGACAGTCCAAGCGATGCGGACAATGGAAGGCCATTTTGATAGGAGTCCAATTCAGATGCATGCAATTTTTCAGTTCGACAGCAGGTTAACGCCATACGATGGCTTCATAAATAAATGACACATGATTAGGATTACCTGGGAATATTCTGACAGTCTGAATCTGACTTGACGATGATATTTCTAACACTGTTAATTCAATTTAGGCTGGGGCTACTCGGCGACTGGGGGCATGACAGACATTACACCAAGTTCGCTCGGTGCCGCTGATACAAGTCAGCGCTATACAAGTGAATGGGGTCACAATGCTCGGCCTATACAAGTCGTAAAAAGTCCAATGGAGTGATTATTTTTGTGGCTTGCTTGTTGCAGTCGCGGATGTATAGGTTTCACAATGAGACCCCATTCACTCGTATAGCGCACCGATGTAGTAGTGGCACCGAGCGAACCTAGACTGTGTAATAATTATAGCGGCCAAAGTCGCCATGTAGCGCTATCCTTCATACATTGCCAGGGGGAATACATAAAATGTCACAGGGTAGAGTACTAAGAAAATATATATCATAATTGTTATCAACTAAGCAGACATGTTAGGAGAGCTGACAGGTCCGCATAATATATTTCCAGGAGGAATAACTGAGGAATGGTGCAGAGCAGATGCTGTGCAATGGTTACTTCATAGCCTTTCATATATACATACACATAATTATATACACATATATACACAGCTCAAAAATATAAAGGGAACACTGAAATAACACATCCTAGATCTGAATGAATGAAATATTCTCATTGAATACTTTGTTCTGTACAAAGTTGAATGTGCTGACAACAAAATCACACAAAAATCATCAATGGAAATCAAATTTATTAACCAATGGAGGCCTGGATTTGGAGTCACCCCCAAAATTAAAGTGGAAAAACACACTACAGGCTGATCCAACTTTGATGTAATGTCCCTAAAACAAGTCAAAATGAGGCTCAGTATTGTGTGTGGCCTCCACGTGCCTGTATGACCTCCCTACAACGCCTGGGCATGCTCCTGATGAGGTTGCGGATGGTCTCCTGTGGGATCTCCTCCCAGACCTGGACTAAAGCATCCGCCAACTCCTGGACAGTCTGTGGTGCAACGTGACGTTGGTGGATGGAGCGAGACATGATGTCCCAGATGTGCTCCATCGGATTCAGG
This sequence comes from Phyllobates terribilis, assembly GCF_046119375.1. NCBI lineage: Eukaryota > Metazoa > Chordata > Amphibia > Anura > Dendrobatidae > Phyllobates > Phyllobates terribilis. Next base: position 147,138,964 of record NW_027362770.1, on the reverse strand, counting down.
TCTGGGGAACGGGCGGGCCAGTCCATAGCTTCAATGCCTTCATCTTGCAGGAACTGCTGACACACTCCAGCCACATGAGGTCTGGCATTGTCCAGCATTAGGAGGAACCCAGGGCCAACCGCACCAGCATATGGTCTCACAAGGGGTCTGAGGATCTCATCTCTGTACCTAATGGCAGTCAGGCTACCTCTGGCGAGCACATGGAGGGCTGTGCAGCCCTTCAAAGGAATGCCACCCCACACCATTACTGACCCACTGCCAAACTGGTCATGCTGAAGGATGTTGCAGGCAGCAGGTCGCTCTCCATAGCATATCCAGACTCTGTCACGTCTGTCACATGTGCTCAGTGTGAACCTGCTTTCATCTGTGAAGAGCACAGGGCGCCAGTGGCGACTTTGCCAATCCTGGTGTTCTGTGGCAAATGCCAAGTGTCCAGCACGGTGTTGGGCTGTGAGCACAACCCCCATCTGTGGACATCGGGCCCTCATACCACCCCCATGGAGTCTGTTTCTAACCGTTTGTGGAGACATGCACATTTGTGGCCTGCTGTATGTCATTTTGCAGGGCTCTGGCAGTGCTCCTCCTGTTCCTCCTTGCACAAAGGCGGAGGTAGCGGTCCTGCTGCTGGTTTATTGCCCTCCTGCGGCCCCCTCCACGTCTCCTGGTGTACTGGTCTGTCTCCTGGTAGCACCTCCAGCCTCTGGACACTACACTGACAGACACAGCAAACCTTCTTGCCACAGCTCGCATTGATGTGCCATCCTGGATGAGCTGCACTACCTGAGCAACTTCTGTGGGTTGTTGAGTCCGTCTCATGCTACCACGAGTGTGAATGCACAACCAACATTCAAAAGTGACCAAAACATCAGCCTGAAAACATTGGTACCGAGATGTGGTCTGTGGTCCCCACCAGCAGAACCACTCCTTTCTTCAGGGTGTCTTGATAATTGCCAATAATTTCCATCTATTGTCTATTCCATTTGCACAACAGCATGTGAAATTGATTGACAATCAGTGTTGCTTCCTAAGTGGACAGTTTGATTTCACAGAAGTTTGATTTACTTGGAGTTATATTCTGTTGTTTAAGTGTTCCCTTTATTTTTTTGAGCAGTGTGTATGTATGTATGTATGTATATATATATATATATATATATATATATATATATATATATATATATATATATATATATATATATATATATATATCTCTCTCCACACATACATATACATATACACACACACACAGTACAGACCAAAAGTTTGGACACACCTCATTTAAAGATTTTTTTTTTTTTTTTTTTTTTTTTTTTTTTTTGTATTTTCATGACTTTGAAAATTGTACATTCACACTGAAGGCATCAAAGCTATGAATTAACACATGTGGAATTATATACTTAACAAAAAAGTGTGAAACAACTGAAAATATGTCTTATATTCTAGGTTCTTCAAAGTAGCCACCTTTTGCTTTGATGACTGCTTTGAACACTCTTGGCATTCTCTTGATGAGCTTCAAGAGGTAGTCACCGGAAATGGTCTGCCAACAATCTTGGAGGAGTTCCCAGAGATGCTTAGCACTTGATGGCCCTTTTGCCTTCACTCTGCGGTCCAGCTCACCCCAAACCATCTCGATTGGGTTCAGGTCTGGTGACTGGGGAGGCCAGGTCATCTGGCGTAGCACCCCATCACTCTTCTTCTTGGTCAAATAGCCCTTACACAGCCTGGAGGTTTGTTTGGGGTCATTGTCCCGTTGAAAAATAAATGATGGTCCAACTAAACGCAAACTGGGTGGAATAGCATGCCGCTGCAAGATGCTGTGGTAGCCATGCTGGTTCATTATGCCTTCAATTTTGAATAAATCCCCAACAGTGTCACCAGCAAAGCACCCCCACACCATCACACCTCCTCCTCCAGGCTTCACGGTGGGAACCAGGCATGTAGAGTCCATCCGTTCACCTTTTCTGCGTCGCACAAAGACACGGTGGTTGGAACCAAAGATCTCAAATTTGGACTCATCAGACCAAAGCACAGATTTCCACTGATCTAATGTCCATTCCTTGTGTTCTTTAGCCCAAACAAGTCTCTTCTGCTTGTTGCCTGTCCTTAGTAGTGGTTTCCTAGCAGCTATTTTACCATGAAGGCCTGCTGCACAAAGTCTCCTCTTAACAGTTGTTGAAGAGATGTGTCTGCTGCTAGAACTCTGTGTGGCATTGACCTGGTCTCTAATCTGAGCTGCTGTTAACCTGCGATTTCTGAGGCTGGTGACTCAGATAAACTTATCCTCAGAAGCAGAGGTGACTCTTGGTCTTCCTTTCCTGGGGCGGTCTTCATGTGAGCCAGTTTCTTTGTAGCGCTTGATGGTTTTTGCAACTGCACTTGGGGACACTTTCAAAGTTTGCCCAATTTTTCGCACTGACTGACCTTCATTTCTTAAAGTAATGATGGCCACTCGTTTTTCTTTATTTACCTGCTTTTTTCTTGCCATAATACAAATTCTAACAGTCTATTCAGTAGGACTATCAGCTGTGTATCCACCTGACTTCTGCACAACACAACTGATGGTCCCAACCCCATTTATAAGGCAAGAAATCCCACTTATTAAACCTGACAGGGCACACCTGTGAAGTGAAAACCATTTCCGGTGACTACCTCTTGAAGCTCATCAAGAGAATGCCAAGAGTGTGCAAAGCAGTCATCAAAGCAAAAGGTGGCTACTTTGAAGAACCTAGAATATAAGACATATTTTCAGTTGTTTCACACTTTTTTGTTAAGTATATAATTCCACATGTGTTAATTCATAGTTTTGATGCCTTCAGCGTGAATGTACAATTTTCATAGTCATGAAAATACAGAAAAATCTTTAAATGAGAAGGTGTGTCCAAACTTTTGGTCTGTACTGTACATATTATCTACTATATAATTGTCTTATCCCGTCTGTCTCTCAGTCTGTCCTGGAAATCCCGGGTTGCTCATTGGTCCGGCAGCGGCCAATCAGCGCCGCGGGATTTCTGAAAAAAGATGGCGGCCGTTAGCGGCTCATCTGCGGGACGGAGATGCAGCCGAGAGATGAATGGCGCGAGGCGCTCATCTCCCGGCCGGTAACAGCAGAAGGACCCCGACCGCCGGACCCATCTGCGGGACGGAGATGCAGCCGAGAGATGAATGGCGCGAGGCGCTCATCTCCCGGCCGGTAGCAGCGGAAGGACCGCCGGCGTCGCTGACCTCCATGCGGAAGGGAGGACCGGGGAGCGGCGCTGACGGTCGGGATACTTCTGCTGCGAGCGCCCGCTCATGTCCCGGGTTCTCGCTGCGGAAGTAACCGCACAGGCAGCGCCGCTCCCCGGTCCTCACCAAGACGATTCGATGATTGGTTGCGGTCTTCGGACCCGACCAATCACTGATCTTACCGCAAAAGTTAAACACTACTGTGCTGATTGGTCGCCGACGCTGGGCGCGACCAATCACCGATTTTGGCGCCACATTTAAATAGCGTCCGCGACCAATCAGCACAGCAGTGTTTAAGTGTGGAGCCAAGATCGGTGATTGGTCGCGGCCGATATTTAAATTTGGCGCCCAAACCGGTGATTGGTCGCGGGCAGCGTCCGCGACCAATCGGCACAGTAGTGTTTAACTTTTGAGGTAAGATCAGTGATTGGTCGCGGGCCAAGACCGCGACCAATCACCGATTTGTGCGGCACATTTAAATAGCGGCCGCAACCAATTGGATGTCAGCGCCGCTCCCCGGTCCTCCCTTCACACCCTAGCCGCATGGATGTCAGAGGCGCTGCCTGTGCGGATACTTCCGCTGCGAGAACCCGGGACATGAGCGGGCGCTCGCAGCAGAAGTATCCCGACCAATCACTGATCTTGCCGCAAAAGTTAAACACTACTGTGCCGATTGGTCGCGGACGCTGCCCGCGACCAATCACCGGTTTGGGCGCCAAATTTAAATATCGGCCGCGACCAATCACCGATCTTGGCTCCACACTTAAACACCGCTGTCCTGATTGGTCGCGTCTGGCTTCCGCGACCAATCAGCAGTATTGGCGCCAAATTTAAACCCCGCTCTGCTGATTGGTCGCGGACGGCGACCGCAACCAATCATCAGTATTGGCGCCAAATTTAAACACCGCTCTGCTGATTGGTCGCGGCTGGCCACCGCGACCAATCAGCGATTTTGGCGCCAAATTTAAACCCTGCTCTGCTGATTAGTCGCTGCCGGCAACCGCGACCAATCAGCATTGTTGGCGCCAAATTGCCGGCCGCGACTAATCACCATTATTGGCGCCAAATTTAAACACCGCTCTGCTGATTGGTCACGACCGCCGGCCGCAACCAATCAGCATTATTGGCGCAAAATTTAAACCCCGCTCGGCTGATTGGTCACGTTCGCTGGCCGCGACCAATCAGCATTATTGGCGCAAAATTTAAACCCCGCTCTGCTGATTAGTCGCGACCGCCGGCCGTGACCAATCAGCGATATAGTCGCCAAATTTCAAGACCGCTTTGCTGATTGGTCGCGGTTGCCGGCCGCGACCAATCAGCGATTTTGGCGCTAGAATCGGGCCACCATCTAGTATATATATATTTACATATATACACATACTGTATATACACACACACACACATATATATATACATATATATACATATATATACATATATACATATACATATATATACACATATATATACACATACATATACATACATACATACATATATATATACATACATATACATACACATACATATACATATATATACATACATATACATACATATACATACATATACATACATATACATACATATACATACATATACATACATATACATACACACATACATATACATACATACATATACATACATATACATACATATACATACATATACATACATATACATACATATACATACATATACATACATATACATACATATACATACATATATATATATATATATATATATATATATATATATATATACACAGTGCCTACAAGTAGTATTCAACCCCCTGCAGATTTAGCTGGTTGACACATGCGGAATTAACTAGGCATTGTGACATTCGTACGGTAGATCAGCCTGGAAGTGGGAAATGCACTGCAGCAACTTTTGTTTTTGTTTTTTCCTTTTTTGTTTTTTTTAAACGTTAAAAGTTAATTCAGAGTGTCATTTATTATTCAACCCCTCAAGCTACAAGAATTCTGTTTGGTCCCCCTAAAGTATTAAGAAGTAGTTCAGGCACCAAGAATAATGAGCTTCACATGTGTGGATTAAAGATCTCTTTTGCCAGCCTTTTCTGACTATTTAAGACCCTCCCCAAACTTGTGAACAGCACTCAGACATGGTCAACATGGGAAAGACAAAGGAGCATTCCAAGGCCATCAGAGACAAGATCGTGGAGGGTCACAAGGCTGGCAAGGGGTACAAAACCCTTTCCAAGGAGTTGGGCCTACCTGTCTCCACTGTTGGGAGCATCATCCGTAAGTGGAAGGCTTATGGAACTACTGTTAGCCTTCCACGGCCAGGACAGCCTTTGAAAGTGTCCTCCCGTGCCGAGGCCAGGCTTGTCCGAAGAGTCAAGGCTAACCCAAGGACAACAAGGAAGGAGCTCTGGGAAGATCTCATGGCAGTGGGGACATTGGTTTCAGTCAATACCATAAGTAGCGTACTCCACCGCAATGGTCTCCGTTCCAGACGAGCCCGTAAGGTACATTTACTTTCAAAGCGTCATGTCAAGGATCGTCTACAGTTTGCTCATGATCACTTGGAGGACTCTGAGACAGACTGGTTCAAGGTTCTATGGTCTGATGAGACCAAGATCGAGATCTTTGGTGCCAACCACACACGTGACGTTTGGAGACTGGATGGCACTGCATACGACCCCAAGAATACCATCCCTACAGTCAAGCATGGTGGTGGCAGCATCATGCTGTGGGGCTGTTTCTCTGCCAAGGGGCCTGGCCATCTGGTCCGCATCCATGGGAAGATAGATAGCACGGCCTACCTGGAGATTTTGGCCAAGAACCTCCGCTCCTCCATCAAGGATCTTAAGATGGGTCGTAATTTCATCTTCCAACAAGACAACGACCCAAAGCACACAGCCAAGAAAACCAAGGCCTGGTTCAAGAGGGAAAAAATCAAGGTGTTGGAGTGGCCTAGTCAGTCTCCTGAGCTTAACCCAATTGAAAATCTTGTGGAAGGAGCTCAAGAATAAAGTCCACATGAGACACCCAAAGAACCTAGATAACTTGGAGAAGATCTGCATGGAGGAGTGGGCCAAGATAACTCCACAGACCTGTGCCAGCCTGATCAGGTCTTATAAAAGACGATTATTAGCTGTAATTGCAAACAAGGGTTATTCCACAAAATATTAAACATAGGGGTTGTATAATAATTGACCCACACTTTTATGTTTAAAATTTAATAAATTTCAACTGAGCAACATAACTTTTTGGTTTGTAAGATTTATGCTTCTGTTCATAAAACCTACTCTCGTTTGCAGTTTGAAGGCTCTAACTTATTTGCATCTTATCAAACCAGCTAAATCTGCAGGGGGTTGAATACCACTTGTAGGCACTGTATATATATATATATATATATATATATATATATATGTATGTATGAACACCACGGAAATCAAATATGGTGGCACTTAATAAAGCGACATATTTGGTGCCCGCACTCTGGGATGATACACAGCCAAAATGGTTGTCATTCATCTTTCCTAGAAGCAAACCATACAGGGATATTCCCATCTCCAAGATCCTATCCCAATATGTAGTAGGTGTAATAATATTAGCCAATACGTCCAATTAGAAATGTAGTGCAGTTCTTCTGATTCGCTATATCGCTTAGGCCATGGCTTTGCAGTAGCTTAGGTATTCATGGTTACAACCACTCATATAGTGACAGTTGGCTGTAAGTGATCGTAACCATGGATACCTAAGCTACCGCAATACCCTGTACATGGGGTAAGCGACATAGTGAATCAGAAGAACTATACTACATTTCTATGTCGCTTACCCCATGTACAGGGAATTGCAGTAGCTTAGGTACCCATGGTTACAAACACTTACAGCCAACTGTCACTATATGAGTAATTATAACCATAGATATGTAAGCTACTACAATGTCCTGCACATGGGGCAAGCGATATAGCGAATCAGAAGAACTGCATAACATTTTTAATTGGAGGTATTGGCTAATATTATTACACTTACAACATATTGGGATAGGATCTTGGAGAAGACACTGAATAATTTACAAATCATGTCATACATCTCACTCTATCATAGAAAAAAACATAAAGGCATTAAAACAGGTCTGGTTGCCCGTAACAACCAATCAGAACTCAGCTTTCATTTCACAAATAGCTCTGGAAAAATAAAAGCTGTGCAGTGATTGGTTGCTATGGACATCAAGGCCTGTGCTCTAGTTTTGACAAATGAAGCCTAGATAGATTATTTCTAGAGCCCCTATAATTGGGAAAAATTAACAACCGAGCCAAGACGGGAGAGGTTTTTTATTTTTTATTGAAGTTTGGCAGTGATTATGATCATAAATCTATGATCATAAATAAATCAAAATAACATCTCACATCAATGTTCTCTGAACATTTATAATTTTACATATAACACAGAAGTTTATGAGATGCACTTCTCTTACATACTGAAATCCAAATATTCGTCATCCTGTACCTGTGGCACAAAGCCAGTCCTACATGAATAAATCAGTGCCTGCGGCACACCGGCTCAGCCGTCATCCTCACGTCTCACCGTTTTATGCATTTTTAACAAGAAGCCCGAGGTCTGTAGGATAATGGTCACTCGTTGTATCTTGACAGCTTTAGCCTGGGTATGATATTCATCGACTGTAGTTCTTGGAACAAGAGTTTGCAGGCATAGGGGATCCTTAGAGAAGATACGTGGCAGGAGGACTTACAGTAATGGCACCTGATGAGATATATACACAGTGATCAGGAAACAAGTCACAAAAATCAGTGATGAGGAATGTGTGATTGAGGTTGGAGGGGGATAATGAGAATGATGGCGGCGTCGGGTAACAGTAATTGGCATGGCTCGCTTGTGTTGACCGCACATTGACACATATATGGCTACCCTCACAGACTGCCGACACCAAACTCTCCCTCCAGGACATCACCATAATTATTAAATTGGTGGTAATAGTGATATTGATATGAGTGGTGAGAGTGACTGGTGAGTAATTTGCACACTAATGCCCCCTTGGACCAACAGCTCTCTCCCGATTGCCCATACACAGGAACGCCAAGCTGGCTGAGCGCTCCTGTGCTCTCTGAGAGCCGCCGCCAGACATCTCAGTCGATGGCTTCTCTCTTCAATAACAAAAGGTTTGGCAGTCCCAAATCAGACATGCCAGATCCTTCTGTCCCCCCAACTTCAATCGGGGGACAGTCAGGAGGACTCTATACACAATAGTCTAATGTGTATCAAGTACTTTAGTGATCACTGGCGTGTGATTGTTACGGTGGCGGCCAGGGCACCCGGCGGCGGCGGCCAGGGCACCCGGCGGCGGCAGCAAGGGCACGCGGCGGCAGCCAGGGCACGCGGCGGCAGCTGCGGCCAAAACAATGGTGGCTTCAGTGGTGCCTAGAGTAACAATAGCTTTAGTAGTAGAGAGCACTTGGAGGTGAGAATAACAATGGGGGGGATAATTAGAATTATGATGGGCATGACAATAATAATAATAGCAGAAGACATATTTACGCTCTGTATTCACAAGTTCCAACTTGGTCACCGACCACTTTCCTTAAGTTCGTAGAAATTTAACAGGACCCACTTTTTATATGTGAACTGTACAGGAAAACAAACTCTAGATCTCCTGCATCATCTGTAGGGGTTGATAAACTGGAGTCCTCCACAACCCTCAAACTGATGACTAGGAGGAAGGGGATTGTGCCTAAAACATGGTCCAACGGGGTAAATACTTTCTTGCAGGACAATCTTTTTAGATACAGACACTTACCAGCCGGAATAACCAAGTAATCCACACTGTCCGCAAACATCGACCTCAAAGGCATCGCTGGAAATCATCAGCCTCTCCAGTAGCAGCATACTGGCCCCGTAACCGATTAAGCAGTCACGTTCCATTTCTCCAAGGCGCAATCCACCATCACGGGATCGCCCTTCAGTAGGCTGCCTGGGGAAACGGCAGAAAACTGTAATCAGAGGTGTACTTTACAGAGACATTGCACAGTGTGAGTATATGCGAATTCTATATCTGTGCAATTAATGTGCTACACTATTCACTGATATCACTCACGCTCGTACTGACGACAATGATGTTCTCCCCAATGTCACTAGCAACACTCACATTGATGTAGCAAACACTGATAACACACTCATGACACTCCTTTCCACATCACTCACAATGACGTGACGCGGTCTGACAAACGTCACATAACTCGCACCCACTCCAGTAACTCCTGCTGACACGGATGTCATGCTCATGATAATATATTGGAATAGCTATTTGCACTTAGGACCCTCCGCGCACAAAAAAAAGAACTTCAGATGCACAAAGAACTTTGCACAAATATCACTAACATAATTCCTACTGTGACAACATATACATATAGTACCGACAAGATTGAGTAACGTCCCTAAGAGTATGTGCAAAAAACTCTTTTTCAGACGGATTCCGCCTGACAAAGGGCTCAATAAATGTTAAAAATTGTGAACAAAAGCACAGCAATGTCAAAATAACTTGCTGTACATACGTTCCTTTTGTTTAACCACTTTAAGCTTAGAAAACCATGAAGCAATATATAGATACACATATTGTATTTTTAGGACTTTAAGGCGCACTTTTTAGCAAGAAAAAAATCTTGCTAAAAAGTGTGCGTCTCATACTCCTATGATTGAGGAGAATATAAAACTAAGGGCACGTTCACACAAAGTTTTAGTACTCCACTCCAAAATGTAAAAAATGCTTTTTACATTCGCTTCACAGTGATTTTAAATAGGAACACATTATTATGCACATTTTTTTCCACGTTTTAAAAAAAATAAAAAGATTTCGGTGTAAAATTAACAAAAGTCACAATTTTTAGATATTGTTTGGTAAAACAAAAAAAATAATCTGTGATGGTATTTGCTTTGGAATACCTCCACTGCCATAGCCGACAGCAGCACACAGGAGACATGGTCACAGCTTTCACTGACAGCGGCTCTGTCCGGAGCCTTTTCTGCACATGTCTGGAACAGATGCTGTCAGGTCACCTCTCCCGACACGGAGGACCGTGCACTCAAATCAAGGCTGAGGGATTGGATTTCAATAAACACGCCTGTCTAGTAGAATCTGGGCAGGATCCCAAGATCAGCTATAGCAGTAATCCACTTACAAGATATGTAGCCTAATCAGTGTACAATTAATAGTCATGTCTTTTTTTTTCTTTAATATACTTTGTGTAGTATTTTTCAGACAAATTGTAATTTTTTCTCTCACTGTTTTGAGGTACATATAAATTCTTTTGTTTTTGCGACGCAAATATTGAAAAAAATGATTTTTGGTTTAGGTTGTTTGTTTTTTTCTTACATGTATATAATAAAATAAATTTTATGTGAAAAAAAATCTGTTTTTTCTTGTTGTGGAGACTTTTTACTTTATTACTTTTTTTTTGCACGTATATATATTTTTTGATAAGCTTGCTCACCAAAAGATCAAAGATGTGTGGAGAATTATTTTTACTGTATTGATTTTTTTTCCCACTGTAACTGGGGCATTCATAGGAGAAACAGTTACAGAGGAAAAAAAGCCCCGTCCCGCCCCCTGAAGTTCCAAATGTCACGGACACAGCTGATCTGGGTCTGTAAGGACCCAGGAGCTCTGATACACCTGCGTACACCTAGCGATCATGTGATCACCAAGTCATAAACTAAGTAGTGTTCATTGAGTGCTAAGAAACTGGTAAAATAGAAGACAGAAGTGGTAGTAAACTGCTTCTGTCTACTTGCCAGGGTCCCCAGCTGTGTCTAACAGCCAGACACTCAACGTGCTCCTGCTAGATTACAGGAGCTTTAATCCTCTGCCAGAAATCTACAATATTGTGGATTTGAGCCCAGGGCCAAGCACTTGGTCAGTAGGAGGATACCAACATGGCCGTTGGACCAGGGTCCTGCAAAACTTTTTGCTACCTTACCTTGTGAGAACAGCTCTGGGTCCTCTTGCTCGGGCATGCATCTTATCCAACACCATGTGCTTCAGCTTCTGGTAGTACACAGGGCCAAAGTAAATATAAGCCTCTAGAGGTTCTCTACAAAAGGAGTACAAATACATACAGCAAAGTCTTAATTACAATGTAACAAAGAAAATGACGGCACTTCCACTACAAGAAATAGGTGTGAACAGGTGCCTACTAAGAGGAGCTACCTCCATGTACAATAAACAAACAAAGTAGCACACTGTAACGCTGAGTATGTAAATATGAAGTATGAAATATGAATAGCATTACTGCTATAGAAAATTGAAATAAATAAGAAATTTTAGCGCATGTAAATATGAAGTATGAATAGCATTACTGCTGTAGAATATAGAAATAAATAAGAAATCTTAGCACATAAATTTGCCAATTCATGTGTACCTGACAGCCGCGGTAAGGCGTTACCGCGGCTGTCAGGTACACATGAATTGGCCAATTTATGCGCTAAGATTTCTTATTTATTTCTATATTCTACAGCAGTAATGCTATTCATACTTCATACTTCATATTTACATGCGCTAAAATTTCTTATTTATTTCAATTTTCTATAGCAGTAATGCTATTCATATTTACATACTCAGCGTTACAGTGTGCTACTTTGTTTATTTTTCATTACAATGTAAAACATCCACCAACATTTTGAAGCCTCTATAAAAATATTTTTTTTTCAATTCCTCGGTTATTCCTCCTGGAAATTTATGGCAACTGGGTGTTACGATTTGCCTTGTCAATAGAGTGTTTGTCTATATAATCTGAAATTTTTCAATCATTGGTTCACAGTGTATAGGGAGTATTTGTGTCTAGTGGTCAATTTATAAATCATTTCCAGGAGGAACAAAAGAGGAACAGCACAAATAATAGTTTAATCGCAACCAGAATCTATGGAGAAGAGGAGATTGGTATATCAGAATCTTGGCTAGCGAAGCAAATGGCAAAACTTTTGTCAAGTCTTTGGCATTTTTAAGAAACCAGTTATTGCAAGTTCTTACCCAGTTATCCCAGATGTTACAAAATCCTTTCCCAGGTAATTATAACCATATCGAATGAGATCTTCACATACATCCTTTACTTTGCTGCCCCCAAAAGCTGTTCCATAGTGAAATCTTCCATCGAGGACCCCGGCCTTTCCGGCTAATAGTTCAATCAATTTCCCGACCTGGGTAGAGACATGCAGAGAAATGTTTCAGGGAATTCTGGGTAATAGAAATTGCCATTAACAAAAAAGTGACATCCTTCAGCTTCAGGTCCACAGCCATGTGTATCCATGCCTACACCACATTCTCTACCCTACTAAGAAGAAAAGGTTGGCAAATGGGAAAAAAAAAGTAACATAGAATTGCCGATTCAGACTACACAGAGGGTTTGTTTGTAGTCTGTTGCCATGGATACTCATAGAATCTACATCAGAAGTATAAACAAAACGATAGAAGATATTTAACCAAGACCAATTACAAAGTTTTTTCATTTTTTAATTTAGACGCACTCGAGCAGTAAACAGAAATATAACCTTTACATATCCCTTATAAAAGAGAAATATAAAAAGTAATAGAGGGACAGTTGACAGATGCAGTTTAGTAGATGCACCAATTACATTTTTAATTATTTTATTTTATCATTTTATAGAAGTCTTAAAATCCTAAGGGTTAAAGATCACAGCTGTGTAATAAGCACACTAAATGACATTTCTTCAGTCTGACGGTTATCTCCTAATAATTGCGATCCAGAGACCCCCGCAATCTTATACACCGTGACAAATAACATTGCTCTGGATTACTGCTCATACTTCTTACAGGGACTTGATGTCACTCCCTGATCACAAAGTCTCCAAAGTCAACGGTACTAACAGCCGGGGGTTTATTAGTTTCACGTTAACAGGATTCTGCCCCCAATAAGCAGCCTCATGGGCTTGGAAACTACCCATTGCCTGCCAGACTCCGTAGAACATTCCTGAAAAAAATTTGGGACTTTAAAGGGGTTGTTCCATCTGTTAGTTATGGTACGGACATGTCAGAAATATCCGATAGATGCTTGGCCCTATTCGATCTTCTGTTAGAACAGTCATAAAGTTAAAAAATAATGATAAAATTCAGACAAAATGCAGTCACCAATCAGGAGAGTTTAATGAAGACACACCCACTAAATATGTTTTCATAGGGCTCCCTCTTGTGGTGGAAATATATAAAGAAAATATACAACGTCCCAATCTCTAGGTTTTGTTTTTTTTCTCAGTTGCCAGTGTCATCTGTGGTGTGTGTGAGGGGAGTCTGTGTACGGATTCATTTCAAAAGCTAGGCCAGCCCCCCCTCTCTCACAGATGCACAGACAAAGAAGGGGGCTGGCTAAGCTATTGCAATAAGTAGTCAACCAGCCATGAATAATGCATTTTCTGATGTTGGTGCATGAGCAGCTGAAAAATGCGCCAAGTTTATTGGCCTATTAGTAGAGTTGGCGCATCTTACTCCAAACTGAGATCAAAATTGGCATACCACTCACGTATTTCATATTAACTAGTTAAGGTCCAGGCCATTTCCCCCCATTTGTAACCAAGCACATTTTCGAATTTTATTGTTCATGCGGTTTTAGCGGCACTAAAAAATTCTCTCTTTTGGATATTCAAATAGTTTTTGCCTTTTTTCACAATATAGGGCTTAAGTTTTGTGATTTTTTTCTGCTAACAAGGGAAAATGCAAAGAGAAATAGGAAATGTGTGTTTTGTTTTTTTTTTTACAACATAAGACCAATAAAAAACCCTTTAAATTGCATTCCTTGTCTCATAGAAATTATTGTTATATATTGGACCTTTTTTTTTTTTTTAGCTGGGGGCAGGGATATAAGCAGTTATTCGGCTAGGCAGTGTCTTTTTTTCGAGGATATTTATACATCGGGTGAAATAAGTCTTGAACACTAAACCAATTTTCTAAGTAAATATATTTCTAAAGGTGCTATTGACAGGAAATTCTCACCAGATGTTGGTAAACTATCCAATCCACACAGGCAAAGAAATCAAATCATAGATGTAAATAAATTAAGGTGTGTGTCATAATGAGAAATGACACAGGGAAAAAGTATTGAACACACTTACTGAAATTTATTACTTTGTACAAAATCCTTTGTTGGTGATGATAGCTTTAAGACGCCTCCTGTATGGAGAAACTAGTCGCAGGTATTGCTCAGGTGTGATTTTGGCCCATTCTTCCACACAAACACTCTTCAAATCCTGAAGGTCCCGTGGGCTCTTTCTATAAACTCTGAGCTTTAGTTCCTTCCATAAATTTTCTATTGGATTCAGGTCCGGTGATCGGCTCGGCCATTCTAGCAGCTTTATTTTCTTTGAAACCAATTGAGAGTTTCCTTGGCTGTATGTTTGGGATCATTGTCTTGCTGAATTGTCCACCCTCGTTTTCATCATCCTGGTAGATGGCAGCAGATTTTTAGCAAGAATGTCTCAGTACATTCGTCCATTTATCTTTCCTGAAATCATATGAAGTTTGCCAGTGCCGTATGCTGAAAACAGCCCCACACCATGAGGTTCCCACCTCAAAACTTCACTGTTGGTATGGTGTTTTTGGGGTGATATGCAGTGACTTTTGGCTTCCAAACATGGTATGTAGTATGGCATCCAAAGAGTTCAATTTTGGTCTCATCTGACCAGACTATATTTTCCCAGTATTTCATAAGCTTGTATAAATTCTGTTGAGCAAACTTTAAACACACTTGAACATGCTTTTTGTTCAGCAATTAAGTCTTGCAAGGTGAGCGTGCATACAGGCCATGGAGCATTACTTATTGCTTTCTTTGAAACAATAATACCTTCTGATTCAAGGTCCTTCTGTAGCTCTCCATAGGTGATCCTTGTCTCCTGGACAACTCTTCTGATAATTATTTTCACTCCTGTGTTTAAAATCTTGGGTGGAGCACCTGGTCGTGGCCGGTTTATGGTGAAATGATGTTCTTTCAACTTTCAGATTATGGCCTCAACAGTTCTCACTGCAACCTTCAGAAATTCTTCTGTACCAATACCATCAGTATGTTTTCCAGCAATAAGGTTGCGAAGATCTTGAGACAGCTCACTGGTTTTACCCATCGTGAGAGGTTTCTTGTGTGGCACCTTGGTAATGAAACATCTATTTATAGGCCATCTGTTGAACCAGCTGAAATGTTTCACTGAGTGGTAGGATTGCTTTCTAATTACTGATAGATTTCAGCAGGTGTCATGAATTTCAATGGCTTATTGCACCTCTCGCCATGTGTTCAATAATTGATACCCTGTGTCATTTCTCATTATTACACATAACTCAATTTATGGACATCTATGATTTGATTTCTTTGCCTATGTGGATTGGATGGGTTGTTACCAATAGCGGGTGAGAATTTCATGTCAACAGCGCCTTTATAAATATATTTATTTAGAAAACTGGTGACATGTTCAATACTTATTTCACCAGCTTCATGTTTCTTGCTTTATTGATTTTCATTAAATTTACAAACCGTGTCCCCCACGAAGTCTTTAAAGACCGCTGGGGAGCATTCTAATGTAGTAAAATACCGCATTTTTAAAAAATGTTCCCAGAGGCTAAGGTATTAGTTGTGACTATCCTGTTTACTCCAGTGTTTTTCGTGTAGACCAGAAGTAACTTCTCAATGTAAGCCTGTGAGACTTAGAACGAGGCTCTCAAAGACTTATATTCGGAGCTAAATTAACAGTTTGTCAGTGATTTCCCAAAAGTCTGACCTGCGGTCACAAAATGGCGGAGAAAGACCGGAGCAGCACAAGAAACAATAGAAGACGGTGAAGATTATTTTACGCCACACACGGAATATGTATTACTGATACCCAAGTTGTGGTGAAATTTAAAAAAAACGCTGGAATGGAACTTTCATACATTCTGTTGATTACCGATTTCCCCTGTAACTGGAGCTGGTATATTAGACCCAGTAAATGGAAAATTCAGCCACCTGCCTTTCTTTTTAGGACCCAGCAGCTCCTGTTTTCTTCCCATACTCAGCCATCACATGATACCTGGGTCCGGAGGAGGAAGCACTGTCAGTGGTTACAAATCTGTATACACCAGCGCTCGTTCAGCATTGAGGGCAGACATGGTAATAAACCTTGTTTGGCTTTTGTTTGGGGGGTTGTATCAAACAACAAGCTCATTGCCCCCACAGCTTCATAATGTCTTGCAAGCTACTTACTCTACCTTGACATTTTAGAATGTCAGTGCAAAGTAAAGTATGGACTGTTCAGACATTTATAGTCTATGGGAGGGTCAAACGCAGTTAAAAAAAAAAAATCTGAATTACCTGAAGAAACAGCAGCACAATTCACATGTACACCAATTTGTTCAAACTAATTTCTGCACCATTATATAAAACTCCAAGGAAAAAAAAATCCATAAGAAATATCAATACGGTAACACTTACGGTCATACGAGATGGGAAGCCATGAGGATTCATGATAATATCAGGGCAGATACCCGTTTCGCAAAATGGCATATCTTCCTGCTGAACTATTAATCCACATACACCTGCAGAAAAAAAATATTAAAAAAATGAAAACATACATGTTACAATAAGCCCCTTTATACCACCACTAGGCCTGATCTTTTAAACACCTATGCCTGCAATGGTGACAAGAGGGCATCCTCTATGTCTAGCAGAAGAAAAGCTTTAATCATCACAGTTGAAGATTCTTTACTGTGCAAGCAGAGAGGCAAAGGATGCTTTGCTGTACGAGTAGTGAGATTTCCTGCCACATGATATTGTAATGGTTGATTCATTAAAAAAGTTGAGGGAGGGCCTGGATGATAAAACATTACAGGTTATGGGTACTAAATTCTGTGATGGTCGTTGATCAAGAGAACTAGTGTGATTGTCGTATGTGGAGACGGAAAGGAATTTTCCCCCTAATATGGGGCAATTGACATTTGCCTCATGGAGTGTTTGCCTTCCTATGGACCAACATGGTAGGGTATAGGGTGAACTCGATCGACTTTTGTCTTGTTTTAACTTTAAAACTATGAAACTATGGTCATCGAAGTTTGATTGTAGAACTAGAACCTTAAAAGGTGTTGTCCACTACTTGTAAAACCCTTTCTCAATCAATATGTTTACCCCAAGTAAAATAGCAGCTATGCTCCTCTCCGATGCCAGTGGTGTTGGAACTGGCTTCGGCTTCCTCTGAATGTCAGTTATGTCCGAAGGAGGGGAGAGTGAAGCAGCCACTTATTGGCTGCAGGGATCTCATGACAATGTCACGGAAGCCTCGGGAGATCCAATGCCGACACTGCTGGAACAGCTATTATTTTACATACAGATTGAGAAGGGGTGGTCCGAATAGTGGACAACCCCTTAAAAGGGTACAGATGGATGAAGCCATGATATAGACACTAAATTGTGGGTCATTTTACATGTTTAAGCGCACAGATAAATCTCTCTATTTAGAGCTTTTTGAGTATATTTCAAAGTTGCACAAAAACCTCTGCCCCATAAAATGATTCCAACGATTTTACCAATACAGTGCAAGAGTATAATAGATATGGCAAACACCTGTAACATTTTAGGACCCTCTTATACTTCGTTAACAACCATCCTATGCTTTGATGATTTTTGACATTATTTTATTTTCTTAAGGTGTTTTTTATAATTTATGGAAAATAAAATTCTACAGTATTTAGAAACATTGAAGAATGCTAGTGTGGCACCCCAGGGGTCTGGTTTCCACAGTAATGTAATGTTATGTCTGAGAGCAGGTGGGAGGTCCTTTGGTCAGGGATCCTGTGCATGCCACACCTCCTGCCCAGTCTTGGGAGGGGAAGAACTTCCCCTATATAAACCCGGGGCTGAAGCAGGGTTAGCAGTCAAGGAGAGTAGAGACAAGAAACAGCAGAAGCAATACTACTACGAGTCAGGGGCTGGCAGCTGCAGAGCTCGCCCTGACTGAGAAGCTTTCTTACCGGACCCGGCGTCCGAGGCTGTGGGGACTAACTCTTACCCAGCAGCAGAAGCCGACCGGCAGGGGATTTCAGGTCCTCAGGCCCAGAAACCCGAAGGCACGGTCATACGCGTGGGACCATCACCGCCATCGTGGAGCGGAAGCCATTAGAAGGCCCCGAGTCACCGGCCATACGGGTGAGCACCACACGGTACACTCAGGGACGTGGGCTACTTATATCCGCTTCTAGCAAGGTAGCCAGAAGAGTACAGTCAGTTTGGGAGGCCTACAACTCCGCCTGGCCAGGGGAGATCCCATCTGCTCAAGGACTGAGCAGGCCCCGTTCACTAGCAAGTACTCCGGGAGGGTCTATCGTTGTTACCAGTAAAGACCCTGAATTACACCGCACCGTCTCTGAGTGGTTCCTGCTACCCCTATCATCCACATCTGCTGCCCTGAGGCCATACCCCTCCCGTTGGGGGTTATACCATCTACGCTGCACCATCCATCCACCGGCCTCAGCGGACTGTCCTGCAGCGGCAGCTCCATAGCTGCATTCAACGGGTGGCGTAGTCGTCCTGCATCTACCGCTGTTACATCGCCGCTCAGTTTGACTCCCTGGGCACGGACCGGGTCACCGCCACGGGACTACAACCCTCAAGAGATCCGGCTCCGGGTAAGCTCCCGCGTGCGCAACGCAGCGCGACACAGGCCCAGGGGCGCGTCACTAGATATGGGAGGAAGAAAACCTCACAAGATAGATATCCATGTTATTGACATAGGAATCTGGTTGGAACCCGAACTAAAAATGCCCTGATGATCACGGTTGCATCCTAATTACCCAAACTAAACCCTTAAGGTGTAACAACGAAAAAAAAGAACCTAAAAATAAAACAAAATAGCACGATATCTAAGAAAGACGAGGCTGAAAATTGAAGTTTCTATTAAGCCGTACTTCACAATGCGAACCAAAACCTAAGCTGAAGGTACCATGGAATACGCCAACCCCTGAGAACCCCTTTTATGTGCCAGAGCGGTTCCCATAGCAGACAGTCGCTGTGCTGTTTGTTTTGTGTGAAAGTGAGTGATAAAAGGACCATGAAATCGACACAGAAAAGCAAAACAGCAGAAAGAAGTGGGGACTCTCCATCATAGCGGCTCCTACCCTCTGCTGACTCCTGAACAATGGGATCTACACATCCATCCGCAGATCTAACACAGCTGTGCATTTCATTACATCAAGAGGCCGAGTGACACAAGTAAATAATTCACTTATTCTGCTCCGCTGACTGTGCGGCAACACCAGTCATAGCTGACCGCGTTTAATACCGGAGGACACAAAAGGCCGAATGAGCTTAGAATAAGTTATAGTTTGAAGGTAATGAATACTTACAGGGCTAATATTAAAATTAAGAGCTATTAATGCCCGGTACGAGCGGCCATCAAATAGAAAATCTGAGTGAATCTCTAAAATGTTGTATTTTTATTAAATTTTTTAAATTGCAAAACTATTAAACAGTAGACATTGGTCCTTAAAAAGAAATATATATATATCTATCTCGAGAGAGAGATATTCTGTATGTATGTATATATCTATCTATCTATCTATATATATATATATATATACACACACACACACACACATATATATTAGTATGGATATTGATTATATATAATAAACACAGACACATACCTATACATTTTTTTAAATAAAATTATATACCAAGACAGCAAAATGTGCATCTGGCCTAGCGCTTGGACGATTTACACCACTCACATTGGTAATATTGCTATTTTTTTGTGTTATATAATTAAATCTGTGTATTACATCCAATATGTTATTTTACTTCTATTTACATTAGTTTGAACACAATATAAAAAAACCAACAACCTTAAATCATGTTTTCAGGATACACCAGAAATGG
The DNA here is from genome assembly GCF_046119375.1 of Phyllobates terribilis. Taxonomy (NCBI): domain Eukaryota; kingdom Metazoa; phylum Chordata; class Amphibia; order Anura; family Dendrobatidae; genus Phyllobates; species Phyllobates terribilis. The sequence goes on along the minus strand of NW_027362770.1, from coordinate 147,118,860 downwards.
ACCAAGGATAATTTTTTTTTAAATTTGCTATCAATATTAATAATTGATATTTATTTATAACTCGCTTTAAATTGTAAAATATTATAACGTATATTTCTTTTTAATTAAAGGGTAATAATATAATTCGATATAAGCTATTATTCACCAATATATTTCATTAACCTGCCACAAAAACAGCTAAAGAGACACCATGTAGTATAAAATAAGTGGAGAAAACAAACCACAAACACTTTTTTTCCGCTTCCTAGTTAAACAGAGAAGTGAACTGATCTTCGGCTTCTACTTAAAACTTATGAAGGAGACAATACATCTGCAGCGCAGCGTTCCCAGAAGCCCGTGAGAGGCGCGGAGTAATACATTTGCATAGCGTTAAGAACACAAAAGAGCTGATTAATTGAAATCCTCACAATGCTCCGGCCCTGTTATAAAGCAACCGCAGGAACTTGACAAAACACACATACTGCACAAATAAAAAATAATGCTATGCTTAGTGGAGAACTGTAATTTTATTCTGTGCCATAAATGGGGAGGGAGAGAAAGTCAGCAGCGCTCGCTGAACAATGTGCTGGGAGGTCGGGGGGTCACTCATTGAGCGCGAGGAAGGAAGGAGAGGGGGGATCTAAATATTTGCTTACCTCCAAATGAGCATTTAATACGGAATTCATAGATGGGACGGGGGACACGGACGAAGACCCTAGAGGATGAAAAGGAGCCTCATTCGCGGCTACTCCTTGCCAATTAGTTGGTCATTTTAAATGGGAATGTACTTACAGGAGGGACGACTTCTTTATGAGGGAACTCGCCCAACACTGTGCGCTTTCATCGCTATTGTGCAAGAGGCAGACACTTGTCCGGGGGGGAAGAACACAAGCGCCATTGTTTATCCCCCTTGTATTTCCTCACAAACTACTTTTATATCATCCTTTTATTGTGATTGCAAAATGAGCTGGCAACCTGAAGCACTTCAGCTGATGCAAAACTACAAATCCCAGCATGCCCTGACAGCCACAGGTGGCTCATCCCTGCATTATAATGACTAGCAGCTGATTAGAAACAATAATAGTGATCAACCTGCGGCACTACAGCTGTTACTCACCCCTGCATTATTATGACCAGCATAGACTCAATAAAGTAGGGGTGAGCAACCTGCGCCACTACAGCTGTTACTCAACCCTGCATTATCATGACCAGCATAGACTCAATAAAGTAGGGGTGAGCAACCTGCGGCACTACAGCTGTTACTCACCCCTGAATTATAATGACCAGCATAGACTCAAAGTAGGGGTGAGCAACCTGCGCCACTACAGCTGGTGTGAACAACCACAGTTTCTCATCAGCTTTAAGAGCTCCTGTCACTTTCAAGAAAAATTGAGTCACATACCTTGTAAAAATCCCTGATCTCCCCTGATTCTGCAGCTTTTTTCCATTTTGCGCTGTCGCTCCATTGCAGATATATTCACACTTGTTTCTCCACTAGAGCAGTATGTGAAATCTCAGCTTTCAGTCCAACTGGGCGTTTCTTCCGAGTCTTTTCTGGGGGCGTGTGCTTTCACCTCCCAGTCTGACAGGGAGGGTCGAAAGCACTTGCCCCCAAACAAAACTCCCAGTTGGACTGAAAGCTGAGATTTCACATAGTGAGCTTCAGAAGAAACAAATGTGAATATCTCTGCAATGGTGTGACACAGCACAAAACGGATGAAAGCGACAGAATGAGGGGAGCTCAGGGATTCTTACAAGGTTTTTAACTAATTCTTTTTGCTCAAGTGACAGGTCCTCTTTTAAATGCCACAGGTTGCTTACTCCTATATTATAGCTAACAAGCTGCTGATCTAGATAATACAGAGATCAACTTCTCACTGTCAGGGCATGCTGAGAGTTGTAGTTTCACAACAACTGTAGTGCTGCAGGTTGCTCACTCCTGCATTACCTATCTAACCATTTGCTGGTTGCTCTAAATCAGGGTTGAGCAACCTGCGGTACTACAGCTGTTGTAGAGCAAACACCCAGCAGGTGGGCTCACCCCTGCATTACACTGACCAGTGGTGGGTTTTATACAAGATAGCATTGCTGGGACTTTTAGTCCAAAGACAGATGAGGCACTTGTGTATTGTTCAAGTGTGATTTACATATTTAAAGGAATATTCCAGTTTTCTGAGACTAACGTTATAACGTTAAAAATGTATCTTTATTGCTCAGTTTATTTAGCTTCTGTAGTAATTTGGTTTTCAAGATCCCCTTGCACAATATTTTCAGTGTTCACTTGCTTACAATATGAAACGTTAGCCAACTTTCTAAATTATCTTCATTAAAAACTTTCTATCATTTTACTTTTGCAGAGTATTCAAGTTCTTTATCTAGCTGAGTGCTCTGGAAAAATGTTACTAATCAGTCTAGAGATCCTGTTCCTGGTTCTGACGGCTCTTTTTGCTTTTCCGCCCCTTCTCTCAGTGTTAAGAGATTAGTGTCGAACCCAAATTTGAAATGCCGAACAAATTCGGGTTCCTGTTTGGGATTCCAGCTTGTTCGCGCAAAAAAATAGGCTCCGCCCACGAACATCCCTGATTTGCCAGATAACTCTGTCAAACAAATTAGCTCAACACTATTAGAGATAACAACAGGGAGTGAAGGGGGAGTCTATAGAGATCTGAATAGTATGGAAAGGAGGAAAGTACCTCAAGAAGGCCAAAAGAAAAGATGCTAAATAGAAGGTAACATGAAGAGGGAATTGCAGGATAGAAGCTGTGATGAGCGCAAGTGCTCGCTACTCAAGTTTGCATCGGGTGCTCGGGTACGCACAGAGGTTAGCAGGTGCTCGAGCGACATATTCGAATCCCCGCGCAGCATGTTTTGCGGACATTAGAAAGCCAAAAAACACGTGATGACTGCCCGTGTATGTCAAGCAATCCCCGCATATTTTTTTGGCTAATAAACGTGAAACATGCGGGGTGGGGACTCGAACATGTCACTCAAGCTCCAGCAAACCTCGGTGCATACCCGATGAAAACTGGAGTAGCGAGCACTTCCGCTCATCACTAGTTGACCTGTTGCTCATCATCAGTTGACACATCCAGCCTACATTACTGGGAAAGACACTCCTACAAAATAAAAGTCAGAAACTGCACAATGCATAGCAGGCGCCCGAAAGTGAATCAAAAAACAAAGATTGTAGATTGAAACTTGCAATGGTATTAACTAAAGACAGCTACTAACATAAGTGAAAATATTTTTTTCAATTTCAAAGGTGCCCATAGTTTTTAACACCTTCACCACACTAAACCACCAGGGAATGAAAAATGAACCCCTCACTAATGTAGTTACTGGGGATTTTAGCAATAACCACTTTCATGTCATAGGCCACCAGGGACAATTTCATTATATCCAGCACTTCTCTAGACCACCAGGGAAGTTGGTATTCATGTATTTAGCACTCTAGACTTCAGGTATATTCATGTATTTAGCACTCTAGACTTCAGGGATATTCGATAAAGTATTTGCATGAAGTCACTCTACTCTTTTTTTTTTCCGTTGGTATTTTTGGGTGAAATGGTGACAACCTTACACATACCATGTCCAGAAAGGAAAACACAGGTAGTATGTAATAACTCTTCCAATTCTGGTTCAAGGGGTCATCCACTACTTAAATATGGATGGCCTATCCTTAGGATGGGTTATCAATGTCAGATCCTTGGGGGTCCGACACCTGCCACCCCCACCAATCAGCCACTTGCAGTTTGGAACAGCATAACTCTGTACACTGCCTAGTGGCTGCTCTCAGGTACTGCAGCTCAGCTTCTATTTAAGTAAATGGAACAAGAGACCAGTGGGTGGGCCTGGTGTTGGAGCCCCTCAGATCTAAAAATTGATGACTTATCCTAAAGGTACAGTCAGATGGCCGTATTAATTGGACAGAGATCAGACCGCAATGCATGAACTGGCCATGGATTTCGCGACCCGAGCAGGACCGCTGCATAGAAATATATGATGTCAAGCTCGGGTTGGTAGAGTCACCGACCGCTCAGAGCATTCTGGTCTGATCTCAGTCCGATTTATATAGTCGTCTGGCTGCACCCAAAGCATAGGCCATGTACATCAAAGTAGTGGACAGCCCCATTACTGTATACCAGCCCCATAGGCCTCATTTATTAAGCATTTTAAAAATATAACTAGGTAAGGTCTGTTTCACTGCACATTTTTATTAATTTCTAACAGCTACACATTTTAATTTGTGAAAAATAACAAAATATTCTGCTGTAACACTGATGAATTTTTAAGCAAGTACAGTCATGGCCGAAAGTGTTGGCACCCTTGAGATTGTTCCAGAAAATGAAGGATTTCTCCCAGAAAATTATTGCAATTACACATATTTTGTTACAGGCATGTTTATTTCCTTTGTGTGTATTGGAACAATACAAAAAAACAGAGGGAAAAAAAGGCAAATTGGACATACTTTCACGCAAAACCCCAAAAATAGGCCAGACAAAATTGTTGCCACACAACTTTGTTTCAACCATGTGCTGCTAATTCAAACTCACATGTGGCAAGTAACAGGTGTGAGCAATATGAAAATCACACCTGAAACCAGATACAAGAGGGGAGAAGTTGACTCAATTTTTGCATTGTGTGTCTGTGCGTGCCACACTAAGCATGGAGAACAGAAAGAGGAGAAGAGAACTGTCTGAGGACTTGAGAACAAAAATTGTTGAACAATATCAGCAATCTCAGGGTTACAAGTCCACCTCCAGAGATCTTGATGTTCCTTTGTCCATGGTGCGCAACATAATCAAGAAGTTTACAACCCATGGCACTGTAGCTAATCTCCCCGGACGTGGACGGCAAAGAAAAATTGATGAAAGGTTGCAATGCAGGATTGTCCGGATGGTGGATAAGCAGCCCCAATCAAGTTCCAAAGAAATTCAAGCTGTCCTGCAGGCTCAGGATGCATCAGTGTCAGTGTGAACTATCCGTCAGTATCGGAATAAAATTAAACAATATGGCAGGAGACCCAAAAGGACCCCACTGCTGACAGAGACATAAAAAAATCTAGCCTCCAGTTTGCCAAAATGTATATGAATAAGCCAAAATCCTTCTGGGAAAGGTGTATTGTGGACAGATAAGACCAAGATAGAGCTTTATTGGTAAAGCACATTATTCTACTGTTTACCGAAAACGAAATGAGGCCTACAAAGAAAAAAACACAGTACCTACAGTCAAATATGATAGAGGTTCAAAGATGTTTGGGGTTGTTTTGCTGCCTGTTGCACTGGGTGCCTTGACTGTGTGCAAGGCATCATGAGATCTGAAGATTACCACAGTATTTTGGGTTGCAATGTAGTGCTCAGTGTCAGAAAGCTGGGTTTGCACCCCACGTCATGGGTTTTCCAGCAGGACAATGACCCCAAACATACTTAAAGAAGCCCCAAGAAATAGATGGAAACAAAGCGCTGGAGAGTTCTGAAGTGACAGCAATGAGTCCGGATCTAAATCCCATTGATCACCTGTGGAGAGATCTTAAAATTGTTGTTGAGAGAAGGCGCCTTCACATATGAGAGACCTGGAGCAGTTTGCAAAAGAAGAGTCGATGTAAGAAGCTGATAGTTATAGGAAGCGATTGATTGCAGTTATTTATTCCAAAGGGTGTGCAACCAAATATTAAGTTGAGGGTGTCAACAATTTTGTCCGGCCCAATTTTGGGGTTGTGTGTGAAATTATGCCCAATTTGCCTTTTTCTCAGTTTTTTTGTGTTATTCTGATAAACACAAAAAAAATAAACATGTGTATAACAAAACATCTGAAATTGTAATCATTTTCTGGGAGAAACACTTCATTTTCTGGAGCAATTTCAAGGGTGCCAACACTTTTGGCCATGACTGTATATGTGTTTTTTTTTTAACTTATGTTGCATCCAATTTTTTCTTCTTAAGGATTAAAAACAAAACAAAACAAAACAAAACAAAACAAGCCATGATATAAAAAACAAAGATGAAAAAAAAAAACAATGAATGGAGACAATTTGACATTTGATAAATAAGGCTTATGGGTGTTGTATATCTTAATAGAGTTTTTTTTTTTCTTACTTAGGTCCATGTGTTTGAGGGGAAAAAAAAAAAATCAGCTCAGAGATGAGAAAAGAGTTCCAAACCATTAGAAGGAGCTCACTGATAGATTCTCAGTTAACTCATTCTGCAGCCAGCAAAAGAAAGTGCACAGAGGCTATAGAAGGAAAGAAGTGCAAAATTTTACACATTAAAAAGAAAAAAAAAGTCCTCAAAGTTTACCAAACCTTTTTAAAGGGGACATACATCAAAATCCCTTGAACACGACTCCAGCAATACTATATTTACTTTGCTGTTCTATGTTGGATTTGTAAACCTGATCGTTACAAATCCAATCTACATTGTGAATACATTTTACTACAAAGCAGAAGAGATAGAAGGAGAATTAAAACACAATGGAGCACAAAGTATCAGCTTTAAGCAGGCGAGGCTTACAACAAAGTATTACTGCAAGGAGAAAAGGGATAAAGGGGGGCGCTGATGCATTCAAATCAACACCTCGACGGTCTGACAAAAAGGAGAAATCTTCGCACTTGGAAAACCCAACAAGGAATCTGTTTCTTCAACACTAAAGATTTCTTTCCTTTATATTTTCTCTAACTCGTAGAAGCCCGGAGAAGGGTAAAAAAAAATATATAGAAAAGGGCTGGTTCTCTGATGTTAAGAAATCAATATATGATCGGTCTTTAAGAGCATTTCTCAGTCTGTCATGTGAAAACGGATTAGCACCTCCAACAAAAACTGCGAGGAGCCCACTGTCAATCAGCACGACGTCGACAGTCACGCCCCAGCGACAGAGTAGCTCTGTTCACATGGAGCAGCTGAATTTCTGGCAGGAGCAGTTGGTGACCACTCTGTACCACCGCCGAGTAGAATGGGCAGGTAGTTAGCTAGTACCTGCCTGTTAGTTTTTAGGCCCATATTAAAATGTAAATAAAAAAAAATAGTCCTGGATAAACCTTTTAACACAGTATGCTCATTGCCTATAAGAGTAGGAGGTTGGGGTGCAGAGATATTTGGACCTTTGCTCTTGGGGTCCAAATATTTGTCTGCCATATAAAAGATGACACGACCATGAGCTGCAGATGATGGTTGGAGGGTCCCAGCACAGATTCCTGCTTTGAACTCTAGGAAAATCGAGCTAAACCTATATTATAAATATATAACACGTCACCAAATTTCTAAGTAAAACTATTTCTAAAGGTGCTATTGACATGAAATTCTCACCAGATCTCGGTAACAACCCATCCAATCCACGCAGGCAAAGAAATCAACACATAGATGTCCATAAAATGTTATGTGTAATAATGAGAAATTACACAGGGAAGAAGTATTGAACACGCTTACTGAAATTTATTGAATATTTTGTACAAAAGTGATGACAGCTTCAAGACGCCTCCTGTATGGAGAAACTAGTCGCATGCATTGCTCAGGTGTGATTTTGGCCCATTCTTCCACACAAACCCTCTTCACATCCTGAAGGTCTCGTGGGCTCCTTCTATGAACTCTGAGCTTTAGTTCCTTCCATAAATTTTCTATTGGATTGAGGTCCAGTGATCGGCTCGGCCATTCTAGCAGCTTTATTTTCTCTCTCTGAAACCAGTTGAGAGTTTCCTTGGCTGTGTATTTGGGATCATTGTCTTGTGGAAATGTCCACCCTCATTTCATCTTCAACATCCTGGTAGATGGCAGCAGATTTTTATCAAGAATGTCTCAGTACATTTGTCCATTCATCCTTCCTTCAATCATATGAAGTTTGCCAGTGCCGTATGCTGAAAAACAGCCCCACACCATACTGTTGGTATGGTGTTTTTGGGGTGATATGCAGTGCCTTTTTGACCTCTAAACATGGTATATTATGGCATCCCAAGAGTTCAGTTTTAGTCTCATCTGACCAGACTATATTCTCCCAGTATTTCACAGGGTTCACTAAATGTTGTTGAGCAAACTTTAAACGCGCTTGAACATGCTTTTTATTCAGGACTGGAGTCTTGCGCAGTGTCCGTGCATACAGGCCATGGAGGTTGAGTGCATTACTTTTTTATTAAACAATTGTACCTACTTATTCCAGGTCTTTCTGTAGCTCTCCACAGGTGGTCCTTGGCTCTTGGACAACACTTCTGATAATTCTTCACTCCTTTGTCTGAAATCTTGAGGGGAGCACCTGGTCATGGCCGGTTTATGGTAAAATTATGTTCTTTCCACTTCCGGATTATGGCCCAACAGTGCTCACTGGAACCTTCAGTAGTTTAGAAATTCTTCTGTAACCAATGCAATCAGTATGTTTTGCAACAATAAGGTTGCGAAGGTCTTGAGACAGCTCCCTGGTTTTACCCATCCTGAGAGGTTTCTTGTGTGGCATCTTTTTATAGGCCATCAGTTGAACCAGCTGATATTATTGTTCACCAACTGACAGGATTGCTTTGTAATTACTGATACGTTTCAGCTAATGTCATGACTTTCCATGGCTTATTGCACCTCTCTTTCTTCATGTGTTCAATACTTTTTCCCTGCATCATTTCTCATTATTACACATAAATTAAGTAATGAACATCTATGGTTTGATTTCTCTGCCTGTGTGGATTGGATGGGTTGTTACCGACATCTGGTGAGAATTTCATGTCAATAGCACCTTTTAGAAATAGATTTGCCGTATTCAATACTTATTTCACCCGCTGTAGCTGCGCTCACCCAGCGAGCCCCCCATAGTGACAGATAAGGATCGTGAAGCGAATATAAAGTACTGCACCTTTCTGTCCGTGCCGGCTGCTGAATTTATCACCAATTTCGGGCCTCCGTGTTTGTCTCAGTAGGATTTTAATGAGAAACGCTTCTTCTGCATTGGAGGAAATCATGACTTTTTCGATATAAGACTCAGTGGAGCCTTTGTAGCTACAAAGGAAATATAAAAAGTTTAGAAGGTCTTATATCTCGGATATCTTTTCAGTTCATGATCTTGCCACCAGAAGACACAATTGAGCTCCTATAATATCCTGAGAATATAGAGAGCTACTGAAATGGAGATACATAAAAGTGGATCTTGGGGAAAGTACGGCTTCTCCATGAGGTCTTCAAAAGAGACTTACTTGGGACCGCACCATTCCTCAGGACCACTGTCCAATCTCCAGCCAGTCTTATTTGTCTGGCACGGGATGTCGCGTGACCGCTGCAGTCGATCAGCAGACACTAAAAGGCTGCAGCAGTGATCTCCGATTGAACAGGAAGAAGCAGTCTTCAAGCTCTCTCCTGCATCACCACTACCACTGATTGGCTGCAGTGGTCTTGTGATAGTGGAGGAGATGGATGAATACAGAGGAGACCAGCGAGGAACACGGTGGGGTGAGTATTCATTTTATTTTACAAGTGGGCCCATTGTAGTCTAACAGGCAGGTTATAATGGGGAATAATCAACCAGAGGACATAGTAAGATAAAGTCATACTATATAAAACTTAATAATGTTGTAACTTCAGCTCAGAAAAAAACACTTGAATTCCCCGTATTCACTTACGTCACAGGCACATCTTTAAACTGCGGTTGCTGAGGCACACTACTGCCCTCTAGAGAGGTTTGGGTGACGGTCGGCATGGACTTGTTGACCAGCACTTGCTTGTTTTCCACTTTTTCCCCTAGTGAAAAAAATTTCAGGGGAAAAAAAAAAATGACCCTTCAGTTCAGATGCAGCGGTTCAAATAAAAAGACCCCGAATGCTACATACTATGGGGTAAGCTCCAGAATAATACTGCCGCCACGGACTAGACTTACACCCGATCACAGGCACAATTTTCTTGAAATGAAAACATTTAGCTCATTTTATAAATAGGGGAAAAAAATTAAATTCAATCAAAATAAGTAAATAATTCTCAGAAGTCCCAATTTAGAGGATACAGCAAAGACCTGGATGATCTGCGCGGAGGCGTCTTATGTGAATGTAATGAACACCGTTATTTGCTTCTCAGGGTAAATGAAGAATTTTAACGTGTTTGATCTTTAGCTAAAATTTGACGATTGTTAAAGTAACAGAATTTTTTTTTTTCACTTAACAGAACCTACGTAGGCAGTGGCGTAACAAGAGTCCGATGGACCCTAGTGCAAGATATCTACTTGGACCTGCCCCCCCCATGTTGGTCAGATGTATCTGCCCTCATAGTGTCCTAAGTCCTATAAGGACATACAAGTTCCACCTTCTACTCCATTATATAGTAATGTCACCCTTATTGGGCTCCTTCCTGGTATATAGGTCCCCATCCTGGTGTATATATACAGGTGCTTCTCACAAAATGAAATTAACTTTTTGATGATATTCTATTTCAGTTCTTCAATACAAAACGTGAAACTCCTATATTATATAGAGTCATTATAGACAGCGTGATCTATTTCACGTGTTTATTTCTGGTAATGTTGATGATTATGGCTTACAGCCAATGAAAACACAAAAGTCATTATCTCAGTAAATTAGAATACTTTATAACAACAGCTTGAAAAATTATCTTAACATCCGAAATGTTATGGCCTACTGAAATGTATGATCAGTAAATGCCCTCAATACTTGGTCGGGGCTCCTTTTGCATCAATTACTGCATCAATGCGGCAATGTGGCATGGAGGTGATCAGCCTGTGGCCCTGCTGAGGTGTTATGGAGCCCAGGTTGCTTTGATAGCCGCCTTCAGCTCGTCTGCATTGTTGGGTCTGGGGTCTCTCATCTTCCTCCTGACAATACCCCATAGATTCTCTATAATAGATTCTCTATGGGGTTAAGGTCAGACGAGTTTGCTGCCAATCAAGCACAGTGATACTGTTGTTTTTACACCAGGTATTGGTACTTCTGGCAGTGTGGACAGGGGCCAAGTCCTCCTGGAGAATGACATTTCCATCTCCAAAAAGATTGTGGGCAGAGGGAAGCATGAAGTGCTGTAAAATGTCCTGGTAGACGGCTGCGCTGACTTTGGTCTTGATAAAACACAGTGGACCTACACCAGCAGATGACATGGCCCCCAAACCATCACTGATTGTGGAGACTTCACACTAGACCTCAAGCAGCTTGGATTGTGGCCGCTCCACTCTTCCTCCAGACTCTGGGACCTTGATTTCCAAATGAAATGCAAAATTTACTTTCATCTGAAAACACCTTGGACCACTGAGAACAGTCCAGGTCTTTTTCTCCTTGGCCCAGGTAAGACGCTTCTGGCGTTGTCTATTGGTCATGAGTGGCTTGACACAAGGAATGTGACACTTGCAGCCCATGTCCTGGATACGTCTTGTGTGAGGTGGCTCTTGAAGCAATGACTCCAGCAGCAGTCCACTCCTTGTGAATCTCCCTCAAATTTTTGAATGGCCTTTTCTTAACAATCTTTTCAAGGCTGCGGTTATCCCGGTTGCTTGTGCACCTTTTTCTACCACACTTTTTCCTTCCACTCAACTTTCCATTAATATGATGGGATACAGCACTCTGTGAGCAGCCAGCTTCTTTAGCAATGACCTTTTGGGCTTACCGTCCTTCTGTCAAGTCAGCAGTCTTCCCCATGATTGTGGAGCCTACTGAAACAGACTAAGGGACCTTTTTAAATGCTCAGGAAGCCTTTGGAGGTGTTTTTCGTTAATTATTCTAATTTACTGAGATAATGACTGTCGTGTTTTCATTGGCTGTAAGCCATAATCATCAACATTAACAGAAATAAACACTTGAAATAGATCACGCTGTTTGTAATGACTCGATATAATATAGGAGTTTCACTTTTTGTATTGAAGAACTGAAATAAATTAACTTTTTGATGATATTCTAATTTAGTGAGAAGCACCTGTATATCCCCCATCCTGGTGTATATATACAGTGGGTACAGAAAGTATTCAGACCCCTTTAAATTTTTCACTCTTTGTTTCATTGCAGCCATTTGGTAAATTCTAAAAGGTTCATTTTTTTCTCATTTAAGTCCACTCTGCACCCCATCTTGACTGAAAAAAAACCCCAGAAATGTAGAAATATTTGCAAATTTATTAAAGAAAAACTGAAATATTACATGGTCATAAGTATTCAGACCCTTCGCTCAGTATTGAGTAGAAGCACCCTTTTGAGCTAGTACAGCCATGAGTCTTCTTGGGAATGATGCAACAAGTTTTTCACACCTGGATTTGGGGATCCTCTGCCATTCTTCCTTACAGATCCTCTCCAGTTCTGTCAGGTTGGATGGTGAACGTTGGTGGACAGCCATTTTCAGGTCTCTCCAGAGATGCTCAATTGGGTTTAGTTCAGGGCTCTCGCTGGGCCAGTCAAGAATGGTCACAGAGTTGTTCGGAAGCCACTCCTTTGTTATTTTAGCTGTGTGCTTAGGGTCATTGTCTTGTTGGAAGGTGAACCTTCGGCCAAGTCTGAGGTCCAGAACATTCTGGAAGAGGTTTTCATCCAGGATATCTCTGTACTTGGCCGCATTCATGTTTCCTTCAATTGCAACCAGTCGTCCTGTCCCTGCAGCTGAAAAACATCCCCATAGCATGATGCTGACACCACCATGTTTCACTGTTGGGATTGTATTGGGCAGGTGATGAGCAGTGCCTGGTTTTCTCCACACATACCGCTTAGAATTATCACCAAAAAGTTCTATCTCCATCTCATCAGACCAGAGAATCTTCTTTCTCATAGTCTGGGAGTCCTTCATGAGTTTTTGAGCAAACTATGCGGGCTTACATATGTCTTGCACTGAGGAGAGGCTTCCGTCGGGCCACTCTGCCATGAAGGCCCAACTGGTGGAGGGCTGCAGTGATAGTTGACTTTGTGGAACTTTCTCCCATCTCCCTACTGCATCTCTGGAGCTCAGCCACAGTGATCTTTGGTTTCTTCTTTACCTCTCTCACAAAGGCTCTTCTCCCACGAATGCTCAGTTTGGCTGGACGGCCACGTCTAGGAAGACTTCTGGTGGTCCCAAACTTCTTCCATTTAAGGATTATGGAGGCCACTGTGCTCTTAGGAACCTTAAGTAATGCAGAAATTCTTTTGTAATCTTGGCCAGATCTGTGCCTTGCCACAATTCTGTCTCTGAGCTTCTTAGGCAGTTTCTTTGAGCTCATGATTCTCATTAGGTCTGACATGCACTGTGAGCTGTGAGGTCTTATATAGACAGGTTTGTGCTTTTCCAAATCAAGTCCTATCAGTTTAATTAAACACAGCTGGACTCCAATGAAGGAGGAGAACCATCTCAAGGAGGATCACAAGGAAATGGACAGCATGTGACTTAAATATGAGTGTCTGAGCAAAGGGTCTGAATACTTAGGACCATGTGATATTACAGTTTTTCTTTTTTAATAAATTTGCAAAAATTTCTACATTTGTTTTTTTCAGTGCAGAGTGTACGTTAATGAGAAAAAAAAACTTTATAGAATTTACCAAATGGCTGCAATAAAGCAAACAGTGAAAAATTTAAAGGGGTCTGAATACTTTCCGTACCCACTATATATTCCCCATCCTGGTGTATATATATATATATATATCCCCCATTCTGGTATATACAAGTGCTTCTCACTAAATTAGAATATCATCAAAAAGTGAAACTCATATTATATAGAGTCATTACAAACAGAGGGATCTATTTCAAGCCTTTATTACTGTTAATGTTGATGATTATGGCTTACAGCCAATGAAAACACAAGAGTCATTATTTCAGTAAATTAGAATTAACAAAAAACACCTGCAAAGGCTTCCTACGAGTTTAAAAAGGTCCCTTAGTCTGTTTCAGTAGGCACATCATAGTGGAAGACTTGGTTTCAGTACCCACAATCATGGGGAAGACTGCTGACTTGACAGATGTCCAGAAGGAAGTCATTGACACACTCCACAAGGAGGGTAAGCCACTAAAGGTCATTGCTAGAGAAGCTGGCTGTTCACAGAGTGCTGTATCCAAGCATATTAATGGAAAGTTGAGTGGAAGGAAAAAGTGTGGTAAAAAAAGGTGCACAAGCAACCAGGATAACCGCAGCCTGGAAAGGATTGTTAAGAAAAGGCCATTCAAAAATTTGAGGGAGATTCACAAGGAGTGAACTGCTGCTGGAGTCACTGCTTCAAGAGCCACCACACACAGACGTATCCAGGACATGGGATACAAGTGTCACATTCCTTGTGTCAAGCCACTCATGACCAATAGACAACGCCAGAAGCGTCTTACCTGGGCCAAGGAGAAAAAGACCTGGACTGTTGCTCAGTGGTCCAAGGTGTTTTCAGATGAAAGTAAATTGTGCATTTTATTTGGAAATCAAGGTCCCAGAGTCTTGAGGAAGAGTGGAGAGGCCACAATCCAAGCTGCTGGAGGTCTAGTGTGAAGTCTCCACAATCAATGATAGTTTGGGGGGCCATGTCATCTGCTGGTGTAGGTCCACTGTGTTTTATCACGACCAAAGTCAGCGCAGCCGTCTACCAGGAAATTTTATAGCACTTCATGCTTCCCTCTGCCGACAAGCTTTATGGAGATGGAAATGTCATTCTCCAGCAGGACTTGGCCCCTGTCCACACTGCCAGAAGTACCAATACCTGGTGTAAAAACAACAGTATCACTGTGCTTGATTGGCAGCAAACTTGCCTGACCTTAACCCCATAGAGAATCTATTATAGAGAATCTATGGGGTATTGTCAAGAGAAAGATGAGACACCAGACCCAACAATGCAGACGAGCTGAAGGCTGCTATTAAAGCAACCTGGGCTCCATAACCCCTCAGCAGGGCCACAGGCTGATCGCCTCCATGCCACGCCACATTGATGCAGTAATTGATGCCAAAGGAGCCCCGACCAAGCATTGAGGGCATTTACTGAACATACATTTCAGTAGGCCATAACATTTCGGATTTTAAAATCATTTTTCAAGCTGTTGTTATAAAGTATTCTAATTTACTGAGATAATGACTTTTGTGTTTTCATTGGCTGTAAGCCATAATCATCAACATTAACAGAAATAAACACGTGAAATAGTCATTACACACAGAGTGATCTATCTAATATATGAGTTTCACGTTTTGTATTGAAGAACTGAAATAAATTAACTTTTTGATGATATTCTAATTTAGTGAGAAGCACTTGTATATATCCTCCATCCTGGTATATATATCCTCATATTCCCCGTTCTGCCAATATTCTTCAATGCATAGAAAAAAAAATGAAATGATTCTACACACCTTCCCTCTGCGCGGCGTCCTCTTCTAAAGCCGACAGCTGACTGTCAGCATGCAAGCGATGGGAGCGCATGATGTCACTGCCCTGCTCCCCCAGTCACATGCACGCCGACGTCAGCAGCTGGCCTCTGATTGGCCGGCAGCATGTACTGCAGCGCACAGACCTAGCAGGTCAGCTAATACAGTTCAGCTGAATGCGCATTCGAGGATGCACATCCATGCAACCGGCATGGATTTATATAGTGTGACCAAGTTAATAAAAGAATAAAAATGGTAAAAAACAAAACAAAAAACAAACCATTATACTCACCTTCCGATGTCCCCCGGTCTCCTCTGTGGAGCGTTCTGGCTCTCTGGTGGCTCGCGATGGTGTAAAAGGACCTTCCATGACGTCATTTAGTCATGTGACAGGTCACACGACTGCTGACGTCAGTGGTCGCGTGACCTGTCACATGACTAAATGACATCATGGAAGGTACTTTTTTACACCATCGCAAGCCACCAGGGACACCGGACGCACCGGAGAGGAGACCGGGGGACATTGGAAGGTGAGTATAATGTATATTTTTTATGTTAAATTCTTTTTTTTACATGTACGATGGTACCCGGGTCTGGATGAGAGTCTCCTTCTCCAGCCCCGGGTACCATCCGCACATTGAATCGCTTAATATCCGCATGTGCACAAGTAGTGTTGCGGATATTAAGCGATTCAATGCAAGTGAATGGCGGCAATTACACTGCGTGTCCGCAAAATTAATGGACATGCTGCGTATTTTTCTGCAATGATAATCCGCAGCGGAAATTTCTGCAGCATGTGCACAGCACATGCGGATTATCATTGGGGACCATGGGGCACGTATTGCCAAGCATTTTTAAGTGTTTTCGCTGAGGAAATTGCGCGGCAAATACACTTGAAAAAAGCATAGCCGGCACGCAGCCTTAAACTTAAATTTTTTTTTAACTTTATTTTAGTCCCATTAGGGGACTTAAAGGGGCATTCCCATCTCTAAGATCTTATCCCAATATATAGTAGGTGTAATATTAGCAAATACCTCCAATTACAAATGCAGTATAGTTCTTCTGATTCGACATGTCTCTTTCCTCATGTATAACCATTGCAGGACCTTAGGTATCCAGGGTTATGACCACTTATATGGTGACAGTTAGCCAGTTGCTAGTGGTCAACCATTGATACCTAACGTCCTGCCATGCCTGCACATTAGGAAAGAGACATAGTGAATCAGAAAAATTATATTACATTTCTGTTTGGAGGTATTTGCTAATATGATTACACCTACTACATATTGGGATAGGATCTTGGAGATGGGAATACTCCTTTAAACCTTCAATCATGTCGCAGCAGGAGTCAATGGGAGCTGATGTGTGAGCACACTGGCAATCGGTCCATTTAAATGCTGTCGTTGGTAACTGCAGAATCTACATGGTTAACAGCAGCTATCTGCGCTTGCTCCAACCACCGCAGTTACAGGCAGATGTTGGCTACGTAACACAGCCAGGAAATGCCGCCTATAACGTGGGCTCTGCTCCTGAGCCAGTGTCTTCTAGCCCTCAGGGCCGAAAACCTACATCAAAAGGTTCTTGAAGGGTTAAGAAATTTGGTGGATCTCTGGGCTGTCCATGCTCCAAAACATGATATTTAAGGTAGCTTTGAGCTGCCGTGGATTTTAGCTACAAAAGTACTGGCATACGCAAGACTGTCCTTTAGCAACCAAGACAGTCTTACCATTAGACAGTTTTGATCAGTGAGACCCAGTGTCTCCAATTATTGACAGCAGAGTTCTTGAAAGTGGCAAGGAATGGAAACAACGTATACATGACAACTATGGAATTTTTCATTATAGGATGATCAGGCTTTATTGTCGCAAAAATGGAAAATCCCTTGAAGAGCTTAATATAGACAGCATTAAGATGATGCATATATGGTATCACCGTACTGACCGGGTGAACAGATGCCATCAGCATCTAAGATTTCATGTCTCCAGATTGGCTTGCGTGTGGTGGCGTCCAGCATGGGTCCCATCACCTTGTCGAATGTCTGGTTGCTGTAGCGTTTCAGCGTGCACTTGGCGTTTTTGTAAACGAGACAACGTCCAAAGCCTGAGATGAAAGCAGCAACAGGTTAACCCAAGGGTTCACATAATTAAGAGAGTCCTAATACTGTGTGTGGAGGCCGTGTAACCGATTACCCCCAAATACATTAGCACGCACTGGCTAAATCTCATTTGAAACCCCGCTCCCCTCAACAAGGCCGTAATTAATGGAAATGACCCACTTCCATTAATTATAGTAGATAACACCGGTGGTGTTCTCAATGATTGTACAGGAGGAGGAAGTGAGCTGTGACATCTCCTATTGTGAATGGTGGATCCCGTGTTATCTACTGTATATAGAGGTGTTATCAGTTATTGTACCGGAGGAGGAGGCGAGATGTGACATCAATTGTACATGGTGGATTCTGCGTTCTCTGCTGTATATAGATGATATGATAACTGCAACTTAGCCACGACTGTCGCTGTGGAGCCAAAAAGACACCCAAGAACCATAACTAGTACATCCCTCTATCAGCAGTGATGCCGCATGTAACTTCCGCACTGGTCACCATTGGAAGGTCTTGATTAAATTCTCATTAATAGCCTGCATGTGCCGGTTAGAGACCCTCAGAGATGACATGCACACAACACCAAGCTTCAGTACCCCCTAACAAAAGAATGGCACCTCTAATTAACATCACTCGCTGGACGGACGCCTCGTGCCATTCTTTCATAAGGCAAAGCTTGGAGTCCCAGAACCTAAATAAAAGGACTTTTTATCCCTCCCCGCACTCTTCTGCTTAATGGTGCGCTCAGTAATGGGCATCGGGGCGCTCAGGGTTTGCAATCCAGGCTTAATATTAGGCCACTTCTGCAGAGGGAGCGCGCTACCGAATGACGACCGTGAAAGTGGCACAAACTTTTTTTTTTCTTATAGATTCCATTTTACAGAAAAAAAAATGGAATTCCTATTTAGTTCCACTTGTACCGACATGGGCGCAAAAGAAGCAAAAGCAGACGTTAATGTCAGAGATAAATGTCTGGGAATCATTTCATAGGAGCCTAGCAACCGCTGCTGGCCATCTTGTCTATTAGCGGGATGAAAAGACTGGCGTGTGCGGCGTGCATGGAAGGAAAGGTGATCCAAGTCCTTCTGACTGCAGAGACTCATTTATTTCTCGCTAATGACCACCCCCCTTAAATCTCAGTCCAATTAGCCCGAGAGAAAAGAAAGAAAAGGACGGAATTTGGTTTGCAAACAGAAGGTGGGAATGAATAGACGCAGGCAGCGGGGATCACACGAATGCTCATCATATATGTACAGAAGAGTAGGAAGAGCGGGGTAAGCCGAATGTAGGCATCCAAAAGAGGGGAGGGGAGCACGTGTGCAACAAGGAAACAAAAGCTGACCAGCAAGACGTCCGTGCAAGTCATTCTGATCTCCTCAACAGAGCGTGACAGCTTCATATATGTCTGAGGCTGTCACACCCTCCGGTCAGGAGAACGGCGGCCGGTCCGTGCACTGTGGTCTGTGCTTGGACCGATTAGCACGGACATCCGAATGAGCCCTAAGGCTGAGTTCACATGTTCAGTAATCGTTAGAAACGGATCCAGCAGCAATAAATTGTGCAGATGCAACTTTTCTGTCCAAATCAAAGACTGGGAGCTTGGGCGGCCATTTTCCTGTAGATCACGACTTCAGAAAGATGGCCAGCGCCACCGGAAAGCAGCACACGCCGCTGTGCCTCACCACCAGACAGACACCGGCACCGCAGCATCTCACTTCTTCTGCTGCTTCCGCCGGGTTCCTGAGGGAGGGAACGGAGGGCCCTGCGATCCTGCTCCACCACCACCGCAACTCCCCGCTGCTGGAGCACCCGCCTTCTCGCACCCAGGGTCCTCAGCATTCCTCCACTTCTGCCGACTTCCTTAAGGACCCTGCCTCCTGTGGGGCTCCATCGCCCCCCAGGTAAGATACCGTACCTATTCAGACTATAAGACGGACCCTCATGTTATAAAAAAAAAAAATTTTTTCTACTTTCCATCCCAAAATTTGGGGTGCGTCTTACGGTCCGGTGAGTCTTACAGTCCGAAAAATACGGTACGTAAAATAAAAAGGAAAATGAAAGAATTACTAAACCTGATGTTGCAGGAATGTCATCTTTATGGAAGGAAGAGCTCCAATTAGGAAAATGTAACACTCTCACAGAGAACTATGTCTTCCAGAAATTAACAATGACAAACACCCAAACTCTGATTTTTATTAGCTCATGGTTAAGCCCTCATACCTTCCCTTGGTGAGCTCATGTGGGATTGGTTGCGGGATGTGCTAGGTCTGTTAAAATTTTATCAGATCCCTAACTCTCAGGATATCCTCACCCCTGAAGGTCCCAGGCGGGAGATAATGTCACCATGATGCGATTTTACCTGTCTATAAAGATGAAACATGACATGGATAGCATCATCCATTGGTCCGATATGAAGTTGGAGGGGTTAGAATGGTCCTACGGTGATGTGAGTGAATGCGTTATGTTAGTCTCTTGACTACGACGCCGAAAATATATCTCCAATAAATATTGGATTGATGCAAGCCCCAATATTCATCACTGACCACTAGGTCCAGAGAGTCTGAGCTAATTCCTTTGAACAAAAAAAGCCCCTGTACTCCTGCCTGTGAGTATACGAATCCTAGACTTGCTGGCTGGTTCTCAGAAGATCCCTTCACTGTACACACAGGTATTGGTACCTGCCTGAACCTCACTTACCTCTATCTAACGAGGCTTTATTTAACACAAGGGCGTCTTCAATGTCATAACCACTGTAACTCATCACGGCCACGGTGGCGTTCTGTCCGGCTGGAAGCTTTTCGAAATCTATAAGTTCAATAGTCTTTGTTTTCACCATTGGCCTCTGTGGATATGCCAGCAAGTACATCAACGTATCAATCCTGTTCCTCTGGTTGTAACCAATCGTCCCTGAAGACAAAGAAAAGACATCATTAAAATCATATTCAACACTTCTTTGGGTAAATGTTAAAAACTCAAAGCAAGCACAGGCTAATAAAAGCCTTGGAAATTCTGCACAAGCGTAAAGACTAAGAGTACCTAAACTTTTATTTTCTATCATTTTGTCCAGCATGGAAAGTTATGAAACTTAGCAAATCACTTTATTAGCAGATTTGTCTTCATTCCTGTAAAAAAAATGCCTGTAAGTGGCTTCCAACCCTTCACTCTATTTTCTTGCCTTCATCTTTATTGATATCAGAAAATTCTCATTTGGAGTACAGATGATGGCAGTGATGGGTCAGCTCAGCAACTATGTCAATAACTCTGGGCATAAGCTGCTGCAGGAAATTGTTCTCATAAGCAGAACATTCAGAGGAGGAAACAGGAGCTGACCCATCACTGCCATCATCTGTACTCCAAATGAATTTGTTCTGATATCGATTCAGCTGAAGGCAGGGAAACAGACTGGGGAAAAGCATGGGGTTTGAAAGTCACTTCCATTAAATTTTTTTAAGTGGCTTCCAAACCCCTGCTTTTCCCAGTCTATTTTCCTTCCTTTAGCTGTGTTGATATCAGAACTCATTTGAAGTACAGATGATGGCAGTGATGGGTCAGTCCCTGTCTCCTCCCTCTGTGTTTTCTGCTTTTCAGGACAATCTCCTACAGTAGCTTAGAACCAGAGTTAGTGACACAGGTGCTGACCCCATCACTGCCATCATCTGTACTCCCAATGCATCATATTTGCAGCAGGTCATAACAGCCAGAGACTGAGGCTCTACTCTACTTAGTAATAAAGACTCTTGTCATGAAGGAGGTGGATAATTCTGAGACTGAAATTTGGATTTTAAGTGATATACCAACACAAGGTATCAAGTATTTGTGAAGTGTACAGGGAATGATACATATAAATCTGAAAAATGTGACGGGCATTAGTACTCCGCCGCCACAAGTCCATACATTGTAGGTCACCTTTTACTGCTTCAAGTCTTTTGGGGTCTGTCTCTACCACTTTGCACTTTTAGAGGTGACATTTTTGACCATTCTTCTATGCAAACTAGCTCTAGCTTAGACATGTTGGATGCAGGTGTCTGATCTGCAATTTTCAAGTCATGACACAGATTCTCACCCTGCTTTACTCTTCTCCACAACTTTATCCCTGACCTGTCTGGTGTGTTCCTTGGTTGATGCTATTTGCTCCCTAATGTTCTCACACAAACATCTCTTCAGTAAAGTTACAGCCTGCAATGGCCCTGCTGCCACCGGAGCTACCACCTTACCCCTTACCACGGGAGCTACCACACCAACCCCCACCCCCACCACCATAGCTACCACCCCACCCCCACCACCGGAGCTACCACCCCACCACCAAAGCTACCACCCCACCCCCACCTCTGGAGCTACCACCTCACCACCACCACCGGAGCTACCATCCTACCTCACACCACCGGAGCTACCACTTTACCCTCCACCACGGCAGCTACCACCCCAAAGCCCACCCCCACCACAGTAGCTACCAGCCCACCCCCACCACCAGAGCTACCACCTCACCCCCACCACCAGAGCGGTCACCTAACCACCACCACCAGAGCTTCCGCAACCCCTCCCCCCATACCCACCCCCAAGTCTACGGTCTCCTTCCCCATTATCCAGCAGACTGTAAGCCTGTAATGGCAGGGTCCTCCCCTTTCTGTACCAGTCTATCATTGTCAGTTTGTTCCCAGTGTTTTATATTTGTATCCTGTATGTAACCCCTCCTCATGTACAGCACCATGGAAGTAATGGTGCCCGAAAAAGAAATAATCATACTTTTTGTTGGTATACAACACAAAATTCCAATAAAATACATTTAAGTTTGCGGGTGAAATGGTAAAATTTTCTCGAAAAGTTTACTCTGTATGAATACTTTTTCAAGTGTCACTGATATATTATATATAAACAATACAGACCAAAAGTTTGGACACACCTTTAAAGATTTTCTGCATTTTCATGACTTTGAAAATTGTACATTCACACTGAAAGCATCAAAACTATGAATTAGCACATGTGGAATTATATACTTAACAAAAAAGTGTGAAACAACTGAAAATATGTCTTATATTCTAGGTTCTTCAGAGTAGCCACCTTTTGCTTTGATGACTGCTTTGCATACTCTTGGCATTCTCTTGATGAGCTTCAAGAGGTAGTCACCGGAAATGGTTTTCACTTCACAGGTGTGCCCTGTCAGGTTTAATAAGTGGGATTTCTTGCCTTATAAATGGGGTTGGGACCATCAGTTGTGTTGTACAGAAGTCTGGTGGATACACAGCTGATAGTCCTACTGAATAGACTGTTAGAATTTGTATTATGGCAAGAAAAAAGCAGCTAAGTAAAGAAAAACGAGTGGCCATCATTACTTTAAGAAATGAAGGTGAGTCAGTGTGAAAAATTGGGCAAACTTTGAATGTGTCCCCAAGTGCAGTTGCAAAAACCATCAAACGCTACAAAGAAACAACAGAAAATATGTCTTATACTCTAGGTTCTTCAAAGTAGCCACCTTTTGCTTTGATGACTGCTTTGCACACTCTTGGCATTCTCTTGATGAGCTTCAAGAGGTAGTCACCGGAAATGGTCTTCCAACAATCTTGAAGGAGTTCCCAGAGATGCTTAGCACTTGTTGGCCCTTTTGCCTTCACTCTGCGGTCCAGCTCACCCCAAACCATCTCGATTGGGTTCAGGTCTGGTGACTGTGGAGGCCAGGTCATCTGGCGTAGCACCCCATCACTCTCCTTCTTGGTCAAATAGCCCTTACACAGCCTGGAGGTGTGTTTGGGGTCATTGTCCTGTTGAAAAATAAATGATGGTCCAACTAAACGCA
This sequence comes from Phyllobates terribilis, assembly GCF_046119375.1. Classification (NCBI taxonomy): domain Eukaryota; kingdom Metazoa; phylum Chordata; class Amphibia; order Anura; family Dendrobatidae; genus Phyllobates; species Phyllobates terribilis. The sequence goes on along the minus strand of NW_027362770.1, from coordinate 147,095,749 downwards.
AACCGGATGGAATAGCATGCCGCTGCAAGATGCTGTGGTAGCCATGCTGGTTCAGTATGCCTTCAATTTTGAATAAATCCCCAACAGTGTCACCAGCAAAGCACCCCCACACCATCACACCTCCTCCTCCATGCTTCACGGTGGGAACCAGGCATGTAGAGTCCATCCGTTCACCTTTTCTGAGTCGCACAAAGACACGGTGGTTGGAACCAAAGCTCTCAAATTTGGACTCATCAGACCAAAGCACAGATTTCCACTGGTCTAATGTCCATTCCTTGTGTTCTTTAGCCCAAACAAGTCTCTTCTGCTTGTTGCCTGTCCTTAGCAGTGGTTTCCTAGCAGCTATTTTACCATGAAGGCATGCTGCACAAAGTCTCCTCTTATCAGTTGCTGGAGAGATGTGTCTGCTGCTAGAACTCTGTGTGGCATTGACCTGGTCTCTAATCTGAGCTGCTGTTAACCTGCGATTTCTGAGGCTGGTGACTCGGATAAACTTATCCACAGAAGCAGAGGTGACTCTTGGTCTTCCTTTCCTGGGGCGGTCCTCATGTGAGCCAGTTTCTTTGCAGCGCTTGATGGTTTTTGCAACTGCACTTGGGGACACTTTCAAAGTTTGCCCAATTTTTCAGACTGACTGACCTTCATTTCTTAAAGTAATGATGGCCACTCGTTTTTCTTTACTTAGCTGCTTTTTTCTTGCCATAATACAAATTTTAACAGTCTATTCAGTAGGACTATCAGCTGTGTATCCACCTGACTTCTACACAACACAACTGATGGTCCCAACCCCATTAATAAGGCAAGAAATCCCACTTATTAAACCTGACAGGGCACACCTGCGAAGTGAAAACCATTTCTGGTGACTGCCTCTTGAAGCTCATCAAGAGAATGCCAAGAGTGTACAAAGCAGTCATCAAAGCAAAAGGTGGCTACTTTGATGAACCTAGCCACTTGGCGCCAGAGCCTGTTTTTGCCTTCGTGACCGGGCCAATTTTTTCAATTCTGACCACTGTCACTTTATGAAGTAATTACTCTGGAACGCTTCAACATATTCCCCTGATTCTGAGACTGTTTTTTCGTGACATATTGTACTTCATGATAGTGGTAAAATTTCTTCGATATCACTTGCGATTATTTGTGAAAAAAATGGAAATTTGGCAAAAATTTTGAAAATTTTGCAATTTTCAAACTTTGAATTTTCATGCCCTTAAATCAGAGATATGTCACACAAAATAGTTAATAAATAACATTTCCCACATGTCTACTTTACATCAGCACAATTTTGGAACCAAAATTTTTTTTGTTAGGGAGCTATAAGGGTTAAAAGTTGACCAGCGATTTCTCATTTTTCCAACAAAATTTACAAAAACATTTTTTTAGGGACCACATCTTATTTGAAGTGACTTTGAGGGGCCTTTATGACAGAAAATACCCAAAATTGACACCATTCTAAAAACTGCACCCCTCAAGGTCCACAAAACCACATTCAAGAAGTTTATTAACCCTTCAGGTGTTTCACGGGAATTTTTGGAACGTGGAAGAAAACAATGAACATTTAACTTTTTTTCACAAAAATGTTATTTTAGACCCAACTTTTTTTATTTTCACAGGGGTAACAGGAAAAAATGGAATACACAATTTGTAGTGCAATTTCTCATGAGCGCGCTGATACCCCATATGTGAGGGAAAACCACTGTTTGGGCACACTGCAGGGTTCGGAAGGGAAGGAGCGCCATTAGACTTTTTGAATGTAAAATTTGTTTTAATAATTAGCGGACGCCATGTTGCATTTGGGGAGCCCCTGATGTGCCTAAACAGTGGAAACCCCCCACAAGAGACACCATTTTGGAAACTAGACCCCTTAGGGAACTTATCTAGATGTGTGGTGAGCACCTTTAACCCCAAGGTGCTTCACAGAAGTTTATAATATTGAGCTGTAAAAATAAAATTTTCACATTTTTCCCACAAAAAATGTTTTTCATTCCCTAATTTTGCATCATCATAAGGATAACAGGAGAAATTGCACCATGAAATTTGTTGTGCAATTTCTCCTGAGTACGCCGATACCCCATATGTGGGGGAAAACTACTGCTTTGGTGTATGGCAGGGTTCGGAAGAGAAAGGAGCGCTATGTTGACTGGGATAGGTTGTAGACACCATGTCACATTTGAAGAGTCGCTGACATGCCAAAACAGCAGAAACCCCCACAAGTGACCCCATTTTGTAAACTACACCTCTCAAGGAATTCATCTAGGGAAGTAGTGAGTATTTTTTAATTTTTAAATTTATACCATTGGGCAGTGAAAAAAGCATAATTATATTTTTACCACAAAAAAATGTTTTACCCTCAGATTTTACATTTTCACACAGGGCAATGGGTAAAAATGGTGCCGAAATGTGTCACACAATTTCTTCTAAAAGTGTCAATACCCCATATGTGGCTGTATCGTACCGCTTAGCCATACGGTGAGATCTGGGGGGGAAGGAATGCTATTTGACAATTGGAGAACAAATTATTGTAGAATAGGCATTTGGATTTGGGAGCACAAAATTTTCTGAATTTCTTTTGGGGGGCAAGGGCTATTTCGCTTTTCCAGAGCCTTTCTGCTACCAGTAACTTGGAAGTCCCTTATATTTTTAACAGATGACGGACCTGAGTGGGGACTAGCTTTTTTTGAGGACTGAGTTGAAGCTTTTATTGGGAACATTTTACGTAACATTTATCCGGCGCTCTATGCTGAGCACTTACATCGGGGTTTCCATCTAAATTTCCAAGTGATGTAATTCAGATGAAACCCCTGCGGGATCCATTCACTGTAATGAGGCAGCAGAGTTACTCTGGACTCCGTCTTGCCATTGTTTAGCGGTGTCCTTTTTTTCAGAAGTGCACAAAACTGTGGCCAACCGCACTTTTATGCACGCCTAAAACAAATGACACCGTGGGATCACAGGCTAGACGGCATCCACAGTGGCCTATATCTGCCTCATTACAGGGAATCTTCCGTCATGGGTTCCATCTGAATCACGTATTTCAGAGATTTACACGGAAACTCTGGTGTAAGTGCTCAGCGCAGTGCGCACTATAAATGTGGGCAGAGCCTTACTGCGATCTTTGGGAGACATAATAAACAAATCAGTAGCAAGTGAAGAATTGGTTTTATTTATTTTTTACGCCGTTCCTAGTGTGATATAACTGATTAGATTACTTTATTCTTCGGGTCGGTGCGATTACAGAGATACCAGATTTATATCGGGTTTTTATGATTGACAGCTGTCACACACTAAGACGCTTTTTTTTTTGCAAAATCTAGTTTTTGCATCACCATATTTTGAGAGCTATAATTTTTCCATATTTCGGCCGACAGAGTCATGTGATAGCTTGTTTTTTGCAGGACAAGTTGACATTTTTATTGGAACCATTTTTGGGTACGTGACATTTTTTGATCGCTTTCTATTCCGTTTTTTGGGAGGTAAAATTAACAAAAACCAACAATTCAGGAATTGTTTTTTGACGTTTTTTTTATGCCGTTCTGCGTGTGGTAAAAGTGATAAGGCAGCATTATTCTTCGGGTCAGTACGTTTACAGAGATATTACACTTACTGTACATTTTTTTTATGTTTTGGCGCTTTTACACAATAAAACAATTTTCTAGAAAAAAAATTTTTTTGCATCGCTTTATTCTGAGCGCTATAACTTTTTATTTTTCGGCTGATGGAGCTGTATGGCGGCTTTTTTTTTGCGGAACAAGATGACGTTTTCAGCAGTACCATTTTTATTTCCATTTTGCTTTTTGATTGCATTTTTTTCCCCTTTTTGTTTGGCGATATGATGAAAAAGCATAGTTTTTTGCCCCGTTTTTTATTTATTTTTATTACGGTGTGCACAGAAGGAGTTAGTGTGACAGTTTTATAGATCGGGTTGTTTCGGACGCGGCAATACCAAATATGTGTACTTTTTTTGTTTTTGCATAAATATACGGATTTATTGGTTTAATATTATATTTATTTATTTTTATTTATTTTGTGATTTTTTTTTAACAGTTTAAAAACAATTTTTTTACATTTTTACTTAGTCCCTGTATGGGACATTAATTTTTATTTTTCTAATCACTGATCTCATCCAATGTAATAGACATGTATTACATTGGATGAGATCTTTGCTGACTGTTTCACAGTCAGTGTGTCCTGCTAGGCTCAGCCTGCAGCTGAAGCCTGGCAGGACACTATATATGGCAGTGCTGGAGGCGGTCATGTGACCTCCAGCTGCCATAACAACGGAAGGTCCTGGAAGCTATCAGGGGGCCATCGGAGAGGTAAGTTGACGAATCCCTCTCCTCTCACTATCTTCTATATGCCGCGATCACTATAGATCGCAGCATATACAAGATAGCCAAGGGTTAACATCATTGGGACCTGATCCAATCAGGTCCCGATGATGTTCCCTGTCAGAGCTATCGCTCTGCACCGGAACCGCAGCGCTTGCAGGACCCTGGGGGTCATGAGCGCTGCGGGACCACCCACCATTTTTAAACGTCAGCGCTGCACAGAGCCCAGGCAGCGCCGACGTTTATCTACAGTGGGCGGTCGGGAACCGGCTAGAATATAAGACATATTTTCAGTTGTTTCACACTTTTTTGTTAAGTATATAATTCCACATGTGTTAATTCATAGTTTTGATGCCTTCAGTGTGAATGTACAATTTACAAAGTCATGAAAATACAGAAAAATCTTTAAATGAGAAGGTGTGTCCAAACTTTTGGTCTGTACTGTATATCTATATATATCTATATATATATATATATATATATCTATATATATCTATATATATCTATATCTATATATATATATACATATATACACACACACACACCTGCACATATGGGTATATTTTGTGCATGTACGCAATAATGTAATATATACATGTATATGAAGTAAAAATCCATATACTGTATGCATACATTAAATGTATTCCATATTTGACATAGTTCAGAGTTTGCCTATGGCTGTAAAATGCCGAGCCTCGGCATACTGATGTGATTAGCCCACCGCAGAACAAAACCATGGTTTCTAGCCGATTTCAGATTAGGTTTCAGGTCATAACATGTCAGATGTTTTGTATTGTTAGCTTGAAAATTCCTCCAAAACATTTTATTGCCATTCAAAATTACGGAGATTATTATGCAGGTGATTTCCAAAACAACAAAAGGTCCCCGGCACAAAGCGCTTTATCCCGAGCAGTGAATGCAACGCGTTCTCCTGGTTTAATAACACATAAAGACACTAAAGAGTGATAAAGGTCGAGTGGAATGAAACCAAAACGGAGCCGAATGTAAAAGACATATTACATTATACAGCGGTCGGCAAAGCTGGGGCACTCCAGATGTGCTGAAACTACAGCTCGCAGCGGGCACGGACAGCCACAGGGCAATCAGATCTGTGTTAGCAATCTTACACCAATAATACTATCTAAATGAATATGTACATACACACAAAGGAAGGCAAATGTTTTAGGCAAGGTTAGAAAAAATGCTATAAAATATAGAAGTGTTGATAGTACATTTTTATCAATTTAAATGCAACGAAACACAAGTCTAAATCATACTAAGGCTGTGTGCCCACGATGCGTTTTTTAAGCGTTTCCACAGCGGCAGAAACGCTTAAAAAACGCATGGTAGAAGGTCTGCCATGTTCCCCAATGATAATCCGTGCTGTGCACATGCTGCGGAAATTTCCGCTGCGGATTATCATTGCGGAAAAAAACGCAGCACTACCAATTATTTTGCGGAAGCGCTGCGTTTTCGCCGCCAGTGACTTGCATTAGAAAGCATGGATTCCGCTTCACTAGATAAAGCACATGCGGAATACAAGTGGTCAATGTGCGGATGGTACCCAGATCTAGAGGAGAGGAGACTCTCCTCCGGACCCGGGTACCATAGACACTGTGAAAAAAGGAATAAAAGAAAAAATAAACATTATACGTACCTTCTGACGGCCCCTGCTGCGCTCGTCTTCCCTTGCCGGCAGATCGCGATGGACTGGAGGACCTGCGTTGACGTCATAGCCATGTGACGGGTCACGTGACGCTGACATCGGCAGGTCCTTCAGGGTACCGCGATCTGCCGGCAGCCAGGACTGAGCGAAGCAAGACACCGGGGGCCATCGGAAGGTAAGTATAGATTTATTTTTTATTTTTTGACATTCTCTCGGGTCACACTATATAAATCCATGCCGGTTGCTAAAATCGCTTGGAAAGCGCTTGACAACCCGCATGCGGAAACGCATGTGAAGAACGCTTCATATCCGCATGTCCCTGGCAGGAAACACGCATGTACAATCCGCATGCGTTTTTTTCTGCCAGGGAGATGCAGAAACACTCAAGAAAAATCCAGCGCATTTCTGCATCGACGAAGCGAGGGCGAAACGCGCGTAGGGGCACGAGGGCACGAGCGATACTCATCTACCTCCACAAGTAAGTACTTTTGATTAATATGGGGCGGTGTGGATATTATTTAGATGAATCTTGATAGAGGTAGAACCCTATATTGGGTCTAATGCCAGGTACAGCCCCAATGTTAGAGCGACTTAATACCAGGCTTATAGGCATATGAATGTGTTGCTATAAATTGATTGGCTATATGTGAGTCCAACAAGGTAGTGAAGTTCACATTACGCACTATGCACTGTTCACTTTAAGTTGATATATCGAAATATCGATTGGATTCCATATTGCTGTTGAAGGATATATATTATCCATAGCTAAATATGTATTTTTGATGTATTTTTGATATATTTTGTATGCATTTCAACGACGGTGGATTAATATACTCCTGACATATCCTTTCCTTGAATAATGTGTGAGTTAGCTGTGCCCTCTCCTTGCAGCACCATAATATTTTAATATGTAATGTTTAAATAAAGTATCAATTTTGCTGAAAAACTCTGGTTGTATAAGCTCCCTTATTTTTGAGAGTCTTTTTTGTGAATTAAATTTTCAATGGAGTTGGACGTGATGTTCCTGAAATCCTTGTGAGTATGTTGTTAATCATAGGCACATAGCCTAATATTTGGTGACCTCCCTTTGCCTTCATCAGATCTTCTAGATACACTTGTACGTGCACACAGCTTTTGAAGGAACTTGGCAGGAGATTGTTCCAAACATCTTGGAGAACTAACCACAGATCTTCTGTGGATGTCGCTTGTACCAAATTCTTCTGTGTCTTCATGTAATACTAGACTGATTGGATGATATTGAGATCAGTGCTCTATGAGGGCCATACCATCTGTTATGATTGTGTAGCTACTCACTCGGGAAAATAGGTAACAAACTAAAAAACTGCAACTGACCCTGCTGCTTCCTGTACAGACTAAAGATCCTGACCCGCAGTCCCTAATGGTTCCTGAGTGAGGAGAGATAGCCCTAACACCAGACTAGAAAGATGGCAACTCGCACCTATGCTGCCTAAAAGGGCGTCAAGCGCATTAAGTACGTACTAAAGAACCGGAGGGCAGAGCAGAGTGCAAATTACCTACAAAAGGGTAAGTGTGCTGAAAAAAGGAAAGATCCCAGAGTGAGTAAAATAAACCATGAAATCCAAAATAAAAGTATAAAGTACGTACTGTTAGAAAATATGCCACCTACTTCCTAAAAAGAAACAGAAGGTAGATGCAAAGTACAGAACAGAAACAGCAAAGAGATAAACCCTAGCTGGAATTTCACTAACTGGTTTTAAACTACAGCAGAATGGCTGGACATCCAAATGAGAATATCATCAGCAGGGGGAAAGAATATAAAGCCGCACCCGAAAGGTGATAGGACAGACAAATGAAAACACCTGTGTAATGCCACGCAGACTGCAGCCAGAATAGCATAACCTAAACACCCGGAAAAAGTTGTCTGCTGTGGCTTAGAGGACCGAGAAGCCGACCAGAAAATACAGGCTCAAGGGTTGGAACCCAGGAGAATGACACCATCACTTCCAGGACGCCATTCTGCTTTTGTCTTGGACAAAATTCTAGCCAGAGATTGGTCTGGAGACCACATGGGCCAAGCAAAGGCCTTCACGAGTGAACATGAAAGTGTGAGTGGAGCAGTTTTTAAACATGACAACTTCAGGCCACATGTTGCTGGTGCTACTGTAAGTATCCTGTGTGGCCTAAATATGCTACCACGACCTGCAGTGTATACTAGATATTATCTCCCTTTGAGCACATCTGGGACGTTGCTGGTCGACAATTACCCAGAAGCTGCCAGTAGCGGATCTTGATGATTTCCACAACTGCATTCAGCGCGACAGAACATTCCTGATATAGCCATTATTAAACCACACAGAAAGGACAGCCTTGACTGCTTTCAATCTATATATAATATATATCTATATGCATACCGTGTTTCTGATGGGGATAAGATTATTATACGCTTTCTTTTTGGCCCAGAATTTGAGGGGCGTGATAAAGATGAATATGTATATTAGGGATTTGAGGGTTTATTGAATATATGGCATTAACACATAAAAGAGGAAAAGCCAATACACAAGTGATGAGCACATCTAATCATGAATAATAAAAATATGTCTTTATTAAACACCAAAGAAAACAGAGTTAAAACATATTAAAAACCAAACATTAAGATAAGTGATCAAATGCATCTGGGTCTAAAGCAGACAAGGAAAACCCTGAAAATACTCTGTATGATTATTTAGTAATATACACCAGGGATAAATATCCCAACAGGGCCTCCTCCGACAGAGTCACAAAATAAAGGTACAAATACAAAAACTGGGTGAACCAGGGACCCCTTAATAGTCCAAGAACAATGGTGACCACAATCGGAAACAACAGGGTATGTGGAGCCACAGATACGGTTGCAGGATTTGGGAATGTTTAGCTTGCAAAAAAGAAGACTGAGAGGAGACTTAATAGCTGTCTACAAATATGTCAAGGGCTGTCACATTGTAGAAGGATCATCTTTATTCTCATTTGCACAAGGAAAGACTAGAAGCAATGGGATGAAACTAAATGGGAGGAGACACAGATTAGATATTAGAAAAAACTTTTTGACAGTTAGGGTGATTAATGAGTGGAACAGCCTGCCACGAGAGGTGGTGAGTTCCCCTTCAATGGACGTCTTCAAACAGAGGCTGGACAGACATCTGTCTGAGATGATCTAGTGAATCCTGCTTTGAGCAGGGGGTTGGACCAGATGACCCAGGAGGTCCCTTCCAACTTTACCATTCTATGATTCTATGATATATACAGAGCCTAGGGAGGTCAGGAAATGGTGGAATATAAGAAGAAAAAATGCATGGCATATGTGCCAAGGAAAAGGAGGAGGCAGGCTATCAAGCAGAAAGGGGGTCTACAAGGGCTCCCAAGATCCCAACGCAATTGTGAGGTCCAGTGCAGACCATCACTAATGCCAAGTCACATGAGTCCATGAGAATGGAAAGAAACCATGGTAAGGTGTTGTAACAGCAATACGCGTTCTTGACAACAGCTTCATGAGGGGAGGCAAGCATACCTGATGAAGCTGTTATAACAGCAATATGCGTGGGGTATTGTTACACGCACGCCGCTAGGTTCAGATAGGGGCGAGACAGGTTACATGAATTATTTGGAATCCTGGGGGAACAGTTACTCAGGGCGACCATAGACCATGTGCTGCAGCTTCTCTCAGGCACACAGGGGTATTGACCCTCAGGCTCAGACACGTAGGTTGTTTCACTTGCTGACCAGACACACTTGACAAGAGTCCTAAAAACGGTAGAACAGTAGCATTTAATAAGAAGCCGCACAGCCAGTGCAAGTTAAGTCTTATGAGTAACAGGCTCCAGTGACAAACAGTACAGTTTCCTTAGCAGCACAGCAGTTCAGAGTCTTCCCAGTAGTACAGGACAGCACAGTTCTAATGCAAAGGAACATTAATGAACACAGCATTCTTTACAGCACAGTGAGATGGAGGAGGGGGGGGGGGGTTTGCTGAGGGAGATGATCCCTGTGACACCATTTCTTCCAGTCCTTATCTATCTGCCTGACAATACTCCGCACTGCTAGTTCAGGAACTCTACCTGACCTGTGCTTAGCCTCACTCCTGACTTGAATCCTTTTCACTGCAGGGACGCTTATGTGAGATACAGAACACACACTACCTTTCTAATCGGCTCCAGCCAGACAGTAAACAACTTCCCCACAATCCCTCTGGGGCTCTGCTAAAACACTCCCCTTCTCCTGTGACTGTGTTAACCCCTCTAGTTGCTGGATGCTTCTGGAGCACAAAACTTCCTGTCTCCTGTGCTTGTGTTACTTCTAATAGTAAATGAATGCTTTTAAAGCAACAGCACTACTTCTGCATGTCCCATTATCTCCTTACATCCTTGTTGTTCTTGACAACACCTAATGTTTTTTTCCCATTTTCATAGACTCATGCAAGTTGGCCTTAGTGATGGTCTGCACAGAACCTCACAATTGATTTGGGATCTTGGGAGCTCTTGATAGCCTCCCTCCTCCTTTTTCTTGACACATATACCACGCACCTTTTCTTCTTATATTCCACCATTTCCTGACCTGACTAGGCCCTGTATGTATTCCCGGCTACACAGACCCTATTTTTTCCAATTGTAACTATTGTGATTATACATTTAAGGGGTCCCTGCTTCATCAGGTTTCTGTATTTTGTGACTCAGTAAGAGTCCTGTTGGGATATTTATCCTAGATGTACAGTATAGACCAAAAGTTTGGACACACCTTCTCATTTAAAGATTTTTCTGTATTTTCATGACTATGATAATTGTACATTCACATTGAAGGCATCAAACCTATGAATTAACACATGTGTAATTATATACTTAAAAAAAAAGTGTGAAACAACTGAAAATATGTCTTATATTCTTGGTTCTTCAAAGTAGCCACCATTTGCTTTGATGACTGCTTTGCACACTCTTGGCATTCTCTTGATGAGCTTCAAGAGGTAGTCACAGGAAATGGTTTTCACTTCACAGGTGTGCCCTGTCAGGTTTAATAAGTGGGATTTCTTGCCTTATAAATGGGGTTGGGACCATCAGTTGTGTTGTGCAGAAGTCAGGTGGATACACAGCTGATAGTCCTACTGAATAGACTGTTAGAATTTGTATTATGGCAAGAAAAAAGCAGCTAAGTAAAGAAAAACGAGTGGCCATCATTACTTTAAGAAATGAAGGTCAGTCAGTCCGAAAAATTGGGAAAACTTTGAAAGTGTCCCCAAGTGCAGTTGCAAAAACCATCAAGCGCTACAAAGAAACTGGCTCACATGAGGAAAGGAAGACCAAGAGTCACCTCTGCTTCTGAGGATAAGTTTATCTGAGTCACCAGCCTCAGAAATCGCAGATTAACAGCAGCTCAGATTAGAGACCAGGTCAATGCCACACAGAGTTCTAGCAGCAGACACATCTCTTCAACAACTGTTAAGAGGAGACTTTGTGCTGCAGGCCTTCATGGTAAAATAGCTGCTAGGAAACCACTGCTAAGGACAGGCAACAAGCAGAAGAGACTTGTTTGGGCTAAAGAACACAAGGAATGGACATTAGACCAGTGGAAATCTGTGCTTTGGTCTGATGAGTCCAAATTTGAGATCTTTGGTTCCAACCATCGTGTCTTTGTGCGACGCAGAAAAGGTGAACGGATGCCTGGTTCCCACCGTGAAGCATGGAGGAGGAGGTGTGATGGTGCGGGGGTGCTTCGCTGTTGGGGATTTATTCAAAATTGAAGGCATACTGAACCAGCATGGCTACCACAGCATCTTGCAGCGGATGCTATTCCATCCGGTTTGCGTTTAGTTGGACCATCATTTATTTTTCAACAGGACAATGACCCCAAACACACCTCCAGGCTGTGTAAGAGCTATTTGACCAAGTAGGAGAGTGATGGGGTGCTACAGCAGATGACCTGGCCTCCACAGTCACCAGACCTGAACCCAATCGAGATGGTTTGGGGTGAGCTGGACCGCAGAGGGAAGGCAAAAGGGCCAACAAGTGCTAAGCATCTCTGGGAACTCCTTCAAGATTGTTGGAAGACCATTTCCGGTGACTACGTCTTGAAGCTCATCAAGAGAATGCCAAGAGTGTGCAAAGCAGTCATCAAAGCAAAAGGTGGCTACTTTGAAGAACCTAGAATATAAGACATATTTTCAGTTGTTTCACACTTTATTGTTAAGTATATAATTCCACATGTGTTAATTCATAGTTTTGATGCCTTCAGTGTGAATGTACAATTTTCATAGTCATGAAAATACAGAAAAATCTTCCAATGAGAAGGTGTGTCCAAACTTTTGGTCTGTACTGTATATTACCAAATAATCATACAGAGTATTTTCAGTGTTTGCCTTGTCTACTGTAGACCCAGGGGTGCTTGATCACGTTTCTTGATGTTTGGTTTTTAATATGTTTTTACTGTGTTTTCTATGGTGTTTAATAAAGATATGTTTTCATTATTCATGATTAGGTGTGCTCATCACTTGTATATTGGCTTTTCCCTCTTTTGTGTATATGGTTTTCCCTATTTTGTGTATGTAATTTATTCCATACATGATGTAGCATCCTCTACTTGAATTTATGCATTATTTTGTTTGTGGTGCACCCTGCTCTGCATACGTTTATGGCATTAAAGCTCCCTTTTTTTTTATATAAGTGTGTAATCATCCCTTTACACCATTTTATTGGTGGTATACTCTCCCAAAAGTCCACACCTTTATGTGTGATAGTTTCCTAGATACAGGAACTGTCTCCCACTCACAACCTGCCGCTTAGCAGCAATTTAATTGGTGTTTTTCACTTGGTGATTTGGTGTCAAGCTCATATATAGGGTGTTATAGGGATATGAAGGGTTAGTCCACGGTAAGCGGGGGTGCCATATCGCTAATCCTAGGGTGCCAACCTCCATGGGCAGGCAGGGTGATTTATAGCTTTAGACCCCTGTCGATTTCTTGCCCCCATCTTTCTCTGGACACCCTAGACATTTTTTTTACCATTTTTTTGCTTTGTGTTGTCTTTTCCCCGAGTATTTTTAAGACCAAGTTTAATAAAGTTATATTTTACAGGGTTTTTTTTTTTTTTTTTTCAGTTGGTTGTTTATTAATAGGGAAGTAACCATTATGAGACATTACAAGTGCCATCTTGTTATACTGTTACATACACAGGATGGACAGCAGTGTGAGCAGCTTCTTCTTACCTCAGCACCCCTGATATCTCCAGTATTAGATCAGATAGACAGGGTGGACAGCAGTGTGAGCAGCCTCTTCTTACCTCAGCACCCCTGGTATCTCCAGTATTAGGTCAGATAGATATGGTGCACAGCAGTGTGAGCAGCCTCTCATTACCTCAGCTACACTGGTATCCCCAGTATTGGATCAGATAGACAGGGTGGACAGCAGTGTGAGCAGCTTCTTCTTACCTCAGCACCCCTAGTATCTCCAGTATTAGGACAGATAGACATGATGGACAGTAGAGTGAGCAGCTTCTTGTTACCTCCGCACTCTTAGTATCTCCAGTATTAGATCAGATAGACAGGGTGGACAGCAGTGTGAGCAGGTTCTCTTTACCTCAGCACCCCTGGTATCTCCGGTATTAGATGTGATAGACATGGTGGAGAATAGCGTGATCAGCCTCTTCTTACTACAGAACCCTTGATATCTCCAGTATTAGATCAGATAGACAAGGTGGGCAGCAGTGTGAGGAGCCTCTTCATATCTCAGGACCCCTGGTATCTCCAATATTAGATCAGATTTTCCACTAGGAGCACAGTTTCCTATACATAAAAGGAGGGGCAGAGCTTCCTACTGCACATGCTCACAGGCTCCTGTCATTAACATTCCAGGACAGGTTTCGATCAGTTTAACAAGGTGGCATTCGTTTTAATCCTATGCTGATTACCTCTCTAAACAAATTAATTGTGATTTGCTAATTAAAAAAGTATATAGAAACATTATAATGACCTTTTATTTTCTTCCTAGTGAACCCCTTCAATAAACAATTCTTCTATAACTTTTCTTCCTAGATGCATCGGAGCAGCTCCATATCCATTCGCTTATGACATTCGTACTCGTTGGACGTCTGGTGCCAATTTTCCCCCTTTTTTGTGGGTTTTTATCTGACTCCTTCTTTATTCAGGTGTTTGGTAATAACAGAAACAAAGGGCTTTTTTTATGGCTTAGGATATCTTGCAGCTTTTGTATCCTGACCATCGACAGTAACGTCAGCGCATTGTATCCAAGGAGCTAAATGTGCAAGACCCGGGGTCACGGCAGCTGAATACACCGACCTCAGAAAACAGAGACAATGAATTGCAAATGACACTCCGAAGAAAAAAAAAAAGGGAAAAAGAAAAAAAAAGGAGGGGAAAAAAAAGCCCCTCATTCAGGGAGAAGATGACAAAAGGCCTGTGCGAGGCTGAATTGGCTTTCTGTGCACACTGATCCAGTCTGACTGCGTGTGGCAAGGAACGAATGTGTTCCAGCAAAGGAAGCCAAATCCAGTAAAACCCTCACGTTTTTTTTTTTTTTTTACCCCCGGAAATCTGTCTATGAGACATCACTCCTGGTCTCCGGCTGTACGAGCAGCGCCGGCCATGGTCTTACACGTCAATCAAAATTCCCTTTATTGTGAAATTATTATGTCATTAGTAAAAATGTCCTAATGACAGGTCTGTAAATAATACTGGCAAAAATAATGTCATTTTCATATTGGAAATTCCCTAGAATGAAGATAAGCACACAATACGCACCTCGGCTGCTGCAGAACCTCACAATACACACCTCGGCCGCTGAAGAACCTCACAATACACACCTCGGCCGCTGAAGAACCTCACAATACACACCTCGGCCGCTGCAGAACCTCACAATACACACCTTGGCTGCTGCAGAACCTCACAATACACACCTTGGCTGCTGCAGAACCTCACAATACACACCTTGGCTGCTGCAGAACCTCACAATACACACCTTGGCTGCTGCAGAACCTCACAATACACACCTTGGCTGCTGCAGAACCTCACAATACACACCATGGCTGCTGCAGAACCTCACAATACACACCTCGGCTGCTGCAGAACATCACAACACACACCTCAGCTGCTGCAGAACCTCATAATAAACACCTCAGATGCTGCATCCCCTGAAAAAGCTGCTATCACGGTAAATCTGTGGTTTGGAGGACACTTCTAATGTGTGCTTCATTTGTAAGCTCGCACTGTTGAAGTGTCCCCTCAAACAGGTTTCACTGCAACAGCGACTTCATCAGGGGATGGAACAAAATGTGACTGTCCGATCCTCTGATGAAGCCGCTATTGTGGTGAAACGTGTTGGGGTGGGATACTACTAATGTGCGCTTCAGTTTTAATCATACACTGATGGTTAAGCAACAAATATTGATAGGACAGAACTCCGAAATACTGTCCTGGATCAATTTAAGCACTCAATGTGCTATATGTTCATATTATTGATAGAGATCTACAAAAAGTGTTTGGATTTTACATTATCCCTAAAATCACACAATGGTTTAACACACACATAAAAGTTGAGTAGTAGAGGCTAGCCGACTCGTGGGGCTTATGTTTTTTTGGTAATGATTTTTTCACATTTATTGATCCTCTCCAGGATCTGCCATTCCCTTTCCTGGTCATTTTTGTTTCCCACAATGCACTTCTCTTGGGAAATCCTAGTTTCACACTTGTTGGAAAGCCACAGGGTGGAGGCTATATCCCCTAATGGATCAGAGCAGGGTGAAGACCTGTCGATGAACGTTAGTTGGAAATGAGCGTTGTTATAAATGGGCCTAAGTAAATATTTCGGCGCTGGTTCCACGAGCGATCAGATCGGTCGTGCCAGCATCAAAATCATTGTTGTCGACAGAACGATCATTTTCAAAAATTTTGGTTGGCCCTTTTAAATGGATCAGTAAACAACTGATTTGTGTATAGACAATTGGCGCTCATTAAAGAGCCAAAATCGTCCAGCATAAATGGGGCCATAGCCAAGACATGACAAAAAATGGTTTCCTTACCCATGGCTTGCTTTCCCATAGCACACTGGTAAGTGTTTCTTGGGGACTGGTTGTGATGTGGGTACGGGATAAGTCCAGCACAAACCCCGAGCAATGTAAAGGGTTCAATTTCCAAATGGGTGGTTTGCCTAAAATACAAATCACCATTACTATCAAGTGCCAGGCATCGGAATGAAGACAAGTCTTACAAATATAATGTAATAATTATATTAGCAAATACCTCCAATTAGAAATGTAGTATAGTTCTTCTGATCGCTATTGATTTCTTCATGTGCAGGGCACATGGTTACAACCACTAAAAGCTAAGGTCACTATATGAGTGGTCATAACCATGGATACCCAAGCTACTGCAATGCCCTTCACATGGGGTAAGCGACATAGCGAATCTGAAGAACTATACTACATATCTAATTGGAGGTATTTGCTAATATTATTATTATTACACCTACTACATATTGGGACAGGATGTTGGAGATGGGAATATCACTTTAAAAATATTCAAAGCTTTGTAAAAATCTCACTTTACCGCATCATCCAGGAGACTAACAGCATTTTTCGGGGGAAAAAATAAAATTACGCTTGTAGTAGTGGCTTTTACTGTATGTTTTTTTTTTTTTAATGGACATTTTATGGGGCTTTTCTCACGTATTCGTATGATCAAATCCGTTCTAGTCCGTTATTGACAATCAGACTTGACCATTTTAGTCAATAGGAATGAGAAAATAAAATAATGCATATAAGTCATCCATGAGCTACACGATTTTCAAGGATTCAGATGCAAAACTGGACACAGTGGTGTGATTTTTCAGAATAAGCTGTACATAAAGAATAACACTTCTGCTCATTATATGACTTCCATCCGGCATTAGTCACCAGTTTCCCATCTGCAGAATCTTTCTTGAAGCTACAGCCTAGCTGCTATGATGTCTCAATACGCCGTACACAGACACCAGCACACGTAGGAGGATATTATACAACAGTACTGAGCAGTGTAACTGTGAATCCAGAGCTGAAAAAAAAAAACACTCATTAGAACCCTGCAGCACTGCTTTTACGTGTCTGTTCTTCTCTCTTCACTCTGCTTCTCTCCCGCTCTCCATAAACGTCAATAAACATCTGTAATCTGATCCCTCGGTGAGCTGGCAGTTATTGTTTAGACCAAGATGGATTTTAGCAGCTGTTCAGTGTGACACAGAAGTTCAGGATATAAGGGTAGAGAAAAAGTGGCTCATAAGTGGAGAAAGAATCAGATCTCTAAGACAAATTCCAAAGTTTCTTGTAATCACTTGTATTATAGATTTACACAAAGTTTGTTGAAAGTGACCTTTTAATTTAGTTTTTGGTGTAACATTTAGAAAAAAAAAAATGAAATACAACTAGTATGAACTTTTGAGAAAGCGGTCACTTACTTGGATATGGAGTGTTCGTACAGAGAGATGTAACAATCGTTCTCTTCATTCACATCCAAATATTCCACCAGACTTTCATGGAGGAAATCCTCAAAGCTCCTGTAAACGGTCAGTGAAATAATGAGGAGGGAGTCCCGGCACTCACATAATTACAGCAGTGTATAGAAATCCTCAGCCCCAGGAGCGGTCGCTCGCTCGAGTCGTCTGCCAGGCATGAGGAGTCAGGCGCGTTCCTCGGGAGAATCATCTTTATTCCTTCTTATCACACTCTAAGACTCTCTATACTCCTGCTCATATTACTATCCCCTGGTGCTATTCTATTTAACAAGTAATTAGCATTGCCGGTTATAGCAATGACGTAACAAGAGAGAAATAGGATAAAAACTGAATGCAAAGTAGAAAAAATAATCAATTCAAACACTATAAAAAGTATATGACGACTACTGAAAATAGACTACTAATATTCGTGTCCATGTATAAGTCATACTACTACAAATGTAAAGGGCTTGTCCATTTAGGCTATATTCACACTGTGTTCGCGGTAAAGTTCCCAACGCATGCGTCAAAATTAGCCCTCTATTAACCCAACAGTGACTAGGTATCCAATTCCCACATTTTTTTTTTTCCTCTTTGCAATGTAAATCTATAGGATACGTTTTGGTTGGAGGCATATGTCTAGAAACCATTCTGAAAGACATTGCAAAATGCAGTATGAACACGCCAGATTACTCTTTCGAACCCGGCTCTTTGAAGCGAATCTGTCAGCAGCATGACGTAGTGGCAGAGAGCCTGATTCTAGGGATGTGTCACTTACTAGGCTGTGTTTTGCAGTATCAATAAAATCAGTGTTTTATCAGCAGGAGATTATCACTCCAGGACTAGGTGTCTCATGCCTCCTAGTCCTCCTGCTCTGTGTAACTCCGCCTCCACCACTGATTGGCAGATAATGTACAGTGTACACAGAAAGCTGCCAATCAGTGGTGTGGGTGGGGTTATACACAGTTCAGAATTTTGAGCTCTGCTAGATCTGCAGGAGAGAAAATATCAAAATCATGCAGAACAGCAAGTGACAGAGCACAGGAATCAGGCTCTCAGCCTCTACATCATGCTGCTCTCAGATTACATAGCAGGAACCTACTGACAGATTCCCTTCAATATACCGCATGAGCTGACAATCATTAGAATGGTCGCTGTGGGGTAAGTAAAGCAATGGTTGCCACTTTCGCCAAGCACTAATAACTGATCATCATTTGGCCTCCATTGATAGAAGATACGGTGAGGTTGAGACAACCCCATTATGCGTATGTTGACGTTGACTAGCGCTGATCGACGATTTATCATGTCAACTGGCGCTTGTATATGGACCAATGCTAACTATACTGGATCATTATCGCGATTGCTCCTTCCCCGTACTGTTTGCATATTGTCGGCAGCACGTTGCAGGAAGATGTTCTGCAGACAGTGATCATTTTTCGGGCTGCATAAAAGAGGAGATTAGCTGAGCGTTTGATCACTGCCATATTTACAAGGGCCAATGGTAGATCAGCCTGTGTAAAAGGGCCAATACAGGTGTAAGGCCGGTTTTACCTGTTGAGAAAACATGGACCGTGCTTGTATCGGAATACGAGGCTGAACAGCAGGGTCTGGTGACCGGAGGTAACTGGTGGTGGAGCGGGGTCTGCAGAACATGGTCAGCCTGAACGGCCGGTTCTGATGACGTGGGCTAACTGGTGGTGGAGCAGAGTTCTCCACATGAGAGCATGGTCAGCCTGAACGGCCGGTTCTGATGACGTGGGCTAACTGGTGGTGGAGCAGAGTTCTCCACATGAGAGCATGGTCAACCTGAACGGCCGGTTCTGATGACGTGGGCTAACTGGTGGTGGAGCAGAGTTCTCCACATGAGAGCATGGTCAACCTGAACGGTCGGGTCTGATGAACTGGGGTAACTGGTGGTGGAGTGGTGTCTTCAGTTCAGAGCACGGTCAACCTGAACGGTCGGGTCTGATGTCCTGGGCTAACTGGTGTTGGAGCGTGGTCTCCAGATCAGTTAACTGTCAGCCTGAAGGGTTGGGTCTGATAACCTGGGTTAACTGGTGGTGGAGCAGAGTTCTCCAGATGAGAGCACGGTCAACCTGAACGGGCGGGTCTGACGACCTGGGCTAACTGATGGTGGAGCGTGGTCTCCAGATCAGTTAACTGTCAGCCTGAAGGGTTGGGTCTGATAACCTGGGTTAACTGGTGGTGGAGCAGAGTTCTCCAGATGAGAGCACGGTCAACCTGAACGGGCGGGTCTGACGACCTGGGCTAACTGATGGTGGAGCGCGGTCTCCAGATCAAAGCATGGTCAGCCTGAACGGCCGGGTCTGATGATCTGGGCTAACTGGTGGTGGAGCAGGGTCTCCAGATCAGAGCATGGACAGCCTGAACCGCCGGGTCTGAGGACCTGGGGTAACTGGTGGTGGAGTGGGGTTCTCCAGATCAGAGCACGGTCAGGGTTTTAAGGACCTGTTAAACTGGTATTAGAGTCCGGTCTGTTCTGATCTATGGATGAACAGCAGCGCATCATGGTCTCCATTCTTCAAAAGTAAAAGGCATAGATGACATTAGTAAGGGGCAGTGATCTTGTGATATCAAACTAACCTGTAACCCTGAGACAGTTCCAGGATGTGCTTGTTGGTCACCATCGGTTTCTGTTTTTTGACAATAATGTAAGGTCTGCAAAAAAACAAAAAAAACGGATATTAAAGAAGGAGTCAGCGAAATTTAATTTTATTGATTTACATTTTACTCTAGTGATCATACACTCATCAACGCTCTCCGTTGTAAAGTCTGAGACAGCGGAGGCCATTTTTCAATGCAGAGAACAAAGGAACGACTACAGGAGGAGGCGCCGTAGATGTGTATAGTCATGGCATTATACATTATTCTATCATCCCTTATCTAAACAGCGCAAAGACAAAAGTACTCAACAACATTGACTAGATGGATAACAATATTTGGGCACGGCCTTTATTTAATTATTAAAACCATAACCTTTAAACAACCATATTGCGGCGCTGCAGCCCTTTTATCACCCCGCTCACCCCCCTCCACTAATGTCCGTGCCAATCAGGGGGCCGTCAGCAAAGCAGAAAAACCTACCTGCCCTACAACGGACCCCTGAATGGCCGGACAAAACCTCCAATCCCATACTTTATCATTTACCCTGGATACGTGACCCAGGCAAAAAAAAGTGGGAAAGCTATTTTCCCGCCATTTAACCCTTTCAGTAAGAGGAGGAACACACAGCATCAGATAATGCCATGTGTTCCCTTCCTAATGGTCCGGGAAACTATGACTGGAGGGTGCAGAAGACCCGGAAGGAGGTTCTGCTCAGTATAGGACACCATTAAAGCTGCTCAACAGAGAGCATACAAAAAACTTACTATCCCTAATGGAGTACGACTGGTCCCAAACCCAAAGCCGGAATCTGCGTTGCCCTTTTCCCATAATACAGTTTTGAGTGGATTTTATAGTTTTGTACCACAAAAAGGCAACAAAAACGAAAAATTACTCTCCAGCAACAATCTACATGTAGAAAAAAAAATAATTGAATCTGGCAAAAAGAAATATGAGGCCTTCAGGGAAGTCAGCGGCCAACTACAGACTGGCAGCTCCTATTCCCAGATGTCTACGGGCCACCGGCACCAGATCCGTTCTGTAGAAGACTCCGGGGACCTCAGCTGTCAGACAGTACTGAGGCTATCAGGACTCCCGGCAATTCAGGGTCGGCCATATTGTGGAGGCCTGGCAGGTAACATGCGTTGTGCGTGTAGTTTGGCTTGTAGCCGACGACTGCTCCTATTGATAGAAAACCTCTCTATTTAGCGTAATATACTTGTCTCTGCTGTCAATGAGGCGCCCGTCATGGTACGGGACCGATAGACCTCTGCCAGGTGCCCCCTGCTACTATAGGACCCTTCATTTTACAGCAGCGTTACATCTTCCAGTCGAGCGATCCCTCTAAGGGAACGAACTGCTCCAAAGAAATCTTCATTAGCGTTTGTAAGATTCCGAAAACTTTCTGTAGTTAGAAATTACATTTGGGAAAATCGACCATTCATCACTGGTATAGTTACCAAATTTAGGTACCGTATTATCTTAATGACTTTTCTGGGCTTTCCCACCATGTCACTGTTAATTGGACTGTTCATCCAGAGCTACCTGGTTCTTAAGATACAATGCCAGAGCTACAGTTAAAACTGAAATCGATTTGGGGGATATTTAATTGCGAAGTGGGGTCCGTGTTACGACCCGTGGGCACTACCAGGGTTGTGGCGTCGGTATGCCAAACCTCCGACTACTCAATTTCCATGACACCGACTCCACGACTCCCTCATACATGGCTCATGTTTAAGTGATAAATTTACTGTAGCACAGATTCATCTCAGCTGAAAGTCTAGACCCTTAGATCAGGAATAGGACAGATATTTATTGGACATTTCATAACTTTCCCAAATTCTTATGAAAAAATATTCCCCACAAACTGCATTGAACTACTGTCCCCAATTTATTATATATTTTAGGAGTCGGTCCATTTTATACCAACTCCACGTCTCCGACTCCACAGCCCTGGGCACTACAATGCCTATCATTAGCGGTGAGACCCTCTGTGAGGTCATTCAAGAATGGATGAACAAATTAAAAGGGGGTTTCCACTGAAATGTTTTTTTGTTTTTTTTTCTTAAAGGGCTCAGACTGGCTTAAAGAAAAAAAAAGAACGAAAAAGAAGTAATACTCAACTCTCATCCGTTCTCCCTCCCAGGTCCCATCCTGATCCTTATTAGATCCTACTTTCCTCTACTTCTTGGTCCAAAAAAAAAGAACAGGAAGTGCAGGCTCAGCCAATCACAGGCACAGCAGGGACCCACCTCAGTCTGTGATAGGAAATGGCTGCTCAGCCAATCACAGGCACAGCAGGGACCCACCTCAGTCTGTGATTGGCTGAGCAGCCATTTCCTGTCTTTTTCAGTGGGTCAAGGACAGGGCCAAGAAGTAAAGATCAGTAAGGACTGGATAAGGAATAAGAGCGTCAGGAGATTGCTGGAAGTGAGTAATGTTTGATTTATCAGGGTTCCAATTCCGGTTCTTCCATTTATTGGAAGGACGAGGGTCCTAAGAGGGGTGTCAATACTGTTCCTTCCATAGAAGTGAATGGATTTAGGCATAAGTTTAGCCTCCTTTCCATTCTTCGCCTAGTTGCCGTGGCCACTTTGCATTGATTTGCATAAATGCCCATTGTGGGGATAACTAAGTAAAATTTACATATGACCATCCGATAGTATGGCATTGATCAGACAAACTCTAGACTAACACCCTCATCCCCAGGCGATATTCCATTTTCGTTTCTTGCTCCCTTTCTTCCCAGAGCCATAACTTTTTTAATTTTTCCCTAAATATGGCCGTATGAGGGCTTGTTTTTTGCGGGACGAGTTGTACTTTTGAATGACACCATTGATTTTAACATATTGCGTTAAAAAAAAATTAGAAATGTGCAATTCCACAATTGTTTCTATTTTTATTTTTATTTATTTATCATGTTCAATAAATGCAAAACCTGACCTGCCATTAGGATTCTCCAGGTCATTACGAATACGTAGATATCAAACATGTATAGGTTCTTTTTTATTTAAGTGGTTAAAATAAAATCCAAAGTTTTCCTAGATCCGTAGCGTCTCCATTTTTCGAGAGCTGGGGCTTATTTTTTGCGATAAGATGTTTTGATCGCCCGTTATTGCATTTTATTGCAATGTGGAGGCGGCACAAAAAAAAGTAATTCTGGAGTTTCCATTTTTTTCTTCTCGTTACAGCGTTTACCGATCAGATTAATCTATTTTATATTTTGATAGAATGGACATTTATGAATGCAGCTATACAAAATGTGTTTTTTTTATTGTTTTATTTTGAATGGGTGAAAAGGGGGAGATTTGAATTTATCTTTTTTTACTGTCTTCAAAAGTCCCCTTAGCAGACTTGAAGCTGTACTACACATAGCAGGGCTTTATGTAGGATAAATCATGTTTTCCTATGAACGCCAGCCACAGGCCGGCGTTCATAGGAGATGTACAATGACCACGACCAAGTGACAGGGGCGCCGATGAGGACGCGCTTCCGGCCAGCGCGTGTTAAATGCCGCTGTCAGAGACTGACAGCAGCATTTAACTTGTTGACAGCCGCAGGTGGATCGCTCATTCACCCGTGGCTGTTAGAGCCACATTACAGCTGATCAGATCAGCCGTCATGTGCAGGGAAAAATGCGGGCTCAGAGCGGAGCCTGCATCAAATGTAGGGACACGACCAATGATGTATAATGCACCACAATGAGAAAACTTATTTTTATGTATATCAGCCTTTTGTTTTAAAAAAAAAAAAAAAAAATCAACTTTTTCCTGAGGTTGTAAATTTGAAATAACAGTGACAGCTATTATGACATCACAGGGCACATGACATCATAGGTGTCATATGACATCACAACTGGTGTAGAATGTGTGAAGTTCCGCACGGGAGCCATCTTGTGTCACTAGGATCTGACAGCTGGAAGGGGAACCACATCAAAGACCTCACATGACATAATTGGAGTAGAATGTATCAAGTTCGACACCGGAGCCATCTTTTGTGTCAATAGGACCGGACAGCTGGATGGGGACAAATCCAGGTAGGCTACTCTTTTAAGCTTTGGTATACTTATAGCATATCCAACGGATTTATCATAGATTGCTAGGACCACTCGGTAATAAGACATTTTCAGTACTACCCTTTCCCTAAATTAGGAGACGCTGACGATCAGTTGATACTAACGGGTATGGCAGCTAGCTAAAACCCCGAGCAATTATCTGCTGTATTCCCAGGGAAGTAACGACCCCTACAGGACACAGTTTTACATGCCCCTATAGTAGGAGGATGACAATATTTCTTGGGAGTCTTCCAGCTCTTTACACTGGTTCCCCACTATGGAAGTTTTCAATGGCACTCGCCCTCTATAACATCCATATGCTCCAGCAAACCATAGAAATAAAGGGGAGGATCAAGTTGGGACATTTTCATGTGTCTATTTTTGGGGAGTTTTGCCATTTAGGAGGCGAAATAGCATTTTGTAAAAGAAATCTAGTTATTATTCTCTGTTGTCAGCTCTTATGTTCCTGTTGAATTAGGGGGGCGACATTGGAGTTGTAGTTTTTTGCGGTCTGGAATTACAGTATGGAGTCCTGGGTTTTCTTTTAGTACATAGAGCAGTAGGTAATGTAGATAAAATAAAAGGGTCCCTTTAAATGTGCGTCTTACAATTACAAGATGAGGCCGGGGATTTTGTTTTTTTTATTAAATAAATTTTTTGCTGATGTTGTAAACAGGATCCATAAAAAGCAGTGACGGTTCTGATGACATCATCGACACTCCGTGACAACACAGTTGGAATAGAACACACATCAAACTCTGGAGCGAGGGCCGGATCTGTCCAGCTGGGTGAGTACATTTGGCCAGCGATGCAAAGCGCAGACCATGACGCCAGGCAGGCTCCGGCCCGGCATCGCATTCTCAACTGTAATCTGCTGCCTCACCATCAATCTCCCTCTGCCTGGACGTCTCAGCGCAGCGGGCCCAATGACATCATTACAATGCTCCCGCTGTATGGAGGACTATATGGGGCCATTACACTATATGGAGCACTATGTGGGGCCATTACACTATATGGAGCACTATGTGGGGCCATTCTACTGTATGGAAGGCAATGCAGGGCCCATTATACTGTATGGAGCACTACGTGGGGCCATTATACTGTACAGAGCACTATGGGGGGCCCATTATAATGTCGGGAGCACTATGGGGGGCCCATTATAATGTAGGGAGCACTATGGGGGGGGGCATTACACTGTATGGAGCACTACGTGAGGCCCATTATTCGGTATGGAGGACTACGTGAGGCCCATTATTCGGTATGGAGGACTACGTGAGGCCCATTATTCGGTATGGAGGACTACGTGAGGCCCATTATTCGGTATGGAGGACTACGTGAGGCCCATTATTCGGTATGGAGGACTACGTGAGGCCCATTATTCGGTATGGAGGACTACGTGAGGCCCATTATTCGTTATGGAGGACTACGTGAGGCCCATTATTCGTTATGGAGGACTACGTGAGGCCCATTATTCGGTATGGAGGACTACGTGAGGCCCATTATTCGGTATGGAGGACTTCGTGAGGCCCATTATTCGGTATGGAGGACTACGTGAGGCCCATTATTCGGTATGGCGGACTACATGAGGCCCATTATTCGGTATGGCGGACTACGTGAGGCCCATTATCCGGTATGGAGGACTACGTGAGGCCCATTATTCGGTATGGAGGACTATGTGAGGCCCATTATTCGGTATGGAGGACTACGTGAGGCCCATTATTCGGTATGGAGTAGTGATGAGCGAGTATGTTTTGTTAACCCTTTCAGCGAGTGTGCTCGGGCAAATACCGAGTATCTTCCGTGTGCTCGGGTGTTATGTTTCAGTGCATGATTTGAGACTGTTTGACAGCTTTAATACATGTGAGGAATGTCCGTTTCTTAGGTATTCCTCACATGTATTAAAGCTGTAAAACCGTCACAAACCATGCACACAGAGAGACTGAAACAAAGCACGGGGAAGATACATGGTATTCGCCCGGGCATACTCGCTGAAAGATTTAACAGAACATAATCGCTCATCACTAGTATGGAGCACTACGTGGGGCCATTGCACTGTGCGCAGCACTACGTGGGGCCATTGCACTGTGCGCAGCACTACGTGGGGCCATTGCACTGTGCGCAGCACTACGTGGGGCCATTGCACTGTGCGCAGCACTACGTGGGGCCATTGCACTGTGCGCAGCACTACGTGGGGCCATTGCACTGTGCGCAGCACTACGTGGGGCCATTGCACTGTGCGGAGCACTACGTGGGACCATTGCACTGTGCGGAGCACTACGTGGGACCATTGCACTGTGCGGAGCACTACGTGGGACCATTGCACTGTGCGGAGCACTACGTGGGACCATTGCACTGTGCGGAGCACTACGTGGGACCATTGCACTGTGCGGAGCACTACGTGGGACCATTGCACTGTGCGGGAGCACTACGTGGGGCCATTGCACTGTGCGGGAGCACTACGTGGGGCCATTGCACTGTGCGGGAGCACTACGTGGGGCCATTGCACTGTGCGGAGCACTACGTGGGGCCATTACACTGTGCGGAGCACTATGTGGGGCCATTACACTGTGTGGAGCACTATGTGGGGCCATTGCACTGTGTGGAGCACTATGTGGGGCCATTACACTGTATGGAGCACTATGTGGGGCCATTACACTGTATGGAGCACTATGTGGGGCCATTACACTGTATGGAGCACTATGTGGGGCCATTACACTGTATGGAGCACTATGTGGGGCCATTACACTGTATGGAGGACAATGTGGGGCCATTACACTGTATGGAGCACTATGTGGGTCCCATTATACTGTATGCAGGACGATGTGGCGCCATTATACTGTATGGAAGGCAATGCAAGGCCCATTATACTGTATGGAGCCCATTATACTGTATGTAGCACTATGTGAAGCAGTTATACTGTATGGAAGGCAATGAAGTGCCCATTATACTGTATCGAGCAATATGAAGGGCCATTATACTGTAAGCAAAGTAAAAGCAGGGCACATTATTCTGTGTGGAGGACTATGTGAGGCCATTATATATATGGAGCACTATATGGACCCATTATTCTGTATGGAGGACTATGTGGGGCCATTATACTGTATGGAGGACTATGTGGGGCCATTATTCTGTATGGAGGACTATGTGGGGCCATTATTCTGTATGGAGGACTATGTGGGGCCATTAATCTGTATGGAGGACTATGTGGGGCCATTAATCTGTATGGAGGACTATGTGGGGCCACTATTCTGTATGGTGGACTATGTGGGGCCATTATTCTGTATGGAGGACTATGTGGGGCCCATTATGCTGTAAGGAGGACTATGTGGGGCCATTATGCTGTATGGAGGACTATGTGGGGCCATTATGCTGTATGGAGGACTATGTGGGGCCATTATTCTGTATGGAGGACTATGTGGGGCCATTATTCTGTATGGAGGACTATGTGGGGCCAATTATTCTGTATGGAGGACTAGGTGTCACCCATTATACTGTTTGAGGAATCATACTGTGATAGGATCACCATACTTAGCAGGGGGGTTATAGCAAGGTCATTATACCATGTATGTGAAGGGTACTGTGGAGAAATTCACTGTGGGGGTGTCTTACTGTGTTTGGGGGGCACTTTTATTGGCATCATTGTTTATTATCTGCATTATTCAAGGTTTTTTTATCCTCTGCTATTACTTATATAAATTAGGCCATATGCTTTTCATTGCTCTTACCGAGGCAGGCGGCCAAGGGGCCCGAGGCCATTCCCGAGGCGGGCGGGCAAGGGGCCCTAAGCGGGCAGGTAAGCTCGGCCGAGGGGTCCGAGGCCAAAGCCGGGGTAAGGGGCCCGAAACCAGGGGGCCAGAGGCCATTCCCGAGGCGGGCGGCCAAGGGGCCCGAGGCCATTCCCGAGGCGGGCGGCCAAGGTGCCCGAGGCCATTCCCGAGGCGGGCGGCCAAGGTGCCCGAGGCCATTCCCGAGGCGGGCGGCCAAGGTGCCCGAGGCCATTCCCGAGGCAGGCGGCCAAGGTGCCCGAGGCCATTCCCGAGGCGGGCGGCCAAGGGGCCCGAGGCCAGCAGGTAAACTCGGCCGAGGGGCCCGAGGCCAAAGCCCGGCCAAGGGGCCCGAAACCAAGGGGCCTCGAGGCCATTCCCGAGGCGGGCGGCCAAGGGGCCTCGAGGCCATTCCCGAGGCGGGCGGCCAAGGGGCCTCGAGGCCATTCCCGAGGCGGGCGGCCAAGGGGCCTCGAGGCCATTCCCGAGGCGGGCGGCCAAAGGGCCTCGAGGCCATTCCCGAGGCGGGCGGCCAAAGGGCCTCGAGGCCATTCCCGAGGCGGGCGGCCAAGGGGCCTCGAGGCCATTCCCGAGGCGGGCGGCCAAGGGGCCTCGAGGCCATTCCCGAGGCGGGCGGCCAAGGGGCCTCGAGGCCATTCCCGAGGCGGGCGGCCAAGGGGCCTCGAGGCCATTCCCGAGGCGGGCGGCCAAGGGGCCTCGAGGCCATTCCCGAGGCGGGCGGCCAAGGGGCCTCGAGGCCATTCCCGAGGCGGGCGGCCAAGGGGCCTCGAGGCCATTCCCGAGGCGGGAGGCCAAGGGGCCTCGAGGCCATTCCCGAGGCGGGAGGCCAAGGGGCCTCGAGGCCATTCCCGAGGCGGGCGGCCAAGGGGCCTGAGGCCATTCCCGAGGCGGGCGGCCAAGGGGCCTGAGGCCATTCCTGAGGCGGGCGGCCAAGGGGCCTGAGGCCATTCCCGAGGCGGGCGGCCAAGGGGCCCGAGGCGGGCAGGTAAGCTCGGCCAAGGGGCCCGAGGCCAAAGCCCGGCCAACGGGCCCGAAACCAGGGGGCCAGAGGCCATTCCAGAGGCGGGCGGCCAAGTGGCCCGAGGCCATTCCCGAGGCGAGCGGCCAAGGGGCCCGAGGCCATTCCCGAGGCGAGCGGCCAATGGGCGCGAGGCCATTCCCGAGGCGGGCGGACAAGGGGCCCTAAGCGGGCAGGTAAGCTCGGCCGAGGGGCACGAGGCCAAAGCCCGGCCAAGGGGCCCGAAACCAGGGGGCCCGAGGCGGGCGGCCAAGGGGCCCGAGGCCATTCCCGCGGCGGGCGGCCAAGGGGCCCGAGGCCATTCCCGAGGCGGGCGGCCAAGGGGCCCGAGGCCATTCCCGAGGCGGGCGGCCAAGGGGCCCGAGGCCATTCCCGAGGCGGGCGGCCAAGGGGCCCGAGGCCATTCCCGAGGCGGGCGGCCAAGGGGCCCGAGGCCATTCCCGAGGCGGGCGGCCAAGGGGCCCGAGGCCATTCCCGAGGCGGGCGGCCAAGGGGCCCGAGGCCATTCCCGAGGCGGGCGGCCAAGGGGCCCGAGGCCATTCCCGAGGCGGGCGGCCAAGGGGCCCGAGGCCATTCCCGAGGCGGGCGGCCAAGGGGCCCGAGGCCATTCCTGAGGTGGGCGGCCAAGGGGCCCGAGGCCATTCCTGAGGCGGGCGGCCAAGGGGCCCGAGGCGGGCAGGCAAGCTCGACCGAGGGGCCCGAGGCCAAGGCCCGGCCAAGGGGCCCGAAACCAGGGGGCCAGAGGCCATTCCCGAGGCGGGCGGCCAAGGGGCCCCAGGCCATTCCCGAGGCGGGCGGCCAAGGGGCCCGAGGCGGGCAGGTAACATAGTAACATAGTTTGTAAGGTTGAAGGAAGACAAAGTCCATCTAGTTCAACCCATAGCCTAACTTGTTGATCCAGAGGAAGGCAAAAAAAAAAACACGTGGCAAACACTAAGCTCCACATTGGAGGAAAAAATTCCTTCCAGACTCCATACGACAATCAGACTAGTTCCCTGGATCAACGCCCTATCTAGTATTTATAACCTGTAATATTATACTTTTCAAGAAAGGCATCCATGCCCTTCTTAAATTTTAACAGTGAATCACTCATTACAACATCATGCGGCAGAGAGTTCCATAGTCTCACTGCTCTTACAGTATAGAATCAACGTCTGTGATTATGATTAAGCTCGGTCGAGGGGCCCGAGGCCAAAGCCCGGCCAAGGGGCCCGATACCAGGTGGCCCGAGGCCATTCCCGGAGACGGGTGGCTAAGGGCTCGAGGCCAAAGCCCGGCCAAAGGGCCCGAGGCCAAAGGCCCTGAGGCCAAAAACCCAACACACCAGACACGAGGCGGGCAGCCCAACACATCAGACACTAGGCCAAGGGGCCCGAGGCCAAAGCCTGGCCAAAGGGCCCGAGGCCAAAGACACAACACACCAGACACTAGGCGGGCGGCCCAACACACCAGACACGAGGTGGGCAGCCCAACACAGCAGACACGAGGCCGGACCCGAGGCGGGCGGCCCAACACACGAGACCAGACCAGAGGGGGGGCCGACCATACACACAAGACACAAGGCAGACTTAATGCGGTCTGAGCTCTTTGAACGGACACAAAAAAAATTTTACAACTCGGAATTGCACAAAAATTGTGACTTATTTATACCAGCTCCGCCAGCTTTTTGAAAAGGAAAGAGCTGAGAGGAGGCGTTGCGACCGACAAAGTCATCACAATTTAAGCCACAAAAGTAGCATAAATCATGTAACAAATGTGCTCCACCCATAACATTTTGAGAAGTGGTGCAAGGCAGCTGAATTCATTAAGAATTTGATGCACCTTACTCTATCTTAATCTTCATAGAGACTGATGGGCATAACACCAGTCCTGATGAATCGGGACATAGTGCAAACCCTGTTAAGAACATGTTCTCGCATTATCTGGACAATCCCTTCCTTACATGGGGACTCGCAGGCAATCAGTAGCTAAAATCACCAGCAATCATCTGTTTCCGCTGGGGGAAGTAGCAGCCTCTCCAGGACTCGTTCAGTATTATATGGTCCCCGGTGATAGTCACCCATTCTATGTAATACATGGATGTTTCTGCCAGAACTTGAGCTGCTCTTTGCATTGGCTTGTCACTGTGGTTAACAGAGGGAGGTCTTAGTTGGATATCGCCCTCTATTACATCCATGTTTTAATATAGACAAGGATGGCCAGGTTGAGACTCGATGAGTCTCCATTGTTGGCTATTCTTGCCATTAATGTTCACAAACCATAGCGTTTTGTAACAAAATTATTTGCAAAATGCTTGCGTTCTCTGTTGTCAGCAGTTTTGATGCGGTCAGGAATTCCAATATGGATTCCTGTGTGTTTCTTTAGTACATAGAGCAGTAGGTGATATCTACTAAAGGTTAAGTCTTTTATAGGGACTTGCCAGACACTGGAAAACGGGTAATTATTTATTACCTACTAGTCATCCTGTCGTTTACCACTCATCAGTCTTAAAGTGGTTGTCCGGTCACAAGATATTGATGATCTATCCTTGTGATTGGTCATCAGTGTCAGATAAGTAGGAATGCCGAGTGTTGGACCCCCACTTATCACCTGTTTAGCGCCACCGGTGGTTGGAGGTTAACACTTTACGGAACTGCACTACACAGCTCCATTCACAGTGTAGTGGCCACTGCTGGGTACTGCAGATCAGCCCCTATTCAAAAGGAGAGTTGATCATTATTAAAAGACCGGATAATTCCTTTAACGTCCTCAGAACCAAGTCACTTCTATGGAGGCCATTAGGAGCCTCTATTATTTTTGCCAAAAATAAAAATGACGCTCCATGCAATGCAACGGACACCTTGACATTGACCAACAGTCCCCGATAAGAGTCAATGGCATCTTATCTCTGCCCCAAAAATGTTAAAATTCAACATGCCGGATCCTTCTCTCTCCTGATATCATCTGTTGGGAGAAAGTCGCATACACATGAGGTGGTCGGATGTTCCCTCCAAAATCAGTGGGTTCAGCCGACTTATCTACTATGTATGGGGGTCTTTATCTTGCAGAGTATATATAGTATATTAGTCTGTAAGCTTGTACTGGCAGAGTATTCACTGTACTAGATTATGAGCGCCTATAAGCAGGTTGCATGTCTTTCTTTCCAGGGTCAGCCCTCATCTATATATATAATCGTGTCAGTCTGTCTGTCTGTCTGTCTGTCTGTCTGTCTGTCTGTCTGTCTGTCTGTCTGTCTGTCTGTCTGTCTGTCTGTCTGTCTGTCTGTCAAGGAAATCCCGCGTCGCTCATTGGTCCAGCCGTGGCCAATCAGCGACGCGGGATTTGAGAAAAAGATGGCGGCCGTTAGCGGCTCATCTGCCGGACGGAGGTCAGCGGCGGTGCAGACGGGAGATGAGGCGGCGCGAGGCGCTCATCTCCCGGCCACTAGCAGCAGAAGTATCCCGACCGGCGGCGGCGCAGCTGACCTCCATGCGGCTAGGGTGTCAAGGGAGGACCGGGGAGCGTCGCTGCCGGTCGGGATACTTCTGCTGCGAGCAGCCGCTCATGTCCCGGGTTCTCGTAGCGGAAGTAGCCGCAGAAGTAGCGACGCTCCCCGGTCCTCACCAATACGATTCCGCTCCCCGGTCCTCACCAATACGATTCGCTGATTGGTGATCTTAGCGCAAAATTTAAACACCGCTGTGCTGATTGGTCACAGCCGCTGCCCGCGACAAATCAGCGATTTTGGCGCCACATTTAAACAGCAACCGCGACCAATCAGCATTATTGGAGCCAAATTTAAACACCGCTCTGATTAGCTGCGACCAATCAGCGATTTTGGCGCTAAATTTAAACAATGTTCTGCTGATTGCACCCGGTCGGCCGCATACATATTCTAGAATACCCGATGCGTTAGAATCGGGCCACCATCTAGTGAGATTATAATTACGTACAGCAGGAGAGGACATATCATTGATGCAACCTGTGCAGTCATACGGGGGCCGAAGATGTAAAGGGGCAACGACCACCTCCAAATCAGGTGAATTGTGCATTATGATGAGTTATTGGACTGTAACAGGTCCATATACTGCTCTGGCACAGGGGCCTCTTCTGGCTGTGTCCGCCCCTAAAGTACAGATATACAGCAATATTGCAGCAAGGCAGACGAGATCCAGGGAGATATCCGATCGCCAGAACTGGGGTCAGGAAGGAATTTTTTTCCCCTCTAGGGGGGTTTCTTCGCCTTCCTCTGGATTTTTGGGTCCAGTGGCTCTCATCAGGTCCGCAATGTCCGCAGCAAGTTCTGTAGTCTCCATCGGGCCTGACCTGAGAGTCAATGTGACCTTTACTTTATTAAAAGGGCTTGTAATATTTTCATTACAATGTTGCTTATTGCTATTTAAAAAAAAAATAAAAAAATTACAAATAAT
Organism: Phyllobates terribilis; assembly: GCF_046119375.1. Lineage (NCBI taxonomy): Eukaryota > Metazoa > Chordata > Amphibia > Anura > Dendrobatidae > Phyllobates > Phyllobates terribilis. The sequence goes on along the minus strand of NW_027362770.1, from coordinate 147,062,391 downwards.
ATATTGTGTTGTGTTTTATTTGTGTGCACTTCACCCTACACAGTGACAATGATGAGAGTGATCGCCGACGCTCAATATTCCAGAACTAGAACCAGACTTGGCTGCTGATCCGGCACATAATAAAGTGTCTCATCTGCAATAACATGGAGGCAGCTGCTGCAGAAACAGGGACAATAGGGGGCGCTGTATACACAGAGTCCAAGTTACATCACTAGTGTTATGGGGGTCGGTCTCTGATAGGGGCACTCATATAGTATAGGTCCTATATAACACACTACACGCGGATCACAGAGACGCAGAATACAGGAGACCCAGGAAAAATCTGTCTGGTATCTCTCAGAGCAATGTCACCACCCGATGCAGATATGAGCGGCGCTGGACAACCCCTTTATATCTAATAATTACCTGCAGAGCCGGCCTCCATCAGAGGAGATGTACACACATCTGTCCGAAAGGTTGGTGGAGATGGAGACAAATTCGTTGATGTAGCCCGCTCTTCTCATTAATCGGAAGGTGTTCACCAACTTCTGGTGCTCGCGAATAACGCCGAGAATGTTTCCTTAAAATGGAAAATAAATGTTAACCTATAGTACATAGACAGTTAAGATAGACATAATAGTAAATCTAGTCATAATCTGAGCCAGCACTCCAAAAAAGTCAAAAATAGTGAGGTTGTAAATGCCCAATGTGACGACATTTCGGTTCACGGTGTAAACCTTTCTCACCATAAACTGAAACATCGCCACAATGGGATATCAAAAAGTGAACTATTTATCACTTTTTCTTTTTTGCTGCCTCCAATTATGATTATATTTGGAAGGATTGGTAATTGCCTGGGAGGTTTGGCACCCAAACTTTCCTCTGGTGCTGCGACAGATTGAGTCAGCCCATTCAATGTTTCAGCTCAAAATAGCACAGCCTTTCTCCTGGAAACGTCCTATAATAGGAAAGCCCCCTGATTAAGGGCCCTGGAAGAACCCCTCCTTCGCCGTAAAAGGTCCTGGAGAACCCCTCCTTCGCCATAAAAGGTCCTGGAGAACTCCTCCTTCGCCGTATAAGGTCCTGGAGAACTCCTCCTTCGCCGTATAAGGTCCTGGAGAACCCCTTCACTTTAAAATATATTTCTAAAGAATTTACATACACTTTTATATCATTCTTTTCGTACCAGGGATGATCTCATGTGATAGATAACCTGAAAAACAATTTACTTAAAGGGGTTGTCCACTACTTTATATGATCCCCCAATGTATTCCTCCCGGACCCATAAGTGTTTCTCTAAATACCTTGTGGTGCCTTTTCTACCTGTGAGTGGCGCTATCACTGGCCGCTCCCAGGCATCACGTGACCCCTGGCTGCAGCCGGCTCTGACAAACGCTGATGTGAAGTCAAGTTCCTGCTGCAGCAGGGGGGTACTCACTTCTGTGTTCCACGGTGGAAAATGGGCTGTGGACAGGGTTACCCAGTGCGTCACACCCGGCATCCACCGCGCGGTCTCCCTCTCCTCATTTACTGGGAAAGCGTGCGGTGGATGCTGGGTGTGACGCACAGGGTAACACCGCCCACAGCCCAGCATCCACCGCGGGGAGCGCGTCACTGATGTCACGCCTCACTTGACGTGACATCATTGACGGGTCACGTGATGCCTCTGAGCGGCCAGCGATAGCGCCGCTTACACGCAGAAAGTACAACCCAAGGTATTTATAAAAAGTCTTATGGGCCCCGGGGGGATACATTGGGGGGGTTCATACAAAGTAGGGGACAAGTTCTTTAATGTTTTCGTACTCCTGGAAAATAGCTGAATGACTTTGGCTAACAGCCATCCTAAGTGTGTGGCCATCTTTACTGTCCTGAAGACCCTACCCCCATTTGATATTTTTGCAGGGGGGAAGCAAAAGTTTCATATTTGCTATAAACATGTATGCAATTAGAGTTGAGCCCAAAAAAAAAGAAAAAAAAACTTTGCAGGGCCCCGGGTTCAGTGGCCACCAGACAGAGTCCTGAGAACCTCCTCATTGGCAACATGCATGTACAGAGCTGGGCCTTTTAATCAGTGGAGGCACTAGGGATGCTGAAAGGCAGTAGAAGGTTTGGAGGACTCTGGTCTGGTGGCCATGGACTACTCATGTTGCTTGTGGTCCAGGGTCCTGGGAATGTTTTTGCCCTACTCTATATGGGTCGACTTAAGAAGTAAATTACCATTGAGGAACACGATAAAGATGTTCGAGTATGCCAGTTCTTCACCACACAGCAGATTGACATCTTCGACTCCAAGATTACCGGCCAATTTAATGATAGGCCCGTCCTCCATGTCCGTTGTGATGTGCGTCATTAGAGCAAGATTTTTCACTAGACCGCAAGCCTAAAACAAGATAAAAGGAGAACACATCTGAAGTGTGTTAATAATGAACAGCCTATTGCAATTACAAATCCTCAGGAAATGCTTACCTCTCCTTCAGGAGTATCGGACGGGCACAGCATACCCCACTGCGAAGGCTGCAAGGATCGAGGACCACTGACTTTTCTCGTCTTTTCAAACTGGGATGATATTCTTGTCATCATTCCCAAGGCGGATATGAAGGACAATCGTGAGAGCACCTGCGTCACACCCTGACGATCCATTTTAAATCTCTTCAGAGACCAATTTCCCTAAATGAATAGAAAAAAGGTTAACAAACCTGTGACAATCCAGCGAGGTCAATATGTCCATTGGTAACTTATGTTTTGTGCCAAGAAACTTGAATTCCCCTCAGAGGTCTCTGGTCCACTGTTCACATCGATAGTCTGAGGTCACCAGACCAGAGCCCTGAGAACCTCCTCTTATCTGCCGGCATCCCTGGCTCCTCTTGATTAATCAGCACGGCTCATGTTGGGCAAAACCTACTGCCTAGATGCTGGCAAAAAGTAGGAGGACTGAAAGATTCTGGTCTGGTGGTCACAGACTACAGAGGTGGTTGCTGAATCACAATAAGAAACAAGGGATCCAAAGCTTGCCATCATAGGTTAGTGCATATCTGGTGCTGGGGAGCATTATTATGGGGATCCAGAAGTTGGCATAACCTCACGAAAATGTCCTCGCTTCCTAAAAGTCAAGGAGCCCATGGTAGTATATAGGGGATAGAAGGCTAAGTGAGTAAATAACTTGAGGACCTGACTATGGAAGAAGTCTCAGTATGGCAACGTACCAGTTAAGTGACCATTACTGGTCTGTAAAGATCCTGAAATGGTCGGTGAAAGTTAAGTGCTAGGTCTCTTCTTTCCGTCCTCTCCTTACCGTAGAGATGGCATTAACCATGCCATTGGTGATCTGGTCTTGGCGCATGTGTTTCACCACGTCGAACTGAGCAGCTCTTTGCTTCGGGATGACCTGGTCGGCGATCTTCTTCATCTCGGAGTTAAACTTCTTGAACAAATCTTCAAATAAGAGCGAGAGCAGCTGCGATGTAAAAAAAAATGAAAAAAAACAGTAAACCCTCAGGGAGCCACAAAATCTGATTTAAAGTGAGTTATCCCCTGGAGGGTGGGGAAGAGAAGACGGGCAGAGGTAACCCTCAGCTGATCACCTCTGCCAATTCATTTTACTGATTAATGGGAGGGGGAGAGTGCTTCTCTCCGGGGATGCTTTGGCAGGTTCAGATGTCTCAAACTTTCCAGGTGGCCTCCCATTTTTCAGAGAGCCTTCATGGCGCTCAAGAACAATTGGCACGTGTCAGAAGTGGATCCTTTAAGCCCTATAGGCTAAACGTGGTTTTCCACACCCCAGTATAGTATATAATTCTTATTCACCTATTGATCACCCGACACTCCTCCATCCAGTTGGCTCTGTTCCTCTGTCCTTTTCTTTGGGCATTTTGGCTGCAGCGCTCACATACACAACCAGTGGGGATGGAGGAGGATTTTGGGATCGATTGGCGAGTTCTTAAAATCTATTTATTATTAATTTACTATACTAGGGCCATGTAGAAACTTACAGAGCTGGGGCCTCCATGGATGGGAAGTGCACCAACAAGAGCTGTGACTTTGTCAAGTGTATAGCCAGGGACACTCCCGCTAGACTTGCCATTTTTTTTTAGATGATCTGTCCTGTTCGTCTAGGCATCATAATTTTTGCGCTGGTCCCAAATGCGTCGCTCCTTACACATTTTTCCAGCTTCCAAAAGACGAACTCGCTGCTCACTTCCTTCCTAATCTATTTTTTTTTTATTTTTTAAAGTGCCCCTAGTGGACAAATCTGGCACAACTGTAAATACACGGTGGGCCATTTATATGGATACACCCAAATTAAATGGGAATGGTTGGTGATATCAACTTCCTGTTTGTGGCACATTAGTATATGGGAGGGGGAAAACTTTTCCAGATGGGTAGTGACCATGGCGGCCATTTTGAAGTCTGCCATTTTTGATCCGTTGTTTCAGATGCTGCACATCTCGTATCTTGATGTATGGTGTGGTATATGGGGTACAAAGATAGTGGGGCCTTTCTTCATCAATGGAAACCTCAATGCCACTGGATATCTGAAGTTGCTACATGATGATGTGTTGCCCTCTTTATGTACTGAAGATGGCACGTTCCCTGAGTTTTTCCAACAAGATGGTGCACCACCACATCATGGGTGTCAGGTCCGAGCATTGCTACATGAACAGTTTCCTGGAAGGTGGATTGGTCGTCGTGGGCCAGTTGAATGGCCACCAAGGTCTCCCGATCTGAACCCCTTAGACTTTTATCTTTGGGGTCATCTGAAGGCAATTGTCTATGCTGTGAAGATACGCGATGTGCAGCATCAGAAACAACGGATACTGGAAGCCTGTGCTAGCATTTCTTCTGCGGTGTTGCTATCAGTGTGTCAGGAGTGGGAGAAGAGGGTTGCATTGACAATCCAACACAATGGGCAGCACTTTGAACACATTTTATAAGTGGTCATAAACTTGTAAAAAAACCATGAAAGAATAAAGTTACGCTAAAACCAAGCACACCATTGCTTTTCTTATGAAATTCTCAATAGATCTGATGTGTCACATGACCTGCTTCCTATAGAAAAAAATAAAGTTGGATCCAAAATGGCAGACTTCAAAATGGCCGCCATGGTCACCACCCATCTGGAAAAGTTTTCCCCCTCCCATATACTAATGTGCCACAAACAGGAAGTTGATATCACCAACCATTCCCATTTAATTTAGGTGTATCCATATAAATGGCCCACCCTGTATAACAATCATTACTTAAAGGGAATCTGTCAGTATGATCAACCCTTCTAATCCGTCTATATGTGCATGTAGGTCACAAGAAGCTGAATAAAATGATACATTGATATCTGAGATCCGATGTCTTATTCCAGAGAAATTCAATTTTTTCTTAATATGTAAATGAGCTGTTAAGATCTATGGGCCAGACATGGATCTCCCTGAGAATATGCCTCCTGACTTTGGGGACGTTATCAGTGTGAAACATATAATGACTGACAGTCTGCTCTCCTGATCTACTTGTCTCACACTTTTAAAAATGCCCCCTTTCATTTAAAATAAGCTCTGGTGGCAAATTCTCTATGCCCTGCCCATAGATCTTAACAGCTCATTTAAATATTAAGAAAAACATGGATTTCTCAGGAATAATACATTGGATCGCAGATATCAAGGTATCGTTTTATTCAGCTTCCTATGACCTACATGCCCATATAGACGACTTAGGAGGGTTGATCCTACCGACAGATTCCCTTTAAGCATCCTGGCACAGCTTAAAGAAGCAACACGGTGACTTCAAAGGTTAACAGTCGTAACATTTTTCAATTTGCATTTATCAAAAGACTTTACAGTTCATAAGACGTCAATAATAAATAAAAAGATGGAGGGAAGAAAATATGAAAGAGTTTAAGCCGCAGCAACAGTTTCACCAATTAGCTTAATGTCAGAGAATTCTAATTAGGCGCCTTGAGATTGCTATTTAGCGCTCGAGCTTTTAGAGTGCCAAATTCTCCTTTTCAGACAAACCGGTTTGCAAAATTAAAGACATTAGGCGGCCTTAATTACATTATCAGGACAGCTGGGATTAGGCAATCTCTGAAGTCAGTGCGCTAGTCTTTTGTCACCAGGAAGAAATCCCTTGCCGTGCAAGGTGGTGGATTTCGAGGCCTGCGCCATATCTCGTCCTCACAAAGCAAGCTGCATTAGACAGAGAAAAATACTCCGAGACAAAAGAGACAGGGCAATGCTTCACAAATAATGAACACGTTAAGAAGAGAGAGACGCAAGGTGAAAAGATTAAGTCTCCAATCGGTAGGTCTTGCTAACACCTCCGCTGGCGAAGGGCCTACCCCAATCCTCTGGGGACAAAAAAGAAAAACCGGTTCGGCTTATGGGTCCACATCTGTTATCTGAAGCTGGAGCCCGTCTCATACTTCTATTTCCCATGGGGTGTGAAATTAGCAGAAACATCACATCATTCGCTATTCTTCCCTTTCTTAGGAGACACAATACAGTCTTATGCGCGCCATTGTTGGAGGAGACGTCTCTTCCGGTGATCTGAACACATTGAGAATTGTTTTTTTTCCCCCTTTTCTTTGCAACAGTATGAACTGAACATTTCACTGCAGAAGCTCAAAACCAAAAAAAATATATAATAATGTTTCTGAAATTGCTGCCAGGTTCAGATTATATAGAAAGAACAGGGGAATTTGTGCAGGAAAACATTAGAAAATTAAAATGGGCCGAGATGATCGAGACGATCCAAAGAAATAATAAATTAAAAAGCAAGGCATTTATTACAATTTTTGCAATACTTCATTGACATTTATATAGACAGTTGTGGAGGTTCATCCAAACCGCTGCAAGGAAAAAGCGGAGGAGATACTTTGAGTGACCATTCAGATTACTCCTTCACTTCTATTTTAAAGGGAGATTAAAAAGTGGAGAACTGCAATCTGATTGGTTCAAATGGAAACGGTTTTGCTTTTTTCTAGGATTAGGAAAGGAAGCTGTAGTAATTTGCATCAAGGGTGGGTGGTCTTGCAATAGAGATTGGACTTAATTTAAGAGCAATAGAGAAGTAATGTAAAACTTAAATAGCGTACGACATCCGGCCACCACGCACTTCTCCGGCGTAGGACATCCGGCCACCACGCACTTCTCCGGCGTAGGACATCCGGCCACCACGCACTTCTCCGGCGTAGGACATCCGGCCACCACGCACTTCTCCGGCGTAGGACATCCGGCCACCACGCACTTCTCCGGCGTAGGACATCCGGCCACCACGCACTTCTCCGGCGTAGGACATCCGGCCACCACGCACTTCTCCGGCGTAGGACATCCGGCCACCACGCACTTCTCCGGCGTAGGACATCCGGCCACCACGCACTTCTCCGGCGTAGGACATCCGGCCACCACGCACTTCTCCGGCGTAGGACATCCGGCCACCACGCACTTCTCCGGCGTAGGACATCCGGCCACCACGCACTTCTCCGGCGTAGGACATCCGGCCACCACGCACTTCTCCGGCGTAGGACATCCGGCCACCACGCACTTCTCCGGCGTAGGACATCCGGCCACCACGCACTTCTCCGGCGTAGGACATCCGGCCACCACGCACTTCTCCGGCGTAGGACATCCGGCCACCACGCACTTCTCCGGCGTAGGACATCCGGCCACCACGCACTTCTCCGGCGTAGGACATCCGGCCACCACGCACTTCTCCGGCGTAGGACATCCGGCCACCACGCACTTCTCCGGCGTAGGACATCCGGCCACCACGCACTTCTCCGGCGTAGGACATCCGGCCACCACGCACTTCTCCGGCGTAGGACATCCGGCCACCACGCACTTCTCCGGCGTAGGACATCCGGCCACCACGCACTTCTCCGGCGTAGGACATCCGGCCACCACGCACTTCTCCGGCGTAGGACATCCGGCCACCACGCACTTCTCCGGCGTAGGACATCCGGCCACCACGCACTTCTCCGGCGTAGGACATCCGGCCACCACGCACTTCTCCGGCGTAGGACATCCGGCCACCACGCACTTCTCCGGCGTAGGACATCCGGCCACCACGCACTTCTCCGGTGTAGGACATCCGGCCACCACGCACTTCTCCGGTGTAGGACATCCGGCCACCACGCACTTCTCCGGTGTAGGACATCCGGCCACCACGCACTTCTCCGGTGTAGGACATCCGGCCACCACGCACTTCTCCGGTGTAGGACATCCGGCCACCACGCACTTCTCCGGTGTAGGACATCCGGCCACCACGCACTTCTCCGGTGTAGGACATCCGGCCACCACGCACTTCTCCGGTGTAGGACATCCGGCCACCACGCACTTCTCCGGTGTAGGACATCCGGCCACCACGCACTTCTCCGGTGTAGGACATCCGGCCACCACGCACTTCTCCGGTGTAGGACATCCGGCCACCACGCACTTCTCCGGTGTAGGACAGTCGGCCCCAGCCATGCCTTCTGCCTTTAGTAACATGTAACACAATGGCTGCTGGTAAAGATACCACTGATATCAGAACAGTCCTATTATAGGAGCCACTTGTGTAACAAGACATTTTTTCTTCCCTTCTAAATCTTCCCCCATCACCTGCGAGTGATATGAACCGCAGCAACTCAGTCACGAAGTGAAGACCCCGTAACGTTACAGAGCCGGGGGCTGAGCGCGGAGGAACAAAAAGGGCAGAAAAGTCACCAACGCTCTGCTGACTCCAGACCTCCTCTGGTATTAACATCAGCACAAACACTGCGCCCCCCCGGGAGCTTCTTGGCCAAGCAGCTACATGCAGCTGTACATCACCAAGCACAATGCAGAGCGTCGGATGGAGTGGTGTAAAGCCGCCAAGGCTGGACTCTGGAGGAGACGTGTCCTGTGCAGTTACGGATCACAGTTCTCTATCTGGCGTCTGATGGACGAGTCTGGGTTTGGTGAATGCCAAAACGGCGGCCGGCCGGCCGGCGGGCGCGACCAATCAGCGAATTGTATTAGTGAGGACCGAGGAGCGGTGCTGCGGGAGATGACCGGCTGCTCGCAGCAGAACTATCCCGACTGGCGGCGCCGCTTCCCGGTCCTCCCTTCACACTTGCCGCTGATCTCTCGACAGTAGCCGCATGGAGGTCAGCGGCGCCGCCGGTTGGGGTACTTCCGCTGCATCGCCGTTGACCTCTGTGCAGAGCGGTGTTTAAAGTTGGCGCCAATATCGCTGATTGGTCGCGGCCGGCGGGCGCGACCAATCAGCACAGCAGTTTTTAAATTTGGCGCCAATATCGCTGATTGGTCGCGGCCGGCGGGCGCGACCAATCAGCACAGCAGTTTTTAAACTTGGCGCCAATATCGCTGATTGGTCGCGGCCGCCACCAATCAGCACAGCGGTGTTTAAATTTGGCGCCAATATAGTTGGCGTCGGTCATCTCCCGGCTGCATCGCCGCTGACCTCCGTGCGGCAGATGAGCCGCTAACGGCCGCCATCTTTTTTCTGAAATCCCGCGTCGCTGATTGGCCGCGGCCGGACCAATCAGCGACGCATGATTTCCTGGACAGAAGGACAGACAGACAGACGGGATAAGACAATTATATATATTAGATGGACACATTACAAGTGTTGTTACAAAGAAAGACCAATTTTAATATTTTATGTATATATAATGGGTTTCATCAGTTTTTTTGGTGACTAGGACTACATATAGTATTGCACCACATGACAGGACGCAATGCATATAATTGTTACACCTCATTAATGCTGCAAACAGCAGTCTCATCTGCAAGATCGCGAGACGACTCACAATGGCCATGCGGATTTGCAGGTGAAACATGCCACTTTAGGTTTAGGATGACAAGAAAGTGTATTACATTTCAGAAAAGTGAAAAAGAAGGAAATAGATGCCTGAAAGACCCCCAATGACCTCACTAATTCAGATGTCTAAAAATATCAGTCACACATATACTGCTCAAAAAAATAAAGGGAACACTCAAATAACACATCCTAGATCTGAATGAATGAAATATTCTCATTGAATACTTTGTTCTGTACAAAGTTGAATGTGCTGACAACAAAATCACACAAAAATCATCAATGGAAATCAAATTTATTAACCAATGGAGGCCTGGATTTGGAGTCACCCCCAAAATTAAAGTGGAAACACCAAGGTTACTTACCGGTAGCCGGTTTTTCCAGAACCCATGACAGCACACCTGAGAGAGGATCCGCCCTTCAAGGACAGGAAACCATCTGAAATAAAAGGGCGGCACCTCTCCCCCGCTTCAGTTGGTTACAGAGCATTGAGAGGACCTCCATAAAAAAGAGTTAAACACAAATCCAACACCACATCAAACAACACCCAACACATGTGCACACCCATATGGTGAGAGAGAAGGGGGGGAATATACGGGTGCTGTCATGGGTTCTGGAAAAACCGGCTACCGGTAAGTAACCTTGGTGTTTTCCATTCACCCTATGACAGCACACCTGAGAGAATTTTGGAGAAAGAAACACCTTCAGGAGGGACCACCGCTTGTAGCACCCTTCTACCAAAGGTTAAGTCAGATAGGCAGGATAGATCCAAACGGTAGAGTTTGAAAAAGGGAGATGGTGATGACCATGTAGCGGCCTTACAGATTTGATCTATCGATACCTCGGCCTTCTTTGCCCAGGAGGTAGCCACGGCCCTGGTGGAGTGAGCTTTGATGCCGTCCAGGATCGGGGTGCTACTTGTAGAGTAGGCTAAGCAAATGGCCTCCCTAATCCATCTGGCTATAGTTGCTTTCGTCACCCCATACCCCTTACTACTCCCCTGGAAGGCTACGAACAGGGATTGGCTACGCCTCCACTGGCTAGTTACCTTTATGTATTGTAATAGAGCCCTTCTAACATCAAGGTTATGAAACGTTTGCTCCCCTGGGTTCTTTGGGCTGTTACAAAAGGAGGGCAGAACAATTTCCTGAGACCTATGAAACTTTAGTGCAACCTTAGGAAGGTAGGCTGGATCAGGCCTCAATACTATTCTATCCTCAAATATTTGCGTATATGGAGGATTTATGGATAGAGCCTGTAAATCACTTACCCTAAGGGCCGATGTTAAGGCTACCAAAATAATTGTTTTGAGAGTTATGTATTTTGCGGACAACTCCTGAACTGGTTCAAAGGGTTCCATAGTTAGTGCGTCAAGTACTAAATTTAGGTTCCATGGAGGAACTTTGGGTATGGAGATTGGCCTAGATCTACCGCAGGATTTAATGAACCTTGTAATCCATTTATTGGCTGCAAGGTTATGGTATATAGCGCACCCAAGGCAGAAACCTGGACCTTAAGTGTACTAGTAGCTAGACCTAACTCAAACCCCTTCTGTAAGAACTCCAGGATGGATTTAATTGGAGGTTTTTGGCTTAATGGCTTTCCTAGAAAATATAAAAATTTTCTCCATGTTCTACCATAGATTTTGGTGGTTATGGGCTTCCTACTTTTTAATAGAGTAGACACTAAACCTGATGAAAACCCTTTGCCCGTCAATATTGCCCTCTCAAATTCCATGTTGTTAGGTGGAAACCCTTCACTTGAGAATGGAATATTGGTCCCTGAGCTAGAAGGTCCGGGGTCTCTGGTAGGATCCATGGGTCTGATTGTGACAACATCCTCAAAAGGGAGAACCATGGTCTCTTTGGCCAGAAGGGGGCTATGAGAATCACTCTCGCTTGATCCTTCCTGATCTTCCTCACCACCAGAGGTATCATAGCTATTGGCGGGAATGCATAGGCCAACTTGAAGCTCCAAGGAATCTGGAGAGCATCTATTGCCAAAGGGTTTCCCCTTGAGTCTAGTGAGCAGAATTTCTCCACTTTCCTGTTGTTTTTGTCAGTGAACAAATCTATCTCTGGTAGACCCCACAGCTGTACTATCTGATGGAATACTCTGGGATTCAGGGCCCATTCCCCTTGTCTCAACTTGTTGCGGCTTAGGAAGTCTGCTTTTGCGTTGTCTATTCCTCGTATGTGTAGCGCTGTGAGGGACAAAAGATTTTTCTCCGCTATTTGAAAGAGCCTGCCTACTGCTTCCAGAAGAGAATAAGATCTTGTTCCCCCCTGGTGGTTTATTTAGGCCACAGTGGTTCTGTTGTCCAACATAACCCGAACATGGCGACCCTGGAGTAAAGAGAGGAAGCCTTCTAAAGCGTTTCTCACCGCCCATAGCTCCTTTAGATTTGATGACCCCTTTTCTTCTAGGAATGACCAAGGGCCTTGAATCATGTGATTTTCTAGGTGTGCGCCCCACCCTGAGTTGCTTGCATCGGTCGTGACGGTGTCCTGTACTGGTGTGTCCCACTAGACACCCCCCCCCCCCCCCCCGAGATAAATTTGACCTGTCTGTCCACCACAAGAGGGCGTCCCTGGTTCGCAAGGAGAGATGTACCTTTCCTTCTAAATACCCTTTTAACAAACTTTGTGCTGACAAGAAGTGAAGGTTTCTTGTGTGAAATTGGGCCCACTTGACTGAAGGAATGCAAGAGGTTAGAGTACCTAGCAGGGACATAGCCCTCCTTAAGGACATGTCTGGGGTGTGTATGGCTGCGGACACCAAATTTGTGACTGTCTATTTTGCTGTCGGGTAGAAGACAAGTCTCACTCTCTGAGTTTAGGGTAAACCCCAGAAAGGCCTGGACCCTTGCAGGCTCTAGCCTTGATTTTTTGGACATTGATCATCCAGCCCAAATTCTGCAAGACAGCCATGACTTGATTCAGTTGTGAAATACAGTGGCTCTCTGAATTCCCCACTATAAGGAAGTCGTCCAGATATGGTATTATAACTGTATTCTGAATGCAGAAAAAGGCTGTTACCTTGGCTATCAGCTTGGTGAATACCCTTGGAGCAATCGACAACCCGAAGGGAAGAGCTTGGAACTGGAAGTGTCTGAGACTTCCTTGAATGTAAAGAGCAACCCTTAGATATTTTTGATGACCTGGGTGAATTGGGACGTGATAGTACGCGTCTTTGAGATCTATCACTGCCATAAAGCAATTGTGAAAAAGAAGCTTTATTGTTGAGTTTATTGACTCCATTTTGAACGTATGGTTGTTTACAAACCGGTTGAGGCCCTTTAGATTTATAATAGTTCTGAATGAACCGTCCATTTTTTTTTATTAAAAAGAGAGGGGAATAAAATCCCCTTCCTTTTTGACTGACCGGAACCTCGCATAGCACTTGCTTGTTCAACAGTTTCAAGATCTCTGATTCTAGGGCCAGTTGTTGGTCTGGGGATTTTCTTACCGGAGTTATCACAAACGAGCGGTATGGCTGCTGAACGAATTGAATCCTTAGTCCATCTCTCACTATGTTGAGGACCCAGGGACTGGAGGAAATGTTTTCCCAGGCATGAAAAAAATGAGAAAGTCTCCCTCCAACTTGTGGCCTGGCGTCATTGTGGAGGCTTTTTGGAGGCAGCGGAGGGACCCCCGAACATATATCTGGACTCTTTTTTGTTCTTAGAATCACACTTTCTTTTTTCTCCCGGGGGGCCACCTCTACTAAATTTCCCCCTCCGAAAATAGGTCTTTCTGGCATCCGCCGAAAACCCAGGGAACCTTCCTTTCCTGTCACTTGCTTTCTCAAGGACATCGCCCAATTTTTTGCCAAAGAGAAATTGGCCGTCACAGGGGATAGAACACAGTCTAGACTTTGATTGCAAGTCCCCAGGACATCCCTTAAGCCACAGAGCTCGTCTAGCCGCGTTTGATAATCCGGCCGACCTGGCTGCCAGTTTTACTGAGTTAGCAGAGGTATCTGCTAGAAAGGCAGCTGCACCATGCAACATGGGGAGGCTGGCTAGAATTTTTTCCCTTGAGGTCTTTTTATTTTTCAGCTGATCTTCCAACTGTTGTAACCATACCATAAGGGAACAAGCGGTACATGTTCCTGCAATGGCCGGCTTTAGACCTCCTGCTGCAGATTCCCAGGCATGTTTTAAAAAGGTATCCGCCTTCTTGTCTAAGAGGTCTCTAAGTACCCCTGAGTCTTCAAGAGGGAGTGCCGATCTTTTTGATGATCTAGACACTACAGCGTCAATTTTTGGCACCTTGTCCCAGTTCTCAGAGTCCTTTAGGTCAAAGGGATACTTTCTCTTTGAGGATGAAGGCAAGGCTCCTACTTTTTCAGGTTTCCTCCATTCTCTATTGATAAGTGCCTGGACCTTAGCGTTCATCGGGAAGGTGCGTTTTTTCTTTTCTTCTAACCCTGCAAACATGATGTCTTCTAGGGACTTAAAGGATTTATCTTCCTTTAACCCCATAGTGTTTGACGGCCTTTACCAATTTGTCTGTGTCTTCTATAGGGAAGCATGGTCTTCCCCCTCTATCGCTGTCCGAAGAGGAAGAGGATGAGGATGAGGCCCCACTATGATACTGTCCATCCGATAATCCAGAGGAATCAGAGTCAGAAGAAGGATCAGATATGATTTTCCTTCTTTTTTTCAAAATAGTATTAAGGGAGCTCTCTACCTCCGATCTGATAACCGATCTGAGGCTGGCTGCAAAATCCGGGGTACCCTCACAAATAGTTTTTTGAATGCAGTCCGAGCAGAGCGCCTTCTGCCAATCTATTGCTAGCGGGCATTTGCATATGGCACATTCTCTGTTCCGCTTCTTTGCAGTTACTTTCCTGGGTTCCTCCTGGTGATTTAAACACACAGTAGGAGCCCATTAGCAAAATATCTAATGACATTCACGAAGATCACTCACCCCGCCACTGCGGATACCGGAATTGAAGGCTTTTTCAGGATACGCGACGTATCCCTCCTGGAGACTGGAGTCCTGAGAAGCTTTACCCCTCTGACTCGGACGACAGCTGCTCCTTCCGCTGGACCCTCTAGACCAGCGAGCAGACAGAGGTGGCGATGAAGGTGGTAGCGACTGTGGCCGTGGCGAAAGCTGCTGTTGCTCCATGTCAGACATTATGACGAGCAGTGTTCTGACCCCAGGTGCTCCTCTTTATAGGGAGTCGGGCGAAGTTAGCCACCTACTGGTTCCTGCGGTCTCCCTTCCGGTAATTAGGTCCCTCCTCCAGGCGCTATTCTCCTCACAAACGCCGCTTAGCGCTTTTGCGATGCCGGCCGGCATTACACAGGGCGCCGCCATATTTTCCTTCGGCGCCGCCCCCGAAGTCATCGGGCACGCCCTACCCAGCGTGCCCCGCACCATGACGTCAGAGGCACATGACCCTGGTCACGTGGACGGCCGGGGGAGGGCGGCGCGGAGGTGTACGGAAGCCCAGGACCTCTGCACCGCGTGCGCCAGCACGTGCGACAGGTCCCCGGGGAACCTGCGGACGGCTCTACCAGCACCTGAAGGCCGGCGCCACAGACAAAACCGCCCGCTCTTCCAGCGCCGGGACAGGTCTGGGTAAGTTTTTCGTCAGCCTAACAGCCGCCTGATTACTTCATGAGGATTCCCATCAAGGACAGGAAACCAACTGAAGCAGGGGAGAGGTGCCGCCCTTTTATTTCAGATGGTTTCCTGTTCTTGAAGGGCGGATCCTCTCTCAGGTGTGCTGTCATAGGGTGAAGGGAATAAACACACTACAGGCTGATCCAACTTTGATGTAATGTCCTTAAAACAAGGCAAAATGAGGCTCAGTATTGTGTGTGGCCTCCACGTGCCTGTATGACCTCCCTACAACGCCTGGGCATGCTCCTGATGAGGTTGCGGATGGTCTCCTGTGGGATCTCGTCCCAGACCTGGACTAAAGCATCCGCCAACTCCTGGACAGTCTGTGGTGCAACGTGACGTTGGTGGATGGAGCGAGACATGATGTCCCAGATGTGCTCAATCGGATTCAGGTCTGGGGAACGGGCGGGCCAGTCCATAGCTTCAATGCCTTCATCTTGCAGGAACTGCTGACACACTCCAGCCACATGAGGTCTGGCATTGTCCTGCATTAGGAGGAACCCAGGGCCAACCGCACCAGCATATGGTCTCACAAGGGGTCTGAGGATCTCATCTCGGTACCTAATGGCAGTCAGGCTACCTCTGGCGAGCACATGGAGGGCTGTGCGGCCCTCCAAAGAAATGCCACCCCACACCATTACTGACCCACTGCCAAATTGGTCATGCTGAAGGATATTGAAGGCAGCAGATCGCTCTCCACGGCGTCTCCAGATTCTGTCACGTCTGTCACATGTGCTCAGTGTGAACCTGCTTTCATCTGTGAAGAGCACAGGGCGACAGTGGCGACTTTGCCAATCCTTGTGTTCTGTGGCAAATGCCAATCATCCTGCACAGTGTTGGGCTGTGAGCACAACCCCCATCTGTGGACGTCGGGCCCTCATACCACCCTCATGGAGTCGGTTTCTAACCGTTTGTGCAGACACATGCACATTTGTGGCCTGCTGGAGGTCATTTTGCAGGGCTCTGGCAGTGCTCCTCCTGTTCCTCCTTGCATAAAGGCAGAGGTAGCGGTCCTGCTGCTGGGTTGTTGCCCTCCTACGGCCCCCTCCAAGTCTCCTGGTGCACTGGCCTGTCTCCTGGTAGCGCCTCCAGCCTCTGGATACTACGCTGACAGACACAGCAAACCTTGCCACAGCTCACATTGATGTGCCATCCTGGATAAGCTGCACTACCTGATCAACTTCTGTGGGTTGAAGAGTCCGGCTCATGCTACCACGAGTGGGAAAGCAAAACCAACATTCAAAAGTGACCAAAACATCAGCCAGAAAGCATTGGTACTGAGATGTGGTCTGTGGTCCCCACCTGCCGAACCACTCCTTTATTGAAGGTGTCTTGATAATTGCCAATAATTTCCAGCTATTGTCTATTCCATTTGCACAACAGCATGTGAAATTGATTGTCAATCAGTGTTGCTTCCTAAGTGGACAGTTTGATTTCACAGAAGTTTGATATCCTTGGAGTTATATTCAATTGTTTAAGTGTTCCCTTTATTGTTTTGAGCAGTGTATATCTTACTCTTTCTGCAGCCATTATGGTAGCCTTACAACTTGCCTGTCGGGTAAGTTGCACATTTGGATGTCCATCATCTTGCCTGATATCCGATACACATACCAAGCAATGGTAAGAGCGGAATAAGCCGCTGCCATAACACTTTAGATGAGATTTATCTCCAATGTGAACAAAAAATTAGGCATGTTGAAATCCAACATGCCCAACCCTTCCATCAGGAGGTCTGCTGGTCCTGTCAAAGTATGTTTTTTGGCCATTTGTAAAAAAAAATATTTGGTAAAGGCATCACATGACTAAAAAGTATGGGAAACACTAAATTAGTATCACTAGCCATTTATTTATGGGTTTTTTTATGTCATGTGTTTTTCACTATTTCTATACCGTGAACTACAGGATGACCCTACCTGTCCTGCCAACTCCAACCTCTTGTTCCCATAATAATCTCGATCGTCGACCTTATTTTCTCCCTGAGCCAAGATGACTCTCCGGACCATCACCGCCGTGTAGATGCACTTAGCCCTGAAGTTGAATTCTTTCACCTATGGAATAAGGGAAGATGACGATGAATCGGTAATATAATCAACAAGACAAAAGTTATAGCTCCGTCACCAAAGTTCACAATCAGGACATTAAAACCAAAATTACAACCCAGATAGTTTTCCTTTAATATATCTATGGATCTGTGTTCTGCGGCTCCACATTACATAGCTGTCGGCAAACTGGCTCCATATTACCTATATAGGTTCCCGTAGAAGTAATGGTAATGGAAAGAGAACATTGAGTAATATGGAAAGTGGCACCATTTCTTTCGGCCCGATCAAAAAAGAATATGACCACAAAAAACTTGAAGCAGAGGTGCAGCAGAGACCTAAAAGCATCTTATGGCGCCTTCAGTGTTTATTTAGGATGTGCGCCCCCAGACGTCAGGACCTGTGGACTCCATCGCAAAGTTTTAAAGAAAACCCGCGTTGCACCAACATTTTGTAACTTTTTTTCGCCAGAATTCTGATGTGAAAGCTCTGATGGATTAAGGCCTTGGTGCCTATAAGAGTTGTCCCGAATCGGTAAGTTATCAGTTATCCCAGTGGTTGGACCACCGCCGTTATCCTGAGCGTAGGACCCTTTTCCATGGGTCTGGCGGAGATAGCCAAGAACATTGCTTCATTCTAAGAAGGCATTTCAGAGCCCAGTTCTCAGAGTTTGGTAGGTAATACTTGCAGAGTTGAGACAATGACTAAGGCCAAAGTGGCTCACTCCTTAAAGGGAACAGGTCATGTCCCCAAACACTATTAACCTGTAGGTATAGAGTTAATCTGTAAGTTAATAGCATTACTATGCTGTCCAGCAACATTACTGAA